>NW_024503124.1:5075380-5773864 GCF_017590055.1 Onychostruthus taczanowskii
CCGGCCCGGCCCGGCCCGCCCCGTCGCGTCCCGCCCCGCCGCGCCATGTCGCTGAGCCCCAAGCACACGACGCCCTTCTCGGTCACCGACATCCTCAGCCCGATGGAGGAGAGCTACAAGAAGTTCGGCGGCATGGACGGGGCGGGCGGGCTGGGCGCGCCCCTCGGGCCGTACCGCCAGGCGTCCGTGCCCCCCGCCGCCGCCGCCGTCCCGCAGCACGTCCCCGCGGGCGCGGCCGCCTACCACATGCCCCACGGCGTCTCGCAGTTCCCGCACGGCGCCGTCGGGGGCTACTGCAACGGCGGGCTGGGCAACGTGGGCGAGCTGCCCGCCTACCCCGAGGGGATGCGGGGCGGCGCGGCGGCGGGCGGCGGCTGGTACGGGCCCGGCGGCGACCCCCGCTACTCCAGCAGTAAGTGCGGGCGCGGGGGGCGCGGCGGAGGAGGAGGAGGGGGGCGGCCGGGCGCGGGGGGAGCCGCGGCCCCGACGGGGCGGGCGCTGAGCAGGCCGCCCCGCTCAGTCTCCAGGTTCATGGGCCCGTCGGCGGGGATGAACGTGGCCGGCATGGGCGGCCTGAGCGGCATCGCCGAGGGCGCCAAGGCCATCGTGCCGCTGCACGCGGCGCCGCGGAGGAAGAGGAGGGTGCTCTTCTCGCAGGCGCAGGTCTACGAGCTGGAGCGGCGCTTCAAGCAGCAGAAGTACCTGTCGGCGCCGGAGCGGGAGCACCTGGCCAGCCTGATCCACCTGACCCCCACGCAGGTGAAGATCTGGTTCCAGAACCACCGCTACAAGATGAAGCGCCAGGCCAAGGACAAGGCGGCCGCCCAGCAGTTGCACCCCGACGGCGGCGGCGGCGGCGGCGGCGGCCTGTGCCAGCAGCCCTCGCCGCGCCGCGTGGCCGTGCCGGTGCTGGTGAAGGACGGCAAACCCTGCCCGCCGCCGGGCAACGCCACCCCGGGCCCCGGGCCGGCCGCCCGCACCCCGGCTCGCTGGGGCAGGCGGCCGACCTGGAGGAGCTGTCGCCCAGCCCGCCGGCGCTGCACGGCCCCGTGGCTCCCCTGGCCCCCCTGGACTCGGCCGGCGTCGACTACAACGGCGGCATGGTCAGCCCCAACCTGCTCTACGGCAGGACGTGGTAATCGGTGCGTCCCGCGCGTGTTCCCCCGACAGCCCCGCTCCTCCGGCACCGGACGCTTCGCCCTGCCCGGTGCCCGCGGGGATCGCCGACGGCCGCCCCACCCCCGCTCCCCTCCCGGCCTCCCTTCGAGTTTTTTTTAAGTCTCTGCTGTTTTTGGACAAACGGCCCCGACGGCAGCGCCGAGTGCTTGCGTGAGTGTGAGTCAGCGTGGGTGTGAGTGAGTGTTGGCGTGCACGCGTGTCCGCGCCTCCGTGTCCCGGCCGCCGAGAGCTCCTCCCGACGGGGCGGGGGCAGCCGGGGCAGCGCGGGGCTCCGCTCCGGCCCGGCCCCTCGCCCCGGCGGCAGCGCAGCCCGGGAGCCCCGGCGCGTACCGCGGAGCGCCACGATAAACCCTCGTCTCGGCCGAATTAATTTCGTGGGGGTGCCCCCGGGTGCCGTTCCGTTCTTATCTCCGTCCGAGGTAAATTGAGCCGCAGCTCGGTTGAGGCGGGAGCCGTGGCAGGAGAGCCCTGCAGCGCCGGTGCTCGGATTTAAGGGGAAAACCCCGTTTTTCTCGTTGTTGTTATTAAACACCGCGCAGTTAGTGAATGCCCGTGCGCGGACGGGGCGCGCGTCCCGCGGAACCGCTTCAATCTCCCGGCCCTTGGCTCAGCTCCCGACGAGCTCAGAGCCCTGCGGAGGTAACGGAGAGCCCGGGGATTCCCGGGGCTGGACCCCGCTTCCCGCCGGGATCGGACCCCGCAGCAGCCGGGGCCGGAGGATGCGCTGCGCCGGAGCGGGGTTTATCCCCGCGCCGCTTTCCGAGGAAATCCCGCACGTCGGGAAACGCTCCTCGGGACTTTCCGGCAATTTTTCTTTCTTTTATTTTTTATTTTAATTTTATTTTAAACAATAAAAGGAAGCCTTGTTCTCACGACTCGGCTGTTTCTTTCTCGGTGTGCGGACTGAAGGACAACCTCAAAATCCCCTTTTTTCTGCCTCCCTGTCGGCTGCCAAGGATTTAATTCCACGGCCCTGCCACCTCTGCCAGGCTCCCCCATCCTTGGGGGACCCGCTGAATCCCAGCCCCGGCGGGGCTCCACAGCCCCGGGAAGTGCCAGGGGCCTCTCCAACTCCCGGCTGTGCCATGAAGGAACGATTCTGAGATGGAAAATCGGGATTTTGGCCTCTGCTAGACCACAGACCCGTCCCCAGGCCCCATGCAGGAGCCTGGAGGGGAAGGGAATCTCCACCGTTCTTCTGGAAAGAGATCCCCCCCAGCTCCCTCCCCTTTCCATGAGGGAGAATTTCTCCCTGCTGGGTCGCATGGGAAACGGCCTAGAGTGTTTGGGATGGGACTGAGCCCAGCCTGGTGAGTGGCTTCCCCCTCAAACTGTTAAATCCAAGGGGATATGTCGGGCTCAGCTCCAGCCTGGGAAAAAAAAAAAAAGTATGTGTCAGCAAAGCAGCCTGAGGTTTCCCACAGGGATGCTGTCCCAGGGTGACCCCCAGCCCCCGAGGGCACAGGCAGCTGAAGCAGAGCCCCAGGTAGGGTGGTGCTGCCCAGCCAGGTCCTGCATCCAACAAAGCCCCCAGGCTGCTCCTAGCAGCATTCCAAGGGTCCGAGGGGACAGCACAGCTCCCAGGGCCCAGGCTGGCTCCACTGGGGATCAGACTGCAAGGGGGTGAAGGGTTGGGCAAAGTGAAGCCTGCAGGGATGAGCCTTTCCCACTTTCCCACAGCAGCCCCCCCAGATGTTTACCCAGACTTTTTGTGCCCCAAAAAAATGGGAGCAAGGGACAAAGCCACCAGCACCCGAGTCCATTCACCTTTGGAATGTAGGCGACCCACCGCACTCCTTCCTCCAGCCCATTCCCATGAAAACTCGCCCTCAGAGCTGGTTTTGTCCTGCTGGAAAAGCAAAAAGGGCTCTTTTTGAGCACCCCAATCTTTTCCCAGCTGCAGGAGAAGGCCCTGGGGAGGGCTGGCAGATCCCAGCCCCGGGAATGCTGCATCACAATGAAGGATTCTGCTCCACCTTCCATCATTTGAAAATAATGAATCCAAGTTGATTTCTTCCTTCCAAGTTAAAAGGGGTTGTCAGGGCTTTTGCCCCAGTTGCTGGTGATTAACACCTGGATGTTTGGAAAGAAGGGAGCACCAAGGAGTTGGGGCCAGAGAGGGACTGGGAACTTTACTGATTTACAGAATACCTGGATATAATGGAAAAATCCAAAGGGAAAGCTGAACTGGATGCTCTCCTCATTTTCTTTTTTTTTTTTTTTTATTAAACAAAGATTTTTAAATGGTAGAGGTTAGGTGGAATTATTTTCCAATAAATCAACAGGAATGCGTGCACACAGGTGAAAGATACAAACAGGCTCTGGAGGGGGCTGGAAATTAACCACACGCCACTGCTCAGAATTTCAAAAGCCACTTTATAAAGCAAATAAAAATATTTACTGATTTGGTACACTCACACAGAAAATCCCTAGAAAGAGTGCTAAAAACGAATGGAATTTCTGCCCTTCGCAGCCGTTTTAAATTAGGCATCAAACAGACAAACCCACGGCCCCTGCCTGGTTATGCCATGACAAAACCCACGCCAGAAACAGGCACACATCCAAAAAGTTGAAATGTTTTACTTCAGAGTCCGAGAAGCCGAAGGAAGCATCTGCCAAGGAGCAGCGAGGGCCGTGTCTTCCAGTGCCGCCGGCTGCCTGCCGGGTCTGCCCCGAGAGTTCATAAAAATCCCATTTCTGGGCATTCTTTCCAACTCCTTGTCTGTTTTCAGGCTCTTGTGTGTGGAGTAGAGGATGTTTGGAGTTCAGAGTGGCGGGCAGCGCTCGGCACAGCTTGGATATGTAAGGAGGACAACGCAGCACTCCCACCTCATCCGACGGCAATCCGCTCTCTTCCAGTCCCTCCCAAAAAATCATCATCAGGTCCGTAAGAAATGTGCACATTTAAAACAGGCATCCGTTTAAAAACTACAGGGATGGTGCTTAACAACTTCATTTTTTTTTTTTCCCCCCTCGCCCCACAAATAATAAAAAGAACAAAAGCAAAAACCCCAGACATTTTCCACGTTTAAAAAAATCCAGGAGGCAGGAGCTAATTCCAGCTGTACCTTCCTGCAGGAGGTGGGAGCGGGAAGGGCCTCCCGGGGCCGTACGCCTGCAAACAAACAAACAAAAGCAAGCATTTATTTTTGGGATTAGCAGCACGAGTAAACAAGTGGAGTGAGCTCGAGGCGCCATACAGAACGGGGACAAAACATCCTCTGCACAGAGAGGTGCCAGGGGCAGGGCTGAGCATCCCTTATCCAACTCTGGAGTCTCCCAAAAACACGGCTGGGGCTGGATTGCCTGGTGCAGAGCGGAGCTGCGCAGGAATCCCAAATAAATCCATCCCCAGGCAGCACGGTGGGCAAGGGACTTCCCACCTGTGACACCTCTGCTGTGCCCCGCTGCAAAGGGACAAATGTTGGAGCCAGGGACGTGGGGCAGCTCACACTCAGCATTTTTACACAAAAGTATTTTAAGGAAAAACGAAAGCTTGTTTGTTGTAGAAGAGGCATTTTCCAGCACTCGCTCCCTTTAATAAGAGGTCAAAGAGATCCAAATCCCACTTTGGAAATGACTCCAAATCAGATGTACATTTGTACTTAAATTCAGGCATTTGGTACATCAAGTATCCAGTGGAAAAATCCGTTTGAAAATTTCACAGAGCCTCCATGAAGCATTCAAAATTATTTCCAAACCTGGTACATTGCAGAGACCAGCAAGTTAATTAAAGGTGATGCACCAACACCAGCTACAGGCTTGGTTTGCTCTTTACTCAGGGATTTTGGGTGTGGAAGGAAAAAGGGGCTTCCCTTCCTTGAAAAGAGAAATCTCTCTTCCTCACAGCACACGGCGGCCGGGATAACCACGGAAACCACGGAGCCAGTGAGCAGACCTGCCAGGGAGGCTCCTGCAGCCTGCCCATGCAGGAAGGTTTGTTTCCAGGCTTGATGAACTCAATTTAAAAAATAAACAAGTTGGCCACATCCCTTAAAAAACCCTTCCAAACCATCAGCAGGGAAGGACAAAGTGGAGGTCTGGGGGTGGTGCAGCAGCCGCGGATGCGGACGCTCCGTTGTGTGCTGCTCCGGGCTGGAATAAAACTGCCCAACACCTGCACCACCCCAGCAAGCTCATTCTTTGGTTCTCTGGGAGAGCTGGAAGGCAGCAAAGCCCCACTCCCAGGGAGCCCCCCAGATCCATGGCAGCTGCATTAATTTTGTAAGCACTCTGCGGCAGCGCGTTTATTAACCTCTTCAGACCATGTTCTGTACGCTGTAAAAAAAGAATTCAGAGGTGAAAGGGCCCAAAGATAATTATTTATGCTGCTACGTGTCACCACTTCCACTTGAATCCCTTTTCAAGGCTTTAAAGCTTTGAAATTTTCAGGCAGCAAGGCCGGATTCAATGATTAGGCTGGCACCCTAAACCCTTTCAGGTACTTTCTCATTTCACTCCAGTCTGGAAGAAATAATGACATCTGAAAGTTCATTTAAAAATAACAAGAACAGAAAAAAAAGAAAAAAAAAAAAAGAAAATTAAAGCAGATAAACAGTTGCAGCGAACTGCAAAGGGAATTTTTTAAGGAAGCAAAATTCACTGGAGCTGTAAGATTTGTGCTCAATCATGAACTCATCATGTATATGAATAAAAATTAAAAAAGGGTTGTCACCGCTGGGTTAAATGTTTCCTGCACCCGCAGGCGGGTCCATGCCAGCTCTGGGGAATTCTGTTCTGGGCAAGACCACACCTTTACCCAGGCTGTGGATGTCCACAGGGCTCCAAAGTGGGAATTAACAGGGATACCCTCCCTGGGCCCCCACTGTAAACCCTGCTGGGAAACCATTCCCGCTCCCCCTCACGATTCCAGCTGTTGGGCACCACAATTTACGGCTGGGAATGAAGTGCTCCAAGCACAGATTCCTTTAGCAGGTGCATCCTGCCCAGGATGAAGGGCAGAGCAGGGTGTGCCATGGCAGACAGACTTTTCCAGGAGTCCATTTCCCAGACTAATTAAACCCTGCTCAGACTCCCACAGCACAAAGATCTTCCCCTGATTTTTCCCCGGGAGCACAGCAGCCCCTGCTATGGATTAGTGCAATCAGGGATTTAGTCCTCAGGCTCTGGGGTTTTGGGTAAACCTGCGTGGCACAAAATGAAATATTTCTGAAATCTGATCCTATCAATGCACCTCATCCAAATTTAAAATGTATTTTGGAGCTCCACTGGTTGAGTCAAGGTTCAGGCCCCGTTATTTCCCTGTGACTATGACCCATGGTGTTGAGTTCTGCCTCCAGTCACAACCAGTGCTGGCAGGGCTTGTACTGGTGCTGTGCCATGTAACACACATCTGGGTGCTGGGCAGGTGAGCAGGCTGGGAAGAAGGAAATTAAAACTAGGAGTGACTAAAAAGTGACTTGTCCTGAGCTGAATCAGGCCCCAGCAGAACGCACATTTCCAACAGTTTGTGCTTTAATTTCCACACAAAGGACAGGGCAATGGGGCTGTCACCTCCTCCTCCTCCTTCCTGGGACTGGTCACTAACCTTCCCACAGTCTGATTTCCACAAACAGCAGTAGAACTAGGAGTTCAACCTAGATATCCAAAATTTATTTAAAATGTGTGTTTAGCAGTGTAAACACCCAGAGTTCTGGTAAAACAGCATATGCAGATCATGTTTTACTGGGATCACAACCCCCAAAAAAATTCCCTAAGCAGAGTCACCTGCTACTTTCAAGCAGCTTTTTCATTCTGTGGCATTTTCATGAACTGCTGACCAAGTCACCTGCAATTTTGGATGAAGTTCTCCTCTCACAATTGCTTGTTTCCTTTTAACTGCAGAGAGCTACTTCCACATGTTTATTCCTGGCTATGAGAACCCAACATTTGCATTAAGCAGATTTTCAGCTCAGAGAAAGCCAATAAGCACTTCAGGGGAGAAATTCAGGAAGCTGCAACAATCTACATTTTAAACATGCTGGGGAGAACCCAAAAGGTCCAGTGGGCAGATTTCCTTGTGGAAGAGGCAGACTGGTGGCAATGCTTGCCTGGGGCTGCAGGAGGAGAGTGACCATGTCATGGACACCGGTGGTGCAGTCCCAGCACGGGCCTTGTGCCAGGGGTACATCCAGAGGGGCTGGCCAAGGCTGGGCTGTCACCCACCTGTGCCTGGTGACACAGTGACACTAAATCCAGCCCATGCCACACTCCCTCTCCCCAGCCACAGGAGCCGGGGGGAAGCCTTGGCTGGGAGGGGAGCACAGCGTAGCACGCAGGGCCCCGTTTTCCTACCTGTCTGCCCCTGTCCATGCGGTCCTCGGGTCTCTGTGGGTATCCCATGGGCCCTAGGCCCTGGTACTGAGCTGGCTGGAACTGGTTTGGGGACGGCACCATGCGGTTCCAGGCGAGGAGAGGAGCAGCTCCGGCGGTTCTGCGCAAGGAAAGAACACTGCACTGGGAACGGGGCTCCTGCAGAGCGTCCCACAGCACAGACCCACTCCTGGCTTTGTCTCTGAGCTGAGCAGGGACAGCCAAGTGCTAGTGAGAAACCAGGAGCAGGGAATATCTTCCCAAATCCCCCTAAAGGCCGCTTTGCTGACCTCTTCCTTCGGCACAGCTTGGAAGCTGCAATGCCACTAGCAGCAAACCCGGCTGCACGCAGCAGATTTTTCCAATTCCCTGGAAGGCTTCCGTGCACCTCTTACTGCAGGGGCAGATTTGCTGATCCCAAAGGCTCCCCAGCACCCCAGGAGTAAACATGTGCCACACGGGAGCCAGGGGCTTTCTTTGAACGCCCAGACTCTTTCTGGGAGCCCATTCTTCCCAGTTAATTGCAGGTTGCAAATGAATTCTTACGGCGAGCATTCGGAATCTAGGGTAGGGGCCTTGGCTGCTTTTTCCCATCCATTATTCTGCTCAATATGTCAGGAGGTCTGATCGGGAAGAAACCTTTTCAAGTTCTATTGATGCCGTTTTCAATTGACCACGGTGACCTAGCAACATAAGCACTAATTGGCACGGGCTGACTGACATTTGGTGTACAGTTTATATGGGAACGCAGATCCGACATCCATTATGGCCCAGTTTGCCATCCCGGATTACCCACAGCAAGAAATGTTTTCATTTCCTTCAAGTACCCATTCTGACATGATAATTAGAAAGCAACAGGTAGAACACATCCAATATTGTTTGATTCAAAATATTTAGGGAAATGCTACAGCCGTGATCGGGTTGTTACAGCCGAGCACGGCTGAGGGACAATTCCTTAAAGGATTCAGAGCAGGTGGGGCCTGCAGGACAATATGATGTTGTGAGGGAAAAACATGGAGAGTGGAGACAGTTAATCCTTCCTGACCCCTGCTGAAGAGGGACTTGGCTGAGCAGAGCAGGGCCAGCCTGGAGGGAGATGGGGACAGCAGAGAACACAGGCTCTGCTTCCCAGGTTTGTGATGGGGACAGCAGAGAACACAGGATCTGCTTCCCATGTTTGGGATGGGGACAGCAGAGAACAGAGGCTCTACATCCCAGGTTTGGGATGGGGACAGCAGAGAATACAGGCTCTGCTTCCCATGTTTGGGATGGGGACCGCAGAGAACAGAGGCTCTACATCCCAGGTTTGGGATGGGGACAGCAGAGAATACAGGCTCTGCTTCCCATGTTTGGGATGGGGACCGCAGAGAACAGAGGCTCTACATCCCAGGTTTGGGATGGGGACAGCAGAGAACAGAGGCTCTGCTTCCCAGGTTTGTGATGGGGACAGCAGAGAATACAGGCTCTGCTTCCCACATTTGGGATGGGGACAGCAGAGAACAGAGGCTCTGCTTCCCAGGTTTACCTGCTGCACTACATGCCACCCCTCAGAAGGATCCATGCTGTAGTTAAAGCTGAGAGTACTTTACATTCGTGGGGATGAAACCTTCAAAATCAACGTTCTAAGTTCTTCCTTTGTTCATACTCGCTTCTTTTGACTTAGTGTTTTGAGTACTAAGTTTTTTTCCCCTCATGATTCCTAGAAAACAGCAGACTCTCCAGGAAAAATACACTGCTCAGCCATAATGAAAACTGCAGGGAGTTAGCTATATAGCCCCAGCTCTGGGGGTTTTATTAACAATCACTCTGCCTTTACAAGTGCTGGTGATAAAGATGACTGAGGCTCACAGGCCAGCTCCTCCTCCATGCCTGGAATGGGGAAATCTGACACAAATTTCTTGTGACATTAATTTTTATTTGGCATGGAGTTTAAACTTTTTAAGTGCTATTTAGTGAAAAGTTGAGATATTTAACCACTTAAACACAACACCACTAACATCACTGCTTTGTTGGGGCACTGTTTGGTGATCCAAATCACCTGAGGGTGGAGATCTGCACACAGCAAAGCTGTAACCAAAAGAAGAACTGTGCCACTTGGAACACCCCAGGAGCTCACACAGGCACACTCCAGAGTTACATCAACTCAAACATATTCAGCCAGGTCAGCTAAGCTCAGGAGAATTTACACAGGGAAACATTCCTGTCTTCACACCCCAGCCACTTTGGAAGTTACTGCTATGAATAGGTTAAGCAAAAAAGATCTGTTCAACCAGATGACACATTTCCATCAGCCAGGGAGCAAATCTCTGTGAACTCTGGACTGGCTCAAGAGCACAAAAAGGACCTCTGCAGTGCCCAGGAATGTCAGGACAGAAGAGAGGGACCCCAAAATTCAGTTTCCCTGCTGCACACCAAGATGCACCACTAGGTTTAAAAGCAAGAAATCCTACACAGGAGACAGGAATAGCTGAATTATGGAGAAGCAGCTTTATATTCCTGGTTTTTCCCCCCAGGCCTGGGAAGGAAGAGCCAATTTAGCCCCTGCTGTATCATTCCATCCCTGAAATAGCACATCTGGCAGGGACAGGGCTCCTTTCTTATCCCTTACTCAGAGTGGTGAATCCAGGATATCCCAGTCTCCTGCCCACCCACTCCATCCCACAGGGCTGGCCTCTCCCTCCGTTCCTTCCTTCCCTGAGCAGAAATCCCTGGCTGCTCTGCCCCAGGCACCTATTGCTCCTGGAGAGCTGCAGCAGCAAGAGGGGGCAGCAGTTTGGGGAACAGCAGCTCCCAGGGAAAGAATAGGAAACTCAAAATGCCTTCAACAGGTTCAGATGCTTTTTCCTGTACCAAGTGTCTCTGTGTTTAACCTTCTGCTTAAGTCTCTGTGCTTGCCTCTGTACAGCAACTAAACACCAGCTCTGAGCACGTTTGATCTGCTCCCCAAATCCAAAACCTTCCAAGAACACGGCAAAACTACTTATCCTCAGTGCTGGCAGAGCTTTTCATAAACCCTGCACAGTGTAACAAAGGGAAGGCAGTGACAAGTGACAGACCTGCAGCAGTCCTTCACAAATAAAAGTATATAAAATGGATTTAATTAAGGGGTGGGAGTGGCAACTCCCATGGCCCAAGCAGTATTAAAGTTTGCATTATGAATGAATCTTGCCTTACAATATTCCACACAGATGAGGCACAGGACAAGGGAGCCAGGCTTACTTCAGTGGGGATCAAAATGGTTGCCATGGAAAGTGACTGTGGAGAGCTCAATAAATTCCCCCAAAGCCCATATTTTCAATGGTGAAACATTTGCAAATAAACCCAGGGGAAAAAAAAAAAAAAGCTGGGCATTGGAGCAGAAACTTCTCTCCCTCCTCCATAAACATAAATAAATGTCATTATTCATAGCTGACACAGGTAGCCTGGGTTTATTGAGCCCACCCCACCGGAGGACACACAAGCCATCAATGAGGGGATGCATGTAAAACATCCCTGATTATCAAACCATGTCACATTCCTTCTATTCGATGGCACTTATTGGGCTGCAGATTCCATAATCCTTCCCTGAGTCCCTTCTGCATTTAATTCAGTTCAGCCTTAAGTAGTTAAAGAAACTGTTTTCAGTGGCAACTAATAACTACTGACCTACAGTGACACTGCCCTACAATGGGCTTGTCAGGCCTGAAAAACTTGTACCAAAGAAGCTGATTAGGACTTCAAGAGGTTTGTAGCAAGAATCAATGGCTGGTCTGTGCTAATGCTGCGGCTGTGGCACAGGAATGATAAAAGTGGAACACCATTAGTTATGCCTCATTAAGCTCCACAGCCCTCCTAAAAAGAAATTTGTTTAGCCTGTCCAAAATCTAATGCAGTTTTAAGCTCTCTGTGTTCAATTTCATAGTATCTCAAAAGCTTCAATAAGATAAAGGCCAAAGAACCAAGAATGGTACCAAAGCACCAACAGTAAAGTTAATTTTGAAGCCTGAGTTTTAATGGAAAGTGTTTTTCCCTCCTTTTTTTTAATACAAAGTACTTGAGCCTTTTAAAGGATGAACACCACGTAGTGGGCTCTCAAAACATCAATAAATCATGGACATTAATTAACTCAAAAATCCTGCCACACAGCATCATTTCCACAATTTTAAACCACAATATTGCAAACAGAGAAGAGAAAACCAAACACTGGGAAGGCTGGCAGAGCCCAGTCCACCCTCCTGGGCATGTTTCACATCCCTCCTGCCTTACCTTTGTGGTGTCTGCTGGAACAAGGGCGTGGGACCTCTCCAGGACTCCTGGGGCCGAAGATCTGGAGGGCAAAACGAGATGGCAAAATAAGAGAGAGCAAGAACAACTCACGAGCTGTGCTCACTCCTCTGCGTGCCCCAGGGCTGCTTTTGGGAAGCCAGACAGGAAAGCTCAGGCTGGATGTGCCACAAACACACTCCAAGTCATGGCTTCCTGCTGCTGGCTTGGACAGAGTCCTACTGTCAACAGAGAAAAAGCAACTTTTTTGGCTCTAGCACATCCAACAAGCTTCATAATAGAGAATTATGAATTTTAATTGCTACAGCTAGCATTGCTTAGTGCTCAAATGCTTTGCAGGTGTCTCCTCTTGAATTTTTGAAGATGCAAAACCTTGTCTGTCACCCTAACAACTCAGTTTAATATTCATATATCTTACCAGTACATTCATTACTATGTTAAAAATACAGGCACTCAAATACACACCCACCACTGTGTTACCACAACACATGATGTTTGTGACCAACAAAGATGTCAAAGGCAAAATATGGGCCAGTTTCCCTCTGACTGGGCTAAGTTATTCCATAAAGGCAACTAAAACAACGGCCAGAGCATGGAATAAAGTGGATGATTCTGTTTTATTCACGTTTAAGTAAATATAGTTGTATTTAGGATGTAAGGGACAAAGCATTCATTAAAACAAAACATAAATACATTATCACTGAAGATACTAAAGGTACATTTAAAAGTTACTGTGGGCAGTGATAATACACTAATAAAAACCTATTAATGATGTCTCAGATAATGGAATCAGACTGAATTAAGCCTTTTTGGGTAAAACCTTGGCCAGAGCCCCAGTGCTGGCGTGCAGGAGACCACCCACTCACCCATTGTTTGTGCCACCCAAACCAGCCCTGCACAAAGGCGAGGCAGGAGCAACACTGCTTTAACAGGGCCCGCAATTAAACGCTTGTTGTCCTTCTAAATAACCTGGTCAGCAAACAGGATAAAAGCAGCAGCTCCTCAATAGCACCCAGGCAGCCCCCAGCACTCGGGGCCAGCGTCAATCAAAAGCTCCAGTTTCACTGACACCTTTGATGGCTTTCAATGGCCTTCAAGTGTGACCTAATTCCAACAGCTGGTTCCAGCAGCTGGATAATGGGCGGCACACGGACACCCTGCCGTGCTGCCAGGGGCCAGGACATGGAAGCCTGGCCTCCGTTGGAAAGGGGAAGGGGGAAATATAAAATAAATAAGTCTGTGCCTCTCTCCTAGCTCTGGCTGGATTGTCTGTCTCAGCGCCAGCAAAGAGAACACCAAATAAATTTCCAGCCCCAGCAGCTCTGCTCTTCCCGGGAGCCTGCTGGGCAAAGCCAATCCAGCCCATAATTCTTCATTTATCCCCCATGCAGGGTTATTTATTCAGCTTTATACCTATACACACAACTACATCAACCAGGATATGAGCCTGGTTTTACATCCCCAGACACACACACAGCTACCAACCGATGCTCCTCAGCTCCTCTTTTCCAGCCAATTTCCAGCCTGAAGCAGACCAGGACTGAGGGTAGGGAAGTGACACTTCCCTGCTGATCAGCCTGGGAATTTCAAGGGCTTTTCCAGGCTGCACACACACAAAGCCATGTTTATTTTGGAATACAAGGGGAGGGCAACAGAATCCACAACACTGCTTTAGGGGAAAATGAGCAGTTTTTCAACTGGAGCTTAAAATATCTTTAAAAGTTTGGTAAAGTCCATGAGTGTCACAACTTTCAATCAAAAATATCCTAAAATGACTCTCTGTTTCTGATAATTTTCAAGTTTCACAGACAGCAGTAGCACAGAAACACAGGAAACATCTTGTTTCCAGACCCTTACCCTCCATGTGAGCAAGGACCCAGGTCTCCTGCTGTAACCACACCTTTCTGCAGCTCAGTTTAAGCAAGACTTCAATGAAATCATCATCAAAACATTTAAAACTCCCCTATTCATTTGTATGGCTGACAGAATAACCTTGGAGGGAGAGAGTCTGGAACAGTGAATTGCACTTCAGAAAGGTAAAAAATGGGAGAAGGAATGACAATTAGTATTTTCTTTAGGCTGCAAAACTTAGGCATTTCCCAGAGCTATAAGGCCAAAGAAACTGCCTTGTCTAGCAGCTCCTCAAGTAACAATTTATCTAATCAGGGTGGCAATCAAAGAGAAGATTTTGTGTTTACTGATTGCACTAATCAAAATCACTTTTCCAAGGCAGCTAATTGACAAGTTTACTGCCTGCCATGCAAGTCATAAATCAGATGTCCTGCTCTGCAGGAGCCAAACCCACCATTCCCAGAGCGCTGCCACCCTGCACTTGACTCCCCAAGTTATCAGCACAGACAATTATTCATCAGCTGAAAATTGGCACATCCAAGGCAAATCATGGAGCACTGGTGAGGAACAGCCCCAGCCCTGAGGCTCTTGAGCAGGAGCTGGCTCCTGGCTTGACCACATCGCCCTTCTGCAGGCTGATTTTACTGCAGCATGTGCATGACAACACCACACACCAAATGAAAAGTTGTTCTGCATCAGTCCCACTGAATGTGGGGATGTTGACCACATCAGCTGTGTTTTTTCAAGGGTATGTGGGCTCCAGGTGCTTCCCAGCCCTGCCACACCACAACTGCAGTTCTCTGACAACAGTACAGCTGATGAACACAACTTGGACACTGGAGACAACCTTGTGTCATCCAAGAGGCCTTCCCATTTCTCCTAATTTGATTTTCCAGCTGAAGGTACCAGTGCTTTGATGAAGACACTAGGGGACTGAAGAGGTTACTGCAAAAGGGAAAAAAGATGCTGTGCTGCCAGACCTAGGAACACCTCTGGGTATGCCAGGCAGAACGTTGTTGGGGGGGAATCAGCCCAAGTGCTTGTGAACTCTCAACCACACTGTGCAGGCAGACTGCTCCCACTCAGCAAGAGCCTCACTGCAGTGGGGTATGGGGAGCTGCTGACACTCCTCATCTTCACAAGTCTGCATGGCACCAGACCCACACAATCCATAATCCAGGATGTGTTATGATCTTAGGGCAGGTGAACATCCAAAAGGCTGATCCCAGCAGAAATCCAGGGCTGTGCCACCTGGAGGTATTCTTCTAACAAGGGTTTAAGTAAGTCTGACTCTACCTGGTAGAAGAGGAGCTGAGGCATACAGGATTCACTTGGCAGTCCCAGGTGGGCCAGGCTGGGGCCTGACCCTCCAGCCATGCAGCAGGAT
Organism: Onychostruthus taczanowskii; assembly: GCF_017590055.1. Taxonomy (NCBI): domain Eukaryota; kingdom Metazoa; phylum Chordata; class Aves; order Passeriformes; family Passeridae; genus Onychostruthus; species Onychostruthus taczanowskii. The sequence continues at coordinate 5,090,373 of NW_024503124.1, forward strand.
GGGTTTTGGGAATGGTTCTAGGAGTAACATAGCCCTCAGGCTGTTTGATCCATCCTCCCGATGGACATGAGCTGTCCTCGGGCCCCAAATAACGAGGCACTGAAAGAAACAATCTCCAAACTCTACGTCAAGCGCTGTTGTAATCCATTGCAAAGACTTGACGCCACAGTCAGTGCAAATGAGAAGTTAATTAGAGTTTAAGTCTAATCTCCTAGGACAGTCTTAGCAGAAGAGGAAGAACAACAAAACCCAGTGAAGTGCCAGAGGACACGCTTGCAGCACTGCTGTGTCCCATGAAGGCAGAGTGACAGGAATTGGCTCCGGAGAGCGCGGCTGGCGCACGACCCTGCGCGGTGAAGGAGCCTGCACGAGGCAGCTCCACCTGGCTCCTCGCCCTGCTGCTCCACACAACAGCAGCACAGCAACCTCTGCCTCCTGGAAAAAGCAGCACAGGGAGGAGGGAGGAAAAGCCCAACCAATTGCTCTGTGCTTTGCCAGGCACACCTGCAGAACAGCGACCGGGGACGGCTGTGGCGCACCGAGGGGGAGGGAGGCCTGCATCACAGAAAGCCACCAGACAGTTTTCCAAGGCCAACAGATGGACAGGGATTTCTCCACTAGCAGTGGCTCCAAGCCTCCCCAGTTTTAACCAGTCTACGGCACTGGGGGGTATTTGCCTGCAGAGGGTTGCCCGTTCAGCACAAGGGGCTCGGGTGCCATGAGGACGAGAGCTTGGGAGTGCCTCATTGGCAGGATGAGGTCCAGGGACGTGGGACAGACAGAGCACATTGGAGTGTTTCCCACAACACATCAGGACTCAGCAGGAACAGCAGCACAGGGACTGCTGGGCTCCCAAAAACCTCCCCAAAACCACATAAATATTCTCTTTGGAGATTAATTTGGATGCCTCTCTGCTAGTTCTGCCTTCCCATTCCCCACATGCTTCTTTCCAGATCACATTTAAGCACAGATAAATCAGGGAAATAAATAGAGAGAGATGATGTTCAGACCAACCCAGCTGTGAGAAGCAGGAAGCAGAGGGCACTTACTTGGCAGCAGTTTGGGGATCTGCTGCTGGCTGCCCATGAGGGGCCTGGCGTAGGGGCTGCCGTAGGCTCCGAGCGGCACAGCGTTGGGGTACATCCCTGGCATGCCCCTGTCCCTCGGCATCGTGTGCCTGTTACAGGAAGAAATGGCAAGGCAGCAGGTCAGGAGGCTGTGGTGAGCTCCATCTCCCAGCACAGCTGCCTCCCAGCCCATCCCACACCCCCTCTCTTTCTGCTGAGCCAGGGATGCACGGGTGGATCGGGGTGCAGGCACATCCCGACACACACACACGGGCTGGGGAGCTGCTCCCAGGGAAATGCTCAGGTTTCCAATGGCACAGCTGTGCTTTTCATTGCAACTGTGACGTGCAAGAGGGTTCTCAAGTGCAGCCCCAGGACAGCTCTGCTTTTCCTTCCTAAAAGGGAGTGCTTTTCCTTCTTGCAGCTCCCCCAGAGGCATAAGATGCAGAAGGTATTTTCTCTTCCTAAGGAGACACTCCAGAGCCCAACTTTATTTGCCAGTCTCCTTTAAAACATTCTCTTCTCTGGCTCTGATAGATGCATGGCTCCTTGCACTCCCCAGTATGGAAACCCATTTAATTTTTAAAGCTTCTTTGTTTTTAAAAACTGAAAAGGCATTCCTGTCTTCACTAGCACTTTTAATTATCACTTGTGCATAATATTCTCATTGTACCTACAAGCAAACATCCACCAAACAAGTTTTACAAAACCCCAAACGACAGGAAAGTGACTTAGAACTATCTAGGAGGGAAAAAAAACCAACCAAAAAGCAAACAAGGCATTAGTGCAAAATCACTGTAATGTTCAGTTTTCAGCAATATTGAATTTAAATATCACACGCTGAGTATCCAACATGGAAAACCAACACCTAAGCTTGGACATTCCATGTTTTTTTTTAATTTAAAAAGGTAAAAGGAGGGCAGTCCTCCCAGCAAGGCAGCAGTAACCCCACAGCCTTACCCCAAGGTTCTGAACGCTGACTGGTCCAAATGCACTGGTTTCCTGTCCCTGTTAAAGCCAAGCTGTGGTCTCCAGGGCCTGCCATCATTGTTGGTTTTTTCCCAGTCTCCTGGCTTCAGAACTGGAGCAGGTTTCCTGAACAATAAGAACAGTTCCATAAGTACTTATCAGAGCAAATACTCAGATGGATAAATCAGAATTGCATGATTTGAAAGCTGGCAGCTGACACTTACTTTGCCCCAGGTAACACTGTAGCCTTGAAAACAAAGTCTTCAGCAAATTGTGGATCTTTGAATGAGATGCTAGAAGAAAGCATTTGAGGATTAGGTTTGTTCCATAATGGAGACAAAGTGAAATAGCAGTCACTGCTTTATGACCAAGAAAGCTAAAAGCAGACAGATAAGCAGAATGATCTCACTCCTCCAGCTGGAATTCATGTTTTCCAGGACCAAGAAAGAATGAGGCTACAAGGAAAGAGAATAATGGTTCCCTGGAAAATTCAGCCTGAGTGACACAGCATGAAGAGCAATGCCCTGACTGCACATACCACCTCTAAAGACAGGAGGAAAAATCCTTGTGACAGAGAAATGGGGAGCAGCACAGAACAATTCCAACCTCCCGACAGTGGCAGATGGAAAAGCCAAACCCTTCCTTTAACTCATCACTCACAGGAACTACATCCCTGTTTAGGACATTCTTCCTACAGTGTCCTGACAAAGTGTAACTCAGCATTCATTACTTCTCTGCACAGCTGTTGCTCTGGTTGAACCAAGCTGTGCCTCTCTGGAGATAAAAATGACGCAGATCACAAGTGACTTTCAGTGTTTTGGGGGCTGCACTTTGCACAACCCTGCATGAAAACCCACAGTGGACTGACCTGACTGCAGAGTTCTGTGTCAGATCCCGCAGCATGGGAACCGGAGACTGCACCACCCTGGTGAAGAGAAAAACCTCTGTCAAAACACCACCAAACATGTTTCTCACCATCTGCTGCTCTGCCAACTAAGCCTGCAGAACATTTATTTCTAAGTTAACTTGCCTTTCCCCTAAACCAAGTACTTTTATAAGCACTGGAGTGACTGAATCCTTATTTCTTAATGTCACCTCTTTTGCAGCAGATGTGTGGGGATTCTCTAGGGTCTGTCTAGGGAAGGCAAGGACAGAAGAGGTTTCTTGTTCCTGTTCCCTCCAGGAACAACTCTGACTTGGTGATATTCTTCTCAACCATGACAAGAATGGAGAAATGTCTATTAGAGTGATCTGAGGTACATTTTCTGCCCAACCAAGCCGGTGTTTGTGCACTTAATGCAAACGAGGCACTGAACACCTGCTTGTATCTCTGAGCACAGTCAGAAAAATGAGTGTGCATCCTACAAGGTGAGGATTACACTGATCATTCCTCAGACTAGATGCACTCTCAAGAAAACTAAAAGTATGAGTATTCTTAGTAGCTGGGAACAGCCCTGATTTTAGTGCTGCAGACTAAATGGACAAAGCTAAAATTTATCTAAGCTATCACTACCTGGATTTTTCTCTGATGTAATGCAGACTAGCATATAAAAAGCAGAGTTTTGGGGTTTTTAGGCAATGTGCACTAATGGTAAGCCACATCAGCCCACAATAACATCCATAGAAAAGCAGAGAAGCCAAAACATGACCCTACTGAACCAGGCCACTGAGCACTACCACTTTTATTACCCCCTCATTTACCTCATAAAACAATAACTAAACACATAAAGTCAGCCTTCCACAGGCAAAATGACAAACAAACAAAGGTTCCTCAGCAAATAAACAAATGCATTAGAGCGTTTTAAAGATATCTGAGGCTGCTTTAAAGGCAAGTTGAGAGGTTAAAAAACGGGACCAGAGAATGCAAATTTCACTCGCGCTGGAGGTAACACAGACCTGCTCTGAACCCTCACACCTACACAGGTGGCCTTGTCTGGAGCTTTAATTTACTCCTTGTGGACACAAAACCATTTCTGCTGCCATAAGAGCAGGAGGGCTCCTCCAGCAGCAAGAACCCACCCCCCAAAGGCCACACTCACTGATCCGGGAGGACGGCGTTGTCGTTCAGGGTGAGCTTTCCCTGGATGCCGTGGCACAGCTCCGGTGGGATGTCCACTGCCTAGGGAGGAAGTTTTCAGCTGCAGCACCTTCAGACCTCCCATCTCACCATTCCCACTGAACAGCAAGTGCAACCTACCTCTGTGTTCTTGGTCTTGTACTGCTCCACAATGAAGTCACAGAGTGGATGGTGCTTCCCGACAAAGAGAACATCACCGCCAAGGCTGTTCCTCCTGCCTGGAGAAATGATGGGGATGGGGCAAGAGTTCAGAGGAAAGAGGGAAGGAAGGAATGCAGCAAACCAGCAAGGCTGTCCTGGTGACACCTCCACAAAAGCCAAGTTTCACTGTGATTTAGGAGAAAGCTCTGAAGGTTCCCTGAGAACATAGGAAAGACAATGTCTCCCAAGAGGAGGATGTGTCTGGTCCCAAGGACAGCTGGCAGGCAGTAAAATAATGAAATCTTGTGTTCAGTGGAGGAATGCTGAATTCAGAATAGAGTAACACTGCAAATACAGACAGAATTGACAAAAAACAACCCCAAACTCCCCACAACTCCACATTTTACCCACAAGAACCAGATGTTATTTCTGTACAACAGAGAAACAAACATTTATAAGCTGAATAAGTGTTACAAAACAAATCCACTGAGGATCACTCTGATTACCAGCAGCACCCCTGAGGAAGAGAGTGTCATAAACTCAACCCAACCAAACACTGAGGACACATTGTTTGTTCATTTATGGTGAATTTCATAGGTGATAACAAAATACCCCAATTCTTACTCTCTTCAGGAGTGAGGTCAGGGTACACTTCCTCCAGGGCAGCTCTGAGGCGTCGCTCATCCACAAAGGGCAACAACGCCACACCTGGCAAAACCAAAACTGTGTTTGCTCCCACTTGTTGAGAAAACCCAGAACAAAAACAGACACCAGCATGGCAAGCTCTGATAAGATTCCTTAGCCAAGAAACAGCCAGAACTGTGTGAATCTGAAGGAATCACACTTTTGTTTTAGAAGTCAGATCTTTCTGTGGTTTTATTCAAACAAAACCTGTTGCACTCAAACTGAAAACCTAAAACTTTAGCTGCAGTGTAAATTACACCCAGCCACAGCATCTGGCACACCTTGGAAATTAACATTCTCTAAAGAAAGGAAAAGTTGCATAAATGCTGTAGCTCTTTTACCATTCTTTGTGTGCTCCAAAATATTTCTATATTCCCCAAAGTATTTTTGGCACAGCACTAATGAGCCACTGATTGTGCAGAACAAGATCCATTAATTAAATGCAAAGGAGACAAAAGACAATTACACACTGAGGCTGATAAAAACAGAAGAATGATTACACTAGTTCAGGACAAATGAACAAATCTAGAGTGACTGCTGAAATTACCAATAATCATTGCCAATCCAAAACCAGTTACTGAATCATAATTTGCTCTTCATACTGATTTCTTTACAAAAATACACCTGCTGTAAAGTACTTGTCCCCACAACAAGTAGCACAAGTTACCTTTGTGCAGCATTTTCTCTCTAAGGTAATTTTCTAATTTCTTTCTATTTTTACAGGTTCTTAAGACTAATGTCTACAAATTTAAAAAAGGAAAGTTGAAGTTTCACCTTGCCAAGCATACTTCTTCCCATTCAAATCAATAGCAAAATCTTCAGGGTAGAAGTCAATGATGCTTGATTCCTGGAATTGGAAAAACGAAATTCACCCTTAGAGCAAACTTCGACAAGGTTTCAGAATGCCATGTGGTGCCAAACAGAAAGGTCTTTGATAACAGAAACAGCTTTCATTAAAAGCCATTTAAATACAAACTGAGGATGGGCACTTGCACTACTCAGAGATTTAAAATAAGAAATTAAGGTGGAGAGAAAAATTAGGAAAAGGAGGAGAGCTGATTAGGGTAAGTTATCTGCTCCCCAACTACGTTTTGGAAGATTTCTGAAAGAAGCTAAACCATCTAAGTGTAAGAGCTGGGAAATGACATCTGAATTCCAAGAAATCACTTTTAAGGATTTTGAAGAACCATTGCCATCTTCCAAAACCTTTCCCTCCTGTTCTGCAGGTCTTCTCTGCCTGAAATGAGAAGCAGCAGGTCCCCTTCACACCAGTGCAAGATGACCTGAGCTTCCACAGACAGAAATACAAGAAGGATTCTCACTGGGTCTGTCATGAGTTTCCTCCACGTTGGTGGCAGGAAGTTTCCACTGGCGGCCGGGAACACCCCCATGAGCTGCTCAAGAGGCTTGAACTGTTGAGAACAGACAAACAGGTGTGGGACACTTGGGATGAGAGGGCAAATCAGCAGCGAATGAATTGATAAATCAGGAGCCCTACCGGTTTGGAGCCCTTCTCAAAGTCTGAAGGCATGTCTGCAATGCCCTCGAAGTCCGAGGCAAAGGGAGCGTAGTGGAAAGGGTAATACCAGTTCCAGGATGCACAGCCCTGGGCAGGGAGGTGGGAGACACAAAAATCAGACTTAACAGCAAATTAAAATCATGCAGCCCAGTCACCAAACACGACAACATGGCAGAGAGCAGTTTACACTCCTGTTTTCCACAGCAAAATCCCTATGCTAACTTGGGGAGGTGTGGGAGCAGAGACCCCCAGCACGCCCTGCTGGGTGTGCAAATGTGAACAGTATTTGCTGCAGACATGCTGAGAAGCATTCTGGTTTTCACTGGTGCTCCTCTCTCCAGTACCAGCACTACTGCACACTTGGAGTAGCACTTTGCTCTTCCCCTCTCATTCTCCTGCCTTGAGCAGTGGGGAATACAAAGTGTCTCCTCGGAAAGGAGAGAATCAAGCAAACTCAAAACACACCAGAACACCGTGCACCTCCTAAAGGAAACGTGGCTCCAGAGGGTCTGAGTCAAGCTTTCACCTTCTCAGCTATTTTTCTTAGCAGCACCACTTGAAACAAAAGCCCACTACTATTTTGACTTCCAGTTCTGAATGATTAAATGTCAACAAGGCTCCTCCAGTGATATTTTTGGTATACAAGTACAGCACCTATAATTATTCTCTGCAGTCCTTGGGACAGACTTGGAATGTTTCGAAAGCCAGGTGGATTGCTTTCATTCTTCTTTCTTTTTTCCCCCTTTCCCCCCCCTCTCCAAACAGATATTCCCTCTAGTGGGACATGCCCTGCATTATTAGCTTTCTGTAGGAACATAAAGGCATGCAACGCATATTGGCACAAGTTTTATGGACAGCCAGCAGTAGTTACTGAAGACAATTTTTATTATGGTGAGAAGAAAAAAAGCCAAACAAAGATCCTCAAGCAAACCTATTTTGAAGCTCCCGCAGCCCAACAGCTTCCTAACCTCATTTCCATATTAGCAGGGAGTGATTTTCCAGCTTCTCCATCCCCATACAATAGACTGGAATGGTCTTGTGCTTTTGTACCACTGAAGGGGACATTTTTACCTACAGCTCACCTGAAGGCTCATTTCCACCCCTGGAGGCAGATGGGCACAGAGAGTTGTGGGAAAATACCCAGTCATGATTAAAAAAATACAGTTTCCTTGTGCCCAGGATCCTGATAATTCCCACCTATAAAGGCATCCAGGTGACATCTGTCCTTCACAAAAGGAGGTCATGCACACAAGGATGTGGGGAACTCAGCATCCCTGCAGACAAGCTGCACCAGAGCTTGCAAACCTTAAACTTGATGATTTTTATCCCCCATAACAGACGAGTCAGAGCTCAAACTCAAGGAATGGTTAGAGCAGGAGAGAAGGGGACACATTCCCATTTTATTCCAAGGGGGAGGAGTGAAAAAACCTATTGGAAACTGCATTTTGGAGGCACCTGAGTATCTGCCCTGCCTGTGCTCCCAGCTGGACAGGAGGCAGCCACTGAGGAAAAATACGAAGTTTTATGACACAGCCCTGTGTGGAAGCTCCAAATTCCTGAGACAGGACAAACTCCATGGGTTGGGAGCACACTGTGCTCCCAGGTCACACAGCCAGTCCAACTGACTTTGCCTTCAGGGCACGGAGCTCCTTATTAACCACCAGTGCAACAAACCTCACTACGGCCCACTAATCTCTTGCCAATCTGACATCTCAATTATCAAAAGATTTAAATCTGACACAGATTACTTCAATCACAACACACTTCATGGAGCAGCATTACAATCTACGGAGGAGACTGACAACTCTGTCCCTTGCAAATTCTTCCTGGCATTTCAAGGGCTTTGTTCTTTGTTCTCTCATTTAGTCACCTGTAGTGTCATTATTTGTGGGAAAGGGAAAATAGCAGCAGTTCTTGCTGCACCAAATGCTGCCGCTGGATGTGAAAACCAGAATCCTGGAATCACTGAGGCTGGAAAAGACCTCTGAGATGCGAGTCCAATCTGTGACCAACCACCACCTTGTCAACCAGATCAGAGCACTGAGTGCCACGATCAGTTGTTCCTTCAGCAGCTCCAGGGATGGTGAAACCGCATTCAAACCCCCAGTGTCAAACAGAATGGGCACACATTTGTTTTACACCTTCAAAAAAACCCCACAGCTTTTCCAAAACGAGCAACAGACTGAAACAACTTCAGACAAGAAACTCTGGGGTACCTGATAATAATATCTGAGAACCCAGCAAAGCCCTTCCACGTAGGACTGCACAACCTTGCGGCGGAATTTCTCATCTGAGGCGTCCACATCGAATTTGTTTTTATAGTAGCGCTGCTTCCAACCAGTTTCCCACAACCTGCAACACAACCAGGCACAAGTAACATGTTAACATGGATGGGCACCTCAACAGATGCACATCTGCAGGTCTGAATTACAGTGTAAAACAAAGCCACTTGCTACTTCAGTTGCCATTTATATACAGTTTAAATGAAAGCAGAAAAAGCGATGCTCAGCAGCAACAGAACAAAATGTGACTGTTGGCAGAATTGACAGAGTTTTCCTGCTACCTCAAATGTAAAGGCAAGCAAATGCACAACAATTTCTGCATTCTGCTGCTGTTCAGACAAGCTGTGATCACCTGAGGCACTTCTGCAGCTCAGCACCCTGTGCTTGCTGCCTCACACCAGATGAGCTCCCTTTCACACAGGATTTTCAGTCTCTCAGGCCAGAGGTGGATATTTGGATCACAGGAGCCACCTTGGCCACAGCTCATCCTTCCTTCACACAGCTCCCCCTCATGTCTGTCCACAGATGGGGCAGGGAAAACAAACACTGGTTCCTCTTCCACACACGGCAGCTGCACCCTTCAGCTCTGCTGTATCATGTCAGCAAAGAACCAAACTGATTAAACCACATAATCCCTTAATAATGATTTGTTTTCTTACATGGAATTTTATTCCAAACCACTCCAAGAGGTGACCTCAAGCTGACACTGGTCAGATGTTCCCAGAGCCCTAAATCCTGTGTATGCAGCTTTAGGAGAGTGCCACGATCCATTCATGCTTCCTTACAGGATGCAATCCCTTTGGCTCTGCAAAGAGCATCTTCCCTTGCTTCTGTTTTGAGACAGTTGCTCAGGACACTTCCTAAATCCTTCTAAGATGATTCACACTGATGAGAAGGCAGAAAAGCCAAGAGATGGTTTCAAGGCTCCCAGAAAAGCAGGTAAGCAAGAACAGAGCTCCTGGCACTGAAGGCTTGAGAGATGGAGTCAAGAACATCTGCAGGCTCTGAGCTGCCTGGCAGGCAGACACTTGCATAAATTCAAAAAAACCTTTCTGTGAGATAAAACCCATCTGTAGCCGACTGCAACAATTTGTTCTGGTTTCAAAGTCATTCTAAATACAGAATTTATTTTCACAAACAGTGTGGTTGTATCCAGGACATCAATGCAGTTCTTTTTATTTACAATGGCAAGCATAGAATGAATTTCCACTCAGAAAAGGACATGAAAAAATATTCTGAGCTACAAAAGCTTAAAAAAACTGTGGTTGAATGTAGCACATCTTTTTCCTTGGCAATACCAACTCTGTCAGAATCACTGCTGCTCATGAATCACCACAGTTCACTCATACTGTTTAACCTTCTTTTAGCAGCTCTGATAACACTCAGATGGAAATCAGATGGAGTCATTTATCCTTAAGATTTATCATTTTATATAAAAATACTGCTTGATTGATTTAAAAAAGGAATCAGTCCACTCAGATACAGACATGCTGGAAAGAAGAATGAGAACAAGAATTGTGATATTGCTAGAGCTGATGGGCCACATGTCACAAACACATTGTGATGACTGTGACCAGAACTCCACAAGGAAAGAACCCTGAGTATTTTCCCACATCCACCCATGGCCTGACTCCACAGAAAACAAACCCCTGTGGCTGCACTTCCCAGGAACAGCTGTAAGGGCCTCCACCCTCGACGCAAACAGCAAGAGTTTCACTGAAACCCTTGCCCACTGCAGACTCACTGGTGGTTAATTCCCAGAAAACTCCTGTCTCAACCATCCCAGGCTCAGCCCTCCTGAGACAATGCAAGAACTCAGGGACAAACCAGGGCCTGCTGCAAACCAGCGAAGGTGGAGAGCACTGATACTGCTGCCCACGTGCGCACAGGCGAGCCACGCGGGTTAAACAGCTCCCAGATTCCAGGAACAGCACATTCCGCTCACATAATCAGGGAATGTCTCGCCAAGCTGGGTCTCAGAGGGAGCAGTGGCTGGGAGGCTGCAAACCTGCATGCATACTAATCTGGATACTTAGCTTGAACAGCCAGAGCTCACCCATCTCACTGGAATTTACTGGATATCTTCACCCTCCACATTAATTACCGCTGGATAAAAAGATCACAAAAGCATCCGAAGGCAGCAGCGCTGCACTGAGCTAAATGGCATTAATTAGGCTGCATCTATCTCAGTAATTTGCTAACAAAGTGCCACAAAAAATGGCTTCACCTGATATTATCCTCTGGCTCAGGTTCACTGTCACTGTCCTCAGGTTTCCGCTTAATTCCTCCTCCCAGGGACGGGCTGTTGTCAGGAGTCAGGCTGGTGTTTGGAGATGCTGAAGTTGTCTAGGGTCAGAATTATTAGAGATAAACAGGGCAAGGTGCAGGGGGAGGAAGAGGACGATTTATTAGGCTTTTAAAAATGAAGTTAAAATTAACACCTCTGTGATAATCACAAACCTTCTCTTCAGTTCCAAAAAACTCCAGGCAAAGGCTGCACAACCCTTAACCCATCATAGTCAAGGGGCAAAAGGGAAAACCACATCCCTGTTAAAAGGCAGGCATTGATACACAGAGGCAAAGATGCCACTGGCTTTGAGAAAGAAATGGGTGCAATAAACACAGTATGAATTGATTAAAACATGCCATTCTGGATACAGTCCAATTCTGGAACACCACTGCAGCTTCTGCTGCAACTTCCTTTTGTGGCACTGGTGAAAAAAAGGTGCTTCCAACTCAGAACTGCCAGAAATACTCTGAGCTCCTTCACAGCTGGTCTCTTCAACTCCTCTCAAATGTATCTATTTTAATATTAGAGCCCAAAAGAAATGTCTCCCTTTCCATAAAGGAACTAATTTGCGTAGCTCAGGTGCAAAAATGTTTTGAGATTAAAAGGGAAGAGCAGCAGAAATTAAACTTTGAAAAAGCACATTGTATTTAGACTTCAGAGACAGAACACACATCTCTGTGGTGAAAAAGAACTTTTAATCTGTTCGCTGTTTGGATGAAGATTTATACCAAGAAAGAAAACATTTGTCATGATTGTTATTTAAAGCTAACAGGACTTCTAACAGAGCACTTCTTTCCAGTTTTCCCTCACTAATACCTTGCCCAAAACTACTTCCAAGTTTCTCCCTTCCCCAGGGAAAAGCATCATTCCAAGCAGAAATAAAGAAGACACTTTTATTCAAGCATGCTTAGAAAAATCACTTATTAAAAGCCACTTCCTTGAAGAATAATGTTTGAGGTGCCAGCTTTTCAAGAAAACTCGACAGAGCAGACAAAAATGTGCCAGGAGTAAGACAGGCTGCAATTCTTTCCTTTCTCTGTGCAAATGCCTCTGAACATCTACTCACCGAGTTCTGCCTGTCGTGCATCCTCATCTCAAAGGCAGCTTGTCGAGGGTTACAGATTGCCTGAGGGCTGGATCGATTTCCCAGGGCTTGAGGGGAAAACTGACCACCAGGAATAAAGGAAGGCTGATCCCTCTGCAAGATAAACACAGACAAGACTGATGAAAGGGCTGTGTGATCTCCCCAGCACCGAGATGATGCTTCCTCACAATTTTCAGACTAACATTATGGGGAAATGAATGTACAAATGCACATTTTTTGAATGTGGAATAGAAAAAAAAGTCAACTTAATTTATTTTTTTTAACTTTGAAATAGTTACACACAAGTCAGAAAACACTATGCTTACACCTGCAGTTCCAACATCCAAAAACAAAAGTAGACATGTAAATCCTTGCTAGTTTCTGCATTGGGTAAGGAATTCACTTACCTTCAATCTCTTCCTTTTTTCTTTTTGTCGTCTTTTAAAGTTATCCTAAATGAAAAACAAAGGGAAATAAAGTCAATCAAGGACACAAGACTCCTGGGTAAATGATTTCATTATAATCCTCAACTGACCACGCCACGAGTTTTTTAGCGAATGTTCTGAACAAGACATGGGTCATTTCTTGTGTCTATAAATCCAACAGAAATGGGATGGAATGTTTTACCCTACCCTGAAAATCAATGGGGAAAAAAAACCAGCTGGATACCCAAAGCTCCAAAACTTTGGTAAAGATTTAAGTGATCTACTAAATTTAGCTGCAGCCTTATTTGGGGGTGACAGCAGTGTCAAAGCACACAGACTCCTTGCCTGCACGGCAGAGCTGCCCAAAAAAGAATGTCAGAGAGACATTACAGTCTTAGAAATAGGAAAAGAGACTCGAGGAAATATATTTCTTATTCTGTGATTCCTGGGCCAACTGAAAACTTGAACATCAAACTGGCATTTCCAGGAAAAGAAAATCAGCTGGAAGCATAAGATTCTTTTTTGAGTCTGGAAGAATTCACCAGAGATTATAACAATGAAAATACAAATCTTGGTTTTTTTTCTTTTTCTTATTCTCTTAAAGGAGTGTCTCTGGCTAACAGTAAGCAATTAAAACCTAACTAACTCCAAGAATGTCAGAACAACAATCAAAAAAATTACATCGTCATCTTTCCTCTTTTTGAAAATACTGTCTTCAACTTCCCCAACAGCCAGCATGATCATCTGGACCCGCTGCAGGTTCACAAAACCACTTTCAGTCAGGTAGCCCTGCAGGTCAAAGAATAATAGAGTTGAAAAGCAAGCCTGTTTTGTGGCAAAGACCCAGATATTTTTAAAGGAAAAGGAAAAACTCTCACCCCGGTTTTGTGCACCACGTTTTTGTAGATGTTAACCAAGCGATCGATTGCTCCCTCCCTAAACACAAACCACAGGGTGAGACTCCTGGCAGTGAAAAGCACAGGGGGTGTTTTTGCAGGAAAAGAACACAGATTCTCATCTACCTGATCTCCAGAGATGGCAGATGAGGGAGGAAGTCATTCCCCACAAAGAAGCACATGAAGACCCAGTCATCAACACTCCTTTCAAAATCAAAAGTGAAAGGCAAGCTGGCCATGGTGAGCTCTCTCTCCAAGTACTGCAACACACACACAAGAAAAAGGAGCTCAGAGAACACTGTGTGGGGTTTGGATGGAATTTGCAGCCAGCAGCTGCAGCAGCTCACCTCTCGCAGGACACACAGGCGGATGAAGATGAACTCTTGCTCTGAGACCGGCACGGTGTCGGCAAACTGATCGTGCTGAAACCAGAGGGGACTCACATCAGATCCAAGTCCAGAGCTTCTCCAGCCCCACTTGCAAGGTTTGTTTCAAGAGGAGTAGAGAGAGATCCAAAAACAGGCTCCCAAGCCCTTGTGCCACGTGTGTATTTTGATGCTTTGCACATCTGTTCAGTTACTGATTGTTCTCATTCAGTGAGAAAAACCCCAAACAACAAAACACCACAAGTGTGGATATCAGGTTTGGCATGACACTTTTGTATTTTACTTCCAAGGAGAAAGTTAGGTATTCCCAGCAACAATTTGTACCATGCTTCAGCTAAAACCAACAGCAAGAACAATTTGAGAATCTCTTTATATACTACAGATTAAAAAATTCTAGAAATAGCAAAATTCTTACCTTTCCTTGTTTCTCTCTGGGCAGACCTTGGCAATCCTTAACCTCATGCCCCATCTGGTTACAGAGAGCACATGGCTTGGGTTTGTTTGGTTTGAACTCTTCCCTAATGATGGTGAAGTTTGGTTCGTGTGTAGCTAAGCCAAGCATGATCAGATCAGCTACCAAGCAAGGGAGAAGAATAAAATGTGATTAAGGATGAACATAACCAAGTTTTGGGTTGTTTGGCTTTTTTAAAGTTTTTTTTTATGTTTAGAAACAAAGTGGATTCTGCTTCAAGCAAGATACTGATGTGATTACTCAGGAACCACAAGCAAGAGAGAACTCACCATCAGCCCCACACAGACAGTGGTGAGTGTTTGGGTCATGGTTGGGTTGAGCTGCACAAAAGAAAATTACATTTTGTCAAAGTCATGCTAAGTTATTACTGAGCTTAACTTAAAACAAAATGTCCACATTAATTGGAATTTTACCTCTTTGTCTTCTGATGTAATCCATGATTTTATGCTCCCCTTCACCAGGAGCACTGGCATCTGACAAAATAACCTGAAAAGAATTCAAATCATGGCAACAATTAATGCTGCCACAGGGAAAAACCCAGTAACTTATATACTGAACACAGCATCTGACTTATGAATACTTGAAATTCTAACTTGTGGTTTGAGCTAAAATATTGTGATTTAACATGAAATTATTTACAAGCAAGGAGCAAATGAAGAGACTTTCACTTTGCTCTGTCAGTTCCAGGCTGAAGCTGACACTGCTTCAAATTCCACTGAAATGACCACGTCATGTTTGATGTGTCCAATAAATTATCAGGGCAATGAAATGGGCACTGGAGAACTCCCAGATTCAGCTCATTGATGCACTGAAACATGATCTCATCACCCCCTCCTCACCCTGACGAGAATTAGTGTTTATAAAACCCCTGTCTGATGGGGGGAATCAAGCAGAGCCAAATGCCCTCTAATTAGAGCACTTGAACAGTCAGCACACAGCACAGGCAGCTGCATTTCCTGCCTGCACTGCTCCTTGTGTGCAGCACACACAGGGCTGCCACAGACAGAACTGGGGCAGTGGAGTGGCTGGGCAAGACCAGGGGGGAACCTCCCAGCCCAGAAAGGCAAGAAAGCTGGCACTTCTTATTTTCACTGCCTGCCATTAGAACGACAAAGAAAATGCAGCCGGCTGAGGCAGCAATTACAAAACAGAAACAGTGCAAAAAATACAACTATAATGTATCTTGACACTTCCTCCAAAACCAGAAAAAGTATTCCTAAAGCCCTGTCTCCCCATTATGAGAAATTATGGTTTCCAGCAGCAAACCTGCTCCTTGCCCTTCAATGAAATCAGAGGAAATGGTGCAGGGAGATGGAGTTATCAGCGTGGAATGGATCTCTGAAGCTCAGAGGGATGTGCGTGTTGGCTTGCTGTTAATAACAGCTCACAGCCAGGCCAAGAGCCAAATCTGTTAAATTTCTACTCTTCAATTGGATCTCAGCCCAGCCCAAACACCTCCTTCATCTCCCTCAAGTGTGAAAGTGGGAAACTCACTGTCAGGTTCTTCCAGCCCGGGTCGCTGTTCAAGCGGTCAGCGATGTAATAGCGGAGGCATTTAGCAAGATTGTCCATAAACTCGGTTCCCTGCAGAGGGTTGGAAAGAAAGGAATTAAACCAACATTCAGCCCCTGGCAATTGCTGGGTACAGGGCCAGGCCACTCACCGGGGTGATACAGTTGCTGTCAAACCGCTCCTTCACCTCCTCTGGAGGCAGAAAGCCACCTGGAGCAACAGAGAGCAGAGTCACATCCAGATGGACCATTGCCAACATTTCTGCATGGCAAAACCCAGACAGCTCCCCTGGGAATAATTAACTTGCTGAAACCAGCTTGTTTAATAAAATTCCCACAAAACCAAACCAAACCAATTCTTACCATTGTATTATCTCCATCCTATATGGTGTTACCACATTTACAAACATTGTTAATTCAGCAAGGTGATTACAAAGCCCAGCCAGCAGCAACACACTCCCCTCTCACTCCAGCTGGGTCACCACCACCCTCAAAGTTGCTCTGACTTTTGTTTCCTCACTGAATTTAGAGTTTCCACTGTCAAGTAACCCCCTTGCTGGCAGCTTATTATCCCTGTAGAGGAGTATTTCCATCTGATCCCTGCTTTTAAGCCTCAATCCTCCTTTCATCAAGCCCTACAAACGTGTACTTCCTTCCAGAAGGGTTTTCGTTGTTTCTCACTGCATTTATCCCTGCTCTTCTGTTCAATTTATTTTCAAAAGGAATTAAGAGCACTCAACACAAACTCATTTCAGGCAGGAGACTGAAGAAGAAAAGATGACATTTTGTTTTGTCTCAGTTCTTAACTTTGGAAAACACAGATCCAGCCTTCCCCAGGCTCGTTCTCCCCTTCTCCCAGCAGTGCACACACAGCCCTTCTCTAAACCTTACTGAGGTGATCAAACAAGGTGATTCTCAAGGAAAAACCTCTGATAAGGCCACTGCCCTACCTTTGGCCAGAATTTCTTGTCGGATTTTTTGCTTCTCCTCAGCAGCTTCCATGCCCTCCTTTGAGGCTCTGAATCTTCTGGACCTCTGTTGATTCATTTTGGCACGTGGGGCCTAAAAAAAGTACAGGAGAGCTTGGGTCACTTTTTGCACCTAGACAATCTCTCCTGTCCCAAGAGCTGCTTTGGGTCACAAGTTATTACAAAGAGTTGACCTCTCATCAGACCTACTGAAGGCCAGGTTGGATGGAGCAACCTGTGCTAGTGGAAGATGTCCCTGCCCATGGGGAAGCAGACAATCTTTAAGGTCCCTTCCATCACAAACCATCCCATGATTCTGTGTACTGAGGGGAGATGAGGATTTTCCAGCTGGAAACCCAGTGTGTCAACACTCACCACTCCATCTATGGCCATGTAAAGGAGTCTCCTTGGTCTCACAATGTTGAAGATCCTGTCGATGTACTCAAAAATCGCCACCATCATCTCATCTTCATTTTTGGGCGCTGGCCTAAAACACAGAGCATTCACTTTAACACCTGAAATGCTGCCAGTAAGGAGAGAGATATGCCACCTGCAAGGAGCCAGACAAAGAGCCTTACTTGTCCTCTGGGTGTGTGCAGGGGTGAATGATGCCGTTCATGTCCAGGTAGAGGTTGTCGAACTCCACCTCGTTGGGGTTGGGCTTGCTTGTGTCAATGGGGACCTTGACACCATTGCACTCCTTGACCTGGGGATGCAGTGGGGACAAGGATTGCAGCTCAGGAAAGTCTGTTTTGGTTTTAACAGCAGCAGAAGAAAAAGAGAGCAATAAGCACCCACACTACCTGCAACTGCACTTTTCACTATTAAACAGCACTTCTTCCCATAGCTGCTTTTAACCAGAAAATGTGATGATGGATTATGGAAGAGTTGTTTTTTTCTCCTGACAGAAAGTTCCATATCTCATACTATTTCTTCATCCTAAACCACCTGTGTGCCTGGACTGCTCCAGCAGTGGATTCCTCACCATCCTCAACAACCATGGTCACTTTTGTTTCCTCACCATAATTTCAGGTTTGTTTTGTTTGGGCCTTTATTGTCCTTGGGCTTGTGGTTTGGTTTTGTGGTTAGTCTGGTCAAAAGGCAATCAGCAACACTGATTCTCCCTTCCACCAGCCACAGGCATAACACACATGGATTAAACCTCAAGAGCATGGAAGAGACAGGACCTGAGCGAGGAAAAGCCTGATGATTTCCAAAGGAATTCTGGCTGGAATGGGTTATAGCATGCCCAAAGGTGGAACAAAGTGTGCTCTTGAACAGCTGGGCATAAAGGCAAGTTTGAAAATGAACAGCATGTTCTGAGGTGAAAGCTACAGTCATAGGAGTGCCTGGGATGGGGGAAAACCAGGATACCACCGGGTCTCCCATCACATGGAGCTCAGAGGCTGCTGCTGAACCAACATCAAGCCCTTCCCAAACTTCTGTCTGCAGACTGCTACTCACTAAGTTCCCCACATCTCTGATGGAGATTCAGAAAGAAAAAAACCCCAAACTTACAGATTTACACTGTCAACTTTGGACAATTTTCCTGCTTAAAGCAGCAGCAGGACTGGCTGACTTCTTACCCCCCAAAATGAAAACCCTCTCAAGTCTTGATGTAGTATTTACATTTGGCACAGTTATCGTGACAGATGCCACCCCCAAGCACCACTGTTTGCCTCTTTTACTGAGCTCTCCAGACACACAAACACACACACACTCAGATGAAGGTGATGTTAGCAGGAACTAAGTGTCAGTGCAAACATTGTACCTTCCTCTGGGCTACCCCCTTGGATTTGCCTTGATCCCCAGCCACCCTCTCTCCGGATCTAAATGGGATTCAGAAGGAATCCCAGCTCTGTGAGGCAGAAAAGGAGCCCCCCTTCACAAACCCACTGGGGTTCTCATGCAGCAGCCGTGTGGAAGGAAGGCTGAAGTATGTGGAGTGATATCTCTTGTGATATAACTAAACTGTTCACTTCTCATCTACAGCCTCTTTTGAAACCATTGAAAACAGATCTTCAAACATGATACTTTAGCTGCAGCTTTATTAATTCCTATCCATTTGATTAAGAATATTCTCTCCTGGATTTTTTATTATCTTCAAGATCTTCCTCTCATTCTTCCTGCTCAGCTTAAGAAGAAGATTATTTCTTTTTCTTATATCTGATTAATCTAGCAAGGTAAGAGAACAAGGATCAACTTTTCAATATTTCAAAGAGACAAGCTACCGGGAGATACAAAATTTCTGATTAGAGAGATTTACAGCAATCCTAAAACACACACAAAGCTGATTACATCGTGAGAGAAGCTTAAATTCATCGACAGTAAGACAAACTACAGCTTCTCCCTGCTGTCCTAGCCCACTCTCAGATTTATGACCAGATTTGAATACAGAAAAATGTTAATGAACATGATTTATCCGTGTGCTGTCCTGGCTGTAATTGCAACGTGCTCTTGAGTTGGAACAAGGCAGTGTGGATGAGGACAGCAAGAGCTGCCACTTCACTTATGGCAAATCCAACTCAAGGAATTTGTTGTGTCTTTCCACTTATTTTAATAAATAACTTTGGCTGGTACCAGCTCAGTTATTGAAGACTGAAAAAAAAGGGACACACAGTCAGTAAAACCAGGGCTATGCAAACCTTTGTTTTGCCTAAATGTGAGAGCAGCTTTGATTACACAGAGATTAATCTAACGTTTACAAATGTGCTGGAAAAGGCAAATCTGCTCTTAGAGACAACTGCCCTGAACTGTTACAGATGTAATTGCAGTTTAAATTGTGGTTGCTTTTCAATGGCAGATCTTAAAGGGTTATCTAGGACAGCCCCTAGACTGAGGGTTCCCAGAGCCTCAGGAGAGGTCACATCCAGGAGTTTGGGGCACAGACCAGAAGAGCCAGTGCTGCTGGAGCTCAGCTTCAAGGGAAACTGTTAAGCCCACAACCCCGCTTTTTTTTTTCCATAAAAATTCCCAGACAGATTCTTAGATCTTAATTATCCCCCATTAAAAATTCACTTCTCGCAGCGACAGGTAAAATAAACTTCCCAGCTCGCTGAGAGGGCCTGAAATCACAGCTGCAATAAAACCACAACAGCAGCTCACAATTTTAACCAAACCTGTGCTTCACTGCCTGAACCTGCAACACAAAAACACCCTGGAGAAGCACAGAGCTGAACATCCTGCTGCAGGCAGGGCACACGTGCAGCCTCAACACGGAATTCCACCACTTCACCCCTCTTTTCCCTGATCTCCTCCACCGTGCTCCCACACTTTATCCCCTTCCAGGTGTTTCCCCAAGGTCAGCACACCTTGGGAGGAGGAGCAGAGAGGCAGAAGCACCAGCACATGCCCTGAACTTTCCAAACCAGCAGTACAATCCAACAAAACAGAACACGAATTATTCGGAAAAGCCTATGGGAAAAGCAGTTTGCAAAGCAAGAACTCCAGAGTTTGCCTCTTCAGAAAGGCTCGAATTAGCCCTGAGAAGAACTTGCCATGCTCAGGGCACAGTAAATCCACCACGGTGCCACTGAAAGGAGACCCGAAAGGGGACCCCCCCCCCATTCTCCCTGTCCCATAGGATGGCATAACACCCTCATGGCTGCAGGGATGTGCCTGAAGGAACCAGCCCAAAAAAAACACACAAACAAACATAATTTCTGCTGGAATACTGCCTGGAAAGGCACCTGTGGAATCATGTGTCAGAGCCTTCACTGAAACCTCCTGCTGCTGCTGCCATGGAATGCCAGAGTTTAGAGGATGTCTTTGGAATAATCAGCTCCCTGTTTGGCCAGGAGATGTTTATCCCGAACTAGAAAACACCAGCGATGAGACAAAACCCCCTGAGGCTGCTCAAGGCTGGAGCACAAGCACAGCCTTGGGGTAATTCTTGGACAGGCAGCTGCACTCCTGTTTCCAGCAATTCCCGAAGCTGCGGCTTCTAATTCCCGCCCCCCAAAAAAAGTCGTGGAAAAGCAAGGATTGTGAAAAACATTCAAGAAACAGCAAAAAGCACTCCCACTGCTCCCTATTTGAATTTCACCGTGCCTCAAATCCTACTTTTCCGGGTGGAAGTCGCATGAGGGCAGAGCCGCGGGCTCTGTCGGGAAGGGCTGGAATTCCAGCGAAGCGGCCGGGGAAGGGGAAATCGGGAGAGAAGCTGGATTCCCTGCCCCGGCGCCCATTCCCACTTCCTGCACGTGCCCATTGCTCCCGGGAGCGCCCACACGCTCCGGCGGCACCGAGCGGGGCGCTGGGACAGCGCCTCCCGCACAGCGGGACTAAAAACCCGGAAAAAAACTCCAAAACCCCCCAAAAAACCCCAAACCTCCCGCAATCCTAAACAACACCCGACCCTAAACAAACCCAAACAAAGCCCCAGCCCACCCAACACCGACCCGCCTCGGAAAGGCCCCGGGGCAGCTCACGGGGCCGCACCGGGGACTCCGCACCGGGGGCTCTGCACCGGTGCGGCCCCACCGGCCCTGAACCCCCGCGGCGGCCCCACCGGCCAGCCCGTGCCGTGCCGGGCGGCCGGCTCACCTTCTCCTCGACGCAGTTGACGATGATGGAGGGGTACTTGCGGCTGAGCCAGCGGAAGAAGGCCGGGACTCCCATGGCGGGAGCGGGACGGGCAGCGCCGAGCGGGACCCGAGGCGCCGCCGGCACTTCCGGGGTCGGGGGGCGGCGCGGGGCACGCCGGGAAAGGAAGGAGGGAGGGAGGGAGGAGCGCGGTCATGTGGGGGTGCCGCCGCCGCCATCTTGGGTGCGGGCTGAGGGCGCCGCAATGGTGGCCTGAGGCGAGGCAGGGAGCGTGCCTCATAAAACGTGTCTGGGCAGCTCCTTGGGCACGGAAGGGACACTTAAGGGAGGAGCGCGGTCATGTGGGGGGTGCCGCCGCCGCCATCTTGGGTGCGGGCTGTGGGCGCCGCAATGGTGGCCTGAGGCGAGGCAGGGAGCGTGCCTCATAAAACGTGTCTGGGCAGCTCCTTGGGCACGGAAGGGACACTTAGAGGCGGAAAGCAAAGCTAGAGGGTATACAAAAGTGATATCCAGGAGGAAAAGCAAAGCCTGACTCCTGAGACAGCCCCATTGCCGCCCTCACGCTCAGCCAAGATGTGGAGTGTGAAACAACTTCTCTTCAAAAAAGGCCATAAACGAGCAGTTTAACAGGAGAATCACCCTCCCTTAGCACCTTGTTAAAAAGCAAGCATGGGGTGCTGCTCTGGGGTGCTTTAAGCTGCACACACGCGGCGGTGTTGCCCAACAAGTCAATAATTAAGAGAGACATCAATGATTTATTTCAGCACTGCATGCTCAATATATTCCCTAAATCCAGCACAACCATGTTACTTATACTCAGAAAGTGTCCAGAGTTGGCAACTTCCCCAGCACAGCCCCTCTTTTAGGATTGATCAGTAATTTCCACGTGAGTTACACAACCCCAGCCAACTCTTCCACGTGCTCAGGGGAAGGGCCTGCACCTCTCTTTGACCTGAAGGTGTGAGTTTCAGTGTCACAACAAACACGGGTCACCTATAGGACACAGGGAATTTGGGTGTTTTGCCAAGTTAGGAATGCTCACACAGGCATCAATATCTGGATTTACTACATCCTTAAAGCTTGGTGGTTCCAGGGTGTCCTTGAGGACGGGATGCACTAATTAGGTCTCTGCATGAAAGTATACAAAGAATATATTAAATAAATGACGGAAGAGCATCCTGACTTCAGACAACTTTGACTTATCCCGCATTTGGCAACGACAGGAGCGATTCAGGGCACGGCTGCTCTGTGCCCTCTTGAGGGGAGATTTCCCTCAGTGGGAAACGGCTCCATGTGATTCCTGAGACCAACACGAGGCAAAGAGCCGCCGTTCCCTTGCTCTGCCTGTGGCATAAGCAAATACTGTTAATTTGTGACCGTTTGATGGCACCAAAATGGAATTAAACAGTCGGGAATTAAACGGGATTAGCACAAGGCGGGTTTTGCTCCGCCGTGTCCCATTGCCGCACATCAGCTCCGTTAGCAGGGCAGCCACAGGGCCGAGGACAGGGAACAGCGGCCCGGAGTCATTAACAAAAATAACAAAATCTCAGCAGTGCTTGCTGAGTCAATGCTGCCAATTTGGGGAGCAGAGGGGAACCTTGATACCTGGCTAATTCGCTGTAGAATAAATTAACCCAATATTGTGTCTCTCATTATTCTTATCCTCGCTTGGCTGTTGTTAAGCCATTTTCTGTTGTCGTTCCTCTCAATAAAATCTGTGACTTGAATAAATTTCCCCTGCAACTTTGTAGTGGCACCACACCTGTGGTATCAGCTGAAGATTGTCCTTTATCTGTTCCTTACAAAATGTTCCCTGATTGAAGCTTCCTATTGTAGTGCCTCTCCTCCCAGAATTTTGTAGGGAGCACGGCAGCTTAGCATGAACATTTTGTTTGTATTGATGGGCAATCAGTTGTTTTTCTGATAATGACGAAGAAAACAGAAGACTGGCAGACACAAATGAAAGGCAATCATCTTATCTTATAATTGCTTGGGTAAACAAGTGCTGGAAAAATTAATACTGCAGCAGACAGTTCCTTGAAAAGTTGGTCTGAGCACCAGCAGCTCACCTGCCAAGTGCACATCCATGAGCACAGCGCAGAGCGGCGCAGCCTGGGCAGGAGCAGGGAAGGCTTCCCGCTCGGGCGCTTTCCTCGGATGAGTGGCGTGCCGATGGGAATCTGCTCGGGGCGTATTGATTCCAGTCCCCCTGTCCATCAGCGTCACCTGCCACCAGGGCCAGGCTGCCGGCGTGACAGCTGTGAAGGAGCACGGGGAAGTTGACTGGCAGGATGTTGTGCATCTAATGAGTCTGTGCACAAAAAGAGTATCATAAATAACGCTCCGGAGGAACCCGGCTATCGCTCCGACACCAAGAGGCAGAGATTGCCTGCATGTGGCTCTGCAGCCATCTGTCACCTGTCATGGGCCACTGTCAGGGCTGAGCCGGACTGTGGAAAGCCCCATGGATTGGTGTCACGCAGCAGACGGAAAGTGGGCTGACATCAGCAGCCCGGAGTCACTCAGGAGGAGCTCAGAGCTGCAAAGGCACTGCTGAGGCGACGTCCCTTGGCAGTGCAAGCTGCTGGATTTTTCCAGTGGGGCTGCTCTTCCTCTCCATGCTCCTCCCAGGCCTTGAGCAACATGCACACCCCACAGCACAGGCAGCAGTCCCACAGGACACGGGGAGTTGGTGTGGTAAAAAGGACATTAAAGCCCTTAGTGAAGTCTGGTTTTAGTCACAGAATCACAGAATCACTAGGTTGGAAAGGACCTTCGAGATCATTGAGTCCAACCCATGCCCTAACACCTCATCCACAGCACCGAATGCCATATCCAGTCTTTTTATAAACAGGTCCATGGATGGACCACCACCTCCTCAGGCAGACGATTCCAGTACTTTATCACTCTTTCAACAAAAAACCTTTTCCTAATATCCAACCTATATTTCCCTTGGCACAGCTGTGTCCTCTGGTTCTGTCAGTTGCTGCAGTCCTTTAGTCAAGCCCAGCAGCCTCCCAGGATGTCAGCCCTGGTCACAGACTCGCCCAGCTCCATCCTTGGTGCAGCAGATTTCCCAGTTCCCAGAACATTCCAGGCTGCACCTTCACTGATGGCAGACTGAAGCCCACAGCAGCCAGCTGTGCCAAGAGCTCCTGCTTAGTTCCAAGCCTTTTGCAAGTCATTTTGTGCTGTTGAGCTCTCAGCCTACATGTTCCTCTTATTAAACTGAATGTTGTTCTCATTTCTAGCTGGGTTTTGAGGGATGGGGTGCAGAGATTGGTGCCCATGTTGGGAGATGGGGGGCTGCAGCACAGCACAGCTTAATTGGGGTGCTGATTTCTGCTTTTGAACTTGTCATCATTTATGAACAGCTTTAACATGTCCTCTGGTTTCTCCCTCCCAAAGAAAATCTCATGTTTAATGAACTTAATTTTAGATAAAAGGAATGAAAAGAAGAAAATTAAAAATGCATGAAGCTCCTGGAGTCATCCAATTACTGTGATGTCCACACAACAACGCCAGCACGGATTTCACAAAGCAGGGAAAAGCAGGAAAGCACTGGGGCTTGCCACATGTAAATGCTGCGCTGTTCCAAAATGTGCTGAATTACAAATGGACATTTTATGCATTTCTTCTTCTTGATCTGTTGCAGAAGCAGATAAAGATCAAACATGCCAGCCCACCCCAGCAGCGCCTGTCTGCATACCCACAATGCCTGTCTGCTTCTTCCCAAACCCTGTCTAGCGCTGGAGTCCCAATATTGGGATGCCACAAGCCTCGGGAGGGGATTGTTACGGGGCAGGAACACACTGCAGGTCAGAGAGAGAGGGCATGGCTCCTGTCGGAGCAGGAACACACTGCAGGTCAGAGAGAGTACACAGACAACATACAGGACCCATTATGTTTATTTGGTATTTAAATTTTCTTTGCCAGTTAAGTGACAGGCAGTGCTTCAGCCTGTGGCACACTCACTGTGTAAAAGAAAACACATTTTGTTTCTTCCCAGAAGCCAGTGGGAGAATCTCAGTCATAGAAGTCATCAAAGTCGTCTGAATCCGTGCCGTGGGTCTGTGGTCGCAGAGCAGCCTCGAGCTCGGAGCTGCTGTCATCAGATTCGCCCCAGAACGCTGCGGGCGAGAAGACAGAAAGCAGAGTTACACCTCTTCTGTGTAAAACCTTTTCTGTGGCCGTGCCACTTGTCACAGCCAGGAGCACGGGGCAGGTGTCCCCAGGAGCCCCAGCCCCAGGTGTGCGTGGCTGGGGCAGGTCCGGCAGCGGAGCGGCTGTGCTGGACAGCGGCCCCATTCAGCGCTCCCACTCCATTGTGCCACAAGGTAGCTGGGCAGAACATTTCCACTCCAAGCAATTTACTTGACCAGCTGCTGCCTGAATTGCAGCTTTGTCTATTCTCTTCCCCTTTCTCCCCACTACTTGACCCTGAGATGAAGTCACCAGCGGGCCATGACATCACAGAGTTGGCACAAAAATGGCAATGACATCACCAATGAAAAATCACCACTTGAAGATCAGAGCAGATCCATGCAGGCCTGACCTCAGTGGAGCACATGGCTTTAACCTTAGGCTCTGGGAATCAGCAAACCCTTTCACTGACAGCAGCAGAACGCCATGGCAGTTCTCAGAGCCTGAGATTTCTGGAGATGTGAGTTCTTTTGACCCATGGACAGAACAGAGCAGGAAGTGTGGCACATGATCCCATGGCAGTTCTCAGAGCCTGAGAGATTTCTGGAGATGTGAATTCTTTTGACCCATGGACAGAACAGAGCAGGAAGTGTGGCACATGAAGTCAGGGCCGCAGTGGCTCACAGAGACGTGCTCTCTGCTCCCACATAATCCAGAGGCTGCTGGCTGTCCAAAGGCAGCCAGAATGAGGCTCAGGGCTTGGCCAGGGACAGCGGGAAGAGGAAGGCTGTCACACTCACACAGACACTGCAGCTCGTGTTTGAGGCACTTTGGTGCCTCTGATGGCACCAGCTCCGTGAACACCTTATCTACAAATGCAGCATCTGCATCTTTCATCCTCCATCCCCGGCCCCCTGGGCTGTTCTCTGCTGGGAACATCAGAGCCAGCCCTGTGCTAGCTGCCATGCTGAACGGCTCCAAGACAGGAAAGGGGCCAGGCACGCCAGAGCCTTTCAAGTGCCACCAAAGCAGCTGTCCTTGATGGCATCTGTGCCTCAGTTCAATGCCACACCTCTAAAACTGGGCCATTCTGGATGGCCAGCACCCAGAGCAGGGCTCCAGGCAGAGATCCTGGATCCCAGTGCTGCCCTGCTGGCAGGAGGCTCTGTCAGAGGCGGCTGCAGGCCCTGGAGGTCCTTGCAGGGGGTAAAGGGGGAACTGGAATGTGTGGGCAGCAAAAACACACAGGGTCCAGATACCAATTCAGAATAAAAGCAGCCTGGCCACACACAAAACCTTCCAGCTGCACCCACTCACATCCCAGGCCACAGGGAAGACCAAGGAACCCCCAGGTTTCTCCTTCTCCAGGTTCCCTCCACCTGCTGTTAACTGGCATTTATTAAACCCTGCAAAGATCCCAACCCATTCCACACCACCCCCCCACAAACACGTCCTCTCTGCCCTGGATCTGTCCTCCTCAGCTCCCTGCTGGCTCCCACAGGAGACAGGGAAATTCCATGCTTCCCCTTCTCTGTACCTTATACAGGTCATAATGTTATTCTGGGAGGGAACAGTAAAAATTTTTACAGTATACATTTAACTAGAAAGACACTAAGTTTAAGTAGTGTAACATTTGCCTCTTACCTTTGGATTTTATGGCAGTTACTGTTTCCTTCTGCAATTCAGTCCTGTAAAACATTTCAAACAATCAGCACGTCTCCAATTAAAAAAAAACATAAATGACTTTTTAAAAAATACTGTGAAATGGTTTAAAAAAACAACAACCCAGTAGCTTCTGTAACTATTTTTTTCTTTTTCAAACAGCTATTCAATCATGGACTTCTTCACCTAAAAGGTAGAGAAATTGATGTGCAGGAGGGACACTGGTCCAGCTTTTCCTGGAGTCATTCCCTGGTAACAGCACTGATTTACACCAGCACTGAGTTAAGGTACAGAGGAGCAGGGCCCTGCCAAGCTGCTCCCACCTTTCAGAGCACAGAAAGTACGGAAAGACAAAATCCAAACAAAACCAAATCTCCCCCAGTGCTGCTCCCTGCAGTTCCTCCCTGTGCGCTCCTCTGGGTCCTGCTGCTGTCCCCCAGCCCCATGGCAATGTGCAATCTCCACTGCCTTTGATCTACCTTGATGTGTGTGCAGCCCGAGCCTGCTCTGCTAAATGGCTGCTCTTGTGTCTGGAGCATCACAGGCCCTTTTGAATCTCTCAAACAAGCTGGAATCATTTTGATCTTTTGTGTGCAGCGCGTGCATTGTGTTGGGGCTGGGGAATAATCACACGGGGGCAAACATGGGGGAGAATTAACTGTTACAGCAGCAGTCCTGCAAGAAGCTCCAAAAATAAAGCTTCAGCTGATTTTAATAGGAAGATCAAATAGGAGATATTTGGGACATCACTGGGCCAATCAGTGAAATATTAGGCAATGTCAAGGTGCAGTTTGAAGCTGTGGCCTCAGTCACAACAGGACTCTCTGAAATGTCTGTGATTTGCTGTGTTTCATTTAAAAATGTAGCAGCCAGTACAGAAGTGCTTAAAGTGGGGAGCTGCAAATATTCCACTATTGTGGAGGCATTTGTGAAGGAGATAAAAAAAACCAAAGATGATTCCTTGTGTGCGTTACCCTCAGTATTCAGTCAGAATTTGGGATTGCAGCTGGAAAGGCACATGTAAAGTTTCACACACTGCAGCTACCAGTGGTGCAGCCACTCTTCCTCTTAACCCAGAGAAAGCTCCCACTGTTTAAATCTCATTTCCTCTCCAAAGGCTCCTGTTTTGCGGACAGAAATTCCCAGAATATTAAACACAGCCACGGTTCCACCAAGGCAGAAATGCCAGTACCAAGTGACAGCTCTAGCAGAGTACTAACAGTGATGTAACTCATAATGACCTTATTCAGTGAAAAACTCTAAACTGTTTGGCTTCAAATGTTTCTCCAACATTCCTTTAGTGCACCACCCCACCGGCTTTCCCTTTTATTCCAAACAAAACTCCACACTGCCTTATACTCTCACTTCTCCTTCAAAGGCCTTCTCTTGACAGGATACCCAGAGAGGATTTGAAGCCGGAGCCTCTGGGCTGATCCTGCTGAACACCCTGAGCTCCTGCTCCCTTTGGCCAGACTCCTGGTCCTCAGCACATCCCAGCAGGTGCTGCAAGCATCCCAGGCTCAGCCCATGAAAATGTTTTCCGTGGAGTATGGAGCAGGAAACCACTTGTTGCTGAGCTGTGGCTGGTGGGTTCCTCCTGTGACTGCTGGCACAGGAACCATTTCAAGTAGCTGAGGAGAAGATCAGGGGGCAGCAGCCATCGCTTCCCCTTGGCCACATCCCAGCCTGCTGCAGAAAAGGGAGCGTGGGGTTCCTGGGATTTTCAGTTCCCTTCTTACAAAAGCCATTTGACAACTGAGTTAGTTTTTCTCAGTTCTGTCCCATTTCTCTCCATGGTTCAACCCCACAACAAACACCAGTGGGTCAGTGCTTTGGGTCCAGTGCTGAGGATCACCAGGGAGGACTGCCCACATCTCCAGGGTTTGGTCTTCCAGATCTAGCTGAGGGATCCATGGAGAAAAGACCACCGTGGCTGTAGAAATATCTGGAGACCTTCCCACTGCCACCCCAGCTTCCCATGAAGAGAAAGATCAAAGCTGGCAGGAGAGCAGGGAGAGAGACGTTTGTGTTCTGCTGAACACCATCTGGTCCCTGGGGTTCATCTTCCCAGGGCTAACCCACCAGATATGGAATGGGGTTCACTCCCCAAAGATCCTGGAGCCAAAGCCAAGCACAGCCATCCCCAGAGAAGGGAGATGGGGACAGGGCGGCAGCAAAGGCTCGGCACGAGAGCTGTCAGCACAGGGAAATGCTGGGCAGATCGAGAAAATGGAGCGAGGACATCGGAAAGACCAGAGGGGGAACTGCAGCTCCCCCAGCCCAAACCTGGGAAATGCTGCAGGATCAATTCTGGGGTGAGGTGTGTGAAGCTGGAGAGATGCAGCAGCCCCGGCCGTGGCAGCGCTCACCCCGCAGCCGCAGCACACAATGGGCACAGACCTCCGCCGAGACGTTTTCGGGCTATAAATGGAGCCAGGCCCGTTCCAGCGCCTCCACTAATCCCCTGTCGTGACCCTCCAATACCCATTTACACATTTGCTTCTTCCCTAAAATAATTCCAAACTGAACCCAGGCTCTGACAAAGAGAAAACCCAAACCAGTTTCACTTCAAAGAGCCTTTTAATCTCTCCATTTCTCTGATGAAACAGGCTTTTTGTATTGAAGATGCTGCAACAGTAAGGAATGAAAAAGCTCCAAGAAAATATTTTTTCCTCTATAATGAAAATTAATATTAAGAGGATGATGCCTTGCGAAGGCTGACCTAGAACAGAGGCTAGACAGAGTGAAAGAATAAAGTAGGTATTTACTAAAAGGCCTCAATGGATACACCTTGGGCAGCCCAGTCAGGGCTACACACAAGATGAACCCAAAATGGTCACAAAAATGGACAACTGCTCACAAGGTCCCTCACTTTTGTAAGTTCTGGTCCCTTAGCACATTGGAGTTAATTGTCCAATTATAGCTTTAGGTTATGAAGTCCCATCCTTCTTGTTTTGCTTTCTTCATTCTGCCGTTGTTTATGCTCTTGGGCCTGAGATTTGATAATTTGTCCTTGGTCCCCAGCTAGAGAAGGAATTGTTTTGTCTCCCTACTCTGTGAAGAGATCTTACTATCCCTTAATATGAAGCTCAGATCTACACACTAAAGCAGCACAGAATCTGAAAAATATAAAAGCTAAAACCTCAGGCATCAAGGAAAATGCCAGGACAACAAGAGCCAAGGTAATCAAAGGGACTTGCTGGAAAACAGCAGAAACATTTACTGTGGCCCGGGGCTCTTCTTCCTAAAGCACCTGTTGAACTTCTACGTTTTAGTGTCAAGTGAAAAAGACACCCAAAAAATTTGGGAAATCCTAAATGCCAACAGAGGAATGTTCCCACCCTGGGAAACCAAGTACCTACAGTACATATTCTGCACAGTATCACATAGGCAGTATAAACTCAAAAGTCCATTCATCATGCCCGAGCTGGAGTAATAACACTGAATTTCAGTAATTACACTGTGAGTAGAACGACCCTTATTTTAGGGTACAAAGATTTCTGTCGAGCTGCGTCTGAGACCAGTCTCTGTTTGGATTCACCACGCTGGAGAAAAAAACCCCCACTGACACAAAGATACATCACAACGCTGCAAGGAAGCTGTGCAGGAGAGCAGGGGCAGTGCCAAAAAATCCACTGTTTCCTCTGTGCTCAGCTGGCAGATGTTGGTGCCTCTCCCCACACACCTGGCAGGGCAGTGCCGCCCCAGCAGCACTGCTTCTTCAACAGCTGGGGATGCAGGCAAAGAAAACAAAGCTCACACAAACAGCTGGAACAGCAGACAATCCTGCTGGAATTTTCAGTCAGCTTCTTACAGAAGCCATTGGACAACTGTGAGTATGTCGGGGGAATAAAACCATCGGATCCTGCCTTGTTTCTGGGTGCACCTCCCAGGAATCCAGACCGACACAATGGCATTTCTCCTGGATTTCCAAGGGAAATGCATTTGTGCACGTCCTGAGCACTGCCAGCCCCAAAGCTCTGGGAAGTCTCCTCAGAGCACAGCAGAGTTTTCAGCGTCAGGACTGGTTCAGGAAGGGGGAAGTGGGGGATGCACAGAGCCCGAGTGCCCCCCGATGGCCAAAGCCAACGGGCCCAGGAACGATTAAGAGACAAATTGGACTCTGCCAACTTCTATTTGCATGTCACTACAGCTGTGTTGGGCAACAGGGCTGAAAACCAGCCTTCAGAGACCCCCCCCAGAGTCCTTCCAGCAGATTAATTAAAGTTTAAAAGACTTTATGCCGTGTTGGTGTCCTGACAAATCCAAAGCGGGCTTTGGTTCTCAGCTGATAACGCACCTTTAATCTCCAGATTATTTGGAAACGAGACAGCGCAAACAAGTCAAAGAAAAATAAAACGCCTGCATCCGAAATGGGGAATTCCCAGAAAGCGAGTGACCTCCACTGGCTGCATCCATCGCTACAGCCCCCCGGAATGCCACACACATAGCTGCCCACCCGCCTGCACTCGCCAGCATCCTCAGCCCTGACTTCTGATACCTTCTCCCCCCCAGGACCATGTCATTTAACACCCTCTCGCCTGCTGCAGCACCCTGACACCCCACCCAGAGGTGCATCTCTGTGTGTAGAAATATTCCCCCAGGAAAGTAAAGGAGCCAGGGAAAAGTGGTTTTCTTGCTGGAGGTAGAGCAGGCGGCATTTGTGGGAGAAGAGGAAGCTCTGGCATGCACCGCTGAACAAAAGGGAACAAGTGGTCTTTACTCGGAGAGCAGCTTCCTATTAAGACTCACTCCGTCGTACATTATGCCTTTCATCCCCACTCAACCACAAAATGATTTTGCTGTAGGAAATACAATGGCAGAAAAAGATTTACATTGAAAGAATCTTTAATAATAAACTGTTGCAGATCTGCCTACTTCCCCATGATTTATAATACAATAAACATCGGATTCTATTAAGTCTCATGCACTGAAGACATGCACTGAAAACCCGAGTATGAAAGCCCTCAATTCTTCCCTTCTCCAGGCCCATAATAGTGAAACGAGCATGGATAAATGTGCTAAGAGTATCTCTTTGCATCTTTTATAGCTTGTGTGTATCAATCTGTAAAGCTTATTAAGAAAGTCATTGCTATGCAAAACAGCACCCAATCTCTTTCTCTTGCTTTTCAACAGCACGCAGTGTTTAGCCAATAGGGCCGGGCCCCGGCCCCTCATTCCGCATTCATAACATGCAACATTTGCACAATGTGTATCTCAAAGGCTGCTGAATAGAAAGCCTTAATACTCATGTAAACAACTGCAAACCAATTACTTAATGAATCAGGCCCACACATAATGAGGTGCCAGACAAAGAGCTATAAATGCATTTTTGCGCCCGAGCCTCCGCTTTAAAGTAAAATCCCTCAGCTGTAGTTTGGGCTTAACTGGCACATGATAATTATTGTCTGGGGGACATCAGAGGAGCCACGGTTTTTATTCCGGTCCGGCGGGGTCCGCGCCGAGGTCACTCATCAGCTCAGTGACAAAACGCGGCAAAGGAGAATTTATAAAGTGCCACGGCCGAGCTCGCAGGGATGTTTATTCTCAAGTAGTGGGTTTGAGACCACTTGTGAAAGCAATAAAGCCCGAGGAGTGGCTGCCTGGAGCAGAGCTGCAGTGCCGCAGAACTGCGGCACGGCACGGCACAGCCCGGCTGCCTCTTCCTCCTCCCCGTGCCGCGCTCCGGGCAGCCGGCACCCAGGGCTGCTCCCAAACCCCGCTGTGGCTTTGAGCCATTTACAGAAACCAACTCTTACACTGACTTACAGATTTATTACCATGGTTTTGTAAAGCAGTATCATCGCGTATCCCTGCACAAAGTGTGCTGCTGCTGAGCACTGAGAGGCCTGGAATTATAGACCAGAGGGAATTGTTTGAAATCTATTACAAATCAAAATTGGAGAAAAAGAAAAAAAAAAAGGAAAAAAAAATGTACATCATCTAACCGAGGCAGAAGTGGCTGCAGGCATGATTGGCTGGCAGTGTAGCAGCAGTGGGGTTTAGCTGGGAGAGTTTTTATTTTAAACAAAAAATAGGTAATTTTAAATTACACATTTTACTCAGCCACAGTGATCCTGGAAGTAAGTTCTCAGAGCCCTATGCTGCTCTTCCCACTGTCCCAGGCTTCAGGGAAGGGCTGAAATATAACATTTCAAAAACTCATCTACAGGAACACCCTTGCATTTCATAGCACAAGGCAGGATAATCATAGGCTTGTCATTCTCAAAGTTCCAGAAAATATGAAAAGAGAAAACAATTGAACCTAAGATAAGGTAAGAATTAATCCCACACAAAAGCAGGAACACCAGTTCTGTGCTTGGTTACAGCTTGTATTTAATCTGCTTGAATTATAGAAATTCTATGATTTTAACAGCAATTGAAGAATCAGAACTGGCCTCACCCAAGCACCCTAAAAATCCATGGAGCAGAAGGATTAAAATCAAGGAGGAGCTCACATTCTGAGGTGTTCCAACCTGCAGTGTTTGGTTACAGAAACAGCAACCTTAACTCTGGTCAGAGTACAAAAATAAATCAGGGGATCTTCAGCCCTTTTCTGTCGGGGTTTCTCCCTCATGGAACCATTTCCAGTGTTACAGCCTTACCTGGAGAAGGGAGGAGCGTTTCCATCCGACAAGGAGCTGCTTTCCGAATGTGTTCCCAAACTGTCGCTTCTTTCGGGACTGTTGTGGCTGCGATCTCCACCTGTGCAGGAAAAACAGGGACTGTGAACTTCCCAAATTCCCATTTACATTAAGCAGAAAGGTTATTTTTGTTCTCCTTCCTCTTAAATGTAGATTATTTTGGAATGTTACAGTTCTGTCAATGCTATTTGATACCGCTGTGTTTTCAACCATTTTCTTGAATTAGACAAAAATAAATAAATCCTATAAAAATTTAATTAAACACATATCTTGAGATTTTTTGACTTAAACAGCCAAATGCCTAACTATTTCTAAACCTGTTATCCCCACTTTCCTTTCTTCCCTTTCCCCCTGCTCTGTGGATCTCATTTCCATCTTGTAAAGATTGATTAAAAAAAAAAAAAAAAAAGAAGAGGCAAATGGATTCATTCACTGGAGTCAGACAATTGCTCATCTTTGTATTCGTTTCCAAAGCACATGGTGCTGAAGCACAAATCCCACTTTAAAAGGCTGCTTTGCATGCATATATTTTCTATATATGTTTTTATCTACAGCAATGGAACTATAACCAAGCCCTGCTGTCACCAATGTCCCTACCCAGGACAATTCAGTATTTTTGTCCACACTGGATTCTCCACTTCCTAACTGGCTGTGTACATTCCCAGTCCCTTCTGCACTTGGATTGCAGTGGCAAAAGTCCTGCTCAGTCTCAGGCACTTCCAGCAAAAAGGTGCCAGAGCCTGCCCAGGAGGAGAGAGAAATCAAGAATGAGAGGGGGAAAGAAGATAAAGGGGGTTAAAAAATCACAGCTCATGTCATTGCTCTCCCCCAAAACCAGTGCTCAAGCTGCTGCTGCCTCTGCTTAGAGATGGATGAAGAATTTCCACCCAGAATTCACAAATTCAGAAAGATTCAGAGGTCTTTTAGGAACTTAAGTGTCCAACACGAGCTGCTGGATGGCATCATCCAGACTGACACAAGTGCAGGGTCCAACCTGGTGCTGGCCCAAGGAACTTCCTCCATCCCTAACGCATCAAACGATATCAAACAGAGCAAAAGCTTGAGTGAGACTTATTAAATGCCTCGATTGGTGCACTCCAAGCAGCACCTTGGAATACTCAAAGGAGGACCTCACCAGGAAGGACACGTGGGTGTGGGAAAAGTGGTCACACGATTGTTGGCTCATTAAAGGTGGCCTAAAAAGGAAAGCAGAATCCAGCTTGTGCCCCTTCATGTTCCCATATAATACATAAAGAAGGGCTGATTTTTTCTTTGTAATAGGGCCTTTCCTCCTTATTCCTACAGGAGATTTCAGACCTGGAGAGCAGCTGGGGGTGATGTTCCAGCTGTTGTAAAGCAGAGCCCAAGGAGTGGAGCAGTTACAACATTTTTATTCAAATCCTCTACAGCCTTAACGCCTGCTCAAATCAAAGACAAGTGAAGGGAAGAGAGAGAATCTGGTTTCGTTAAAGATTTAACAAACCTGCCCCTTCAATGAAATCAGCAATTTCCTACTCATAAATGAGACTCTTAAACAGTCATCCAGCAAAACAAGAAATAATGGGTTTTATCCTTCTTAATCTCGCATTATTCGCCTACCTCAGGAACAGTCGAAGAGATGAACAATTTCTTTTGCTGCGTCTACCCGATAAAAAACAAAGCATCTGTGGAGGAGCTGAGAATGAGCCCTGCTCTCCCCCTGTATCTTCAAATAACCTGGTACCACAGGAGACTGCTGGCATCAGCCAGCTCCTCTCTGGGCCAGCTGTGGACCAGGTACAATCCCTTTAAAGCCCATTATCCACAGGTGGTCTCCCATGAGCTCTGGACAGGGCATTAAAGAACCAACACAAATACTTCTGAAATATTTACAGATATTCAAGTAAATTCATGTTTTGGTTCTCTTTTTACCTAACAGAAGTAAAAGAAAAATGAACCAAAACTCCAGAAGCATTCCCAAAGTGGGGTCCTAAACACTGCTTGGAAGTGCGTCCACACAGCTCTCACAGTGAAGCCTATCGAACCCCAAAGCCCCAAAAGGCTTCTGGTGTTTCAAACCAACACTTAAAAAATGCAGCAAATACTGAAATTAAAAAAAAATAAATCAACCCAAATTTGTATCCCTCAAGCTCAGAAAAAGTCATACAGCAAAACAATCATGTATGGATGGCTGTCAAATATCAGTTCATGTAAACCCCTCAAAACAAGTTGTTTGAGCCCAAAAGCCAACACACAAGAGATGTGGCTTCTGTTTTAGGCCCATAATGACTCCAGAGCCCCGGGGCCACACCAAATGGTGATGATAAAAGGGAATGAGCAGCTGCCTGGCAGGGAGAGGAGGGGAGGGGAATAAGAAGCCTGCAGAAGATCACGGGCTGAAGATGAATCATGTCTGAAAGGAGCAGCTTGGCTTTCAAGTGAGGTGTGAGAAGCCTCACTCCCGGAGACAGAGGAACAGCAGAGACAGCTCCCTCACAAGGGACGGGCTGGAACTGGAGTTACTGGGTTTGGCTGAGGAGCTTCTTGGCATTTTTACACACAGGAAGCATTAGCAGTTGTACATCTTCTCCGTGAGAGAGCCAGGAGAGGTCAGGAAGTCTCGGTGATGGCACTGGCTGGAGGGAGCCACTGCTATCAGGCAGCTTTGGTACAGGAGGCAGAGAGGAGGCTCCTGGCTGGCACAGGCACGGCTCCTGCCTGGCAGGGATCTGCCCCATGCTTATTCTAATGATCCCCAGTCAATTACTCACGGAGAGAATCAAACCAGCACCCTCTGGAGTTGGCCATATAATTACTGGATCTCCACCACAGAGACTGCCCCCGTAACACCGACGGCGGGCCCCGACGGGCTTGCGGAAAGGATATTCACAACGCTGCAAACGTGGAACGTGATTACAAGGAATTAAAGAGGCACCGTGCTCCCCACCTTTGTTTCTGCCAACGTGGGCTCTGTGATGTGACATTTAATCTGCGCTCAGGGCGAGCAGCTGGGTTTGCTCCCTCTGAAGTCGCCCGCGGCACGGAGCCGCCGGGGTGTGATTGTATAACCCAGTCGAATGCTGGGCCCGAGGTTAATATGCAGCCACCCCTTCCACCTGTAATGGGAATCTTTCCCACCACACTTTCTTGCCAGCTCTCATCTTCACTCCAGCCTGTGACTTCTGGTTGTGAACACACCGTAATGAAACCATTTCAAAGCGGCAGCCATCAGACCGGTTTGCTTGCTTTTAAGCCCTACTCCCTTTAATTTCCCACTTTTGTTATCTCTTGTTTATTGATCTAAACTATCCATTACTGCTCATAAAAGCAGAGCCCACCGGGAACTTGCTACCCTGCCTCTCTGTAGCTTACTCAAAGAAGGGCAAGCCAACCAAATGTCCTGAGGAATTGAAGACCTCCTGGATTTGGGAAACAAACAACCTACAGCAGTACCTGGTGACGGTGGTGTGTGCCAGACCTACTGCAGGAAATTAGCTTAAATCAAAGTCTGGTCGCCTCTGCACATAAGAGTGGTGTGGATTTCGGAGCCTGGAGCAGCCTGTTTGCATTTGCTGTGCAAAGAGCACGGCAGCCTAATTGCCTGCTGCTGCCAGACTGCGATGGAAGGGGTGTTCCAGGAGCAGAGCAAGGAGCTGCAATCACTGGAATAATATATTCCCTCCTTGTGTGAAGGAACAAACTGGGCTCTCCCCGACACCTGCATGTCCTGAGCTGGGAAATGGCCCTGCTCTAACCCTTTCATTTTGGTAATTCCTTCTGTGGTCTGACTTTGTCACAACAGGCAAAAAATACATCCCCCAGTTCCTAAATGGGAGATGCTTTGTAAACACGCACACATAACTCAGTGATCCATTTTATAGTGGCCACAGGGCCTGGCCTTCCCTCTCCTGCAGAAAAACCCACCACCACAGACATCACTTAGTTTGGGAAGCCGGAATCACAAATGATACCGAGATAT
Source organism: Onychostruthus taczanowskii (assembly GCF_017590055.1). Classification (NCBI taxonomy): domain Eukaryota; kingdom Metazoa; phylum Chordata; class Aves; order Passeriformes; family Passeridae; genus Onychostruthus; species Onychostruthus taczanowskii. Next base: position 5,128,099 of record NW_024503124.1, read on the forward strand.
TGAGGAAAATCCCCCCAATCCAAACTGCCTACAATGGCTATGACACAGTCCCCTGGGGGTTTGGACAGAACTCCCCTATGTCCAGAGCAGGAACCTGGAGTGGCAGCCAGAGCTGGAACACCCCTTACCTGGTTTTCGCTGTGCCAGCTCCCCCTGCTTTCCTTCCCCGCCGTTGGTCGGGATCGATGGCAGGCTGAGAGAGGATTCATCACTCTGGACAGGTGGCTCATCCCCACACTCTCCTGGAAGGGCCCCTCTCAGCACCAGCACAGTCTGAGCATTCAAAACAGAAATAGCCACAGCTCCATTATCCTCCGCCTCCAGCGTTCTCCAACACGCATTCAGGCTAATCTACACTCCAGGGGTAATCTGCTTTCAGGGTGTTTCTGTTAGATGTTCCACTACCTGACATCTAGGGTGTTCCTCTGGGGCTGGTTTTGGGACAGAAATGTGGACTTGAGTCTGTAAAATCTACTTCATGTTCTGCCCTAAATCTCTCACTGTTTAGTAAATCAATTGATTCATAGCACATTAAGGGGCTGAGGCACTCACAGCCTATGAAATACCATTTCTATTGATTTATTTAAATAGTTGGCTATAAACTTTTGCATTAACTTAGAAAAACCATGAGTGTGCTACCATTTATAAAATGCTCTGTGTGTTCAGCACGAAATCTCACTCTGCTTTAAAAAAAGTCAAAACACATCATTCATGATAAAAAGTCACAGAGAAAGATGAAGATGGAAGCCTTGTGATGGTTTGCACCAGAGCAAAGGGGCGAGCTTGTTCCAGTGCCTGACAGGCATAAAGGGTGGGAACCTTAAAAGCTCCCTTTTCCTGTGGGATGAAGCACTGGACATATTTCCCTGAGACCCCAGGGCTGGTTAACCACAGACTGCCCACCCTTGCCCTCACCACCACACCCTACCAGGGCACAGCCGCAGCGGTGCCGAGTCTCCAGTACCCCTGGTTTACCCAAGGTGTCAGTGCCCACCTGGCGGTCCTGCTCCTCCTCTCCCGAAGCCAGCAGCTGCTCAAACATCTCTGCCACCCGCTCCGGGATCTGAACCCAGTGCTCCTTCAGGAACAAGCCATGGCGGCTCAGGAGAGTCCGCAGCGCGTCCGTGTCCCTGAGGAACAAACCGGCACCCTCAGTGAGACAGACACCGCACCCACATGTGCTGGGAAAAGCCACCACCCATCTGCTCCTTAATTCCCACTTTTTCTTTTAAAAATATTCTAAGTGGAAAATGTAGGAAGCTGCTTGAGAGTTCTGCAAGATGGGCAGAGGTGACCATCATCATCATCATCACCATGCCTGCCCTGTCCTGTCCTGAGGCTCAGGATCCAAAGACACAACCCTGGTCTCAGCACCTTGGCCTCACTTACTCCCTGGGGCACAGCCCGGCACCCACTGCCTCAGGCTTGTCTTTTGCTCAGAAAGAATAAAAAAGGAAAAAAGCAACTAAGGTGTCTTTTAATGTAGAAAATCTCAATCCTGCAATCCTTTTGTTTGCCAAAGCTGGTTTTTTTCCTGCTGCTCCAGTGAAGTTTCAGAGGAGTGAATTCCAATTAACTCCAGGAGTGTTTGTCCCTAAGAAACCATTCAGGAGACACAAGGAGCTGTTGGTGCCCGCAGGCGTATCAGCCTCGCAAGAGAGGCAGGTACTGCAGAGAGACCCTTCTGCAGCGCTCACAAGTGCCCCGATCCTGCCAGCACTTGAGCACTGCAGAGCCTGCGACAGGGAGGGGGGTCTAGACAGAAGCTAAGCAAGACAGAATGGAAATTGTTTTCTTTCCTGGGTTAAAAAGACCTGAAAAAAAAAGTAATTCTCACTTGTCCTTGTGGCATATGCACGGGAAGAAAAAGCCCATTCTGAATAACTGCACTTTGTTGTTTTCAAAGGCCATGTGCATCTTCTGTCTCAAACAGAATAATTTCCTTCTCAGAATTGCATTTGTCGGCCTTACCTTCAGATCCTGGGAATGGCTGGCTGAGAGGTGACTGGAGTTCCTGCAATTCCCTGCCTGCCAGAGAGTGGGAGACACTGTGGACCAGATGAGCTGGGGGGACCCCACGGCTGCCCTGTGGAGCATGAGCCACCACTGGGGAATGGGAGGGAAATAAACGAGCTCCTGAATGCTCCCACTGCAAGTGCCACAAGGCTCCGCGCTCCACGGCTCCGTTTACCAGTGCAGGCCTGGCTGCCTCGGTGCCAGAGGGGCAGCACGGGTCCAGGGCAGAGATAAAGATGTTCCTCCCCCCTGGTGGGTTCTGTGTCCCCCGTACCTGGTGTGCTCCTCGTGTCCCGCTCTCTCCGCAGTGTTCTCCGGCGGGAGGCTCCCGCTCCGCGCGCACTGGGACACGGCCTGGAGCTGCCGCAGCACCAAGGCTTCCATCACCTCGAGGTCACCCTGAGCCAGCCCGCTGGCCCCAGCACGAGCACTGCAACACAAAGCAGGGGGACAAGCCCTGTGAGCACAGTCCGTCCCAGCCTGGAGACAGGACAGCCAGGGGACAGCCAGAGGGACAAACATCCATGGCGTTCTGTGACACATGTGGGACAGGACAGGGAGGTCACACTCAGCACTTGGAATATACCAGGTGCAGCCACCCAGGGAGAGGGAAGCTGAGCACATCTCCTCCAGTGGCAAGCTGGGGGGCAGGCCTGTTTGGGGCTCCTTTTCCCTAATTCCCAAGGAATTCTCCAATCATCAACTGCCTACAAGAGTCTCAGTCTGTGGAGGCTGTGCATCATTGTCAATAAAGTTACCAACAATTCCCAGTTCTGCACCTAGGGGCCCAGAGGCTGAGGAGGGACAGCGAGGGCTCTCTGCCACTGGTTTTGGCAACACCCGAGTTCTGGGGATTCCCTTTGCTCTCTTGCTCCATTTACTGTGTTTTTCTGGCACGGGCTATTTGTTCCCCGGGCTGCACTCACTCACCTGGGCAGCTCCGCTGTCCCCGAGGGCTGGCCCTGGTACAGTGCCCGGTGCCGGGGGCTCGTCCTCTCCACCACGCCCTCCAGGAGCTGCAGTGCGTGGCAGAGCTCCTGGAGCTCGGTCTGCATCCCGCCGGGCCTGCGGATGGACAGACAGACAGGGTGTGACAGGGCTGCTCAGTGCATCCCCGTCGCACCCCTTGGGAAAATAAACAGCTTCGTTTGAGCTTTCCAAAGCGAACGGCAAGAACCACGTTCCCGAGCTCTGTAGGAAGGGGTAGTGGCGGGGAAGCACATGAGCAAACAAACCATCCAAAAATCAGCCCGGACTGGACTGGGCCGCTGCATGGAAATTACCCCCGTGCCGAGCACTTTTAATTCCTTCACCTCCACAAGCGAAACAAATCTGGTGACCACCTACAGGTATGGGGACAGCCGTGGAACCTCAGAGGGGTTTTGATGAAGCTGCACCTCTATAATGATGCAAATGAGGACTTAACCACTGAAACAATGCCGCGGGCTAATCCCGGGACAGAGGTGTAAATGGCTATTCAGGTCCCCGGCTGCCTCTTTGTGGGCTCCCAGCCCAGGTCTCGCCAGCAATGAACACCGCAGCTGGGGCGAAAGAGAGTTCTCTTTCTTTCTTTCCCCCACATGCAGGAGCTGACATGTTTCCACAGTTAACCCTGGCTTACTCTGCCTCCAGGGAGAAGCTCTGTGCACAAAAACTTGCAGCATTTGCACACTCGTGCTGAGCTGTGCCCAAAGCTGTGTTTTCCCTCCGAGTGTTGGGCAACAGTGAACAATTAAGTGAGGGCCGCTGTGTCTTTAGTCGAGTTTCCTAGACATTTAATAAGCAAAACAATGCCCGGGAGATCACATAGGCAGTTAAACAGTGCTTTCTCTTTTCCCCCAGCCTTACAAACCCTGTATTCCAGCGGCCGGCTCGTTTCCCATTGTTTTCCTCCCGCTGGGTGGTCCTTCCAGGGTGCCACTCGAGAGGGATACAATAATAAAAAGGGAAGGGGAAGGAAGGGACACCAACATAAAGAAAAACAAAATGTATGACAATCTGCAGCAGGCTACGGATCAGAGGTCAGCAAACAAGAGGTCCTTCTCTTTTACAGGTTGCTTCCTGGAAACAGTCTGATTAAGCTGACAGCTTGAATTATGTGTTACATTTTGTAATGCACAATCCATCTGTGCTAAGTCCTCCTCAATGCAGCTGAAGCAGCACAGGCATTAGCTCTGCCTTTTTCCACCCCCTCAGCTCAGGCCTTAAAATAGTCATCATCTTTCTCCACACTAATTCTCAGAGACCCTCTCCCCCCGCCTCCTGCCCCCCGGGTTTAAGCCCTCAAAGAAAGGCCTGGGTGCTGCAGGGAATGGTAAGAGGACACGGAGCCTTTCCCCTTGGATCAGCGGCTCCACGGGAGGGGACACCAGGAGCCTTCGTGAGCCCCCGTGGTGCCAGGGGGCTGCTGATAGGAAACCCATCCCAGGCTCTTCCCGTGGGGCTGGGTATGAAAAGGCAGGAGAGCAGCCTCTGATCCTCGGAACACTGACATTACTGCCCAACAATCACCAGTTCTGATAACTGAGGCAGCAAAGCTGCAGCACCTGCTGTGACCTGCAACAAGATGGAAAACCTTCTGCTCAATCACCTTTCCCAACAACAACTCCCTTGGCTGCAAACACTTCAGGGGAAAAAACCCAAAACTCCTTAAAAAACAGAGTCTGGCATCTCTGCAGTAAGACAGGAGAAGCATTTGCTCCAAAGATAAAAACCTGTGGCTTCCTGGCGCACAAGGACTGTTTTTTTTTGCCTCTGGAGTCAGCCATGGTCTCCTTTCAACACCATCCCTTGTACTCATTTCAGATAATTCACCAGAATTGTATGAACAATTCCTTCCTTCTGATACCACAGTGACATTACTGCAATGGGAGAGACCAAGTTACAGATATTTCAACTTAAGGCAACAAATACACAGAATTTGGCACATTTCTTCAGCCAGCACAGGAATTTTGCAAGAGAAAACCATGGAGACTGGAAGGACATCACATGTTGTGAATCCATGGTGTGACAGAGCAGAGGGAGCTGCATTCCAATACTTTGTATAACGTGTACAATTGGAATTCACGTACTAATCACTTGCAAGCTTTTCCAAAAGATTTTTAGCCAATTAATTTTGCAAGGCTCAAGTGTGCACGCTGCAGGTGCGTTGGAAAGCCCACCTGGCTGTGATCACAACAAGGGAACGGCTCCTGCTGGTGGATCTGCCTTTTCATTTTCAGGTAAAGCAAATTAAAACCTGTATCTTTTCTGCAGCACCAGCGAGCAGTGGTGATCCCACTTCCATGGCCTTGAGAAGCGGAGGCATTCAGCTTGGCACAACGGGAGGAGAGCTCTGTGCTGCGGTTCCAGCCGCACGCCGGGGACAATGCAGGCGCTCCAACCTTGTGTATAATTTCCCCGGGCCTCAAGAGCTGCTCCGTGTCTCATCAGGCACTGCGCAGCAAGGCCTCCCGGGGAGGGAACACAAGGTTAAACTGCGGGTGCTCAGGTCAGCTCTGACTCCTCTCACAGAGACAAGCACTCGGTGCTCTAGCCTGCTCTGCTGTGATTAACAGGTGGGATACAAAGGGAGGACTGGGGGAAAGCTTTTTACATGTAAATCAGATGATGTTTCCATAGTGAGCAACAGCCAGATGCAAATAGGAAAGGATAAAGTTACGGAAGTTTCTGCCGATGGCCCCCAGTTTCTGCTCAGGTGTCAACTCCCAAACCAGCACTGACATCAGCACCACCACAACAACAGGCACAGACATTAACAGATTTAAACACTGCAAACCACCAAGATGGGAAAACCCAACCAACTGGCAGAAGAGAACTCCTTCTGCAGGAGCAAAAGCTTGCTCTCCTGGTAAAAGCGCTGTTTCCTTTGCATGACATCCCACTACAGACCTGCCAGCCCTCCCGGGTGACCTGGGCCAGCCCTCCAGGGTGACCTGGGCCAGCTCCAGGATCTCACCGTGATCACTGCCCCACCAAAAAAAGGGATGCACTTCCCTGTCTCATGAGGGCGTTGCGGGGCCAAAAATCCTGCCGGGATGGATTTAGCCCGATGCTCTGGCGCTGCATTTGTTGGCCACAAAATCCTGCAGCAGAGGACAGGCCCTGTGCACAATGTCCTGCAGCACATTGTCCTTGTCCTCTCTTACTCTATTTCCAAACAAAACGTTCAAACAGTTCAACCAGTGGAAGTTTTACCAAGTAGAGTGACCAGAATAAGATTTCTGTACATTTAAAGAACACCACCTGCATTTTAGTAACAAATCCTTCACTTGCCAGTTCTGACCCCAGTGAGGTGCCCGAAGCCCCTGAATGCCCAGCACAGATACAAGGTGCTAAAGGACAGGGGAGAACTTGGTGTGAGCTGTGCCCTGACCAGCCCAGCTGATCCAGGAAACAGGGAGGTGGTACCTGTGTGCTGCTGAGCTGTCCAAGGGCTCCTCCTGGGCTGCAGGAGGGCTCGGTGGGGGCAGCAGGGAGCACTCTGGAGCCTGGGCATCCCTGCCCTGCTCCTGCCACAGGCTGGGAATGCTTGGCCTCGCCTCCTCCTCATCACCAGCAGGGACCACGAGCTTGGCACTGCTCCCCTCCCTGTGAGCTGACCAGCTGCTCAGGCTAGGCTTTGCCCCTGTAATAACAATAAAAAATAATAAATCAAAGATATAAAAACTATAATTATTCTTCTCAAAACATTAGCAGGACCATCGAGTAGCTCACAGTGTAGGGGCTGAAACTAAGCTTACCTACATTGTTCACCCCGTGTGAGAGAGCATCCATCCATCCATCCATCCATCCATCCATCCATCCATCCATCCATCCACTCCTCTTCTCTGCGGGCCTCCCTGCCCTCGGCCCCTGTCCTTCCACGCTCCTCTCACAAGGGGGAGTTCAGAGAGGCTGCAGCCTTTGGGGTTTGGGAACAAACCTGTCACTTCTCAGAAACCACTTTGGCACAGAGACCAGCTACCTGACCAAATCAGCTCTGGGGGAATCAATCAGCTATTGTGCACCAGCTCTGAGGGAGAAGGGAATCAGCCTGACCCAGTGGTGACTCCTCTGATGAAGCAGGTTCACATTACTCCTCTTCAGAGGAGGCTCAGACTACGCCAGGGCCTCTGTGGGCACAGCAGTGAGGAAATCTTCCCTCACAGTGCCCCTGACCAGGATCAGCCCTCAGCATGTCCTTCCCTGTCCTGCTGAGCAGCCCGAGAGGAAATGGAGCCAAAAAGAAGAAAGGAACAAATAGAGAAAAAAGGAGTAAGAGCCACCAGGCTCCAAGCCCAGTGCCAGAGGTGCAGGAAGAACAGCAGCTGTGGGCAGGCTCTGGCTGGGGAGGAGGCAGACAGGGACACACACCACTGCCATACCTGGAACACTTCCCAGCCTCGGGGGGGCTACTTTGGCACCAGAAGCTGAGGTGAGCTGCTCAGAGCCTTCCTCGCTGGCAGCCAGGTCCCCGTGTCCCGCTGCTCCCTCCTCGCTCTCTCCAGCAGCGCTGCCGCTCTCGGGACCGAGCCCTTCAGGGGACGGGGAGCGCAGAGGGGGCTCCTGCTGAGAGCCCAAACCTCCTGTGGCCGAGGCAGCTGATGTGGGGCAGCCCAGCAAGGCTGCTGCTGGATAGCCCAGCTCTCCTGGCACGGCTGCATTGGTGCCAATTCCCACCGGTCCTCCGGCCTGCAGCACCTGAAACAGAGCGGGACACGGCTGAAGGAGACAAACAGGAGACCAACTGTGTATGGCAGCTTCTTGAGGGTGCCATGATGGACTCTGAAGAGAAATGTGTCACAAAATTCAAGACTTTGCTGTGGCATTAATATTACACAACCTCTGGCACACAGTCCGTGCACCCAGTGTGAAATGAGGGCCCAGGCCTGCATTAAAGCTCCATGAGCCAAAACGTCCAGTGGCAGAATCTGCCTGCACCCCAGCCCAGCCAGAAGGGACCCACACACACCCAGGACTCAAACCCATCTCAATGGTGACTGGATTTTTTACAAAGAGTCAAACCTTTGGGATTAGGATATACACAGATTTGGAGACCCTGGACCAAAGCACCACATTTAGAGTTGCCCACAAGGCCCAGAGCCCAGAGGGACCATCGTGTTCCATGTGTGAATCACTCAGCACATCCAGCTTCCCTCACACCATGGAACAAGACAAAACTCAGTTTCACTGTCTCCCTCCTGCTCTTCCCATGGCAGTGACATGGCCTTTCCCACCAGGTGACAATGGGACACGGAGCAGACACATTTTGAATGGCACTTTCCTCTAAGGGCTGTTGAACTTGCACAAAACCAGCTCCAGGATACAACCACTCTGCTGCCGAATCCCTTTGTTTTAACACTTGCCTCTTCTCCTCTGCACACCTACTCAATCAGGACAATTTATGAGGAGTGGCTGCTGTCACCACGACTGCTGTAGGGTCATGGCCAGTTTATGCAAAGCCAAAATTAGCCATCGTAATGCCACTGCTCACACTGAGCAGGGCTTCCTCTCCAGCCCCAGATTCCAGCAGCACAATTTACAGTCACCTCCACACCTCTCCCCTCTCTTTCACTGCCTGACCTCTTCCTCCCACACCAAGTCAGCTGCCAAGCCCAGCTGAAAGGAAACAAAGGCATCTTGTCTGCTCTGTGACTAAGGTTCCGTAAAAAAGCTCAAATTCCACGTAACAAGGAGCAGAACAAAAAGCCATGAAGTCATTTTAAGCAGTAGTAAAGGTTTGCCACTCAGATTAAGTTCACAGCTTATTCCATCACCACTGCTCTCACGTTCCTCCTAATTACTTCTCAGGCATGGGATTCGGTGCTTTCAAATGCCTCCTGCCAGTCCTGCGTGGCTTTGGCAGCTCCTGGATGCAGCGTTCCAAAACAAATGGATTTCAAACAGGCACAGGCACAGCACACATTCCTACTAATCCCTTTCCCTGGAAAGGGACTCTGCCACCCACAGGTGTTCCTGGGAGGTTCCAGCATGCCCAAGTCCAAAATCTTCTGAAGGCTCCAAGGAAGAGATCCCAGCACAGAGGATCCAGGAGCCTGGGCTCTGCCAGCTGGGAAGGAGCTCTTCAGGGTGGGACTTCTGAACTTAAGGACTCCCCTTGACACTGGGAGCCCAAAAGGGCACATTTCCCATGGCTCAGGAACGTGCCAGATATTCCTGAAGGGGTTTCAGCACTGGGATACTTCCCATATGTAGAAGACTGGTTCTGGGATTGTCCTCCTGGGTCCCCAAGGCCCAGAGATGACCCCCCAAGATGTCACTGAGGGAGTCATCATCACACAGTCACTGCATCCCAATCCCAGGGCTGGGAAATAAAACCAGTTCCACAAGCTGTCTCCTGGACATCCCATGTGCTGACTGCACACTCCCTCTGTGACTGACTCTGTGCCACATCACTGAGAACAAACTCCTGTGTTTTGGACAGAAGAACCAGCACATTTAAAGAGAAAAAAAACCCAACAGAATTAAGAGCTGAAACACACTCCAGGGACATGGCAAAAATGCACAATGTAGCTGAAGTTACCTCTGTTTTTTAGGAGGGAGATGAGGAGGAGGAGGACAGGGGATAAAGGAATCCACAATCCACTCCATTATTATACAAAAATTGACATTTTTGTGTACACACCACACTGTCACAGTGCCCAAAACTTGCCCACAGTTTTTCAACCCTCAAGTCACAGCACAAGCCTTTGATGCCCTAGTACTGATGACAACTTTTCCATCAGCTGGAAATTCCATCTCCCACACTGCCTGCCCTAATTGGACAGCTCATATTCCAAAATAAACTCACCTTTCCCCGCAACACCTCCCAATTCCAGCCACAATTTACACCCTGCCACAGGCCTGCCTATATAGGTCAAGGCTGCTAGGCTTCACTGCTTTGTGTATTACAGTTTAAAGAACGCTCTAAATTCAAGGTTTTTAACTTTTTAATCTATGGGGAAAACTTCCTATAAACTCAGATTAACGACTGCTAATGCACTGAAGAAAGGAAACCAAAAACCTTCCTCCTACTATAAAAACAAAATAGTGTGGCCTCTGTTTCTTTTCTGATAAGAGTCTTAAATACCAAACATTTAACTGCATAATAACATTCCCTGGCAGCCAGCAGCCTGCTTAGCAGATACATAAAGCAGGTAAAAGGGGAAAAAGTTAATTTCTTGGCTGAATGATTCCATCGGTAGCTATAGGGCAAACTAGAAAGTCTTTTAGTAAAGTAGCAGTTGATTCTTCTATCAATCTGCAGCACACACACTCTTCCAAGGAATGCATTAAATATGAAAATCATATCCCGTTATCATCTGTTCCCAGCTTTCAGCCCAGTAAGCTTTCCTTAATGAATGCTGTAGCCTAAGGGACGCGCGTGCTGCCGGCTCCTCGGAATAATGGAGTGATGCTCCCGTCCTGCCTATTCCGGCGCCGCCTGGCTGAGGGGCTTCCACACACAGTCACAAGTGACTACTCTTGCCAGCATGCTCCAAGTTATTACAAGATGTTTTTAGACATTTCATCTAAAAGAGCTTTGCTGCTTTTAGTGGAGAAAACAGCTCTGGTCTTGAACTGTATCATTTATATGGAGATAGGAGGAGGGATTAGGAGCCTGCATTACTGCAGATATATGGCAGCAGATATTTAAGTATTCCTTGTCAGTCTTTTTGTCTGTTCCTTAGATATGCAATCTCCTTCTGCTCCTTCTGAGGAAAGGTCAAAACACACAAAATTATAAACACAGCACACGGCTCCTCGGCTGCAGTTCTGCAAATATCCCTCATTAGGAACATTTCCTCCTCGGTCACGACCATCTCCACACCATCCAGCACAGGAATTATAAAAGCCAACAAGAAGACGTGTGCAAACAGTCAGAGGATTTTTTTTTAAATTCCGGCTCTCTGGATGAAACTATTGCACTTTTTACCCAGGTGTTCTCCTTCTCTCAGGTGCTACACACAATTTCACACTGCACGTGCCAGCGCCGCAATCCCCACGGAAAGGCTGTGCAGCTCCCAGGAGAGCATGGAATAAAGCCCATTTCCCCCCCATTACCTGCTTGCTGGGTCCTTCCTCCTTGTCACCTCCTGCTGACAAGCTGCCCTCTCGAAGGGATAACAGGTTTTTAATTTCCCTTCCATACCGTTCCTAAAAGGGAACAAATCCGTCACACAAAACTGGAGGCCGAACAACCCCCCCTGAACCCAAGAGACACCACTTTGCACAACGTGCACCTTTAAATGCAAAGCCCCCACAGCCTTTTTAACTCAGACCATATTTAAAAGCAGGGATCTCATTTGCTCCTCATTTTTCCGCTCCCCTGCCCAGGCAACGTGGCCTGTATGCAATCTGCCGCAGGGCTTTCACACACATTTATTCATCCCCATCATTTAGAATCCCACAGAACAGCAATAACTTGTTGGCTCATATTTATTGTATTTATTGCATCCCAACCAGCACCTGTAGCACCGAAACATTGCTGCTGCCCCCAGACAATGACTGGGCTGCTTTGGGATGACACGAGCTCCACAATGAGTTTTTCACAGTGTTTTTCACACCCCATCTTAGGACTGGCTGGGCTGTTGTAAGGAATGAGCCATTCCAGAGAGCAGCGCGGCAGGGAAGGCTCCAAATGCAGCTTGCAGCACTCTGGGGTTTATTGGAGCAATGCTGGGAGCTGAGCTGGGCAGCACCTGCAATTAATCCTGCGTGCTCCCAACTGCAGCCCCCAGCAGCAGCACACCGGGCTGGAAGCACTGCAGGAGCCGTGCTGCATCAGGGAACACGGGAATGAATCCTTCACACAATTAACCCGCCCGCCTCCGCCCTTCGCTCCGGCTGCGCGCTCGGCTCCCAGGTAGGAGCTGCTCGGGAAACCCGAATTTTAGGGAACAAAACCTCACCACGTGAGGAGTCAAGATGCTCAAAAGAAACTCAGATGTAACTCCTGGATTTTGCTGAAAGCTGAAGTGAATTTATTTATACTCCTAAAAATTACTGACCAAACACAGGGAGCAAAAGTGCATATTTCAGAAACAAAAGGAGTTTTGTGAGCTACAGCCACATAATAAATGTGCACAGAGCTGTGATAAAGCACTCCTAAAGGGCATTCTCTGTGGAAAAAAAGGAGAGAAAACAGCAATAATTTCTTTCTGTGTACTCCCATGATAGATTAAATGATTGCATGCTCCATAACTCTCCTGCCTTCCATATCTAACACCGAGGAGATGTCATTTGTTCAGCAGCTCCGAAAAGTAACTGTAACTTGGCAAAGATAAAATGGATGGCACAGGAACACCAAAATGGAAGGACTGAACAAAAACCCCACGAGCAGCTCGACCTGTGGCACTGGGACTTGCAGCAGGTGTCAGAACCACCAGCCCTGACACTGGGCAGATTGGTGTCACCACGGCTCCTGAGGAGGAAAATCCTCTTCAAAACAGCAGGGGAAAGCTGGAACTGCAGCACAGCCCCCTCCTGCTCTGCTTCAAGTAACAAGTAAAAATCACAGGCAGGGAATGGCACACCCCAGGGACAGGCTCTGAATTCTGGGCTACTGCACTGCAGCCAGGAAAAGATGTTCTGGGAATGTCACCAGAGGGCTGCTGAGGAGGAAAATCCCCTTCAAAACAGCAGGGGAAAGCTGGCACTGCAGCACGGCCCCAATCCTGCTCTGCTTCAAGTAACAAGTAAAAATCACAGGCAGGGAATGGCACACCCCAGGGACAGGCTCTGAATTCTGGGCTACTGCACTGCAGCCAGGAAAAGATGTTCTGGGAATGTCACCAGATCCAACAGGCACTACCTGGGCTACTGCTGGGTAAGGAATAAACACAGCCAAATGTTTCTGAGGAGTGCCCCTGCTCTTGGAAAGCAGGAATGAACTCATTTCCATCCCAGACTGTGCTCCCTCAAAAACCTGGCTCCACGCATCTGTGGCATAAGCAGACACTGCAATTCCATTTTTTAAAAAATCTGGAATCATCACTTTGCAACATCCCAAACTGTACTTTAGGGGAAAAAACAACAACAAAATAATAATAATAATGTGATTCAAGAAACATCAGCGCTTGGCTTTTTCTTACAGCATCTGTTGAATCTGGGGTACTTCAGACCTGTCTATCCTACAACCTGAAATACAGACCCTGATCGAGTTTGCTTCCAGCTCTAGGACATACCAGGAGATTCCTGCATAACAACAGCAAACACCCATGACCAAGTCTTATAGGAAGTTACTTCCATCTTCCGGATGCTCTCCCAGCCTGTGGTTTCCATGTGAGCCTCCAGCTGCAGGAATTCCCGGCGCAGGGCCTGGTTCCGGTGCAGGGCCAGCTGCTGCCGCGCTGACACCGCTTCCAGGTGCCTCTGCAGCTTCTGCCTCACTCTGCAGGACAAAGAACAGGCACTTAAAGGTGTGAAAATAAACCAAAAGCATCCATCACAATCACTCTGCCTCAGATGCGCACACCAACACTGAGGGGGAGCTGCCCCAGACACCAAAAAGGAGAAGACTCGCTCTTCCACACATTTATATAAATATATATGTGCCACTTATCTGCAGATGTACACGGGGGCTTTGGTGTTCCAAAGGGTAATAAACACATTAAAAAATCTCCTGTAACTGTGTTTTAAATGGATTATGTGCTAGTCACTCCTATGCCATTAAATCAAAATGAAAACTAGCAGAGGAACGTGTTCTGAAAGTCACCCAAGCGGGAACCGCGGAGCTGGGGTTTCACAGCTGCCTAAATCCATGGTGCCACCAAGAGGGGCACTGGAAATCCATCTGACCCAGTTTTCTCCCACCTACAAACCAGATTCCCTTTCCTGATGTGTCTCCAGGGCATCCATAGGGCATTAATGCCAACACAGGGAAATGGGCACCCAAAGATGCCCCAGGCTCACAGCTCCACTTCAGCCAGGAGGGAAACTGCAAGCCAAAGCCCCCAAAATGTTCACAGAAACTGCAGTTCTAAACCTGTTAGATTAAACCAAATCCAATAAAACCAGGAAACATAGTACACGTGATGCTGCCCCATCTGTCCAGACATTTTTTCTTTAATTTGTATCTGGATTTTCTGTTCCTTTAGAAGAAAGGCTCCCACACCACCCAGCACTCAGTCTCTGGAGCTTTACAGAACACCCCTGAGGAAAGGAATGGAACATTGGATGACACTTCTCAGTCCTGTCTGGTTGTTGGGACTTCTGGATTTTTTTTCCTTTGGTTTGCTGTGTAGGGTTTGGGCTTGTTGGTTTGGGGGGGGTTTTTTTTTTTTTTTAGTTTTTTTTTGTTTTTTTGTTTGTTTGTTTTTGGTTTTTTTGTTTGATTTTTTTTTTTGTACAGACTGTCCATCCAATTTACACTAAATAAATGCTGCAGAAAGAATCCAAAGAACAGAACCACAACCTGGAATATCCCCTAGGGCTTCTTAATGCTTTCAACTTTCTAAGATCCTGGGATTCTCCAGCATGGACTAAGCTGTGGTGATTTTATAAAAATAGGATAAAGCCAACCTGCATGTTGGTTATTCCCAAGATTTTAGTATCCACAGAATGAGGTATTTATGTTACTGCTGCAGCTATTTCATCAATAACTTGAATACATGAATTTTGCATTACACTTAACATGAATATAAATGTATTATTACTGAAAAACCTTCAAGACAACATTCTAAAGGCATTCCAAGATAACAAAACCTTTGTAACTAAAATAAAATATCCCCTGAGAAGCTTTTAAACAGGCTTACAGGTGTGGATCAGCCATTGTGTATTCCATTCTCTGCCTTCCTAATTCCAGCCTTCTGGCTTCACTGGAAGAAAACAACACACAGTGAGATAAAAGTATTTCACCATCTGAGGTCTCCAAACATCAGAACTGAGGGGTTTTGCAGAGCACAGCCCTTGCTGAGCTGGGAGTCACAGACTCATCTGCCAGCTCTGAACAACTCCAGACTTTCACCCCTCTCTCTGTTCCTCACTGGAACAGGGTTGCTGGCAAGGGAAGAGATGCCTGAACATCCACATGGGACCCAACAAATCAGCCAGAGACCCCAGACAGCCCAGGAAGGGCTCTGAACCCACCATGGGCAGTTCCCAAGCCCATCCCTCCCTTTCTTGCCCCCCAATCCCACGGCAGACCCCCTTCCATGCCAGAAACGCTTGGCTGGAGCTGTTCCCAGGACAGCTGCCCTGAACCTGCCACAGGGATGGATTAGAACACACTTCCAAAACCCCTCCCAGCTCACAGACCTCACATGCCAGCCAAGTATTTTATCTGGGAACTGAACTTGAAACCAAGCTCATATTTCCCTCCTGGCACCCAAGCCAGGTCCATCCAGAGGCAGGTGAGCCCCACTTGCAGCAGTGCTGCAGGAACAAGCGTCCACCAGGAATCCTGGCAGTGCTGAGAGCCTGTGGAGCCATTGGAACTGCCCAGGCATGGGACAGACACGTGCTGAACCACAAAGCCATCCCACAGGGAAGGTGCTTTTGGGAAGAGAGTAAAGCTGCCATTATTGAATAATTCCAAATTGCACCTGAGGATGAACAACCATGCCCTGAGAGAAAAACTAGAAATAACCAAGAAAAGCTTCCAGCAGAGTCTCACTGCAAGCCCTGCCACAAGCAAAGCCAAGTGCCTCTTCAGGAACAGCATCAGGCTGTCATTAGGCAGCAAAGGGGACATCACAGATCCCAACACGTCTTGGCACACTTTTTCGTGGATTTGGGCTCTCCCTACACACACAAACACCTCTTCATAGTTTCCCTGCAGAGAAGGGAGAGAGGAAAAACCCTTCCTGCTGCTCTGCCTGGGAGATCAAGGCGTCCTGTTTAGCCATGTGCTCCTGCCAGCGCCGGGAGCAGGATTAGGGCTGCGCGTCATGTGCACAATTTAACAGCCACGCTCCATCTGGGATCTCATCCCTTCAATCTCCTCTTACGCGACGGACAGCCAAGCAAACGCAGATTTCAAGATCCTGTTTTTACACTTGTCCAAGTAATTTTCCTGCCTCAGCGGAGAACACCGATCTCCTAAGGGATGAAGAAGCCGATGGATGTGATCCGATGCGTGCTCCGATCCCATTTCCCACTCGCCCATCCCGCAGGGAGCACACTGCATTCCTCAGCTCCCCAGAGCCCATTCCCTCCCCACCAGCGGGGTTTTTCACCGGCCAGCCCGCTGCGGCAGGCAGGGATAGCCAGGGAAGGGCTCCTGGGGCAGGCACAGCAGACAAACCCCCGAGGCCGCAGTGTCCCGGGACACTGCCATGAGCAGCCTGGACACGGGGCCAGCAGCGGGAACAAACCCCGGCCAGCAGAGCCTGACAAAGTCCGGTTACACGGGGTGGTCCATCCGTCAGGAGCTGAATCTCTGGCGACTGACTCCCCAGCCCCTCCAGAACTTAGACATCGAAGGGGAAAAGAAGAAGGAGATGGATGAAAACAAGGAGAGGGAAAGCATCCGCCGGCCCGGGGCGGGGCGGGAACCGAACCCCAATCTTGCCGCGGGGGGACCCGGCTCACCTGGCGCGGGGCTGGCGGTGCCCATCCCGGGGGCGGTCCCAGTGGCCGTTCCCGATCCCGGGGCCGTTCCCGATCCCGGTGGCCCCGCGCGGTTTCCGCCGGTGCCCACGTGCGGCTCCCGCCGTGCCCCGCGCGGGACCCCGGAAGTGCCGCCCCGCGTTGCCATGGGGACGGGCGGGCGCGGCCTGCGCCGCCCAGAGGCGCTTTGGAAGCCTTGAAGACTTTTTTTTGTTTGTTTGTTTGATTTTGGGGGTTTTTTTGTTTGTTTTTTTTTTTTTTTTTTTTTAATAATTATTTATCTTCAGCCCATCTCTCACCACCACGTTATTATCGCAGGCGTTAAGCCCCCGGCTTGGTGCTGAGGCGACACAGGATCCATGTCGCTGGAAAAGGGGGAAATCTGCAAAGCGCCAGTCCAAAAAATAACTGGGAGCTGTTGAACAGCTGCAGTTGGTTCTGCTGAGTTTATTGTACACCATGGTTTTCAGGAAAAAAAAAACAAACCTGATTTCCTTGTCCTCTGGAGTGCCACTGTGTCCCTGTGGTGCTGTCCCCTCTCCAAAATTCGTATGGGAGAAGCCACAGTCAGCCACAGCCTTCTCCAGCCCTGCATTCACATCTCCAGCTGGAAATGAAAACAGAACGCCCGCCTTTCATTTCCAGATAAAAACTTCAATCCCTTTGAAAGGAAGTTGCCAAATGGGCGCTTAAATTCCAGGGCCCCAATAAAATCTGAATACTGCGGGAATAATTGAAATGAAGGAGAAGCGATACATCAATAGACAAAATTGCGGAGAGCGGTGAAATGCTTAAACATAATTAGGATGGCAATCAGAGTACAATTAGTGCGAGATCATCACAGTAATTACGCTTCGTTAGAACTTCTGGCCAAGAACAGACACATGAAAGCTCAGCTGGAGCTGGAGGCTCCGGCTGGGGACATGCCCAGGCCTTGGGGGGATCGGGAGCTTTTGGGGTTCCTAGACTGGGTTTGGTGATCCAGCAGCATTCCTGACATTTCCAACACCTGCAGCCTCCAGCTCAGCTTCATGGATTTAATGGCTGAGCGAAAAGCTCTGTGGAATGGATGTAGTGGCACCCAGCTGCCCCCAGATTAGCCTGGCTCAGACCCTGCGTGTCCGTCTAAATACCCGGCTCAACAAAGTATGGAGAACATTGGCTTGAGTCAGAGCTTTCCCACTCCAGGAATGCCCAGCAGAGGATTTGGGAGCCTTTTAGTATTGCATTCCCATATAAAGTGCTTGGCATGAAGACTGTTCTCCCCCCTCCTTCTGTTTACTGAAAGCAAAGGTGTGTTTTGGAGGTCTCCCCCACACCTTCACAAGAGCCTTCAGGTGAAATCTGGGCCTGCTTTCGGAAATATTTGTGCTTGCTAAAAGAACACTTAAAACAGTGCAAAACTTCCAAGCACTTCTGAAATCCTGAGCCCACTCAGGAAAAACTGGAAGGCTTATTCCAGTTTTGAGGGTTTGGTGGAAAGGGGCTGACGGTCCCTGACCCATCGGGCTGCACAGTTTGTCTCCTGGGCAGCCCTGGGAGGTTTTTTTCACTATGGACCTCGGGCTGGGGCTTGAGGGTGTTGTCCCGCAGCAGGGCTCAACATCCTGCTATTTATTTAACGAAAAATAAGGAAATAAGGAGCCCTAGCCTGGTCCCCCTGATGTATTTCCCACTTTGTTCCGTGTCTAGGTGCTCACCACAGCACCTGGGCTCATAACTGACTCAAGAATAATCTCCATCCTCCCATCCCTGATAAGGAATGTGGTCTCTACCCTGAAAGCCTACAAAGAGGAGTGTTTTATTTGTGTTCTCCCTGCAGTACTTCACACTTCTTTTAGATTGTTTTAATTTAATTTTGATGTAATCTGATAAGAGCTGTAAAACTGTCAAAGGAAGGCGCCTCCTTCTGTCGCATTAAATACACTTTGAACGAAATGGTGGCTTTGTCCCCAGTAGCTGCCAAACCAAAGCATCTCTTGATTGCAGTGCAGGGATTGATGTGCACTAATCTGAACAGCTTTACACTCTTTTTCATTTAGGGAAGCAGCCACGTGTCCTTTAGCATCCCCCTTTCCTCTGGGAAGTAACCATATCCCAGAAGGTGCGGGATTGGCCTCACAGAGCTGAGCACTTGGCCACAGGCCTCTCACCTACCAGAGACCCTTGGCAGGCTTTCCCAGTTTTCCAGGGCAGTGGATCCACGTGCTGCACATGCCTGCTGCAGGGATGAGAAGACCCTCGCTCCCAGAAAAGTGGGAAACTCCTTACAGAGCAGGAATTGTTGGTGTCTGTGGTAGGGTGTCATGGGACATGCAGCAAGTGGGAGGAGGACAAATTGTCCTGGAAAGGGATTTGCAGAAACACAGAGATGTGTTAGGAAGAGATTTTCCCTCTCTGTGCCTGGGTGACCCCTGAGATCCCTCACCCACAAGCCAGGGCAGAGCCCAATGCATTTGCTTTTCTTTTTGTCAATGAGACATATAACACAGGCCCCGGGAGCTGTGTGAAAACATATAGAATTTACATAATGCCCAATATGAGTCCTTTTTGTTAATGACTCAAGTCCCAAATGCAGAGCACTAATAACACACCAAGAACCAAAGAGCAGTAACAGCAGCGAGCGATCTCAGCAGAGCAATTGTGAGGATCCATTTCCTGTCAGTGGCAGTGCCTGGGAACAGTAATTAGCGTGTTGAATTTAATGTTCACATTTTAATACATTTAAATGTAATAAAATGCTTTTATTAAGTGGTACAGTTCCGCGAAACTTGTTATTACTCGTGTCTGACGCTCAAGCAGCGCACACCACGTCTGGCCTCAGACCTGCTGCCTCAGGGAAGGTGACAGAGTTCCTCCAGCAGGAACCTGGAACCCAGAACACAACAGCTGAGTACACAAAAAACTGGAGACCGCAGCAGTTAAAAGCATGTCATGTTTATTGCAAATGTAAGGGCCTTAGCCAAAGCCGAGTGACATAATTGAAAAGCCCCTAGGCATGTCAGTGTCTGTGGATTTTGAATTAATCCTGGAGAATTGAGATATAAGCACATACCACTGATATTAATGAGCCCCAGAAAAGCCACGGCACAGGGAAGGGCTGGTTTAGAGACTGTTTTCCGGGAAGTCCCCTCCTTCTCCAGCCATCTCCAAGTGCTTTTCCAGTGTCCTGTGCAGCATAGAAGGCTCCACGAGTGGAAGGGAGCAGGTGTGGCACGAATGAGGTTGTTCCAAGGCCAAGCATCCAGAGAGGATGTCAGGGAGATTTTGGGTCTCAGTAGCTCGTATGACCAGGCTGTAAACACAAGGAGTCTCCGCTCAAGTGTCTGCCGCTGTCTGAAGAGGAAAGAGGAAATTGACAGTGTTGAGTTTCCCTGTCCCTGGAAAAATGAGAACTGAATTCAGGCTTTCAAAAAGCTGAATGTGACCCACGGGCTGAATTTGAACTCGACCACTCACAGCCAAAGGCTCAACTCTCATCTTCCCTGAAAGCATCTACACCTCACACTCGTGAGCGCCCTGTGCCACGGCTCCTTCAACTTCTGTTCCCCAAGCTGAACCAGCTCTGGTGTGTTTGTGATCAGGAGAGGGTATTTTGGCTCATTTTGGAGCCTGCAGTGGCCAGACTGCAAGTGGCAGAAATGGCTCACAACACACAGCCAAGCTCAGTGCCACGAGTGCCCGCTGGGGTCCCATGGCTGGGGGCACCAGGGTCCTGCTCAGCTGCAGCCTGACCCGAGGAGACAGAAGCCAGCACAAGGCAAAGCCTGCCACAGGCACCACGAGCTCCCCTCCTCACAGATGCGGGATGGAGACCATCCCTCTGGGGGCTCTCAGGACTCCCTGTGCCCGACTGTCCTGCTGCCGGCTCTGCGCACGGAGCAGCAGTGCTGCAGTGAGGAAAAGGGGACACAGCACCCACACCCGTTCCCAGCACACAGGGTCCTACCTCGCCTTCAGTGTGTCATCCCCTGCACCAAGCCATGTTTTTGCCAGGATCCTCTTTCAGGAGAACAGCACCTTCACGACCAAGCTGTTCCCTCTGCTGTCCACACTGCAGCTCCTGCCAGCGGGGCTATGGCTTGGCCAGGCCACTCCATCCTGCTTGATCTCAGTGCTTGCCACTGCTGCTGCTGCTTTAAAGGACACAGATCTATCAGGCTCTTTCATTAGTGTTTTAACAAATGATTGGATTGATCTCAGGTACAGACAGAAAGACTGAAAAAGTTTAGCTTCTACACGCCATGAAAAATTAAAGGGAGAACATAAAATAACTGGGGAATTCTTTTAACTGAATTAGACATTTTCCTGTCAGTCCCACAGATCAGAGCCATCGGTTTTGAAGAGCTGCTGCCTGCATTGACAGGGACAAAGTGTTTGGACAAGGTGAAAAGCCCGGAGGATCCCAGCACCAGGCTCAAAGGGATGTGTCTGGCCCATTGTCTGGTTTGATTAATGAAGCCTTTGCAGAGCGAGATAATGCAACGTTTGCCGTGCCAGGGATGCTGCTGCACAGCACAAATATCCCAACTATGAGGAATATTCAATATTATAACAACAGCAACGAGCCCATCTATGTATGACAGGATTCTGCCCAAAAATACCTCAAATTATATTTGTTTATTTCCTAATTGTCAGCCACTTTGATGCACTCATCGTCAGGTTCAACAAGTGCTCCAGGCTCCAAGAGTTTGAAACAAAGGGAGGCACTTGGGCGAGCTGTGAGGTTTGTGGGGCCGGGAACTGGGATCTGGTGGCCCGGGCAGCGGGGTGTGGCTCTTGGGACAGACACACAGACAAACACGGTGTCCCTGGAGGATCCCTGGCCTCCTCACAGCCTAGCATTCAAAAACTGCCCACCACGTCTGTGTCTCGGCAGGAACACCTGCGGGTCAGCAGCGACTCTGGGAAATAAAAGCGAATGGATCAGCAAAAGGGCCATGCAGGAGGAGAGCAAGCGTGGAGCTCCGGGCTCACACCGCAGGGGACTCCAAGCTCCTGCCTGGGCATGGCTTGGCTGCTGCCTCTGTTCCAGTCTCACTTCTGCCAGAGGTCTGGAGCTGAGTGCCTGGACCTGGGAGCGCCGGGGAAGCTGGCTTGCCTTTGAGGAAGCACTGCCAGCCCAGGTCTCACCTGCACCCTGCCTCACCCCAGTGCTGTGAAATCCAGGTTTGAGTGAACATGGTATTTGTCACTTCCCACCCCAAACCATCGTGCTGGTTTGCTGTGACTGATTAGGCATTTTCCCCCTGTCCTGTGCAGAGGATTGTTCTGGTGGTGAATGAAAGAATCCACACATATCAACTGTTCATTTGTTTGTAAAAAGCGGGAGAACAAGCACGGGACTATTCAATTAATTAAGCTGTGTCTGCTTGGAGTTCAGCACCCCTGGGCCCTGCACTCCATTCAGAACATGCCAAACAGAAATAGGAACCTGAGGCTGAAGCTGACAAAAAGGCTTGAGCAGAGAAGGAAAAATCCTCCAACAGTGCATTTTGACAGTGTTCAAAAACGCGTTTCTAACGTACCTGTGAGGCAGCACGGGGTGGACACACAGCTGGGCAAAGGCTGGGGCTCACTCCAGGCTTCAGGTTCCAA
The DNA here is from genome assembly GCF_017590055.1 of Onychostruthus taczanowskii. Classification (NCBI taxonomy): domain Eukaryota; kingdom Metazoa; phylum Chordata; class Aves; order Passeriformes; family Passeridae; genus Onychostruthus; species Onychostruthus taczanowskii. The sequence goes on from NW_024503124.1 coordinate 5,150,245, forward strand.
ATGCTTTGCCCGCTTGCAGACACACAAACCGCACCGGGCTCTCCTGGCGGCCCGGGGGGTGACCTGTGCCCCGTTCTCATCAGGACCTGACCCGAGAGAGGCGCCTGACCCCGAGCATTCTCCTCCTGCTGCTCCCCGCAGTGTCCCCGCTAGTTCAGCACAGCCACCTCCCGCTGTTACGGGTCCAGGGCAAACCCTGGCCCCCGGGAGCACACAGCTGCCCCAGCCGGGACACTCCTGAGCGCCACAGCCCGGAGTTTCGCTCCCTCAATACTCGCTTTTTTTTTTTTTTTTTTTTTTTTTTTCAGAAGCAGCGCGTTTGTTCTCTATGCCCGAAGCGCCGGGGACTCACTGCCCGCCCGGGCGAAAGGCTGACAAAGAAAGGCGGAAAGGGGAAAAGCCCCGTCCCAGTACCCGCAGCTCCGGGCGGAACCCCGGCCACCCCACGGGCGGCGAGGGGGACGCGCCGATGGAATTTGGGGAGCAGCTGCGGGGCCGCCGCACTCGGAGCGTTCTGTCCCCGCTGCCGCAGCGGCCACGGAGCAAGCCCGGACCCGGCCGCGGGGACCCCCGCCCAGGTAGGTGCCGCTGCTTCGCTCTCTTCTCCCCCTCACCGCCTTCCGTCCCCTTGGATTTCCTCCCGCCGTTTCCTTCAAGCCATTGAATTCCGGCGATTTTACCATCGGGCAGCGCCGCGGAGAGCGGCGGCCGCCGCTCCATCCGCTGCGGGGAGATCCACAGTGAAACCGCCCCTGGTCTGGCTGCGCTTCCAGCGGCTCCGGGCAAACGGGACCGACCGCAGGCGGCGGTGACCGCAGGCATCGGTGACCGCAGGTGAAGCGATGCAGACGCGGCGGGGCTGGACCGGGGCCGCGGGAGGTCGCACCGGACCCGACAGCCTGCGCTGGGGTGAAGCGATGCAGAAGGGTCCGCTCGGAGGGCGGCTGCCCGCCGGGGCACGGAAGGGCCCGCGTTCCCACTCCCCGTCCCCCGGTAGGTTCCTTACCTGGGCTCCGGGCTCGGCTCCCCCGCCGCTGTTGCCGCTCCCGCCGAGGCACGGACAGGCAGCAGCCACAGGGAATTTAGGGTCTTCCCGAAGCCCTGCCGCCCTTCCCGAGGGGGGTCAGTGCCGGGGATGTCTCCCCCCGGCCCCGGGATCCCCCCGGTCCTCCCCCCGTATCGATTCCAGTCCGGCGCTGGCAGCGTTTAGGCCGGGATTGGGGGATAATAGGAATATCATCTGGAGACAATTACCTTTGGAGCGCGCTCGCTTCTCCTCCCAGACACTGTTATTTGAGCAATAGGATCATTTGATTTCATATCGCACTAAATAACCCCCGGCCGCCGCAAATTGCCGCCTTCTCAACAGCCACCCCTTGGAATAAATTGCACAGCGACTCCTTGGGCTCCAGCTTCTTCTTCTTATTTTTTTTTTCCCCCTTATTTTCCCCCCCTCCTTTTTCTCCTCTGCAGAACGGTATTTCGGGAGAAGCCGGGACAGAGGCCCGATGCTGGTGGATAAACTGCGTCCAGCAAAGCTCCGGCTCCCTTAATAAGCTAAGCAGCCAAACCCTACCCGCACCGCTTTTCCTCATGTTTTTCTCCCCCTCCCTCATCTATTTTTTTTTCTTTCTTTCCTCCTTTCTTTCTTTCTTTTTTTTTCTTTTTTTTCCTTTTTCTTCTCCCCGTTTAAAGCAGTTTTTCCTCTGCCGGGTCCCACTGACTGCAGGGCTCGATGTGCCTTTAAGGCTCTGTCAGCGCTCGCCTCATAATCTGGTCATCGCCGGCCTCATTAGATCTGTATTAATGTCAGCCACGGATTGCTAATTAGATTTGCGGGATAAATGAAATTACCCGAGTGGGCGGCGTGGGAGGGGGAGTGCAGTCTCCCAGCGCTTCCCAGGATTTACGGGGGGAAAAAAATAAAAACGGAAAAATAGAAAGGAAAGACATAATTTTATTTTCCATTCTTTTCTCCCTCCTTTCCCCTCCTGCCCCCTGAGCCCCATCCCCTCCTCAGGCTCCCCTCTGACAGCCACTAACCAAAGAATTCCCCAAACTGCTCCGTAGCTGGATCTGGGGGTTCTGCTAACAGAACATTGGTGCCGCATCGGGTGCTCCGTGCCGAGGGATCCTGCTTGCATTGGGTTCCTGGATCCCAGAAAGCAGCTCCGGGGTGAACAGCACTACATTGCTGGGGTCTCACAGGGGTCAAGGGAGAGACTGATGGCATTATTCATCCTGTTTATTTATCCTTATTAGAAAATGGGATGAAAGAACAGGGCCCGGCGTCTGCCTTTAAGCACCGGCTGAGCAGAGCACACACAGCCCCAATTAAACACTGCCCGGACGAGGCCTTTCTCCATATTGGAAACCCAGCTCTGTTTAACGAGGACCAATTAAATCCTGCTTCATTTTACCTGGGATCTCACAACAAATTCCCTTTCTTCTTCCCTGGTAATTACTGGCAGAATCAGCCCTGCTATCGGGGCAGGAAGCCCTCCCTGATAACCCACCCGAACCCCGGCTGGATTCCAGCAGAGCCAGGGGCCCCTTCCTGCCCCCAACCCACCAAAACCCGGCTGGGATCAGCCTGGGTCTCCAGTCCTCTCCCACTTCAGCCCACCACGGTGCTGGCAGAGTGGGGCCCCTCCTGGGGAAGCATGTGGAGCTATTCCAGCCCCGCTCTGGCCTACATTCCCAGGCCTCCCCTGAGCACCCCACAATGTTAAAAACTGCACCCTGTCTCCCAGGGGACATCGCTGCAACTGGGACATTCAATTAAATAATCCTGGCCCTTTGCACCACAAATAAATGGCTTTTTTTTTCTTCCCACAAATATTTCCTTTCCCAAGTTCCCTTTCAAAAGGAAAAAAAAACCAACAACAACAAAGAAACAAAACCCCAAACTGGAGAACAACAGGAAAAAAAGGAGAGGGGGGGAAAGAAAAGAAAGAAACTGTTCTCCTTTCTTTTCCCTGTGTGCAGGGTAATTGATAGGCTCTATCAGAGGTCAGGATTTGCATAAGAATTAAGAGCAGTAAATTAATTTAATATTCCATGCACATCTCCAATTATTCCTGCAGACCTTTGTCTCCCCGGCTGGCAGAGAGAAGGTTCAGCTGCTCTTCAACCAAACAACATCTGTGCAGTTAATAATTTGATAAACAGCTCATACAAATAGTTTCTGAATTATCTGCCAAACCAATGACTATTCAGTTTGGAAACACTCGGCGAGGGCTGTGCCGGCGGCTTCGGAGCCCCGGCCCAGGGATTTGGCTGTGCGGACAGAGATTCGCCCTGCGGATCCCTAAAATATCAGCAGCCCTCTGCAACAAAATCCCATCAAGAACAATATGTGAAATAAGTTAGTAGTAGTAATTAATAAGAGTAATTAATAAGAGCCCACCCTGCCCAGTGTGTGCCCACCACCCGGAGAGGCTCACACGTGCCGGGCTCCATCCCCCAGCTCCGGGCTCCAGGTGGATCCATGTGAGGTCTGTGGCCCCAGGAACTGCTCTCGCTGGGTGCAGCCTCTACAGCCCTTCAGCTGCTTCCTTCCCTACACAACCCCCTGGAAAGGGGCTGGGTTCTCCTGGCTGTCTCCTTGCCCCAGTCTCCAAGGAAGAACGGCTGACAGTTGCACTGCTAAATCCAAATTTCAGCCCAGGAACGACATCCTGATTTTCTCCAAGGGAAACCCAGTCTTACAATAAAATTGGGGTGGCTCCTTCCTCCTCACCACATGGATGCAGAGGTCCAGCTCCAGGCTGGCCAAGCACCACCAGTTCAATTCACCCCCATGGCTCTGTGGGAAGATGCAGAGCTTGGCTGCTCCTGCCCTGGAGGGGTTTAAAAGATGTGTGGGTGTGGCACCTGGGGACACCGTTTAGTGCTGGCCGTGGCAGTACTGGAGGAATGCTTGGACTCAGTCCTCTTAGAGGGCTTTTCCAACCTTCTCAATTCCATGATTCCATATCTGCATGGGCCGTGGTTCATGCAGCACTTGCAAGCCTGACCTTAAGTTAGAGTGGCAAAGAGCTCCACTGGTGATGCCACTGCTCCTCACTCCCCTCAGACATTAAGCATCATTCCAAAATTAATAAAAAGTTGATTTTTAAAAGATTATGAAGTCCTCCAAGCTAAAGGAAAGGTTAATGCACTTCTCTATAGTGACACAACTTTAATGTCTGCTGTCATAAAGAGCTGATTTTTTTCTCCCATTTAAAAGGAGAATTTACATCATGAACAGAAATCCAGTGACAAGGACACAAACAGAAGAGAAGGGATGAGGTGCCAAATTTGGAGGGATGTCTGGGGCTTGATAAACCACTGCAGGCTTAACACAGCGAAAATAAGGCTAGACCTTCCACTGGGACCATGGGACAGGCCAGACCTGGTACCTCCCCTGGGGAGGGAGGGAGATCCCTATGCCCCAGTGGAGATCCCACGTTTGGGATTTGGAGCTCTCAGGCTCCATTCCTGCTGTTACCTGGCTGCAGCACCGGCTTGGAGCTCACTGTGGGGAATCAGCCCTCTGAATATTCAACATCGGCAGCTCCAGGGCTGCCCAGAGCCAGGGATTTGCTAGGAAATGGAAGCTTTTTCTGCTCCTTTCCAAAATTCAGATCAATGCACTGTGCTGTCTCTGGAGCCTGAGGCTGGTTTGACCTGAGTGTGTATTTTGCCTCAGCTCTAATTAAACAAACACTTTCCAGTTTTTACTTTGGAAGCTAATTGTGCTTTTTTAAGGAATTCAAATCCCCCTTTTCCAGCCCCCAATTCCCAGTGCTTCATGTTGTAAGGAGGGAATTGAACCCTCATCTGTTTTCTGTCACCCAGCATGGGCATCCCTCCCTCCTGTCACATTCCTGTGGTTCGGCAGCCCAGGGCCTGGCACAGTGGATTTTGGGATTGGGGAGATGCAATGCTGGCTCTGGAGAGCAGGATACTGGAGATGTGGCTTTTTTGGGGCTGTGGGTTCACCCTTGGAGCCCTTTAGCCCTTCTGGTCCCTGGATTTAACCCCAGCAAAGGGATTTCAGCACTGACGCTTGCCAAGGGGCGCTGGGCAACTTGATTAATGTTTACAGAGCTCTGGGCAGAGAGTGCCATGGTGTGAACATTTTATCATATTCCAGCTAGGCCACAGCCCCCACGGACATCCTGGCACTGCCACATCAGCCACATCCACTGCTGCATGGAGTTTCCTTTGGCATCTCAGCCACCCTACCACCACCAAAGGCTGAGGTGGAAAAATCAAAACCGCAGCCTGTGCAGATTCTGGTGCCCGGAAGCCACGATCCCAGCACCGCTTTTTGGCACAGAAGATCTCTCTTTACGGACTCGCTCGTCGAGCTGCCGCGCCGCTCTTTTCTTTATGGAGCCACAGAAGTGTCTGTAATGAGAGATTAAAATAGTAGTCGTGGCCCGTGATTTATTTTTGAAGTTCTCGCGTCTCCGCGCGTGTAAATACCCCAGGCTGCGGGCCGGGATAAATAACGCGGCGCAATATATTAACGAGGGAGAACACAAAGCGCCGGAAAGATGGAGAAGGGGGAAGGCATTTGCTGGGTGGTAAGTTATGGGGCCTTTGGAGGCAGGGCAGGGGGAGGCTGAGCACGGGGGGGGTTCGCTCCTGCCTTCCCCCCACCGATAAATCAGCAGTCCCGCGGTGCCGGCGCCGGAATAAAATATGCCGGGTCCCTGCGGCGGGGTGGCACGCGGCGCGGGAGCGCGGGCCACGCACGCTGACTGCAAATGGGGTGGGCCATCAGACGCTGCCATAAAACACCCCCTTGCCTCCCCCAGCTGATTATCAACTTCATGCATAGCAAATGACAGAGCGGGAGCGCCGGCGGCGCCTCCACCGCTGCCGAGGTAAAAAAATAAAATATTTACAGACTGACAGGCTAATGGACACTTTGCCAAAGAGCCGTTCGAAAGAAGTAGTAAATGGGCCCGTGCTGATGCAGGGCAGCGGGCCCGGTCAGGGATCAGGACACACGGCACCGGATCGGATAACATCTAATTGGCAGGTCACATCCAAATGAGTGTAGTCATGCATCATCCGGAAGGCTTTCTGCTGGTTATAAAGACACTTGTAAACAATTCAGCCGCTGAACATGGCAATAATATGTTGATCCGGCATGTAATGAGGTGTTCCTGGAATCAATAAACTAGTCATGAAGAGCAGGGAGCAAGGTCAGCGCCTGCCTTTTTGATGACCTTTGCTGGCTGGTGAGGACATCATATACTCTGAAGAGGACTTTTCTCATATTGCAGAAGGCGCCGAGTGTCAGAACTTCCATTCGCAGCAAGCAAATGAACAGCCGGGCTCTGCATGCTAATGAAGTCCAGGCTATTTTCCACCTTTTCATCTGCACATTATGCTCTTGACTTTGGAGAAGGTGGGAATTAGGTTGGACCCTCGTGTCAGACTGCCTGATGGCTCGGCTCCGGAAAACTGGTAATTGAAGCTGATGACTGATGCGGAGGAGGCCTGAATTTGGAAATAAACAGTTTCAAGCACTGCATGTCATTTCTAGAGAGACTGCTGAGTGAATGGAAATGAGCTCCGTTTCGCCGATCTAATGCAGTTTCTCAGCGGGAAAAACACTGTCTTTGAGACAACAATGCCAATCAGTGAGATTTAAATGTCCTGGCGATAATGTAAGGAATAGCACCTGCCTCAGCAAACAGCACTTAGGGAAATGCTGCCCCGTGCTGGGGCCTGAGACTTGTCTCCAGCCCCCAGCGCCAGGCTGGAGGAGCTGGGACGCTCTGAGGCCGGAGGCAGGGAGGGCATGGCACACACCGTGCTTGGTCCTTGCCACAGAAAAGCCACTGGTGACACAGGAGTGTGGCTTTGAGCGACCCTAACTGAACACAGTGCTCTCCATGCCACGTCTGCCCCCTGAACTGCTCCTCCCCGGCACGCTGAGGAGAAATCCTGCTGGCCTCAGCCCCACCGTTGCTCTCTTTAGATTGTGCCAGCGCAGCTGCTGCCCCCCAGGGATGAAAAAATGAGGTTTCTAGACAGGGAACCCAAAGGCCAGTATGATCAGCCTCGACTCTGAACATCCCAGCAGCTGGGAAACAACATTGCAGATGTTATAAACCCTCCCCAAGTCCTGCTTGGGGGTGTGGAATGGGGCACAGCCACTCATGTTCTGGGGCAGAAGTAGTCTTGCTGAGGCTTCCAAGGCTTTGAGGTGTTTTCCTTCAGACACAGAATCCTGGCTTGGAAAGACCTTGAAGTCCATCTCATTCTACCTCCTGCCATGGACAGGGACACCTCCCACTATCCCAGGTCGCTCCAGGCCCTGTCCAAGCTGGCCTGGAATGCTCCCAGGGATCCAGGGGCAGCCACAGCTTCTCTGGGCCCCATGTGTCCTCTGCAGGTTCCCCCCAGGCACAGGTGGGACCGGGACTCACCCACCCCACGTTTCCCCAGCAGCCAGGCACCGACAGGTCCGTGCTGGAGGTACGAGGTGGGATGTGCTGCAGGCAGGGGCTCCCCAGAACCCCTCATGCCAGAGGGGGTCAGCGTCCCCCCGGGCGGCCACATCCCTCTCCCCGCTGCCGAAAGCCGCTGGCTGTCCCCTGGAGGTGGCTGCGCCAGGAGCGGGTGTGTTTGTGTAATAGTTTGCAACCCTTCAACATGAAAGGATGGAGACGGATGCGAGTTATTATTATGAAAATGAACCGAGCAACAGACAAAAATATTCAGGAGATGTAATCTGCTTCCCTACAATGCGCTCGCAGAGAAGAGCACTTGGCAGACAGGAGAGTCGCCGTCAGATACATTGCCTTTTGTTAAATTGCTTTTGCTCTGACAATGCCTTTTAAAACCACATGCAATCTTAATTTAAAATAACCAATACCTCAAGGTATAGGGGCCCAGTGCTGGTCTCCAGCTTGGGATTTGTCCAAAACTATTCCCTCAGCTTAATACCGCTATTCCTCATTTTAATCACACAACGAATGTGGGAGCCTGAATTTGCTTGTAAGAATCCATCACTAAAAATTCATGGGGCACGGATTGATTCCCCTGCCTGCCACCTCAGTGTTGCCCAAATCCCTGGAAGGTTCACCCAAGGAAGGTCCTCTTCCTCAGGGGCAGCTTTGACACACACGATGGACGGAAAGCGAAGCTCAGCTTTTTCATCCTTTTAGGAAATGGTTAATGGTGAGGAAATGCCAAATCTGTCAGGGCAAGACACTGTTGCATTTTTATTTTCAGAGACAGAGTGGTGGGCAAAAAGCCCCCAAACAAACCAAGCAGCAGCTGCACATCACTGCTCCCTGCTCCTGCCCTGGCAGGCCGTGTGTCACTGCCGGCTGCTCCATGGCACGGAGCACGAGGTCTCCACAAGACAGAGGGCTTGGCTGTGGGTGCCAGCTCTGCACTGCTTCGCTCAGCACTCACAGAACACCCCACCACTCCCTCAGAGGCCCCTGGGTGCCAGATTTATCCTCTGCCCATGGGAGCTGAGAGCCTGGAAGCGTGTGGTGGCATTTTGAGGCCATCCGTGAGGAAGGGCAGGTGTGTGTCCAGGCATGACGCTGGCTCCAGGCTCAGCCCATCCATCAGAGCTGCTCCGGCCTCCCACCTCCACAGATAACCTCCTTCCCTATGCTAATTCCCTCAGAACATTATGCAGACTGTTTATATTTCTCTACAGCCAGAACAGGCTGCTGACACAAATCAGCCATTAGCCATTCACACTGAGGAGTCTCCGCTAATTGTGCAGAATGTAATTAGTGATTATGTAATATCTAAGCTCTTGCAACTGTCATTAATGTCCACTATTCACCAGAGATAGTTCTTACTGAATTAGGGAATGATTACTGCATGCTAAATCTACTTAATCCTAAATATGCTAATTAACACCGCCTGCACTTTAGACAGTGGTTAAAAGCACTAGTCACCTCAAAAAAGGCTCTGATACACCAGAACCCAAATTGCTTGTGAAGGATTTTCCCTCAAAAGGTAAATTTGTTTAATTAAATGCTGTAGTAAACTGTTGGGCACAGCCCTTGATTAGTGCAGCCCAAGGAGGGGCCTTTTGGAACCATCTTGTGAAGTGCCACCGCAGGGCAGCAATGTCCTGCAGCATCCCAGGCCTCCTGCAGCATCCTGGTCCAGGCACAGCCTTTCCCCCAGGCCTGCCAGTGCTCCCCAACAGGCCTGACATGAGCAGAGCCCAATGTAAAACAGTTTTCCAAAGGCTCTCCCTCCAGGATTAACTCCCCACTCCTCAGGTCATAAACAACAATATTCCTAAAGGCAGATACAGGAGCTTTCCTCAATAAATTCTGGCTTAATTTAAAGATCAATTGTGTAATTTTAAGATTGATTGTGTAGAACAGGCTTCAAATATTAAACACTAAAGGAATGGGATAAACAGAGCAATTGTACAGGTTTGAAAGGTCCCTTTCCAAGGCCTGGGGTGTTTAATGTATTCTGTGTTTCTGTGGAAAAAAAAGATATGGCTGTCATGAACCCCAGAATAATAGCAGCTTGTGATTTATGAAGATTCCTCCTGCTTATATATTTTAGATAAATAATGCCCCTGTGTGTGTCTTTGCACTCATTCATAACCAAAAGCTGCCCAGGCCGCGCGGAGAGCTTGTGCAGGAACCTTTGGAATCATCTCAGAGGGACGGGATAACTCAAGGATCAGACACTGAACAAGTCACGGCGTGACAAGGCCAGGAGTGTCCCTGGCAGAGCCACGGAGCACGGGCACACCCAGAGCCAGGGGTGTGCTCCTCACAGGAGCAAACGTGGCCCAGGGGGCAAACACGGCACAGGGACCTCGGCTTGCCCGCCACCGCAATCACCACCACCGCCACGGAAATGAAAGAATTAGCCACACAATGAACCCCTAATTGCCTGGCAACAGCATTTAGGCCCCATTAGGTAGATTTGTAACTGCTTCCAGAGAAATAAACTCCTGTGTCATTAGATAACAAGGGAAGAAATAGGTTATTTCCTTTTTGAAAGGTATGAAAGCTTCCAATTGCCTGATGTACGTGCTCAGTAGATTATTTTCTGTCATCTCAGTTAATTGAATTTTACCCATTGCTCTTAGAATTCCTCCCTTTCGTGTGAGGTTAAAAAGTTCAGAGGAGTCATATTTTTGAACCGCGTCCGTTTATCGCACGAGCCAACTCCGGCTGCACAAAGCGCGCCGGGAAAAGGGAGCAGCGGCCAACTGTGCGGGGATGGCTGCAGCATCCGGCTGGGCTGGTGTTGGACCATGGAAAAACGTCACTTTTCAGGCAGCCTCCAGCTGGGACACCGCCGGGAGCCACCGGAAGGGACCTGCTGTGAGCTCCGTGGTTGCTGTGCGGTCACTGTGCCTCCTCTCCTGGAAAACCAAACTGGAGACCCAGAGCTGAACCAATTCCTCAGATTGCATGGAGACCCTTGCCAGGGTGCCAGCTGGGGTGGAGTGCCACGTGCATCAGCCAGACATGGGAGGAGCCCGTTATTCCAGCCCTGAGCCCGTTATTCCAGCCCCGAGCCCATTCTTCCAGCCCCGCTCCGGTGGTGGCTCTGTCACCCTGTGTCACTCTGCCTGCCATCACCAGAGGTGCCCAGCCCTCACTCTCAACCAGCCCCCTCAGTTCTGCCTTTCCAAAGCAAACCTAGGCAGTCGTTGTTGATTTCTGAGTAAGTCCAGAGCACGTGTCATTCCTCTCATCATCGCTCAGGCTGCTGCTCTTCAACCTCACCAGCAGCACCCTCCCATCCCCAGCAGTGCTGCCGTGGCAAGCTGAAAGCCAAACTTAAACTTTTGTGGGGAGCTCTGGTTTGATGCTGTGGGACATTTGCTTTGCAGACCAGCACCTCCCAGAATGAAAGGGCTGGCTTAGCCGCAGAAATATTACCAAAATCATCATCTGGTGACTCCAGAGCCACTTAATTTTAAACCCTCCTGAAAAGCCAGCTCCATTTTCTGCTTTGGTGGAGACCAATTCCCCGCGCTGGCGTAGGAGAATAGATCAGCCCCGGCAGCGGGGCGTTGTTATCCAGCTCCCAACTATTATGACATAGTTTCTATCAGAGCAGTTTTCTTCTCAGCCAGTCGAGTGGAATGATCCCTGAAAGCCGTGGTTTGTGGCAGGGATGCGCTTGGCGCTGTCAGAAATCCGTGGCTGCCCACACACAGGCCAGCAGCCGGAAAACAAGGACATGGAAAAGGACCTGCAAAGGCAGTGAGGCTTTGAGGCACTGGGCAAGGGGGAAGCAGCAAAAATCCCAAGGATGGGAGGAAGAAAAATAAGTATGGGGAGATCGTGGAGCAGCCAGGCCCAAGGAATGTTCCTTCCCAAAGTCTTTGAGGTGCTGCGTGTGTTTGGAAGCTGGGCGTGCCTCCTCCTGCCTGCCAGCCCAGCCTGGGCACAGGGAAACTCCTCAACCCCACAGGGGCATCTCAAACCTCGGGACTGGAGGGGCCAGGCACTGCTCCTTTTCCCCAGGACAGAGGGATTCAGGATTGGGAGACCTCCTTTGGAGAGCTGGATGCCAATCCGGCCTCTTCTGCTGGTTTGTGGAACTACTGAGGAAGACAGGAGAGGCCCCACATCACCTCCAGGCTCACGTGCAGGGCTCTGACCCCATAGGTGCATGGGGGGGCCATTCCCCCCATTTGGAGAGAACAGGATTGGGCTTCTGCTGGGCTGGGGCTGGTGGTCCCCAAAAATCATCCCTGGTGGGCTGCAGAGGCATCACAGACACCAGGGAGGGGGAGAAGATGGAAGGGAAGAGCAGGGCTGCGCTTTTCCACGCCGCCTTTTTGTTTTATTTGGTTTTAATTGCACCCCAGAGCCCCTTGTATTAAACATCCCTAATTAAGGAGGGCCAGGGAGCGGGAGGGTGGGCGGTGGTGGCCGGAGCGAGGAGGGAGGCCAGTGTGGAGCCCCTCCACCAGCAGAGCGGTGCGTGGGGACAACCTTGTAATCTACAGAAATCTGGGAATTATGATGGATATTACATAAATCAACCCCCCTGTGTCAATAAGGAAAAAAACATTTTTAAAAGAAAAGCAGCTGATAATTAACCCTGAGAGCACGGGTTTAACCCAGATCACCTTGGGGAAGCGCCCGGACAAAGGCAGGCATTCATCCCGGCCTTTCTCATTTAAATAACCCGGCCTTCATTGGATCCTGAGGGATTGCTCGGGAATTGCTAAACCGGAGGTTTGTTCGGGTTTGATGTGTAGTCGCATTGATTTCCCCCTCCCTCATCTTAATAAAAGGCATTTTATGGAGCCCTGGAGCGGGGCAGGGTGAGGCATCCCGCAGCTCCCGCTGGTCCGGCAGCGGGTGTTTGCCAGCCCACAGGAGCTCTGCTGACACCTCCAAGCTCCTGGAGCTGGGGAATGGCCCTGAGCGGCATCACCATTAGGAATAACCTGATTATTACTTAGCAAAACCACAGCTTTGCCCCGAGAAGCTGTGGCTGCCCCTGGATCCCTGGCAGTGTCCAAGGCCAGGCTGGATGGGGGTTGCAGCAACCTGGGATCGTGGAAGGTGTCCTTGCCTGTGAAATGAGATGAGCATTAAGGTCCTTCCAACCCAAATCTTTCTGGGATTCTCTGCATCGATTCTGAGTCTTCCTTTTGGCTTTTTCGGAAGCCCATTTAGGTTGGAAAAGCCCTCTAAGATCAAGTCCAAGCATTCCCCCAGCACAGCCAAGGCTACCACAAACCCACATCCCCACGTGTCCCATCGATGCATTTGTTAAATCCCTCCAGGAATGGTGACTTCCCCACTGCCTGGGCAGCCTGTTCCAATGCCCAGCAGCCCTTCTGGACAAGAAATTCTTCCCAATATCCAAACTAAATTTCTCCCACTGCAACTTCTGAGGCCATTAATCCCACAGTATCTCCTCAGACAAACACCTGGCCAGTTCTGCTCCCAAGGCACCCAGCAACCTGCCAGCCCCTCACGCTGGTCAGATCAGGCCCCAGGGAAGCTTTTCCAGGCTGGTTCCTGCCACCCTACCCTAATGCTCCTTGCTTTTTCCCTGCATCCATAATTACTCACAGGACAGCACCTGAAAACTCAAATCCTGGTCTTTGCTCTCGTTTTTCCTCTGTACAAGCCACCTGTGCTGGAACCGGGATGAAGCAGCGACAGCTCAGGGGAGAAAGCTGCAGGCTGGGAGCCGAGGGAGAGCTCCTGCCGTGCTCTCTCCTCCCATGGCCGCTGCTGGAAAGCCTGGCAGGGATGTTCCTGCACATGGCTCTGCAGCACCCACACACCAACACCTCCAGGTGGGGCAGAGGGGCTGGATCCCTGCCTGTAGCCCACAGGGAGCTCCCTATCCAGGTCAGACGGGGCTGGAGAAGGCTCGCACAGAGCCCTGGCAGGGAGGACACACGACCTGCCTCTGCTCGCAGAGGGCTGCTGCCAGTGATGGACACATCCTTATTCGTAAGTATTTAATGTTTCTTAGGAAGCACTTCTAAAAGAAATTGGTATGTAATGACAGCACTCACTGGAAAACAGGCCGATTATAAAATGCACTAACTTATCTGGTATTCATTTGAAAAGTAAATGGATGCAAGTAAAGGTGAGAGTTCACTACCAATTCAAATATTTTGCTCTAACAGGCTCTAGCACTCCTACTTTAATTCAAGCAGAAGCACAAGTATGAATAATCAAACTGGATGATGCTCATCAAAACCTTTGTGCCTTGCACCATTTCAAATGGTCATTGAAGCTTAATGGCAAAAAATTTACATTATTCCTTTAATTTGTATTCTGTTCCTTCCTTCTGAGTGATGTGATTGTGATTTTCTGTTGCCGGCTGTATTATTTTGATGCAAATGTTATGTGCTGCTACAGTCCAATTTCCTGCTTCGCCCTCCCCTTTTCTTCCCCCAGGAAAGAAACGACAGCTAAAATAGTTCAGAATTGGGGAGGGATTCTGAAATAGTTCCTTAACTACCGCTCCCAATTAAAGCAAACAATGCAGGGTCTTGAAGCACCCTGAAAAGCTGAAAATTAATTATTAGCTGAAGGGGGAGGGAAGTGGCTTTGCTCCCCGGACCTTCAGAAAACAGAAAAAAAAAAAAAAAAAAAAAGAAAAAAAAAGAAAAAGAAAAAAAAGAGAGAAAAAAGCGCTTCTCCCCAATTCTGCCTACAAAAGAATTAGAAAAGAAAATTTGTAATTCAGTTAAAAACTCCTTTTGCTGGCACATAATCACCTAGGGATGAATGCTTTATTGAGAGGCATGGGGCTGCAAACCAAAGCTTTGAAAACAGGAGGCCCCCGGGGTGCTCCCGGCACGTAATATATGCACCGACTAATTTATTGCGCTGTGACTAATTTCCATTCCTTGTGCTCGGAGTTGCCTGGCTAATTACAGGGATGTTTTCTTAACTTGGGTAATTGCGCTGCCCGCGCGCGAGCCCCACGCTGGCTTTGATGCGCCCCCATGGGGTGGCTGCGCGGGGCACCGCCCTAATTAGATTGCCTGCCTTAATTAGGGGAGATGGATGTGGGGGTGCCCAGCTCCCCACCATGCAGGCACCAGCCTGGCAGGGCAGCAGGATGATGCCCAGCCCAAGCTGGGCTCTTCCAGGGTGGTGGGGACGCGCCCAAAACCAAAGGACATGCCAGCATTGATGCCATCACCCGCCCCATTCCCAGCAGAAAGGCCAGAGCCAAGCTCCCAGCAGGAGCATCCCTCCAAACACACACGAGGGGACAGCCCCGTGTGCCTGTGTCACCGCTGCTTTGAGGCCTGCTCAGCCCATCTGCAAACCCTTTCTTTCTGTGGCAGTCACTCAGGCGGGCACAGTTGTTATTAGACAGGTAATCGCTTTCCTTGAAATAATTTCAGCACTCAGCCCTAATAAAGAAGATTTCTTTGCAAGGACCCTTGGTGAAAGGGGCTCAGCGCTGCTCCCTGCACTGTGTGGGTCAATTGGGTTCTGCTCTGTCCTCTCTCCAGCCCAGCAATTGCCTTTCACCCACTGAAGAGCAGCCCAGGACACCCATCCAGGGCCAGCCTTGAACACTGGCCTAAATAAAACCTTGACATCTGAAATTCTGCAGCTTTACCCCTGCCCTAGCAAAGACTTGGTCACGATCCCGGAACATTAATGTTGTATTGGTTGAAACCCATCCCCTGGCAGGGAAGGCCAAGGGAAGGTGGCAAACACCTCAGTGCCAGAGGCTCCTGCAGGGCGGTGGTGATGGAGCCGTGTGGGAAGCGGTGCTTCCCGCTGGGATGTGCTGGCCTCTCTGCAGGACTGGGCCATGTCTGTGTCACCCATCCCACAGGATCCTGGCAGAGATGCCAGGGAGAGGCCATCCAGCTGGAGAACTGGGCAGCACCAGGAGTCCCCAGGTTGTACCCAACCTATGGAATTCCAGCAGCAGGCTCTGACAGACCCTGCGCTTCTCCAAGGTGACTTAAACCCTCATCCAGCTGAAGACACTTTCCTCTGTACATCTGGGACCTCTGGAAGCTTGAGGAAACATAGTCATTTTCCTTTTATATTCAAATAAACAAACCAAGCGTTTCAGCTCCTGTTCAAAGGCGGAGTGTGACCCAGCTTCACACACAGAGGCACCTGAGAGAAGGAGAAATTCAGTGTCTCTCCCCCAAAGTGAATTGACACGGACACCCAGGCAGGGATGGATCCAGCACCATAGATTCTCTCCACGGCTGCCCAGCCAGGCTTCTGGTGCAGCCCTCCAGCAGCCCCCTTCCCAACACACCAGCAGGCTGGAGGGCTTGGGACAGGTTTGGGAGCTTGGTTTGATCACCGAGCCAGCTCCATGTGGCCTGTTGTGCAAAGCCAGCCATTCCCAGGTGGATTTTGGGGCGAGGAGCCTGTGGCTGCCGGCACGCGGCGCACGGGGCTCTCGTGGCCCACCAGGCGCCGTGGGTGCGTGGGAGATGCTCACGTGTGTGAAGCATCTTCTCAGGCTCACGCTTGCTGTGAAAAAGGAAATAAAAAGAGTCTCCCCCCTCCAGCTGCCTTCGGCATCTCCTTTCTAATAACTTGGCATATTCACTTAATACAGGCCAGCTCCTTCCAAGTCGTTAGCGGCGGCGGGAGACACAGCCGGAACGCTGACCTGGTTTGCTTGCCAAGACAGAGCAAAGAGAAACCTTCACATAATCATTTCCAAACATTAAAATGGCTCCATTGTCATTATAGCTGAGAGATTGAATTCGCCTCATCAAAGCGGCGTATGACAGGTGACTCAATAGGCTGGTGCCAAGCGCGGAGGCAGGAGATTAGCAGGGCACTGATATCATTATTTCCGCCTATCACAGATTCGGCAGGGAGGCAATTGTAATTTCTGGGCTTATTAGTCTGCATTCGCAGGAAAAAACCTGGTGATAAACCTCAGTGTGACAGCCAGGCATTTGTGCAGCAAGTGCTGTCACAGTGACACTTGGAAAATGCCAATGTGGATACGTTCTCCTAATCCCCCCTAATGGAGGTTAAAGCCTGGCACAAAGGCACTCTTATCACTGATCGGGACACTAATAACATTTGCATTTTTAAGTTAAATATAGTAAGTAAAGAGTAAGTCTCCTCCTCGCGGCTTCGGCAATTAACTCGGCCTCGGAAGGATGAAAGCCGAGCGGAGATTCCAGCCGGCCGGGCTCTCCCCCACGGCGGGTCAGCATTCCCGGAGCTCCCACCTCCACTCTCGGTGCTCTCCGTGTCCCGGGATGGCACCTGGCAAAGCGAGATCCTTCCGGGGCTTTCACACACTTTTACAAGTGGTTTTGCTTCGGATGGACAGAACTCTTAGGGTTTTTTTTTTTTTCTGCCCCACGGTGCCAGCTGGGCTTGGGGCTCCTGTGGGAATTCCTCCCGGACACGAGCCCAGCACGTGTGACACGGACATGCACACACACGCTCTCCACAGGAATTTCTTAAGGAAAAGAATAATTACAGGTGGTAAACTGTTACTTTTCCACATTTAAATAAGAGACCAATTAAGAAGACTATGTAATTCAATTCTGGAGTGAGTGCCACTGAATTCAATTTGTTTCAGGTCAATGAATATAATGTGAAGTTATTAACAAAAAGGTCAGGGACTGCATATAAAATATACACACATGACACAGGCAGAGTAATTAGTACACATTTCACATGTTCTGCTGCTCAGACATATGGTGTAGAAAACCTGAGCGGGATTAGATGATAATAAATGTTCCCCTCTCCCTCCCACCAGCTCCCTATTTAAATAGGGTTTATGGCTATTTCCCCGGTGCTCCTGGGATCTGCCGGAGGCTGAGGACCCACAGCCCACACAGCAGCTCTGGGCAAAGCTCCCAGGAAAGCTGGGACTCTCCCAGGGTGAGAGATCCCCATGGAGCAGCTCAAGCCACAGCCAGCACGTGCTGGTGCAGGGACAGTTTTTGGGGACCTCGCTCCTCACACAGTGCTCGTCCCCAGGCCATGCCAACAGTCACACCTTTGTGGTGCCCTCACCAAGAATTACTGTGTTTCTCCATGCCTGCTTGCTACAGGTGCACACTCAATGTGAAGTTACTGCATTAATGATAATAAAACATTCAAATTATACAGTTAAGTGGTGGTTGAATTTGAAAAAGTCCATGACACACATTAAAAAAAAAAAAAAAAAAAGGAGGATAGTAAAGTCCCAAAAACCTTTTTAACCCTGAGTTTGAGTATTGGACACCTGAGTTCTCTTGCAGGTAAAAATGCACTTTCATAGGGGAGGAACATGAGGGAAAAATTCCTCTGAAAGTTACAGGAAGAAATCTCAAGGTTCTCAGAGGTGCTCTGGTGTCCAGTGAAACCTGCTAGGGATTCTCTGCTGGTAAAGGATAACCCAGTTGTTATAGTTTGTGTGCTCCAGCATCTTCCTTGGCATCCTGTGTTCAGAATGAGATACACAACCCATTTGCCAAGTTATGCTTTACCTCCAGTGTGGCCTGATGTGCTAAGGAAATGAAGCAGCTTGTGTGTTTTGACTAATAATTACCACTTACTACTGAACCTGGGAGCAGAATCCTCAACTGGAGATATTTATTTTAGCCATCATTCCTGTAACCCATCATTTGGGTTTTGTACAGCTGGCTGCAGAAAGCAACAGGAAAAGCAGGAAGTGGAGAGCTCCAGGAATGGTAGGGACAGCCCTGGATCCAGACACGTTTAGGATTTGTCTGCAGAGAGGGAACTGTGAAGCGACATTGGCTCGTACAGGTTCAGGGGTGAATTACACCTGAGATGGGTGTCTTAATTAATGTTGCCTTGGCCAGGCATTCCAGTCAGGATCCCATCTCCAGAGCAGTCAGCAGGATTCTCTGGGTTTGCTCCGAGGAGAGCCAGGTCAGTGCTCACGGGACAGCCTGTCCTTAAATCAGGGAGAGGGGCCTCGTGAGGCCTGCACCGGCCACAGCTCAGCTCTTCAGCCTGTCCCTCACCCCATTCCTCCCTGCAGCAGCCCCTGGGGGACATCCCATGGGGACCCCACTAGGAGATGGGGCTGCACAGCAATCCCAGGCACGGCAGCAGCCACCAGGACTCCCCGCAGGTGGCACCTCCCAGGCACAGCACAACCTCCCCGGGCTGTCGGGACGAGGTCTGATCAGTGATGCTGAAAATTCCCAAAATCCAGCACCCCATATTCATCCACAAGAAGAGGAGGGGACAGAGGAAGGACAGCTCAGCAGGTTGCTGAATATATCATGTGGAGACGCCAAAAAAAAAAAAAAAAAAAGGCAAACAAATGATAAATCTATTTTGTTGTTAATTAAGAAATCATTCCCTCCTAACCGGCCCCTTTGCTCTCCCCGATTCCCCGGTCTTTAAAAGCACTAAAGCAATTTACTCTCCATTTTACTGTTTGACTGTGTTGGAAGAGAATAAATAAATAAAAAGCAGGGAAACACCTACACGAAACCTTTGTTTTTTTCTTTCCCCCCCCTTTCCTTCTGAGTCTTCTCTTTCTCCACACACTAAAACCCCACGGCACGGCTCCGCAAACCTCCCCACGACCGCAGCGGAGACTCCGCTGCCTCGGGATGGGTTTTTTGGAGCACCCCAGGGATCTGCTCCGTTTTCCCAGCCGGGGGGGTGGGAGCAGACCTCCCAGGCTGGGGCCACCGCGGCGGCCACGCGTGCAGGGGACACCCCGCTCCCCGCTCCCTGCCCGCGGGGTCGGCGCCCCCAGCTCCGCAGCCTCTCAGCGCTGCCGCTCTCATTAACTGAGGATTGCGAATGGGTCAGCAGATCTATACACTTTTGTGTTCCTCGGCCCGCTTTATTTATTTCTTTCTTTTGCACGGTGCTGAATAACTAACCTTTCCCTCAATAGGCAGATTTAAAAAAAAAAAAAAAAATAGGATCCATCACACAGCAGCAGGATAGCCTTGCTCTGTTTTGACCTTTCTGAAATTAATTTCCCAATCTTAGCTTTCAAAATCAGAGATTGAAAAGACCTATTAGATCAGCCAATCCATCTTATCACTGGTACGGCAGCAAGCAGAGACCCCAGCCAAGTGCTTCTCTATGCAGGGAAAATATTCTGGAATAAGACGGGGCATGAATTTAAAGTGAAATACCTGTTCCGGAATATTCTGCACGTGGACACGTACTCTGGAATAACTGCAGCTGATCCTGACTTGGCTCAGTTGACACCTGGAGCAATTCACTGGAACAGAGGGGAGATTAAAAAAAATCCATTTTAGGTTAAGAAGTAATTTTTGTGGGGTAGCTCCGGGAAATAATTCTCCCCCAACCCTTTTTTCCCAGGCAGGCTGTCGCTCACAGGGCAGCACCACTGGGAAGGAGAGGGATGGGTGCTCAGGGAAATTCCCCCCTGACCTGTGAGGATGTGGATCAGGACACAAAATTCTGGTCTGCAGCTACTCCAGGAGGCTGGGATGTTAATGGGCACCTCTCCCAACCTGCAGTTTAGCTCCTTTTCTGGGAACACTGCTCTTCTCAGTGTGTCCCTGCTTTTCCAGACAGCACAAAACTTGGGGGTAAAACCCAGAATCTTGGGGTTTGTAGCACCCCAGCTGCCCTGGCCAGCACTGCCAGCCCACGGTGGGGGTCCTCAGGAAGGCCCCTTGGTGAAAGGAGTGCTCCTGCTGCTACACATCCCTATCCTCCCATTCCCCTTGGAATCCCTGGGGCTCTGAATGTTGTGTTTTAATGCCAGCAGTGTTGATCTGGAGGGATCAGGTCACCACCCTGTGCTGACCTTGGTGTCCATCTCCACCCTGCCCCTCACTGCCCAGCAATGCCTGACAGGCCTGGACATCTCCAGTGTGGCATTCCCAGGGCTCCTGGGGACGTCTGCGAGGTTTGGATGCACAGGGCAGCACCGAGGGCAATCCTGCTTCAGGGAAACGAAGCAGGCCTTGCAGCAGGTCTGGTCACACCACCCTGCCCAACTCTGGCCATGCCCCAAGTGGTTCAGGGAGGTGGCTCCAGCAGCACATGGAGCCCAGGTGCGGCCTGTCCTCCCTGGAGCGACGCCACACTCACACAGGGACAGGGAGAGCCACCGGCGACGCAGAGCCGTGCCGTGGCTGTCGCCAATATCGGTGTGGGAGACAGGAGAATGCGTTCCAGGTGTGTGGAAAGGAGCTTCTCCCCATGAAATGTGCTGGGAAGGAACCTCTGCCGACGCCTGCAGTGAGGGTGTGCGCTGAGGAGCTGGGAGTTGCACCAGCCTGGCAGTTTAAAGCCCTGCTGCCTTTCCTATCAGCGCTGTGCTCCAGTGAACAGCTCCGAGACTTTTCCCATGGAAACCCCCCTGTTCTGCCTCAGCAGCTCCTGCCCTGTGCACCCACCACGCCGGCGGGAAGAGCCGCCACCACCCCCTGCTCGGGGAGCACCGGGAGCACACAGCAAACTTTGGGCACTCAACAAGTCCTCTCCGCACACAGTCAGGGCCAAAAGATCAATATTGACACTTTAGATGATTTCTCTCAATTTGTTTTTTCTTCAATTGTTGGGGCAAAGTTCCACTTTTCCAATATCTTGGGTTCTCGGCTAATAGAAACAAATAAAGTGAAAGCTTCTGTCCACAATGGGTGAGGAGCATCCATTGTCAGCAGGCGCTAATCGGATTAAATTGGCTCCTGGCTCTATTGCTCGGGGATAACTCACTCCTAAATTTTTTCCCATCTCAAGGGGATGGGCCATTGTTGCCTTTCCCCCACTCTTTTTTTTTTTTTTCCCCATTTAAATCTGACAGATAGAAGGAGGAACGGCTGGAGCTGACGGCGGTGCCTGGGGAACAAAGAGCGGAGCCCAGCCCGGGGCTGGTGCCGGCCCCCAGGCTCTGTTCTCGGCCACAGCCGCTCGGGCATCGCCGCCGCTGCCCTCTGGAAAACGCATTTAAAGCCCGGACGCGGCCAGGCAGGGAAAAAAAAACAAAAAAAAAACGGCATCGCCGCCGCTGCCAGGCAGGGGAAAAAAAAACCAAAAAAACAAAAAAAAAAAAAAAAACCACCAAAAACCTGCGGCTGTCCACGCTCAGGTCGCTCCCCATTAGCATTTTAATCCGTATCCCTGGCACAGCCCCTTGGAAGGAGCGGCGGCAGCAGCCGCGTTCCGGCCAGCAGCCCGAAGAGAGAGGCGGCCTTAAATAATGCCACCTTCGGAGGGAGGCCCCGCCAGCCGCCAGCTACATTTTGCCCGGAGTCTGATAATTTTCAAAGCTATTGGCAACCTGGGAATTTTCCTGCCTTATCACCAGGGCTCAGCTAACTTCACTAACACTAATCAGAGCTGGAATCATTCATTCAAGGATTGCATGATCATGTTTTTCTTTAGCGGTGACAGCTGCCTGAGCCGCATTAGCAATGCAGATGAGTCAGCCTAATAGGTTAATGCAGAACACGCGAAAATTAGGTTTAATCCCCAGTGAAATAATCTAACATTTTCACATTTCTTGATGTTGGGATAGAGACATTGGTGGTGACTCAATTAGGTGTAATGTAGATCAAAGCAAATTTACCTTCTGGCTGAACCTTCCCCGTAGTTTAGATAGAAGAATATAAGGGTTCTTTACTAATTGGCCAATGGCTGTGGGGAGAATTACACGGAAAGTGCAGGAATCGCGCCCGGATCGGGGTCTGGAGCGGGGCACGGCCGGGCTCTGCCAACAGAGCAGCCCCTGCTCCTCTCCGTGCCGCGCTGGCAAATGAAGACGTCTGGGGGCTCTTCTGTAGTTTTATTTTACTCCCCCCGCCGCCTCCCCCGTTCGTTTTTAATGTCCCGTGCCGCAATATCCCCGGCGAGGTTTGAAAGACCTTGTGTGATAAAAGGAGCGTATAAAGGAGAGGAAGAACCCCACCCACCGGTGCGCGCCCGTCTAATGTTTTCATTCCCGGGGAATAACATATCAAACAGCAATCGCTTTCAGTCATAAAGGGAGGGGAACAAAAAATTACATGCCCTCAGTTGCCAAATTATTTTTTTGCCTTGACATCTTAATTCTTAATCCTTGTGTGTGGTCAAATCAGCCTACTATAGACAACCAATCAAGCAATTATTCCTAAATTATATTTGCCCAGCTCACATTGATTGGTTATTCTTTTCTTATTGGGTAAGCTCATTAATTCCGAGCAGCTTGCTTATTATGCTTTCCACATCATTTTCCTTCGGAGCCTATCTACTCACACCAGCCTGCTGATGTTTCAAGATGCCACGCAGAAAAAAAAGGCCGAGTGATCTATTGCATTGTCTCTTCCAGCAATTACAATTCACATTGCTGATTAACTTTGATGTGAAAACTAATGAGATAAGGCAAGTTATCAAGGCGGACCTGATCGTCATCTCATTTATAGAGCATTTGCCATCAGTGAATGACAAAAACTAATGAAGATGTATCTGACAGCAGGCTGAGCCGCGGCCGAATTTCGTTTCTCATCAGCGAGTGCTCTGCTTCGAACTCATCAGTCTATCTGAAACATGTGGAAATTAGCTTAATAATGAAAACACTTCATCCAAATAGACAAATGTTTACATTAAAACAGCTACGTGATAAATAGATGTTAAAGATTTTATGCCTTCTTGAGTCTAAACAATGGAGCACAAAATATGTTCTCATATTCACTAAATCATGCCCATAAAGCTCCCTCCCCACGTGCCGCCGCCGTACCTGCGGGCTCCCCTCTCTGTGGCTCACGGAGATTGCGGGGCTGCGGCTCCAGCGCTTCGGGCTCCAGCTCAGGGATGCCCGTGCCAGGACTGGGCAGGGAGAGGGGGGCTGGCCCTGCCCACACCTGGGGCGCACGGCTCCCAAAAGCAGCTTTTTTTGGTGCTTTTTTTACTCAGAGGTGCTGAGCTGTACACTGACATTTACCCAGAGTAGAAAAGGGATCCGGTTTGACCCCACCGGAGTGTAAAGTACAGGCATAATTCATGCAAACACAGCAACGCTTCTTTCCTGAGCCGTCACCAAAAAGCCGCCTGCAGTATCAGTCTAGTTTAGAAATGTTGTGATAAAAGGGAGGCAGGCAGAGCTGCTCCCATTTTTAATATTGTGGCTTTGGTATCTTTATTTATAAGAGACTATTTCATATTTGTCGGGCACTATTTCACACGCTTCTGCTATGTCCAAACGTATCCCCAAGATGTTTTCGTATCTGGAACAAAATATTCCTCCACAATACTGGTATCAGAACAACACTGTTTTTAATAAAAAAGACAGGCATCTGCAAGGCAGAAGGGTGAAACTCTCGCTTCAAAAATTATTCTAAAAACTGCGATACTTCAATTAAAATAAAGAATTGGTAAAATATTCTCTTCCTTTACCATGATATTTCCCTCTCCCTGAAAAATCTATACGGACAGGCTATAAAGCATTGCCTCCTCCAGGAAAAAAACCCAAACCCAAGCAGGTTATCCCCAACGTAAGAGGAACTCTAAATTTGATTTAAAAAAAAAAAAACAAAACGATTATCCGAGTGGACTGGAGAGAAAAAAAAAATTAATAAAACAACCTTAAAAAAAAAAGAGAACCTTTGCAGAAAAGGCACAGGATCTCCTATAAATCCCGCGCAGCGACGGCTCCGTGCACACACGTGGAAAAGCCGGCTGGGCTGCCGGCGGGTCGGGCGCAGCGCCGAGGTGCCCCCAGCCCCTTCCCTCCGCCCGGCACTCCCCGCATCCCCTGGCTCGGCCGGGAGCACATCCCGGGGGCGGCCCCGAGCTGCCCCGGCCCCGGGCTGCCCCGGCATTGTGCGGCGCAGATTAGCCCGCACAAAGGGCCCGCATCCCGGCTAAGTTAAAAGAAAAGCCTGCTAGGAAGCGCCGGCGACAAATTACTACTTCAGCGCTGGATTAAATGTAAAAGCCCTTCACAGAGCTGCAGATAAATCCTGCGCGCTAGAAGGAACCATAAAAGTACTTGCTCAAGAGCTACAGGCACAAGTGGAAAATTGACCCCAAAGATTTTTTTTTTTTTTTTTAAAGTAGCCGAAGTTTATAAAATTTCTGCCGACGCGGGGAGAGGGTCTCGGCAGCGCGGCGCTCCCGGCTGCCGCGGCCGGGCACCGGAGCTGGACACGTCTGCGGCCACCGGAGCGAGCATTCCGTGAAATCCCAGCAAGGTTTGCTTGGTGCCTCGGAGGGCTTTTGCTTTGTGTGTCTCTTGTTTGTTTGATTTGCGTTTTGTCGGGTTTTTGGTCGGGTTTTGTTTGTTTGGGTTTGTTTTTTTTTTTTTTTTTTTTTTTGTTTTGGTTTGGTTTTTTTTGTTTTTTTTTCCCCTTTTTACCCAGCTAACGAAGCAGAATGTTTTCGCTTCCACCCCTCGCACACAGAGCGGGAAAGCACTGCTCCCATCCATCCTCACCTCCCTTTTCCCCGCGTTCCTCCCAAGCCTGCCCAGCACGGCCGGGATGCTCCGAGCGGGCAGGACGCCGCCGCCTCCCTCCGGTGCCTGACAACACGCGTCACCTGGGCACGGTTCTTCCCTCTCTGGCTGCACAGCCATTGTTTTACATTCCTGGAGTGCCAGCCCGGCCACGGCAGCGGCCCTGTTGGCCGCCCCGGTGTGTATCTACGTGTGCCCGCACGGAGGGACGGACGGCGAGAGGAATGCTGCTCCTCCCTCCCCCTCCCCGGCCTTTATCCCGGCCGCCTATTTTAATAAATAATTATAGGCAGCTAAAGGATTTGTTCATTCCAAAAGGTCTCCCCTTCACATTTCTCAGAGGTTCAGCTCAAGGAGACACCATGATAATAAGGCTGACTCGGGATCCCTACTCCACAATGTCATTATGAGCTACCATTTAAAATGGGAAAAAAAAAAAAAAAAAAAGTCTGTATATACCTAAAAGCTTTACAAGGTTAGTGTCTCAGCTTGGGGAATATTTAATGCTGCTGGGAAAACAGCACTGCTGCTCTGAGGAGGAGGAAAAGGGAGAAAAAAAAGCCACAACGAGAGAAAAATCCTTTCTGAAACACAAGCCTAGAAAAAAGATGTTGGGAGAAAAAAGATGTTGGGAGCGAGCACGGAGATCATTTGCATTTCCAATGACTAGGACTAATCCTCCGCTACCACGTTTATATTTTCTTATTACTTTTCCTAATTGTCTCCTTTTTTTTTTTTCTTTTTTTTGCTTGTAGCTTTTCCTCCCGTCTCTGTTCCCAGCTCCTCAGCCCGTTATTGTCTGGCTCGGGGCTGGATCACCCGGGGCTGCTCCAGCCCCTCCACACTGCCCAGGCCCCAAGCTGGGAAAGCCTGGGTGCCCCACACACACACAGAAGAGCCTGGGTGACCCGCCAAGGAGCTTGCCACTGTTAGGGTTTGTTAAGAAACATTTCTGGGGGCAAGGAAGGGCTTTTTGTCTGGTGCCTGGGGCATGGCGCAGGCAGAGAGCAGCCTCAGCAGTGTCCCATCCCCTCAGGATTCCTGTCACCCCACAAAAGTCGCCTTGGGCTGCCCTGGGATTGGCAGGGAGTGGAGAACAGACCAGCCTGAACCTCTCAGCAGAGAGACAGCACCCACCCGGGGGGCTGTTCCCAAAAACCCGCGCTCCCCGGGCAAGGAGCACGGTGTGATCCCCAAATCCTGCTCCAGAGGCTCTCAGCTCCGAGCATCGCCCAAAAACGGGGCTGTGTCTCACCCCCAGCTCACAGCCTCTGTCTCCGACGAGGAAATTGCACAACTAAATGCCTGCTCGAGACCAGCCACTAAACCGCTCCCACAGTATTAGCCTAAAATTTGCTAATAGTGGCTCTTTCACATAAATTAAGTGATAATGAAAAAAAGCCTCCCTTTGAATTTATATATATTTCAGCAGAGAATAATGTTTTATTTAAAATAGTTACAGCGTGCCTTTTGATTTGGAGTTTAAAGTAAATAATATTTGTACATCTAAAACATACTCAAGACAAATGAAAAGCCTCTAGATGCTTTTGTATGAGATGCTGAAGAGCTCTACAAACTTAAAAGCACAACCTCAATTAAGCCCATCTTCATCTGGAAAAAAAATTAGCAACTGAAAGCTGAATATATTAGATAATGCACACTTGCAGGAGAGCATTCTCTTAGCAAAAAATTCTTGATAACCAACCTAAAGCTGGCCTTCGAGTTGCTCGATGCTAATTTTGTTTGAAACTGTTTAACTAACTCTGAATAGATATCCATATTCAACAAAGACATAATTAATGGCAACCTTTTCTTCTGCTTAGAAGACATCATAACAAGCAGAAAAGTACAAAAAGATTTTTATAGTAACTAATTTAAGGACAAAGGGTTGACCTCTAGCATTTCATTAAATAAATGGAGCGAATGAAAGAAGAGTGACAGTATTCATCCTTGTTCAATTCAAGCAGCCAATTTCAAAATGCAAATCATAATCTGCAGATGTTGGAGCCTGATATATTTTTTTAAAATATCATTTGTTCAATTTAAGAACATCAGACATTTGAATTTTAAATTAAAAAAAAAAAAAAAAAAAAAAACAACAAACCAAACCAATTCCCAGCTCCAGGTTTAGGCGCAGCGTGACTGCACGCTTGGAGCCGGGGTCTGCCAGGGCTTTCCTCCCTCCCCACCTCCCCAGCCATTCATTTTAGACATTACTCTCCAAACCTTTTAATGGAGAAGTTCTGCTAAGGTGCACATTATTCCTGATTAGCACAGCTGGCCGGTGCTGCTGCCTCTGCAGCCGGGGATGACCGAGAGCAGCTCCAGAGGAGCCCGGCCACGGCTCCATCCTCCCTCCCCACCTGTGGGCACCCTGCTCCCGTGGCCAGGCCGTGTCCCACGATGGATCCTCCCTGGATGTGCTGCCATGGGGCTGCTGTGGCACAGGGAGAGGTGTCCTGGCCCTGGTCCCCATGGGCGGCAGAGCCCCAGAGCTCCTGCCCAGGGAGGTGACCAGAGCACAGGTGGGGACAACACAGGAGGTGAGCTGACTGTGAATTTGGGAGCAGAACCCCAAATCTCCAGAGCCAGGTTTTCTTTCAGGTTTCAAGGGAAAGGAGGAGATTTTGTCTGGACCATGGATGATCTGCAATCCTTTAGCAGGGGAGGGATGAACTCTCAGTCCAGCTTGGCACACACCTGTTCCATGGGGCTCTGGGGAAGCCAAACGTGTGCCAAGGCACAGGGGGGAGCCCGGGGCAGCAGCTCCAGGTCAGTGGGCATCACACACTGCGCTGAGTACAGACCCACAGGAGGGCTTCCTTCCTCATTCCCTTCAATCCCCTGGGAGGGAAGGAAATTCACCTTTCTCTCCCGAGCAAAGGAAGCTCAGTAGTGACATTAAGGGACACTTTTAATGTGCCCAAGGGGACCAAAGGATGCGTGGCCATGCCTGACACAACAGCAGCATGAGTTCTTCCCTTCCCATTTCTACACCAGCTCCGACAGCTGTTTCCAGGTTTGCAGGGATAACCCACAGGGCCTGGCACTGCCGAGCCTGGACAAGTGTGGGGTTTGGAAATGGCTCTGGAAGTGCCAAGGAAATGGATGTTTGGAAGTGTTTTTGGAGAAGCATGAGATTTTAAAATTTATTTTGGGCATTGAAACACACAGAAGTTTCTGGCCTCACTGAACTGGGCTGTAGGGCACAGTGGACGACACTGACATCTCCTCAGCGAGCAATTCCCTTCCTTCCTTCCTTAATAAATGGAAAAGATCCCACATTCCCACCAAAGGGCCCCTAGTTACCGCTAAGTTACAGTACAGCACAACCTCTGCAAAGGCATGTATATTAATTAAATTGCTGCTGATTAGGACCCATCAGAGTGCGCAGAGAGGGACTGAAATAAAAGCCCAGGAGCATCCCTGGGGAGAGGAGAGCAGCAGCTCAGCCTCACCCCGAGCAGAGCAGAGCCATTTCCGAGAGGCCAAGCCCAGTTTTGTCCCAAGCCCTTCCCAAAGGCCACGAGCCCGAGCCCATCCCGGCCCCAGTGGCGCTGGGCACGGGCAGGAGGAAGGGCAGGGCTTTGCCAGCCCTCCTACACAAACAGACCCTGCAGCTGTCGCAGGGCAAAATAAATGACTTCCGGAGGTTATGGAGAATAAATGAATCCATTCAGCCATGAGTGAAGGGGACATTGTTTTCCCCCTCGAAAAAAAAAAAAAATCCCTCCCCAACAACCTATATATTAAGGTATCAATGAACAACAAATTCATTCAGTTATGACACAGGAAATCTAAAGCAGAATGGGCTGCAAAACAAACTCGATTTATCTGCGCCACACACGCAAGAGGAAAAAATGCCTCTTGTTGGCTGCTCTGCCAGGGCTAGGGCTCCTCTCGAGGATTCCAGCCACACACAGAGTGTTTTCTGCCGGTGCTTTAGCGGTGGCTGCGAACTTCTGAGATTAAGATTGTTCCCTTAGGTTTATCCTCTTCAGGGACAACGAGTGCACAATACGCCTTTGGAACGCATTTAAAGCCAGGCTGCAGATGCACATAATCTCCATCCTCCTGCACCACAAACAGGAGATGTGGAGGATTGGGGTTATTTTTGTTTTGTTTTGTTGGTTTTTTTTTTTAAAGGAGAATTACTCATTCAAAGAAAAAACGAGTTTTCACTGTGGAAAGCTTCATTTTTATATTAGAAAAGAAGAGGCAAAAACTAAAAGGCAGGTTTGAGCCAGACTTGATTTCTCAACACAAGGCAGTAGCTCCCTCCTCTCCCAGCTCTCAGCAGCAGCCCCGAGCCCACCCAGGGGACCCCATCTGCTCCACCACACGTCTGGGCACCAGGGGACACCCTGACCCCGGGAAGGACAGAGGGACAGTGCCCTTTCTACCCTTGGCACCGCCACGGACCCGCTTCCCTGAGCCCACTCCCCTTTGCTGTCCAGCACTACAAACCCGAAACGTGGCTGAGAAACAAAGCCCATCCTCCTCTTATTTCCAAAACATTTATGCTTAGCTGTTTTCCCCAAGTAACGTTAAAAAAAAATCTCTTAAAAATGAGTGCAGCGGGTCAATCCTGCTGTAGAAATGGAATTGGTACCCAGCTGCAAGGAGCACTCGGCGTGCAGGGGAATAATCCAAAAGGTTTTAATTAGGCAAAGCAGCAATAAATGAAGGAATATGAGCTTGGATGAGAACACTCAAACGTATAAATAACCGGGAAAGGCGAGATACGGCGACGCTTGGAGGGGGAGATCCCCCTCCTGCCAGGGAGCCCCAAAACAAGGCAGGGCACAGCGTGCCCCCTCCCAGCCCCCGGGGGCTCTGCAGGAGCAGCATCCCGGGCGCAGCGGGGCGCATTAATGCGGAGCACATCCCCGATCCCATGCGCACGGCCAGCAGCCCACCCCTTCCGTCAGCCGCTGACTTCCTCCGCGTCCCGGACAGCTGCACGTCTGTCCGGCTGCGGCTGCCGAGCCCGTGCTGCCCGCGGTGCTCGGCTCCGGAGGGGTCCCCGACAAAGGCGGGATGCGCCGGGCGCGGGGCTCCCGGCCGCTCCTTAGGAAGCAAGTCACGCTCCCGCGACAACTGCTCCTCTGTGCCTGTTTGAACTGTCCCTCCCAATTAGCAGTAATAAGGGACTCTGTAAAGATGAGCAAACACAGCGCATTCATTAGTCCCGGCGGCCCCCGCCCTCCCTGCTGGCAGCCCCGGGAGATCCCCAGGGCACCGCTCCCGAGGATGCCGAGCGCATCTCGCCCGGCCCCAGCGAGCGCCGGCAAAGGCAAATTAATGACGAGTCGCTCGAAGAGTTTGCCCGGAAATTATTTTATTCTGCCCAAGAATTGATTACTCCCGGCCTGGAAATATGTCCAAATCAATACACCGAAGCTCAGGACAAAAAAAAAGACATGCTCTAGCCCCATTTATTTATCCACTTTTTTGAGGAATGGCACATAATTTACTGGGTCGGAATTGCTAAGCCTTTCCAGAGGGAGGACTAATGACCAGCTGTAGGAAAGCAATGCCTCCCATCCATCTCCCAGGCGAGTCACGAGTCCCCACACGCCTGCTGGTGATGACCTTGGCAGTGGCCAAGACACCCACGGTGACAGAACGTGCCTGAGGCCATCATCAGGCAGATGGATATGGAAGTGAAACCTGTGGGTCGAGGCACTCACCAAAGGAAATGCTTTTAAACCTCCCCAAAAGGATGACTGGTGAGTCCCTGCACACCGTGTTCCTGCCCGGCCAGCTGGAAGCAGGCTGGAGCCACCAGCGATGCTCAATGTCCACCACAAACACTGGAACAGCTTGGGCAACACCTGTGCGGCCAGCCCAGCACTGCAGGACAGTAACCTGCGTTACCCAGGGCGTGTGCACTCAGCTCCCCAAAGCAAATGGCACCAGGGACACCACGGGACAAGGACACTGAGCCCCAGGCCTGGGGGAGATGGCAGCAAAGGCTCCCTGAGTGCCTTGCGGGTGACACGCGCCCGCCAGTGCGCCCCATTTGCCAACGCTCTGCATGCTCCACGGGGTCCTGCATTTTCCAGGGCATTAAACCCTATCCCCCCTCGGAAAGCTCGGTGGCAGCTGTCATGCTGCTCACGGGGGGTGGGCGGGAGGGCTCCTGCTGCACACCATCAGTGTCACTCCCGAGCTGTGGCGGGTGAAGGACGAGGTGGCCTCGGCGGCCCCGGGAGCTGCCAGCACCAGCACTGAGGTGCAGCCACAGCAGCACATCTGCATGGACACTCACGGGGCCTCTGCCACCCATGGAAAGGATGCTTCTGACTGTGTTAAAACAGGGGAACTCAAACCTTTCTGCTTGCTGTGAGCCCTTCAAGCAAACATCTTCATGTAAAACAGGCGTGAAGCAGCAGAGCACTGCAAAAATCCAAATCCAGGGCTTGCTGGCTTCCCCTGGCAAACCCCTTCCTACCCAGGCGGCTGCAGACATCTCTGAGGGCATTGTGTCCTCAGGCCTGGGCAGCCTTGGGCTGGCAGAGAATCCCCCTTGGCCCCATCTCACAGATGAGAGATGCTAGGGCAGGAGAGGGAGCCTGAGGAAAGAGCAAAACGCAGCAGGCTTTGCAGCAAACCTTGAACCCCAGCTCAGAGGCAGGGCAGGGAGAAGAGTGAGTTTGCACGCAGAGAGCCCAGCCATGCTCTGCCTGCCTGGCACTGCTGGCGAGCCCGAGCCCCCCAGGCTGAGCCCACGGCCAGGGGCTCCGGGCCAGCTGGGCGGGGTGGCTGCAGCCCACACCCTCCTTCAGCTGCACTTGGCTCTGCTCACCGAGGATTTTTCTAGACTGAAACACTGCTGCTCCCCCATTCAGAACGGGAACATCTGTGAAAAGGGATCATTCATAATAAACTTGTGAGTGCTGGGTAGGGGAAAAAAAAAAATACTCGTCCTGGAAAACAACACGGCCTTTATTTTTCGGTGCGGCCGCCTGAGCCTGCAGCAGCCTGGTGGGTGGGGCAGGGAGGGCTGGGGGGCTCAGCTCATCCCCCTGCACCCCCAGCCTGCAGAGCTCCCCAGGCACAGCCTGGTGCAGCGGGACAGGACAGCAGCACCGAGGGACACACGGCCCCATTCCTTCGCTCGCCTCCCTCACAGCCCGACAGGCACAAATCCCCCCGCGTGGCAGCGACACAAACGAGTTTTATTGCTCAATAAAATATTTGAAACAAAATAAATGGTTTTGTCAAACACTATATCTCCTCAAATAATAATGCACCAGCTCACCAGGAAAAACAACCGACATTCATATTCTGTGGCAAAGGTTTATTTCGCCTCCCGGAGGAGAGGGGAACGGGCATCTCGATTCGGAATTCAGACACTGTATGGGAATACAGTAACTATAGTTCTCAGAGGGTTTGTGTAAATGCCAGCAAAACAAACCCCAAATCAAATTTATTAGCTGGTGGAGATCTCTAACAATCTTACACAGTGACTGATGAAGCCGTCGGGGAATTCCTTTCAACATTTAGTGATTTAAAGCCTCTACAGAAACTTCATTGTCTGCTCCAAGACAGAAAGAGTTCCTCGGTATCCAGTGCTGCTCCGACAGCAGTACTGGGGTGGGTGATATTGCCAACGTGTGCTTTCTTTCATCTGGAAACATTACCGGGAATCCTAACATCCTGTGGAGTCCCGTGGAGCACCATAAAGGGAGGAAGCACAAATGAATTAAGAACAGCAGCCTGTGTCCTGAAAGGCCTGTCTATATTTTGATGGCAAGGGTGGGATGTTCACTTCTGCCCTGAGCATCTTCCAGAAACAACGTGGATGTCATTCCCTGTCACTCCCCACATGGATCAGCCACTGGACACCCGCAGTCTGCTCGGTATGGACAGGGCAGAGCTGCAGGTTTTGGACACAGCCAGCTCCCACCAAAGCGCCGGGCTTGCTGTGCCACGGTGGGTCAGAGCTGCTCTCTGGGAAAGCACCAGGACTGGGAAAGCAGCCGGGCTCTGTCAGAACCCAGCACATCCCTCTGGGTGCCCTGGATGGCTCAAAATCCTGGCAGGGGCTCGGAGACCCTGGCAGGAATCCAAAGACACTTGGGAATTCGATCTCAACCCATGGAGCAAATTACCAACTTTATATGAAGAATTACAAGTCACAAAAGTTTAAGCAGCATAACAGTAGTTGTCACAGGGTAAAAGGTGGAATTGTGAAGAATTTTACTATGGGGGTCTAGGGGGACAAGATGGAGGGATTTGGGCGTTGTCCTGTTCTTCTCCCTTCTTCATCCTAGCCTCCACCTCCTTGGTGATGGTAGCACTCCAGGACTGGTTTAGGGTAGACAGTCACTGTCTAATATATGTGATAGGTATTGGGACATAACTGTAAATATCAAATAGGTAGTTTGTAGTATAAAAGACACCACCAGCCCGTGGGAGGGCAGTGTGCCTCAGACTGACCTGCAGAACACACCTCGGCAGGCCAGACAGAAAATGTTTTAGATAATAAATAACAAACAACCTTGAGAACGACAGCTGAAGGCTTCTGACTCCTTCTTCCACAGCTGGGTTGGGGAAAAGAGACTTTTAATACATCTCGGGGTCAGCTTGACCAGAGGAGATCCCGAGAGGGCTCCACTCCAGGAGGGGCAATGCCCTTCCTGAGGATGCCTGAGGGGAGGAAGGTGAAGGTGAAGGCACCCGGAGCACCCACAGCAGGCCAGCTCCCACAGCACTGCTTTTAAAAGCAAACCCTGAAATGCACAGCTCTAATTGCCAGGTTTTTTGTCATGCACGCTCATCACTGGGTCATTTGCATTTTAGCTGCTAAAATATCAAGGGGATGTTACTTAATCAATCACCACAGCTCACAAAGTCCTAAGTGAGAGAATATTTTTTTGATTGTCTCAGCTTGTATCTAAACATCTCACAAACCCGCCAGCCAGTTCTTCATTTCAATTAGGGCAATGCTGATCGTTAGCTAACTAATAAGGACCAATTTTCTGTCACAACTATTTCCTAATTAAATTCAAAACAGAGATTTCTAACCCAGATGGTCAGCAATGCTACAGATTTGTTTAAATTTGGTATCACAGTAACAAACTACTAATTAGGGTTTGTAAATACACCAATTCCCTCATGACTTAGTTGTTAGTAATGCATACAACCGGTTTATTAAAGCACTAATTGTGTCTGGCTTTACTTGGGCCTAACACATAATCCACTTATCACATACTGGTACCAACTCATTTTGAAGGGATTATGAATGAAATCATAAATGAGGTCTCGCATCCCTTTCCCGGTATGCTTAATAAAGGTTTGGTGTCATATTTAGATGACATATTTAGATTTTCTGCCTCTGATGAAGAACGGCCCTGCAGTGACGCTGACGCTCCATTCTCCAAAGGCTGCTTGACGAAAAAAGTTTCTGCCCCAGCTCCACTGGGCAGCAAATTGTCCCAGCAGCCAAGCCACTCGAAAGGAGCTCGGGTGTTTCCCAGAGAAAACACCGAATTGTTTATTTCCCGGGGCTGGGGCTGGCACTGGGGGCTCACAGGAGCCCCGTCCCTTTGCCTGGAGACCCTCACGAGCCTGGACCACCTTCCTGTAGAGGGATGGAGGGCACCAAACCTGGATTCCCTCCTGCCCTTGCAGAGGGACAGCCCTCTGGAAAAGACCCTGTTTTTTAAGGAGGGCTTTGTTCTGAGCAGCCCAAATGAGTGATACCCCACAGCCGGGGCGCTGACGCCCCTCGCCGCCGCGGCTTTATCAAGAGTGCACAAAGTAGGAAATAAATGATAGATAACTGTGAATTGCAAGGTTATGTAAACATGGAGGGGGTTCCAGAAGAATCCTATTAAACCATAAAAGAAAAGCGTGGATGGTTTATCACATCACTAAGACCCAAGAATGCATTAATAAATAGAAGAATAGATAACGAACCGTGGAGTACAAGGCTAAACTATCCGCTATTGTGAGGATCCTGTGACAGTAGAAACAATGAAGGGGAAGAAAAAAGCTTTGTTGGTCTGCCACCAGAACCTTGTAGTGTATCTTTTATAGCCAATTTTAATGAATTCACAGCACCTATCAGTTATTCTCTGCCCAAATCCCTCATTTTCCTCCCTCTTGAATGCAAATTCCCATGCTGCACTCTGCCTTCACCATGACTTCCCCCGTTAAACTCGGGGGCTCTCCGGGTTTCAATGGCCTTTCAGCCACAGCCAGAACAGGTTTCTGCTTTCATATTTCCAAAGGGTTTTCAGCAGGGTAACAAAAGTGGGGCTTAATGCAAAGCAGGAGTACCTCTGAGCCCTGCTGCATCCTTTGCTTCTTCCATGACAGGAGGGTGAATGCTCAGACAGGTCTGATTCAGCCCAGAGTGATGATGCCTAGACGTGCCTGCAAGGGAAAAAAAACCCCACACCCATGAAAGCTGCTGCTCCTCTTGCTGTTTTCCAGCCCTCTGCAAATAACACTGAGAATTGTTGGAGGGGACTTCATATTAATCCAAGAGATAGTACCCTCTTTGTAGACACTACTGAGACTCACTAACAGTTTATTTTCACTGCACTGAGGGGGTTTTATCATTAAATAAGGACCTGGGATACATTTACTGTAGATTACTTTTATTTTTACTGCAGCATCGTTAGGTACAGAGCACTGAGGAGACAGGGCTGACTACCACACGCTCTGCAGTAAAACCCCTCAGTCCTGCCTCCAGCAGAATCCAAAATCCTGATCGATTTCCACGTAAAAAATCCCAAAGACTCTGTGCTGCTGCGCTGGCAGCTCGGTGCAGCACTGACATCTTGCAGGAGCACAGACTTGACAAGGCTGGCAGAGGCAGGAGAAGGTCTGTGTTAAAGGTGGGGAATGTGGCACAGCACGATGGATGCCCAAAGTTTCAGAGTTCTTTTGGGGGCAAACCCCACCTGTAGCAGGTTCCTAAGGAGCCTGAACTGGGCCCAGTTTGAGGCTCACACCGGGAACTCCTCCTGCCTCCTTACTCTTCACATCCCCAGAGGATGGTGCAGGTAGGCAGGAGAAGCCAGCTGCCTTTCCTCACTCTGAGAAAATGGAATTAAAGAGACCTGAGTGAACCCCAAGCAGTAGGCGGAAATCTGGATTTTCCTTTTTCTGGACTATCCCCACTTGAGATCCCAGCAGCTCTTGGTGCCTGTCCCACCAGCACATCCCTGTGAGCTTCTGGGGGATCCTGCAGGACAGCCACACCACAGGGTCCCTTGTCCCCAGAGACAGGACAGGACGCCACCTCCCCTCTCCTTTGCTGGGTGCCAGAGGCGAGGCACAGGCAGGGAGGAGGCTGCCCTCCCTCCCCTCAGCCTGGAGCCTCTCTTCTGACCAGAGAGGAGCAGAGAGCAGGCGGCTGCTCTCCCAGGCACACTTCAGGCCAGTGAGGAGTACAGCCGAGTGCTCAACAGGCTCTGGAAATAAGTGGAAGTCAAATAAGTTTGCCACTCTTTGTCCCCCTTTCAATATCTAGCTTTGATCAAAATCCTTGGATACTCAAGTGGTTGTTGACTTAATGTAGTAATGAGACATAGCCTTAAGTGAGGCCATTTCCGTGCCCATTCAGGCTCTCTGAGAGCAAGGGATGCAGGAGGAAAAGCCTCTCCTGGTCTCTGGGAGCTGCAGCAGAGCCCAGAGCAGAGCTCTGGCTCCCAGGAGAGGTAGCAGGAAGGCCTGGTGGCCACAACTACACGAGGCACACTTAATATCCTTTTTGTGCAGCAGAGCCTCGCTGGCATGGTGCTGGGTGACACCAAGAAATCCACTGGAAATGCCTGCTCCAAAAGCTGCAGCAGGTGGCCAACTCCAGTGGGGCCTGGACACCAGACAGCATTGTCACCATCGTCTCCTCCTGGAGACCACTGGGGAAGAGGGTGGCACCATCCCAAGGACATGGACTGGATGGTCCTACAGGCCCTTTCCAACCGAAAGGGCTCTGCGATTCCCTGGGGCAGGCTACCGACCTGAGCAAGGCAGGAGGGAGGGAAGAGCCCAGGAGCCCTGAGAAAAGTAAAAATTCTCCAGGTGACGGGGAGCAGCTCAGCCAATTAGGATTTTAATTCCCCTCGTTATGCACAGCCAGTCAATAAATTCTGCACCAAGCAGCTGCTCTAATTCTTAAGCCCATTAAGCCCTACATCTGATAGGCGGGCGGGAGGGGCTGCCACGGGGCACAGACGGTGCTCCTCGAGATATGAAACATTTCCTCTCGTGCATCTGGGTCACCCCACCCAGCCCCACTCCGAACGGGTATTTTATGGAGGCAGCAAGCTAGAATTTATATAAATATCCTGCCAGAGACACACACACCACATATGGAGAGAATAAAGAGGTGGCTGGATGAGATGCGGTGAGGGAGCGCTGGCACTGCAACGAAGCAGGAGAGTGGAGCTGGAGGGGAGAGTCCGGGATGGAGCAACAGGATTTGGGTGTCTGAAATGGAGGGAGATGGTCCCAAAGAGCTGGGCAGGGAGCCAAGAGGGAAGAAAAGCAGGATCAGAGATGCAAGGAAAGAAGAAAACTCCTGGGGCAGTATGGCAAGCCCGGAGAGGGCTGGCTGCCTCTGAGGTGGGAGGAGGCCAGGAGCCACAACAACAACAATTCCTGGAGCGAAGGGGCAGATGGCTGTCTCGGAGGTATTCCCCCCACTGCAGAGATGAAAGGCAGGAGAGAAAAGGGAATACACTGGGAGTGGAAAAGCCTTTGGCAGCCAAGACGGTTTTGCTTGTTAATTGGCAACAAGCTAACACATTAATTACAAGCTAACACATTAATTACAAAGTTACTGGATGGTCAGGAAAAACACTGGCAGCAGAGCAATTCGCATTCCTCCAGAGACTGAACAGAGCCTGCTCTAGGAATGCTGCCTCTGCCCACTCACATCCAGGATCTGAGCACCCCAAGGCCTCAGAGCCAGGCAGAACATGAACAGGGATTAAAAACCATCCCACCTTCAGCTGAGATCTCACTCA
The DNA here is from genome assembly GCF_017590055.1 of Onychostruthus taczanowskii. NCBI lineage: Eukaryota > Metazoa > Chordata > Aves > Passeriformes > Passeridae > Onychostruthus > Onychostruthus taczanowskii. The sequence continues at coordinate 5,188,098 of NW_024503124.1, forward strand.
TCTCAGATTAGTGTAAAAGATTAATTGCAGGACATGTACATCCAGCCAAAATTTATTCTCTTTTCATCCCTTAGACACAAATTTGAAAACAAGCTGCCCACTGCACAGCAGGAAAGCACCAGGCCTCCAAGGCTCTGCTCTCCCTGTCAGCTCCACAGGGCTCTGGATGAGAGAGCAGCGACAAGCCCTTAAGCCATGATCAAGGCAAGGGGCACAAATGAAAGTTTGCTCGACTCTGTGAATGCACTGGCTGCAATGAGTCTGCTCCTCTAATCCTATCCAGCCCCAAAACGTAATTTCCTACTTGGAAGGCTGGCTGGAGCCATTCATGTCTCAGCCCCAGCCAACTCCAAAGTCTCTCTTCCAGGCTGTTCCTGGCCTGGAAGCCAAACACGGGTTTATTGTCGGGAATCAAACGCAGCCTTTGGCACATGCTGGCAGTCGCGGCTCTCCAAGCCTGGCACACGGCTCCCACAGGGCAGGGACACGGCACTGCCCGGAATCCCAGTGCCAGGCTGTGGGCTGGGGGGCTGGCCAGCCCCAGCAAAGCCCCTAGGACTTCCCCCAGGTCCAGCACAGACCCTCTGCTCCCCAACCAGCCAAAGGGAGACACAGCAAAGCTCCGGACAGCTGCTGGAGCACCACTATCAGCAGTGCCCCCACTGATCTCAAGTGGAAGAATATTTTGCTTTTCCCTGAACCTCCCAGCAGCTGGAAGGTTGGTGCACTTTGGTTTGGATTCAAAATCTTCTTCCCGGAAGGAGCTTGTGGGTTCAAAAGCTCCAGTATTAGGATGAAATTCTTCCCTGTGAGGGTGGTGAGGCAGTGACAGAGTTTTCCCAGAGAAGCTCCATGTGTTTATTGCAACTCCTGCAAACAGCACTAATAAGTTTGCTAATAATGGCACAGATCAGTGGCTGCTGCTGGTAAATTAATTAGGAACAGCATCACTGTGCTCTGATTAGTTGCCATCCTTCCACCTTGTAATTTTGTCACCAGCTCACATTTCAAACGCCACTAGAAGCCCACTCGAGCAAGCCCATCCAGAAGGGGGGACCTGCAGTGCTGAGCACATGCTCAGAACTGAGAGAAAATGGCTTGAAAACCTTCAGAGCTTGTCAAGGCCAGTTTATTCAAGGTAATTAATCTGTCGTTTTAAGAGCATTATGTATTTCCTGCACAAACCAGCTGGCAACACGACGCCGCTGCAGAAGCATCTCAGTGTAGCGGGCCCCAAGAACGCGAGGCTCAGGGATCAGCCTTTCCCCTCCCAAAGCACGGCTTCAGCTGGAAATTCATGATTACGTGGATTGGCTCCTCTCCCTTGCCTGCTGGGGTTTGAACTCAAGGCTCTCTGTTTCCTCGCAACTGTGAACACCAGGAATTAAGTGAAAGTTTTAATTCCAAAGGCCACTGAACACTACAGATCCAAGGAATGCACCTCAAAGGCTGCAGTGACAGGAGCCAATACTCCAGATCTGGAACTGCAGCCCTCACCACCTCAGCTGTGGCAGCAACACAGATGGGAGCACAGAAATCTTTCCGTCACTTCTGATTACCCAAGTTAATAATTTAGCAGGAAATGAGGTTCCTGTGGGCCATTAGTATTAATTATTCCGCGATGCCCCGCCCCTGAGGAGAGACTGAAGACACTGTGACGCACCCAGTGATGCACTGATGTACCTCCTGTCCACTGTCCACCTGCAGCAGAGAGAATTTTAATTGCCTGGGACCAAAAGAGCCTTCTGAGGTTCTGGGGGAACAGGCAGCAAACCCTGCTAGGGCCGTTCAGATGCTTGGCGCACTCATGGTGCAATCCCCGGGTGCCACCACAGCAAATGGAGATCAAAAGCAACAATAGTCTGCAATCAAGGATATCTGCATAATAGTTTTCCTGAAGGATGTTTGTGCAGGTGAGCGAGGAGTAAAGCATTGTTTCATCAAATGGTAATTTCCTTGTATCTCAGAGAATGAATCCCATTCGCTCGCCGGGGTATAATTCAATTAAAGGGGAGAACCCTACGCCAGGGAATGAAATCTATCGGTTTGACTGCGATGCTGCAAATCACACCAAGCAAGAAAATGGCATTTGGTCCTGACATCATGATTTATTTCCTACTCAGGATCTTATAATTCTTACAAGATAAGCCAAGACGAGAAATTATCACGTGTGTGGGGGTCGTGCCTGATCCTCTTTATTTTCCCTTCCCAACTGCAGGACTGTGTGTTCCAGCCTTATCTTTGAAGAGGCCAGTAAAATAAGTGGAAATATTTTACAGAGGCCAAGCAACCCTTGCTCTGCACCCATGGCAGGCTCAGGCATCTCCAACATCCAGCCACATCCAGCATGGGCCCAGAGAGCCCCACTGCTTCTCTCCCCCCACCCCACTCCCCTTTCCTCAAGAGGGTAGTGAGGAAGGAATGCTCTGCTCCATGGAGAACTCTCTCCTCTCTCCCACCACAGCAGCTTGGGAGTGTCAGGGGAAGGCTGTCAGCTGTCCTGCCTGGATGAGGCCCCAGCATGGAGCCCTGCCAAGGGGAGGCTCTCTGTCTGCCAGCCTAGGGACACTGCCCGTGCCCCCGCTGTGCCCAGCCCACCTCGCCCACCCGCATTCTTCTCCCCTCCCTTGGCAGCTGCCTGTAAGGGCACCTCGGCTCATCTCCTTGGCTACCAGCAGGAATGCCTGGGCAGGGGATGTGCTGTGGTGCCTCTGCCCTCCTCAGTGAGCGTGTCAGGAACCCTCATCCATGGACAGTCTGTGAATTCATTGTCCTACCAACGCAGCTCAGCTCTTGGGCTGCCCATGTCACAGCCGCCCTTTGCACGGCACTGGGGGGAAGCCGTGGGCAGCATTACCAGACACTTGGCTTCCTTCAGAGCGACTTTTCAGCTAATTGACCCTCCTCCTCCTTATTTGCTTTCTTAAAATCTTAAAATCTTAAAATCTTCCCCCTCTCACCATCAGGGGAGCATCTTTTCCTCTCCTTGCCCACACTCCAAATTCCTGAGCACAGGTAAACAGACATCCATTCCAGCCTGTCAGCAGGCAAGGAAAGCTAATTAAAGTATTTGTAGCACTGCTGGATGGTATTGCAATCCTCTGCAACTGGATCAGAAAGCTGTCTGGCCAAAAATAAACGGCATTTGAATTTATTGTATTTTTACTGGATGCAGTTTACCCCTTTACCACCACTCCCCATAACATCTCTATCACAAAAGTGTCTCCACTGCACAGAAGTCGCTTCTCACAGACCTTCCTAAAAGGGCTGTGTGTCCACACAAATCTGACCTCCCGGTGAAGGCTGTTTTCTCCCAAGTGCCCTAAAAACTGTGCTAACAATGCTTCCAGCTGTGCTGGGGGTGGACAGGCAGGCTGGGGAAGCTGCAGCAGAGGATGAGCCACCCAGAGGAACAGATGGGTGACAGTCACCTTGTGCTTTGCACTTCACCAGTTACCTGCCCATGCTTTTCCCTCTGGGAGACATGGCTGCACCGAGTCATTCCAAGTTCTACCCCTGAACCAAAAGTTCATCTGAGTTTGAGAACAAAAGCAGTGCTGTTTGTCCCTACATGCCAAGGACTACGACTATTGAAAGGGTTCCTCACTACAGGCTTGTCACTGTCCCCACTTTAATCTCCTCCGCTCCTCTGCTCCCTGCCTCCCTCCTGCCGCTCCAGAATGCTTGGCCAGGACAGCAGGATGCTCTGGGCGAGCCTTGCCGGGGAACCCACGGCCCCTTCAGCTCCCTAACAAGATCGTCACCTCCTGCCAGAGAAGAAACTCCCACCAAACATAATTCTGATATCCAAACCCTGTTACCAACTGCTCTTTGACACAAACAGCCTCGGCAGCCCCAGCAGATCCAAGTGCTGCCTCCAAACACCTTTCTGGAACTCAGGTTTCCCTTTCCACAGAATTTACTGTGTTTGTCTGCTGACAGAATAAGGCAAAACCCACAAACAGCCATTTTTAAGACACCCTGAGCATTTCAGGAGCCGGGGCACCGATGTCACACACATTAACAGCTGGTGACAGCCCAGCGCTGTCACATTAGTCAGCGCTGCAGCAGACAAGCATTATTTGCCCATCAGCCTTGAAAGCTATCGCCACGACCTGGGAAAGAGACAGAGACACGGAACACATGGCTTGGATGGAGTCACACAGAGCATCGTTATCGAAGTGAAAAACAGCTCGTTTCCAAAGCTGTTGGCGGCGGAATTCTAGGTTATCCAGGTTATCTCCTGGCCTGCACAAGGAAATCTTGGTGCAGCCATTATCTGAGAGCAAACTGGTTCTGTAGTTTGCAAAATTAATAATATTTAGCCCGCTAGTTTCCGTAGTAACCAGCCTGCCATCCCTCCCTGCCTGCCCGTGGCAAGGTCTCTGAAGCATTTCACATAGTACTTATCCATTTTCTTGCTCTCACCTCGCTCTCACCTTTACTTTCAGCGCAGAACGCAACACAATCCACCGCCACTAAAGACTAGGCTGAGAGTCAGATTAAAATTATCCCTGTTTGCCCTGACCTCTTTTCTCTGCAGGTGAGAGTGTCCCCATTCAGCAGCTAAATGAAGCAGAAATGATGGAGTGTTTGTTTTCCCTGACTTTTCCTCAGCTTGCCAGTAAATTTACAGCCACGAATATGAAGTGTTAATTTAATGTTCCCACTGAGCATCTCATTGTCAACAAAGGCTTCAAACCCTACGAGAGGAAAAGGTTAGCTCATGCAGAAAATGACCCTTATGGCTTGATTGCCTTCTGGTCCAGACTCGCTGCGAGCAGAAAGCGGAGGGCTTTGACTCGCAGCTTAATGCATTTGATGGCGATAAATGGGAGCTCTCTGCCTCGGCGCAGGGACGGAATCACCTGTAATGCTCACTTATTTGTCCGCACAGACAATCTCCACAGCCCCAAAGGGAAGTGGCCTCGTTGCGCCCCTGTCCCCCCCTCCCAAAACTAATTTGACAGAACTGAAAAGTTAAACCCTTCATTATCCCCCAACTTCAGCGGAAGGGGCTTGCCGGCTGTAGATTACAACAGGACAAATTAGTGGTGGCGTGAAGCATGAAATTGCTTTCTTCACTTGGCGCTTCAAAACTTTAAGGCCTCGGCTCTGGTGATGTGCAAAAAAAAAAAAAAAAAGTTCTTCCAGGGAGGAGAAAGAAAGAAAGAAGACAGAAAGGAAGGAGAGAAGGAAGGAAGGAAGGAAGGAAGGAAGGAAGGAAGGAAGGGATAGTCAAAAGCCTCCATGGGCTTTTTGTGGCAGAATTATACATGCAGAAGGCTTCACTACCAGCACATTTAGTTACTTTCCCTGGAAAAAGGAGCTTAATACTCGCTGTAAGTAACATTTACAGAACTAATCTGAGGACCAGTTGGAGCACAAGCAAGAGCCACCTCATGGTTTGTGCTACACTAACCCTGCTTGGGACCTTTAGGAGAAAAAAGAAACCCTGATAGTGGTGTGGAACAGGATACAACGATTCAAAAGAGACTCAAATACCAGATTTTATTTTTCTTACAGCTAAAACTAAACCTGGAAGCAAAACAGAGATTATGGCACATGCTAACGCACACATGGTGGGACTATTCATTGGGAAACCAAGAAAAACCCTCTATTAGCAGCCAAAATGTTAAAAAAAAAATAAACATCCCAACCCCAGCCAGAAGCTACTGACTCAAAACCCACAAAAATGCCTTTCCACAAGCTTTTCTGAAAGCCCAGTACCAGAGGGGATTAATTTGGGTGAAACCCTTTTTTGCACTGCTGGCATTTGGACTTCCAAAGTCTATCTGGAGTCAGAGGTATAGGTAAAAGAAAATGTCACCAACTGGTCCAGCAGTCTGCAGCCCATCTCTCAGTGCTTCCCAAGGCAGACAGGGATTTCAGAGGTCACAGCTGAAGCACTGGCATTTCATCAAGGACCTAAATTACACAAATGAGTCTCTAACTCATCCGGCTGGCTGTGCACCTGCTGGGAAGCAGCCCCTCCCATCCCACAGGAACACCACTGAAATCCCAGCTCCAGGAAAGCCAGGGAACAGGAGAAGTTGATGGGGCTCACAGGGACACAGAAGCATTCACGAAGTAACAGCGGGAATTGAATTCCACAAGTGCCGTTTGAACTGCGTTTCCTTCGGCAAGAAGCAGGCGTGGGTCTCGCCGTGTCCCTGCGAGGAGCAGGAGTGTTTGCAGAGAGACAGCTGCTCCCAGGCCCGGATGTTTTATTCAGTGTGTGCCCAGCCACACCAGGCTGGAGCTCCGCGGGCTGCTCCCAGCCACGCCGCCTTTGGGAGCCATTTGCCGGTCACATTGTCAGTTAACAGGAGTCATTTTGAAAGCAGCAATTCAGTCTCTACAGTCCTTTCCTAACAGCATTTTCAGCCTGCAATTTGGATGATAGGAAAATTACAACCCTGCTGCACTATATTATGTGATATAAATGTTATTGCAATTAAGCCGATGAGGAGAAACCCCAGAAAACAAAGATGTGTCGTTGCTGCTTTCTCCGTGTTCTCTCCCCAGAAGCCGAGCAGTTACAGAAGGGCAGTGCAGGGGAAGAAGAGTTTCCATGAGCTGGAGGGGCTGCAGGAGCATGGGAGCAGCACAAAGCCCTGGGGACACTCTGGGATTTCAGCCAGCTCCCTAACAAGTGATTTCCCTATGGCACACACAATGGAGAACTGCTCTGAGGAACAAGGAATGGCCAAAAGCAGTCCAGGCATCCAGGCATCCTTCTGGGGATGGAATAGGACATGTCAGGGCACTCTGGAGGGGATTTCCCACCAACTATGCCAGAGATCTTCATTGCTCATCTCCTCAGCACCCACCCATCGTTTCCTTCTCCCAGCCCAAGCTCCAAACACCTCTGGAGCATTTTGATGTACCTGGAAGACATCAGCCCAGGTAGCACAGCATCACCTGCCTGTGCAGAGCAGGAAAATGGCATTATAGGATACATGTGCTGTGGGTGAGCCAGCCCCAGTGTCACCTACAGGCAGTGTTGCTGCTCGGGGACAAAGGCTGTCCCAGACACCTGGCCAGCTCTGCAAACACCCGGCACCTTCTCCCCAAAGCCTCAGCTGGGCACTGAGCAAATGTTTACTGACAGGAGCACCAGCCATAGTAAATGACTTTGATTTCACTGTTTCTGAAGAGGAAAAAAATAAAGCAAAAAAGGAGTCCTAGCACTCATCATTTACTCCAAGGTGCTGTAACCAGGTAGAAACTTGTCTTTTATATGCTGAACTGTGTCCATGAAAACACATTATCTTTAAGTGGGCACTGGAGGAACCACACTCAACATTGACTTCTTCATGCCATCGCTAACACCGGCTACTTCAATCATTTGAAGGCTGAAGTGGAGATTAGCAGAGACCTCACCTGCATCTCTCTGGCAGCATGTTTGGGGCATGCTCTGCAGCAGCAGAGCCCCAAGGAAGCCCTGCAATCTGCAGAACAAGGTCTCTGTCACAAAATCAGAGCCTGGAGAGGCACGTGCCAGATCTCACTGCTCAGGCAGCTCCCACAGGGTGCCCAGCTCTTCCCCATTTGGCTGTAGATCCCAAGCCTGGCCAGCACCTCAGCAGAAATCCTGTTTCCTCAGCAGTGGACAAGCTCAAATGCTGTAAGAAATATCCTAAGCAACTCTGCCACACAAGAGGCCTGAGAAGCAAGACAATTATTTCTTCCTTTTTATTCTTTTTTTTTTGGGCTACCAGGCCTGGACACTGGAGGATTCCAGAAAAACTGGCAATGGCATGTGGCTTCTTTGAACATCCCTTTGAACATCAGAAAGCTGTGCAAAGGGTGGAAGGTCTCCAGCTCTCCAGGTGACGGAGCAAACCTCTTGCTGGCAGGGAAGCCGGGGTGCTTCCCAACCTCCGCCAGGAGCAGGGCACGTGGCTCAGACCCCGCTGGCTCCTCAGCCCTGTGGAAACCCTCCTGGTCCTGCCCCGTGGCCCAGCAGCGAGGGGACTGGCAGCCACATGTCCCTAATGGCCAGCTGCGATGTGCTGCCACGTCCGGCTGATTAGCTGTGGGTGATCCGAAATGTCAAACCATTATCTGCGACAGCCACCGCCACCGGCGCACAACGCCCTCCTAATCACGGCCTTACCGGCAGTAAGTGGGAAAGGTGATGCTTAAAACACAGAGAGGAAATCAGCCTGAATTACTGAAACAAACCAGCAAACCCCTTTGTTCCTGTCAGCCTTTCCTAGGCTGGTGAAAGGCTCGTGTCCTCGCAAGGCGATTTGCAATATTCTAACTCAGATGAAGGGCATTAAAAGCCTCCTGTCCCACCCAGGTACCTGCACACCTGCCCTGCTATGGGTCTGTAACCTCTGCTCTGTGAATGCTCCCATCCCCATCCAGGGCTGGGAGCGCCTGGGAGGAAAATCCTGCTGAGGGCAAGGGGGACAGAGCTCCTCACAGCACCTGCAGCTCATGTTCACTGGAATAAACACCCTCTGGTGCAGGGCAGGACAGGGGCAATCAGCTCCTCCTCACACCATTTCCTTCCAGAGCACAGCTCCTGCCCACATGTGCTCTCACTCCAGCACTCTGGAACAGGCAGCCTGAAAGCACTCCTGGCCAAAACCAGACCCAAACGATGCTGCATTTAGCTACTGTCGTGCTTGACACTTCTTATGATTTCTTGGGAAAACGTTAATTTGAAACATTTCTATGCTCCACGCCAGTGCCACAGCAGGGAATAATCGCCCCATTTCAAGCTCAGAGCAAGGCTCAGATATAGGGAAAAATTAAACAAGGATAAGAGCAAGAAACCGTTAAATGTCAAAAATATTTTACTGCCGGTTCAACAACAAAGTCTGGAGGAGATAAGTCTGTGTGTGTACTAATGTTATATAAAAAAGTGATTATTCAGCCCTGGGAACAGAGCTATTGATTCCAGTAACAAAGGGCACTATATACACTACAGTGGGTTTGCTCTTTTTAGCCTGGGAAAATTGATTTTCTTAAACTTTCCCTTGAACCTGCAGTAGGGTTTAATCTGAACCTAAAGGAGCCTTTTAAGAACTCCCATAAATTAAAATTATATCTCTTCATTTGGCACATTTTGGGTTCCTGCTGTTCCAGCAGAACCACGAGAAACGCTGGAGAAAGAGGTGGGAGGAAGTGATAAGGGCATTTTGCGACAGCTTCCCTGCACACGTTTGTTTCCACACACTGGAAATAACACGTAAACATTTAGACGTTTGTTTCCATACATTAGAAACAACATGCAAACACTGAAAGTAAGCGAAGCAAAACACGAGACAGCTTAATACTACAGCCAGACTTAAAGGCTGAAATTTAGCAGGGGAAGAGAAAGATGAAGGCTGCAGCAGTACAGGAGATAAGAGGCTCCTCAGAACCCACCTGGGAGCCAAGAGCAGGAGCGGGGCAGCGGGGAGGCACCGCTGGGCCAGCTCTGCTGTCACCCTGGGCACAGATGTCTCACAGGGGCCTGACCCATTTTGGTTTACTGCCACGCCAAAGGCAGGTGGCACACGGAGCAGCACCCGTGGAGGGGCTCAGGCGTTCAGGCTGTGTGCCCAGCTGGCACAAGGCTGGCAGGGGACAGCCAGCTTTAAATCCACCTGCAGATAAAGGGAGGTGGTGCCCAGCCTGGAAACACCCAGACACCTGTTTTACATTGTAGGGTGCCTGAGGACCAGGCAGGTGTGACCCCTCACACCCCATCTCCATGACCATGGGTGAAGGTGTGAGCACCCCACAACTCATCTCTGTGACCATGGGTGAAGGTGTGACCCCTCACACACCATCTCTATGACCATGGGTGAAGGTGTGACCCCTCACACCCCATCTCTGTGACCATGGGTGAAGGTATGACCCCTCACACCCCATCTCTGTGACCATGGGTGAAGGTGTGACCCCTCAAACACCATCTCTATGACCATGGGTGAAGGTGTGACCCCTCACAGCCCATCTCTGTGACCATGGGTGAAGGTGTGACCCCTCACACACCATCTCCATGACAGTGGGTGAAGGTGTGACCCCTCACACACCATCTCTGTGTCACTGGCCCGGTGGAGGTGTCCCCCTGCCCGGGAACAGCCAGCCCCTGCCCAGCCACACGTGGTGTGCCCATGGTCTGTTTACAGCTCCCGCACACCGTCTCCTTTGTGGCCCCACTGAAAACCCGCAGTGTGCAGCACACCACTATACATTTACGCTGTTGTTTTCCCCTCAGTAAGGCAGTAAATGACCTTTTATTCAAACAACAATTCCTAAAACAAAACCAAAAGCCAGCCCCTGGTCAGATGTGTGCGCGGCGAGGCAGGGTTTGTTATTTAAGCAGCAGCCAGACTGTGTGCTATGCAAACAAACCCCACGCTCTGTTCTCCCAACCTCCTGCTGACTTTGCAACTAATTTTGTTAGCGAGGAGAACACACTGCGCCTGACATCAATGCAGCAAAGAGCCCGGAGACGTTTGTTCATAACTTTGTAACAAACATTGATCAATCGATTTTTGCCCGCGTGGGGAGGGAAAAGCCCACAAACAAAACAAAACACATATGGGGAGATTTTTTTTAATGGCACAAAGGGCAATTAGGAACCCAACCTTCCAGTGAAATGAGATTCCTTACGGTCCTCTGTGCTTTTAAGTCTTCCCCTTATGCTCAATAGAAGCAAAATCTACTGCCAAGCCTACAAAGGAGGAAAAAAATCAGCTGCAACCAAGAGATGGCTGGTGGGCCTGGCGCAGCATTTCTGAACGCAACAGAACAAAGACAGGTGAAGGCTCCTGACAAAGTGAAGGACACCCTATCCCACGTGCCCAGTCTTTTGTACCGTGTCAATCAGATCAATGCAGAACCAGCGAAACAGAGAGAACGCTAATTAGCTACCAAAAATAACTAAGTGCTGTATAAACGTGAGCGTATTTACCCAAGCCCACTCCTCCAGCTGTGCGCCACAGCAGCACAGAGGGACCCTGGAGCTCCTCACCTGGCCAGGCAGGACAGGTGGCACGAGGATCCATGGTGGCACAGCTGATCCAGCCTGCATGCCCTGTGGTGGAAATGTGCCCTGTGGTGTCTGGAACAAGCTGCTCCCTGAGCAGCCTCCCAGCCACTGGCACTGTGGCTCTGCTCAAAGGCAGCTCCCGGGCACATTTGATCACAGATTTAGGAAAAACTTGATCTGAGCATGTTTCAGTCAAGCTCTAGCCCTCAGCCTGGACATTTCATCTCCATGTGTAGCACTGCTGCCTAGCACTGCAGATCCTGCCTGCCCTTTTCCCAACGTGCTCCTCAGCACTGTGGGGTCAGCAGCCCCCCATCCCTCTCCTGCACAGCGGGACTGTCCGACAGCCCTGGGATGTTGCAAAGACACAAACCCACCTGGAATGGGAACTCCCACAGGAGGGATGCTGAATCTGGAAAACCAAACAGCTCGGACACTGCAGGATCCAGGGAAAACACCCCCTGCACGCAAGAAGCCAGGGCTGCCAGACACAGCTCCAGGGAAAACAGCATTTTGATTTCAGATACAACAGCAGCCAGTGGAGAAGAAAGATGAAGCACAACTTCCAAAGTTTACTGTTGCACCCTAACAAACAGCTCACAATACTTCCTTGGCAAGCAGCTGTGACCTTATTTTTCCTCTGGAAACATCCCTGAGGTTTCACTGACACAGACGATCACCTGCTCATTAGCAGGTCCCTGAGCAGGGAAATGCCACGGGGTGATTCCAGCACTGCCAGGCTCGAGGAAGGTGGCCGCCCAGACTGTGTCCCTCCTATGGCCAGTGACATTTAGCCGGTCCCTGGGAGCTGCTGAGCCATGGAGCTCCTGGCTGTCAATCTCTGGGGGCTGTAAGAGCCCCTCAGAGCAGCACCCCCTGCCAGCCCTGCCCTCTGCCCGCCTGGTTCCACACAAACCTCTGCTCCAAGTCAGCCCTGCAGCCGCTCTGCCCGGAACTGCCCGACAGCAGGCGGTGGCACTGGGCAGGGAGAGCAGGAGCTTAGTGTCGCCCTTGATAAAATGAGTTCTCATAGCTCTGAGTGCTTCTACACTTATAAGTACTTACATTTTTTTATAGAACAGCACAGCCTAAAAGATTCCTGGTGGTGGCTGACAAGAGAAAACAGGAATGCTTTCCATAGATTGACCAGACGGGCACTTGGATCCTGCCGTGCTCACAGGTGCTCAACCCCAGTGAAGCAGCCTCTCCCCAGGGCTGGCTGTGGCTCACACAGGCTGAGGAGCCACTCAGCGGAGCCCAGAGCACCACCATTCACCCCGGCCGAGGGTTTTGGGAGCCCTGTGCCCCGCAAGGCCTGCTCCGGACGGAGGCCGCACAGGCCGGCCGGCCTCTGGCCCGCGCGCAGCCGGCGCTGCGGCTGCACAAGCTGCATCCTGCCCCGCCGCTATTTACTCACGGCCACAGATGTTGACACAACAAAGAGCTACAGACAGACGGACAGAACAGCAGCAGTGTTGCGGAGCAGACACTGCGGGCTCTATTCTTCAGGGAAAGCGCCTCTGACTTCCCCACCCAGCCCTGCGATTGCTTTGGAAATCATCTGGGCTGGTGAAGCTCGCTTTCCTGTCGTGGGACAAAGCTGGTGTGAGAGAACATCAGCTTTGCTGTTTGTCTCTGTGCTGAACGGAACCCTTATCAGCCCACAGAAAAACCAATTGTTTCAAATCAAGGCGCTAGAAGCTTGGGGATACACTGGCAGTGTGCAGCTTCTGCTTGTCCCTCTCAGGGGCCACACAGGGAAAATCCTGGCTTTGCACTCTTTAGAGAGCCAAAATTAAAGGGATGACTTGTTCCACAGAAAAAAACCCCTCACACCTAAATACTTTTTGGGACACACCACCTTGCATTTCAAAGCCTCACAACTACATGCAAAAACATTCAAACAGCAAAATGAAAACATTCTGAAAAACACAAGTGTCACCATCATATTTTCTGGGAAAATCCCTTCGCCAGGATTTCTCTCCTGGGAAGCTGAGAAGCCTCAGAGAAAAAGGAAAACAATATTATCTCATTTGCTTCTCCTGTCTTTTGCTGCTTCGGAATGTGGTTTGGACATTGTTTACCAACAGGTGATTGTTTGATTGGTTTCATGTATATTGTTTTTGACTTGTTGGCCAGTGATGGCCAAGCTGTGTTGGATTCTGGAGAAAGAATCATGAGTTTTCATTAGTATCTTTTAGCCTTCTGACTGTATCCTTTCTGTATTCTTTAGTATTCTCTAGTATAGTTTAGTTTAGTGTTCTTTAATATAATACAGATCATCAAAATAATAAATTAGCCTTCTAAGAACATGGAGTCAGATTCATCATTCCTTTCTTCGTCTGGGAACCTCACCAACACAAGACACAAGAGAGTGGCCAGAGGGGCAGAAGCACCTGCAGAAGGTGGCCAGAGCTGGGTGTGGGAGCTGTGCCAGCGGGGCTGCGCAGCACTGCCCAGAGCAGCACTGCCCAAACTCTGCACAGACTCAGTGCTCAGTCCTGCTCTCCTCCCAGCCAAGATGTGCTGGGATGTCCTGAGAGCCCCGTGCTGCCAGTGACAGTGACACAGGCACTGACCCCCACTCTGAGTCCCTCTGGGAAAGCCACAGCCCCACACCAAGCCCCGCAGGTGCTCACAGGCTGTGTCCCCACACACTCCGTGTCCCCACAGGCAGCCCGTGAGCACTCGGATGCCTCAAGCACCATGCAAGTTGGAGAAGGGATTCAAGTTTTTTAACAGTTGTTTTTTTAAGCTTCTGGTGTGAACCAAAGTTCAGATCCTTCACAACTGGTAGGAAAAGATATTATTGCCTGGAACCATGCCCAGAAAAACTCAAAGCTGAGCTTCCTCCTGCCTGTGCTGGCTGCCAGCTCCCAGCGCTCCACCACGATGCCATCTGGTGCCCACAGGCAGAACGGCCAGGGCTTCTCCTGGGCAGAGTTTGGGAGATGTTCAGGGGGGAATCAACAGTCCCCAGGCAATAACTCACAGCAGTTGTTCTGCTGGAAGATTAACATCGTCCTTGCACCGCACCAGTGTGTCTGAATGCCTCAGGCTGGGCTGCAAGGAGAACACGGGTAGCAGTCACACCCAATTTTGCTGTTGCATGCCCTGGATGGGGATTTGCAGCGTTGCACTGCAGATATCCCTGCTGCTGGAGAGCTGCCCTGGCACAGCATGCGGCCCCGGAGCAGCCGCCCATCCCACAGCCACACACCAGCGGTCCTGAAGGGGCTGTAAAGAGCCCTTCTGAAGAGCAAATAAATGAGCTGACTTCATAAAGAAAAGCAGGGAGCCAAGTATCTTCCTTCCTCAGAGAAATGAGACTGATTATGAGGTAGGTGAGCTTTGGAGGACCTGACAGCAGCAGCTTTGTGTGGGGTAATCCTCAGGCTGTGGCTGGTGCAGGGTCCCCCCAGGATCCCAGCACCTCACAGGTCTCTCCCCTGTCCTGGGTGTTGCAGCAGGCATAGCTGGGGACACACCAGTCCTGGGACAACCCAGAATTCCCTTAAATTTAGCCAATTTTGCCATCTCCAAAGAAATACACCAGGAAATAAACTCGGCACCCTTCTGGAGATCTTGCAGGATGCTGTTTCCAGCATCCCTGGAGATCATTGAGACCTGCCAGTTGATTTACACTGGATAAAACCAGTTTGTCCCCATCACCAGTACACTATTGCTTGGACAGCACACTGGTAGGTCCTGCTGTATCCCAGAAATGCACTCCTTCCTTCACCACGCTCTGCAAACATTTCCCACCACAGGCCAGGGAAAGTGGAGGAGTGGCTGGGTCAGAAGCTGGAGAGCTCCTGCCATGAGCACCAGCAATGCTGGATGCACAGAAACCAAAACAGATCTCCAGGGAGGAAAGGGGAAACACGAGGCAAGATGTTTTCCAAACAATCCACAGGGAACATCCGAGCCTGAAGCAAACACACAAACTTACTGAGTATATCCACCAGCACGAAACAATGCGGGAGGAGGAGATGTTCATCCCTACAGCTTTTTTATTTCAGTCCCGGGAAAACAAATGTCTATTTTTTACATGGAAAAGGTGATCAAATCGTGCCGCAGCTCCTGTGGGAGGCCAAGTGTCCATCCAGCCGCATTTCAGGGCTGAGTGACTGATCCCTGAGAAGCTCCCGGCAGATTTATTTCCTGGTGCACATTGCCACCTCGTGGCTTTCCTCCGACTTCCAGAGGAGGCTGCAGGAGTCAGAGCTGCACATGGGAAGTTGTTTGGAAGTACTTCCATTTGTTCCATCACAACCTGCAGATGCAGAATGGCCAGGCTCTGAAATAACACTGGTTATGGTTATAGAGCTCAGCCTCGGCAGCTTTAATTCCATAGCAATGTTTTCCCCGGTTCCAGTTTGTACAGTCTGACATTATGGTAGCAGATAGAATCAGGCAACTAAAGAATTTTACACAGAAAAACTATAAATAATTAATTAAACTCCCCAGCAACTGTATCTTCTGCATTTCTCCTGTTCCTCTGCTAATTCCTGGGAAAGTTAAACAGGTATGTTAGCTACATAATTATTTGTTTGCAGAGGAGGTTGACACTGGTTTACAGAGTACAGACAACCATGTAATTCCTCTGTAGCTACACGGTAATTATTGCACTATTATAGAGTAATTAAACATGCAAATAAGCATTAAACCAAAGGGTCTGTATGGTTGCTACCAACAACTGCAGGACAGAAAATCAATAGTAAATCAAATTATAGTGTACTACAGCAGTACCAGCTATAGCAGGTAGTTAAAGAGCATAATCTTTTACACTGCAAGCCATTTTTTTAGCTTTTCTGGCTGCACAAGTGTCCAGCCTAATGACCCAGGAGAGATCTAATTTTGCAAGTTCTCTATGTGGGTTAATCATTTTGCTATCCCATTATGCCTTTCCTTTTCCTGAGGATGGAAACAAATCCAGCACCAATTCTGAGACTGGTACAAACCCTCCAGAGAAGAGTTCTCCAGAGCTCTGTGACACATGAGCCTGGCTTTGCCCCAGTCGGTTTCTTTAAGAGATAAATCTGAATATGAACACACCCCTGTCCAGCTGTGAGCTCGCTGCACTAAACACAAAGTTCTTTGCTGCACATTAAAGCCAAAATGTTCACAACATCCCTCAAGCCTGAGCCACAACGAAACCTCAGACCGTGTGCAGGGGTAGGACCTGACAAACTCAAATCTCAGGTTCATTTTTGCTCAGAGATTCTCCTCCTGCCTTTTTTACTTTTGTGAATGTTTGAGCACAACCTACCCCTAAAATCAGGGGGGTGTGTATGAAAGAGAGATCACAATACGCACTGGGACAGAGAAGCTTCCCCAAGTAAACCAGTTGTATTTTTACTCCAAGTTTGCACCCAAGCCTGTGCACCAAGCAGGCTCAGGACCTTTAACACCCTTTAACACCTTTAACACCCTTTCCTAGGGACGGCTCCTGCAGCCCCGAGGGGAGTCACAGGGCTCTCTGCCCTGTCATGCTTATTGAAAGGAATATCTGCCCCAAAATAGCAGTGCCCTCAATTTAGTCAGCAACTTCCACTGCAGAAGCATCTCTGCTATGCCCTGGCTGTGAACAGTGACGTGGCTCTTGCACTAGTCCAAAATGCACAAAACCAGACTTGGGGCAAGCTGGCATGAGCTGTGGTCGCTGTATTTTCTGTAACTACTTGACACGCTTTTCCAGCTGTGGCTTTTAACGTTTGACAAAGACAAATAAATACCATAAACCATTTACACCCGGGGCCAAAATCCTGCAGTTTCCATCTTCTTTTGTCCCCTCCAGTGGGCTCTTTGCAGGGCTCAATCCCACACCTGCTGCAGTCCAGGGGAAGCTCTGCCTCCATCCCAGGGGAACCTGGATCAGGGCCCGACATAAAGGCAGGAATTAATGAAAGCCATTTCCCTTGCACTTGTCTGCAATGAGCTGTTCCTCACAACAGTTGCCCCTCCTGATGCTGTGCTGCCATTGCCAATGCACAGGCACTGAAAAAGGTTAAACCCTGTTCAGAAACCCTAGCACAACTTCAGATATTTATACATATTCACTCTCAGAGACCAGCTGAAACAGACACGTTTATTGCGACCACAGACAGACTTTGAGATGCATACCAAGGCTCTTCTGACCCTTGGTTCCCTTATTCTGTTTCCAAACACAGAAATCCTGCATGGTTTAAAAGCAGGCTCTTACTACCTGTAATGCATATATTTGTTAAGGCAGCAACCATAATCACAGCCACTGTTACCCTTCCCTTGCTCTGCCCCCTCACTTAGCAACCAGTCTGAGTGCTGCCAGAATTATTCTTGGCCTGCCAAGGAAACTATTTCTGTCCCCTGAATTTCATTTCCTAGCAGAGTTTAATTTATATTTTGATGCTTTCTGGTTGTCATGAAAACCCTCCTTCCCCTGCTAATGACAAGGTACTCTGCAGCCTCCTGCTTCCACTCTGCAGATCCCAGCTTCTACCTCCATCCCTGGGACTGCATGCGCCCACGGCTTGCTGAGGATCACTCACTTGTCAGCATGTGTGCCAAAAATAACATCTTTTCAGATTTCATCCGCTGGTATCTCACAGGAGACTTCTGAGGAGAAAGGAGTTTTCCTGCCTCTACGCTGAGGACAAATCCATGCAGCTGGAGCTCCCTGCAGAGGGAGCAGGCTCTCCATCCCATCACAGCCAGGGATGTGAGTGGAAATCCCACCTTTCAGACAAGCCCATGGCATCTGTCACCAAACTTACCTGCAGTCCCTTGCCAGCTCCATCAGGGTAGCTTGCTCTCTGTGTGGGAACTAAACAGAATTCTTGACTCGTGCTCCAGGTTCCCTCACTCAGCACACCTGCAGAAGGGAAATAACTTTCCCACACTGCCAAACTTTTCTAGAATATTGGCCCAGTAGTGCTGGAAACAACAGCTTTGGGCCAAAGGACTTGAAGGGAGTCAGACCATCGCATTCTCCTCCCAGGGCATCCTGCTCCAGCACATGCTGGTTCTTGTGGACACCCACAGGAAAGGAGGGAGCTCCTGAAGGCAGGCAGGTATTTTATCCTCTCACAGCCCCAGCACAGGCCCCCTGAGTCAGAGCAGTACTGCAGGGACCTCCTGCACCCTGCAGAAACCCATAATCCTCTCACAGTCCCAGCTGTGGTAGGTTAAGACTCAAACCATGACACCAGCACACGCCCCCTGAGTCAGAGCAGTACTGCAGGGACCTCCTGCACCCTGCAGAAACCCATGGGCTCCACCTGTATCCTGCTCTCCACACCTCACACCTGGTCACTCCCAGGAAAAGACCAGGCCTTGCCAGTGGCATCACCAGTGATGCCAAGCAGGTGCCAAAGGGATTTAAAGCTTTCCAGCTGCCAAGAAGAAGGAAACACCTCTGTAACATGAGCCCAGCACACGCCACACACAAGCACTCGCAGCCAGCAGCACCGGGGGTACACGGACACGTGGCAGGACCTGCTTTTACCAGGTCTTACCTGCTTTTTACACCAAAGCAGCTCCTCCACAGGCTCCTGAGGACCTGCTCCCAGCTCCCCAGGCTTCTCTACTGCTCCTTTGTGCCTTAGGGCCCTTCAGAGCACACCAGCCCCAGCCTTGGGTTTTGCCCCTCTGCCTCCTCTCCAGGTAACCAGGAATGCTGGCAGGGGGGAGCCGCAGCCTCTTCCCCTCTTTCCCTACATGGGGTGCAGCTGGGCAGTGCATGAGAATAATTTGTCAAACACTGAACTGGAACTGTGGATAAGAATCATGCTTTTTGTACAGAAAATTGAAAATGAAATAGTGCCTAGAACTGCAGCTATTACACGGCACATTATCTTGGAGGGCTTTGGTGTAATTTAGATAAAACACCATATCTCTGATTTCAGAAATGTCAACATCATTCTAAATGTACATGTGTTTTTCCATCAGTTTCCTGTGAAGACTTAGAACTCCACGAGCCTCTCTCTCTCTTGTTCTCTCCATTTTCTTTTTAAATTGGCAAATGAGTATTCCATCTTTCAAAATTTCAGGTACATCATTATATGTGGGAAAAGTGCATGTTCCGAGATGGCCCTGAATGGCTCCATTATGGATCTCATCAGCTGTGACACGCTTTCTGAAATAAAATCTATGCATTTGGATGAAACAGAAAAAATTAATACCAGAACAAGGATGAACTGTTTCACTTCTCTCCTGCGCCCCTCATATTCATGTTGCACTTCATCCCTAGTGCTCTGCACCTCTTCTTCAAACCTCCTTCAAAGAGGAAAACACACAAACTACAATCCAGAAAATTCCATTCAGGCATACAAATCCCCCTGTTTTTGGTGGCCCAGGTTATCTGCAGAGGCTGTGCAGGCTCCATCCTTGGACATATTCCAAAAGCCAACCAGGCACGGTCCTGAGCTCCCTACTGTGGGTGCCCCTACCTGAGCTGATCCCCAGAGGCACCACCCTCTGTGTGAGCTCCTGTTTCATTGTAAGTTCATCGGAAAATGCGTACAATCAACATGAATTTTATCTGCTTCTTGCCATCTCCAACCTCTGATCAGGTTTCAAGAGTGTCTTACACTCTAATTGTCCTCCAGTGGCTTCACAGTGTTCTCCTGGGAGAGGGGAAAAGAGTGTTGGCACAAAAAGCCACGGGGATGTGCCTCCTGCAAATGCCAGAAAGCCAAGAACGAGGAAGAGAAAGGGAGGGTCAGGCAAGGGGGCTGTGCTGCTGTGGCTGCTGCACTTCCAGCACTGCCAGCTTTGGCTCTGCTTTCCTTTACCCAAATCAGCAGCTGGGCAAAAGGAACAGGGTTTTCCCCCCAGCACATTTACATTCCCATTTAACTCTCAGCAGCCCCTCCTTTCCCGACCTGGGAGCTGGAGCACACGGCCCAGGCTGCAGGAAATCCCCAAGCACTGTGCAGGAGGGTCCTGGCAGGCTCTTATCCTGGTTAAAATGCCCTGGGAGTGGATAAAGGTGCAGATCCCCACCACATGGCTGTTTGCAGTGACACCTGAGCACCCCAAGTACTTGTGGCTGTCCCCCACTCTCAACAGTGCATGACACGAATTTCTAATTAGATTAAGGCTGATCAAAAACACATCACGAATTTCCATTCTTATTTTTTACAAACACTTTGTGAGACGTGTGCCATCGCCATCTAAGCCTTCAGCTTAGCTTTCAGCAGCTCCTTACATTAAGCCTTGCCACTTCCAAAGTGCCATGGACAGTTCTGGGCACTGAGGCCACCTGTGCCAGCTCTGGGCACTTTCACTCACTGCTCCTGCACACACACACGGAACCAACCCAGGGAATGTTTATAGGGATGCAAGTCTGCAGCTTCAATTTACAAGTTCATTAACAGTGTCCTTGCAAAGATCAGTTTTTTTCAGTTGGAGCCCTAATTAGCAATGAATTCTCATTATTTTTCATTGAAATCCCAAAGCAGCTTTGGCACATTCTCTTTGTTCTCTTGAAAACGGGGAAGTGGAGAAGCGTAAGGAAGATAAAGACACAGCTGATGATATACTGGGGGTTTGGGGTGTTTTCTCCTTGAGCCATTCTTTCACTTTAATACATTTTGCAGCGATTTTTGTTACTGTTTAAGATTTGAAGAGCTATCTATTTCCATAAATAAGCACTAACACCACTGTTGGGTGCCCCCACATCCTCCCCAGAAGGACACGTCCCTGGGATAAGGTGCACCCTGTGACGAGGTTGGCTCTTCATTCTGTGCTCAGGCAAAGCCTCCATCGACGTCCAGAGGCATTTTCCAAGTGTGGGGGGCACAAATCCAAACCGTGGCCATGAGAAAAGGCCTGAGAAACAGCCAAGCACCCCCTGACTGCAGAGCAGCAGCTCTGACAGGGAAATGTTAATCAGGGGGAGAGCTTTGCCAAAGCCTTCATTATATCCCCGATGAGGTCAGGGCCTGGAGCAGGCAGCTGGCACTGGCACTGGTTCCTGGCAGCTCCAAGGAATGGCTCAGGCTCAGGCAGAGGTGGCTCTGAAGGTGACGGGCTCTCAGAGGCTGCCTGAGCAATCCCCCCACTTTTAGTGCTTGTCAGGCCCTCACTTTGATTCCTCCAGAGATGTAAATGCAAAGTATCAAGCAACTATAAATCTAATTTTTCCTTGGGTTTGAGTCCTTTCGTGGCCCAAGCGCTTTGGAAGGGCCACTGTAGGAAAATAACCTGTCCCAGTAAATTTGATCACTCCTTTTCAGTGCAGATAATAAGCAAATAATGGAACACAGATATTATCAATTTTCCCCAGAGAAGAACAGTGCAGCACCTGGGGCATCTATCCCTCATCTAACCTGCACTGCATCCACTCCTGGAGTCATATGACAGCACAGGGACATCTCCTCCTGGCAGGGCACTGAGGAACACAGGCACAGCAAGAAATGGGTGCCCTGTGCCCACCCTGGTGACAAGCAGAACTCAGCACTGGGGAAAGGAGTTGGGCTGTCGGACCGTGCTGGTGTCTGCTCCAAATCCAGAGATGTTTTGGGCTCTTGGCAAATTCTGATTGTTTTTTGCCAGAGGGATGGATTATCATCACATTGTTTCCACAGTCGTCCTACAAATTATTTTGATAATAAGGGACCTCCTGTGACATTAAGTACATTTTAATTACAACATTGTCTGTAATGCATATATCTAATTGCAAATAATTATTTTATCATATTTTGTCTGTAGGCCTGTTAGATGCATCAGATATTATCTTCTGACTCAGTGGTACAGGTTAATTAAAATTTCTCTTTTAATACTGTTTCAAAGCCAACCACATAATTTCATCTGAACACCAGCTGTGTTGGTAAAAAATTATTTTTTGTTATTTTTTTGTCAGGCTTGTCCATGGAGGAAAACCCGAGCTGTTTCTGCAGGCTGTAATTACTGCACTGCTTTCTGCAGTCGTTCATTTGCAAAGGAAGAAAAGAAGGAAGAATGTGTGAACATCAGTGGCCAGTGGTTGCTTTGTGTGTTACTGGTTCATTTTGAAGGATTTTTTGTTCTCCTTCTCATGTACAAAAAAGCATTTGAGATCTTCTCTTCCGAAGGAAAACTGAAGATACCACACAGCCTGGTTTGTCAGAATAAACCGCACTCAGGGCTAGGACAATCAGAGTGGTCATTCCAGGTCTTAACAAAGCCCAGCTTAAGGACGATCCCAGTCAGCTGCTCCCTTCCTCATTTATTTTTCCTCTGAGTGATAAAGAGCCACCAGAAGATGGGAGAAAAATGAAAATATAAACATAATATTCAGTCAAAGAAAAAAAAAAAAAGACGTTAGGTTAAATACACCCAACAGAAGATGGGAGAAAAATGAAAATATGAACATAATATTCAAAGAAAAAAAAAAAAAGACGTTAGGTTAAATACACAGCAATATAAATCCAAGAAAGCCGAGGAGGGGACAAGAGGAAAACAAAGACTCTTTCTGCAGGTGGCACGACCCTTCCTCTGTAACTTGCAGGAGCAAGCGACCCTTATTTCACCCTCTGAGCATCATTTGCTGGGACCAGAAGTGTTTCTGCGAGCCTGCCCATCAGCACCTCAGAGCCCACACCCTGTGTCCGTGTGCTCAGAGCCCAACCCCGGCGACACGGGCGGCAGGGACAGGGTTAACAGCGTCCCCAAAGGAGGGGAGCCGGGCTCTGCCTCACCCGGCCAGAGGTGAACGCTGCCAGGAGGAAATTGCTGCTGCTGCAGCTCCACAGAGATCACGAGTGACCTTTCCTCTTGGAGAGGGGTGAAGTAAACAACACTTATCTCGGATTTAATGCGGTGGAGACAAGCGGCACTTTATCTCCGCTCCACACCACAAGGAGCAGGGAAGCACAGGGATGATTTTCCTGTTTTTTACTGTGTAAGCCATCTCTCAGGCCAGCCCTCAAGTTGAGCTGAAACATTTCCTCATGGAAAGATCTCGGTTGGAGCAGTAGGTTACGGGCTTGCACAACTTCTTGGCGCAGTTCAACCTTTGGCAAAGGCAGTCTGAGCTCTCCTTAGTGGGTTGATATTTTTACTCCATTAAATTTTCACATCCTTCATACCGTTTCCTTTAGGAAGGTATCAGGGGACATGCAATCCCTGTTCCTTCTATTTTGGAATTTTTTCCATCAATAGACATAAATCCTTCCCTTTCCCCCTCCGCACAGTTGGAGATTCTGGCAGATGGAAATCTGACAGGGTTTTTTGACAGTGGATTTCTCCTGTCTATCATTTTTACTATAAGAATGACATCTGGCTGCCTCATATGCTGCAATGGGTGGAAATTTTCCAACAGGTTTTTCCTAAATAAAACTCCACAGGCCAAGGGACAGTGAGAGTTACTTTGGGTGCCAAATGAGAAGGGCTGGAGGAGACCCTCACTGAGGGTTAAATGGATGAGGCACCTTTGCCTCCATAAACTCCAAACCTTTGCAGAAGCTGATCCACGGAAAGCAGACTGCAGGATCCAGACTTAGAGGAAATCAGGCGTTTAGTAGAAATTCAGCACTTACTGTGTGGTTTGAGCAGAGCAGAGGAGCAGGGGCCATGCCTGCATGCCCTACAGGAACACTGTCAGGAAAGTAACCCCCCAAACCCGGAGCCCACTGGAAAAGTCTTTTCCACACGCTTAGTCATACCAGGGCAGAGAGGGCAGAGCCTCATTTCCTTACGCAGCACGCTGGCACAGCACCAAAGCTCTGCCAAGCCCCTGCACATGAGCCAGGAGCATCCAGGGAGCTGATTCCAATGCAGGGATAAGGAGCTCAGGCACCTTAATGGATGTGCTGGACCAAGGATATGCAAGAGGACACAAAACCAACTTTCGAAATGCAACTTGAAGCATTTGGTTCGAAGGACAGAAAGTCAGCACTGGCATTCCATGCTAAGGAAACCATTACCTCACCTGTAGGTTGCTCAGGAGGCAAGTCTCCCGTGTTTACTCTTCCCCTACCTTTTTTCCTGGGCTCAGTATAAAGTGTTATATTGACACAAGCAAGCGGAGAAGTTCCGTAATTTAATCTCTGCCATTAAAATTTCAGGCTCCACGGAAAAAGAAACCCTGCCTGTTCATCAGGTCCAGCGAAATTCAGGTGGCAGCCGGTGTCACATTTCCACAAACTCCACAAACTCTGCAGCACCAGGCTGCTTCCAGGATGGGGGGGAAGGAAGGGCATGAGCAGTGCAGCTCAGGCAGAGCGTGCTGGCCCGCGGTGCAAACGCATATTAATAATTCAGGCTGTTCTATTTTGGACTGGGAATGTGCTGCCGCTCACCTGTACTGCTTGGAGCAAGGCCTGAAATAGAAACTCCTGTAGGAGCAGCCCGGAGGGCAGTGCCAGCACTGGCAGGGCAGTGCCAGCAGCCTGGCGGGGCGGGCACTGCGGGGACAGCCTTTGCAAGGTCAGCCCTTCCCTTTGGTCTGTGAGTCTTGGCTGAGCTGTGACACCCCAGAACTCTGAGGGATGCTGGTCTTCTTCCCGAGGGCCCAGCCAGGCAGGCAGGGTCCTGCATGAGGAGGGATTTTCCCAAGAAATACCAGACCCTGCTGCTGTGCCTGTGCTGGTATTGTCACCTCCCTCAGGTGACACCACACGGTGCTGGGGTGTCACTGTGATAGTTTACGAAAATTCTTTCACTAGGATTTTCTCCTAAAAAGCTGAGAAGCCTCAGAAAAGAAATGTAAACCAGAACTATCTGATTGCTGTACAATGCAGTCTAAAGATAGTTTACCAACAAGTACATCTTTGATTGGTCTCATGTGAATTGTTTTTACTTGATAACCAATCATAGTCCAGCTGTGTCAAAGCTCTGAACAATCACGAGTTTTTATTATTCATTTCCTCTCCTAGCCTTCTGATGTATTCTTTTCTCTATACAGTTTACTATAGCTTTAATACAATATTTTTAATATAATATAATAAATCAACCTTCTAAAAATATAGAGTCAAATTCATCTCTTCCCTCATCCTGGGAGGCAAACACATCGAGACTGGGGCCTTTAACAGTTCAGTTCTGCCACAAGTGATTACTGCTCTGTTGCCTGAAGTGACTGCTTTATATAGATTTTACCTCAGATCCTGAAAGCTGAATGACCAAATCTCTTTCAGGAAATTATTCTACCTTAAGCGCTGGCTTTCGGAAATGCATCATCTGACTTTCTGGGAAATTGCAAATGTTATATTGTTAGAAAACACAAGTCACAGGACTTCACAAGTGGTTCTCCTGCACAGGCTGAAGTCACTGCTGCAGATTTACTGGCATTCTCTGGCTTGTGCTGTCCTACGCCAGCTCCTAAGTGAATAATTTGAAAAATTGTACTTGATGATGTTTGAACTCAAAGGGAGAGCAAGGACTGTCCTAGAGCACTGTGATTCCAGGCATGGCATCTCTGTTCCCTGGAGCTTTTCACAGGCAGCATTTCCAGCACACCTCAAACCACTGAGTGCCTAAAGCTATGCAGTTTGGTGCTAAGCACCATAACGATGCCCTGCTTATCACACAAGGTATCAGACATCGGAGCAGCTGTAGCACCACAATTCCTGAATCCTGAGCAATGGCTCCTTTTTTAACAATGCAGAAACATGAAAAAAAAATGTGGAACAATCAGAAACCGCTAGAGGAGACAAAATGGAAGCTGTTAGTTTTGTAAATCAATTAAAATAAAAGGGAAGGAAAAAAAATAAACAAGAAGGAGCCAAGACTTTAGCACGTGCTTTCTCAGCCAAGTGCAGAAATTGATTCGTGCCAATGGAAGGGGAGAGCCAGAACAGCCCCATTCACTGTCCTCAGGAAGCTGCTGATGCTGAAATCACACCACATGACCCAAAATTTGAGACAATTGCTGGAGAATGATAACTGCTCCAGAAGGAGACAGTGTGTCATGGAGTGATGGGAAGGGTGTGCAACAGGAATTACCTGGGATGGGAAGAGTGTGCTACAGGAATTACCTGGGATGGGAAGGGTGTGCTACAGGAATTACCTGGGATGGGAAGGGTGTGCAACAGGAATTACCTGGGATGGGAAGGGTGTGCAACAGGTGCTACAGGAATTACCTGGGATGGGAAGAGTGTGCAACAGGAATTACCTGGGATGGGAAGGGTGTGCTACAGGAATTACTGAGCTGGGCTCCAAAGCAAGGGACGATGTGACAGCAGGGAATTCTCTGTGGCTGACTCCAAGCATTCAGCCTTTCTGTGTAAGAAAAGGGATTAATCAGTTTTTTCATTTTCAATGCCATTTTCATTTTCAATTACATCTTCCTGACTCCAACAAGTGATTCCTCACTTCTTACCACAGGGTTTGGTGGCACAGCCAGCCCTTGCTCTGCCCCTTCCAGAATCCAGCTGTGCTGCAGAGGGGGAGAGCTGTGCCATGCTCAAAAGCAGGGCGTGCAGGAGCACTGCCTGCAGCCCCCTCCTCCAGCCTGCTTCTTTATTTATGTATTTATTTATTTATGTATTTATGTGTCCACTGCAACTTCCAGGCAGAGCCTTTCCCTGCTCCTGCATGCACAGGGCCATCCCAGGGCTGGAGGAGCTGCAGCAGAAAGGATTGCTGAGAGGGCTCAGGGGAAGTGAGACATGGCAGTGCTCTGTTTTCTGCTTCAAACAACAGTAATTCCTGCGACATTTTATTTTCTACACCAATTCGTGGCTGAAAAAGCAATTTCTATGTGACGTGTAAATTGATTTTTAAGCCATTTTGTTAAAAACTAAGAAGCATGTATGCATGCCACTTCCCTGAAACCCCTTGTTTTCTTTTTTTAGGACCACAGCCTGCTTTGAAACTTACTAGAATTTACTTTTTGGCCCAGAAATTTTACTGAGAGCATCTGCTGGCTTCTGCTTCTAGGATGGATTGTGCTTTTGCTGTGTAACTACGAGCCTGCTCTTTCACCTCCCCTGTGTGTAAAGACAATATGTCTTTATATATTTATATACTCACAGTGCAAGTGATTATACAAAACCTGAATGTTTTCCAATGGAGATCTGCACTGGGAGAACTTTTTCCCTGTGAGGATGGGGTGGCCCCGGCACAGGTTGCCCCTGGATCCCTGGGAATATCCAAGGCCAGGCTGGACGCGGCTTGGAGCACCCTGGGATAGTGGAAAGCGTCCCTGCCACGGCACTGGAAAGGCTTTGAGGACCTTCCCACCCACACCTGCGGTTCAGTGATTCCATGACAAACCAAGAGCCTACCTAGCAGAGAGCTCCATCCCAGCTGCCCTGCCGGGGCATTCCCGCGGCTCTCCCGGGATGCTCCGCTGCGCATCGCGGGGGTCCCTGGAGCGGCGCGGGGCCCCGCCGTGCCCGGGGGCTCCGCCCGGAGCTGCCACCGGCGGGGCCGGGGGGGTTCCGGGGCTCCCGGGAGTTTCCGAGAGGATCCCGGGGGGTTCCCGATGAGTCCCAGGGGGTCCCGGGGCGCGGCCTCCCGGCGGCCGCCCCGGTGACGTCAGCGCCACGCCACGGTGACGTCAGAAGCGGGGCGGGCGGCAGCTCCCGGCGCGCCCCGCGCAGAGCGGGGGAGCGCGCCCGGCGCTGCGCCTCCATCCCTGCCCGCCGTGCCGCCGGCATGTTCTCCAGGAAGAGCCACGCCGACGTCAGGAAATCCACGCAGAAGGCGCTGGACCCCAAGCGGGACGTGCTGACCCGCCTGAAGCACCTCCGCGCTCTGCTGGGTGAGCGGGGGGTGGGCGCGGGGGGACGCGGCCCCGGGGCCCTCAGCCCCTCGGGGGGTGCCCGGGCAGAGCCGCGGCCGCGGGCGGGTCTGCGAGCGCTGCTCGCCCTCCGCTGCGGTGTCCGGGGAGACAGCAGCGAGCCCGGCGTGGCAGCTGTCCGTGCTGTGGGCAGAGAGCCTCCCCGCCCAGCCCGGGCTCTCTCCGCCGCAGAGGCAGCCCCGGTGCGCGCCCTCCGTGGGGAGAAAGTTTGGGGTGCCCGGGGGAACTCGCGTGTGCCGCTGTGCCGGGCTGGGCACCCCGCTGGAACCGCGGGGAAACGCGCAGCCCTGGTCACTTTCGGAGAAACTCTGCTTCTGTCAGTAACATCAACTCGGGGCTCTTTGCTGGGTGTTTAAGCTCCGAAAGAAGTCGCGGGGTGGTGTTCTGTGTGGTTTGGGGCAAGGCTGGACGTGTCTAGGGGCGCCTTGCGGGTGACGGCTTCCACCCTGGGCATCGTGGAAATGAGTTCCCGCTGTGATCCTGCCGGAGGTGGAAAGCCGCCGATGAGTTCCAGCTGTGACCCGCGGTTCGGGAGGGTTCGGGTGGCCTCTGTTCGCTGTTCAGACGCGGCAGGGGCCGGGTCTGCTGAGGGGAAGGGGCTGTGCCCGGTGAGTGCTTCCAGGTGATGCTGCTTTGTTCCAGGTGCGGGCGATCATCGCCGATGTGCCGCACTTGTTCCTCGTGAGCTCCCGAAGGAGCTGGCTGGGAGCAGCCGCCCTGGGGGACACAGCATCACATATGGCCTCGTGTCACGCTGTTGGGTTTGGTGACTTCTCAATTAAAGGTGTTTGTGGTCGCTGTTCCGGGTGTAGGCTGTTGCAGGGCTGGCAGGGGCTGTGCTGTGTCCAGCTGCCCGGCGGGTCACTGCAGGCACTGTCCGAGCGGCTCTGGGTATGCTCCTGACAAATCTGCTCTTGGCAACACCGGTGTAAACATTCGAGGCAGCACGGGAGTGGCTTCTGGAAGATGCTCTCTTGATAGGTAACCTCGCCACGGTGTCTTCTGTGGTACTGTTCAGCAGAGAAAAAAACTCCGCACGTGGGAGTTGGAAAAAAAAAATAAATCCGGCACGTAAAGCTTTTGGTATAAAGGCTCAAAAGAAAGTAGTTGGATTTCGTTTTTTTTTCTTCTCCTTCTCCCCAGATGTGTCTCTCCTTGCCTTGGCCAGGGGTAGGAATGTGTGTGTCTGTTTCTCCAACTGCTTCCCTCGGGCCACAGTGCCACACGTTCCCCAAATAGCTGTTCCTGCTCTCCCGTTTCCTTGGGAGATGCCAGCTCCTCTTCCTTTGTTAGTTTAAATCACGGGAATTTAATTGTAAACAAAATGTCAGTTACTCTTCTGTGATCCCACTGGTGCGGGAGGATACAGATCAGAGGGAAGATGATCATAGGGGAGGGATGAGCAAATGGAATGTGTGTTTCCATAAATAAGGGCTCACGTGAGCTTTGGATTGCTTCAGGTCCCTTAGTGGCACCTATGTAAGTTTGTCCAGTGCCCAAAGTGAAAGAAAAGAGTCCACTTAAGTTGGTGTTGGTTATGACATCTCTCAAGCCTCCAATGGCCTTTGGAATCTTAGTTCCAGCTCTGTGGGGTGCTCTGTGCACATGGCAGGACAAAATGCTACCCAGATCGACAACAGGAGTTAAAATTGGGTGTTCAGCTGTGTTTGAGAAATGATCAGAACATTTCCCTTATTTCTGTATTGCTATGGAGATGTACTCATGGCCAGAACTTCTGTTAAGTTAGTGAAGTTCTAAATACAGTTTGTGGAAGTGCCAGTAGTGTGGCCTTTTTTTTTTTTAAGATAGACTTAAAAAGCAGTGACCTGACAAAGAGTGGTGGGGATGTACAGATTTGGCTCTTCCCCACTGCCTGGCCACAAATGAAGCCTCTGCTTTTTCCTAGAGTGGTTTTTGTGGGACAAAAACAAATTGCTGCACCTTAAGAATTTTTTTCTGTGGCTCTCCTTGGGTAAAAATATCCTTTTTATATTGAAACTTCTCTTCCAATAGTGTTTTCTCCTTGGGCACAGGAGTCAGAAGTGCTGCTGCTAACAGATGTGGGATGCTGCTTTGTCCAGTGCTTTCAGCCTTTTCTCTCTTGAGCAGTGGGAGACACACAGAGTTAAGACTAAATGTGAAATTTTTAAGGTTAGCAAGTGCAAGCCTTATTTGTTGCCTTTAAAACATACCTGTTAGGAAAGCCCATGCTTTCCATGGAACTGCCTTGATCAGAGATGGGATAACAAAGGAGAGTAGTGGGATTTTGGTTCTGGCACTGCTTGGCCTCGTGGTTCTGTACAGCTGCAGGACCAATACTGGCTGGGTAGAAACTTTCATTTACAGACAGTCAAAAAGGGGATGTGTGCAGACTTCCTGCTGAATTCAGGGATTGTTCTGTAGAGCTTGTGTGACATTGGAGGTGTTAACATAATTTTGGAAGTTGTTCCAGTTGGAAGGCCGTTTTGGTAACGGGCTGTTTCATGCTGGCATGCTTTTTTTGAAGATAAGTAAGAATTGTGCATTATTTGTGGGGTGAGGCTGGTCATAAAAGTTTATCATTAACCAGGGTGTGGCTGCAAAATTCACTTAATCTCCTTTAATTTTTTTAAGTACTTGAGGATTAAGAGAGCTTTGAGAAAATAGCATAAAGTGACTTTGGAAGTTCATGGAATTAAGGGATCATTTCTAACAGGTGCCTGTGGTAACATTTGGCAGTTAACAGGAAAATAAAAGGCAAGCCCATGTGCTAAGGACAGGCTTAGTGTCCCCTCTGGGTTTTTTTTAATATGAGGAAGAGCAGTGAGAGTTTGGCAATAGACTCAGGCTCTTACTAAGTGATACCCGAGTGTAACACTAAATTTTAAATTTAATGGTAAGGCGAGTCAGTGTGATGAGCTCACATGTCCTGTTTATAGAGAAGAGATAGGGTGTGACCCTCCTGAGTGTCTCTGTGTTTCCTGAGTGTTGCTGCAGCAGCTACTGTCAGGTGTTAGCTAGACTTGTGAGCTTGTCCTGCGTGGGAAAGGGGGAAATTTTTTGGGTTTGGGATGGCTGCTGGTGCTTGCCTGAGGTCGGGGTGCCTGTTTGCAGCTGTAGTAACCTGGGAGCTGTCTGGGAGTAAATATAAAAACAGACCCAAATTCCTGCAGTTCAGCCCCAAGCTTGCTGCCTCATTTCCTCGAGTGCTTCTAAATACTCCTTCAGGCAGTGCTTTTCCCCAAAGTCAGGGTTTTATCTTGTTATCTCGAGTGATAAATGGCGCAGGAAACTTTCCCCGATGTTTTCCATGTAAGAAGCAGGAACGAGCCCTGCTGCAAGTTAAACACATCTGTGAGAAAGGGCTGTGGCTGTAGGGATGCAGCTCAAATCACACTCACCCGTGAGTCACCACCGAGATGCCACATTTAGAAAAAAAGGAGGATTTGCTTTCTTGGTGAGGCAGTTCCTTTCTCTTCCCTTCGCAATTTAGAGGGAAAGTTTCCTTTTTGTTTAGATTTTAATGACCTCATTCCCTCATATGAAATCCCTGTAAATGAAAGCCTTGTTTTCCCCTGGAGTTGTGTTTAACAGGATGCATTCATGGAGAGGAATAATTGCACTTAGCTTGTAAATTCAGACCAGTAGTTTGCAGGAAACAAATATCACGTTAAAGTGTTTCCCTGCTCTAATTGTTTCCATAGTACAAGCAGCCAAGCAGAGCCTTACTGCTGGAAAGGTACTAATTTAAATAAAAATCAGGTTGTCCAGGGCTAAAGTTATTATTTCTTCTATAGTTGTGGGATCTTATTGAGCCTTCTTGCTGGAATCAGCTTTATTTTGGGTAACAAATGGGTTTCTTGCAAGGTGGGGCTTCGATGAGATGTGATATTAATTTTGGCCCTTCATCCTTTTCTGGGGGAAATGACCCAACTTTCCTTGACCAAATCAGTTGCAGTAAAGACCAAAGGGAGGGAATTAATGTGTGTTTAGCAAGTGTCAGGCTTAGAAAACAGTGGACTTTTTTCTTGTAGAAAATAAACTTATTTCAAATTTCAGACCCAAGTTAACACTTAGGAACGTGCTATATGCTCCAGTTGCCATTATTCTAAGAAATGAATTGAGAATATGCTGTTTTCTGGCTTGATCTGCTTGCCAGATGAATGCAAGAGCTGAAATTGCATCCAAAATTTTTTGCTAGTGTTTTTCTCCAGCAGTACCTGCTTGTTTTGATGGTACAGAGGCCATTTGGTTACACTAAGCTAAAACTCAAACCCCCTTTTTTTTTTTTTTTTTTCTTTCCTATTTTTAGTGGAAAGCAAATGAACCAAAGCCCCAATGAAGACTCTCATAAATTCAGTGAAATTCTTTGCAAGGATGGACTGACAGTTTAGTACAGCATACTCGGTGAACTCACTGAAATAGCTTTGTATTGCATTTATTTCATTCTCTAAAGCTAAATTTGCAGAATGCCTGTAATTCTTGTCTTGCTGCTCTTGTGTAATTACTCTGTTCCTCTTTTCAGATATTGTGGATGGAAGTGACCTCAAGCAGTTTTTTGACAACAATTATTCTCAAATTTATTTTATATTCTATGAAAACTTCATAACACTGGAAAACAGCTTGAAACAAAAAGGTAAGTTTTAGAGTTTTTCCAGCAGCTGTTGGTCAGTGTTCCATAACTGTGCTCCAGGGCATTCCATTAAAGCCTGTCCAATGGTTGTCTAGTCCTCAGTTTTCTGTATTTACACTAATAGTTTCCTGCAGTACAGTGTGAGTATTAATCACTTCAATTTTATGGTAGCAGGAGAGATGAGCATGGAAAATCACTGAAATGAGAGCAGCAGCTGATCACATTTCTGGGTTCCTTTCAGCATTTACATACCCATCCTCTCACCTTGCTCCAGGCTCCTGCAGCTCCCTCTGCTCAGCTGAGACACAGCCAGAGCAGAGACAGGCACTGCAGCCTGGGCACACCTCACACTTGGGATCTTTATTTAAGATGAGAAATAAATTGAGTGGCATCTTTGACTTCAGCTGAACAGCCACAGCCTCATTCTGCTGTCTTTTATTGTATGTTTCTGGCAAGCAATGTTGTTTTGTGTCTTGCAGGGAATAAATCACAAAGGGAGGAGCTGGACTCCATCCTCTTTCTTTTTGAAGTAAGTTTTCCATACCATGAAAACTAATTTGTGTTTTAAATCTCACTGTCATTCTGTGCTTGCTTAGTGCTTTGCAGTGAGGGCTGAAACCAGGTGTCAGTCACCTGAGTTAAGAGATGTTATCAAAATGTCCTGGAAATCCAGCAAAAACACCTCTATCCTGAGCATTTGGGAGCTGATGCTCTGGAAGGAAGCCAGGGGTATTGGTGGAATTAAGGAGCACTACTGCAATCAGTAGTTGCATTGCTCTGTAGGCTAAGGCTTTCAGAAAGTCTGCTTTCTGTTGTTTCTTTTCTGTTTTAATTAAGAAAGAGTTTGCTCCTGTGTTTCATGGAGGGCCAGTTCAGAAGAGCAGCGCCTTCCCCTCTGTGTTTATTTTGCATGTGTCACAGCAGGAGGCTGGGCTCTGCTCCCCTCATGTGGAGGCTTCTGTTGTGATTCCAGTGTTGGGTCTTGCAGCTCAAGGGAAATAAAAGGGCAGGAGTTGTCAGCTACTGCATTTCAGTTTGATCTGAGTGTGTGAAATGCTGATTTGGTTTTTCTTGTTCAATGTAACATCTTTCTTTTCCAGAAGCATATCCTTCCCAGCACTGGCCATCAGAGCATTGGCAGTGTCTGGGGGAGAAATGTTACCTAATTAACTTTTGCCTCATCAAATTAGGATTGCTTTAATTTAAGCAAGAATAGTATGGGATAGATCATTTTCCAAGGTACCTCTTTGACTGGAGTTATTACCTAAATGTATTTGGATGTGAGAAAATATCCCTGGACCAGATGAAAGCCTGACACTTAAAAATGTTCTTATAATGCACACTGAAATTCTCAGCTTAAGAGAAACTCTGCCTCTGGTCAAAAAGGTCTGGCAGTTAATTAGGTAAGTAATTGGCCAGATTTCTCTCTTAAGGTTAAACACACATCATCTACTGATTTCATTCACTTTTCTTTATTTCTTTCTCTGTTAGTCCAACTACTGACTTTTTACCTGAGTATTGCATCATAGAAATGTTATTTTTGTTTCTATTTTGGGGTTTGTTTGGTAGGAAAAAGCCCTTCAGATTTTCAGTGGGACTCTAGAAATTGAAGCTAAAGGTTAATTGTTCTCAACTCCTCTTACTCCCTCTGCAACACCCCCAGACCCTCAGAAGTATGTGGCTTCATGGTTTTGCATTAATGAGTAGTTTGTGGTTGAAATGATATTTATAGTGACAAGAAGAATGATGCTGTTTAGCCTAATGTCCCTGTTGTGGGAAAAATGGCCATGAGAATGATGACATGGAATCCTGGGCTTTTGTGACCTTGAATTCTCACTTTGCTGTCTCCCTTTTCCTCTTTTCCCTCGTTTCCCCCTCTGTGAGACCACATTTTCACCCTGAGATCAGAGTTGTGCTTTCTGCTCCTTGTGACATTAGCACAGGTCTGCTCTGGGGTTGTGCCCGAGGCACTGGCACAGAACACAAGCTCACAAATTTGCCAGGACTCTTTGGGGCAGGAGAAACTCTTCTTCCTCCTCTTCCTCCTCAGTGCCAGCAGAGAAGGTGTAGCTGTGCAGGTTAATGGAAGCTCGTTAATACGCTGGGGCCTTGGATAAAGAATGACATTTCTGTGCCTGTGCCATTGAATAGGAAATAGCCAATGCTTGCTCATCTGGGTGGAGGGAATAACTGGGCATTCCCAGGGCTTGGAAAGGGGTGGTCAATAGCCACCCCTTAATACTCCTTAAAAGTAGTGGGAGAATGTGCTGTCTGAAGGAGAAAAAAAATCAGTGGTTGTGTCTGAAGCAGGGACAGCCTGGTCACCCTGGGGGGAGAGGAGATCCTTCCAGTGTTTGTGTGGGATTCAGAGTGATTCCCTTCATGGTGGGGATCTGCTGGATTGAATGTGCAGTCCATGGAGAGCTAACCCTGGGTGAGAGCAGCCCGAGAGCCTCAGCACAGGACAGGGAGTCAGAAATGCCAAGAGATGAAACATTCATACTCCAAGCCATAGGAAACAGAACTAATTGATTGTTAAGCTTTCCGTGTTTAGTGTGATGTCAGTGGGAGCCAGGAGGATGCTGCATTTTCTGCTAATTAGCTAAATAGGTAGTTACTTAGGATTAGCAAATCCTGAGTCCCCATGCTGAGGGTTAAGAGCTTAAAAATCAATAAAAATATTTATGAGGGAATTGCTGCCTTTGCCTTTCCTGGAGGTTTAGTGGGATCGTGCTGCTGTTGTGGAGTGACACCTAGTGTGTGTATTGGGCAGCAAAGCTTTTCCCACAAATCCTCTGGAAACTGACTTGGCTTGGTAGTAATTTATGGAAGTTCTAATTTTACACATAAGCTGCACAGCTTGGCCACACAGCAACAGCTTCAAACAACATGTTACCCAGAGAAGAAATGTTAGCCAGCAGGGAGGAATGCCAAGGGTTAACTGTTGCAATTAATACTGCAAAATGCTTGGCTCTAACTCTGTAAGGTGCTTTGGCCTTGTCTTTTCCCAGATAGATACTTGTGAATTGATATGACAGCAGTACTGTTATTTTTCCCTGCTTCAGCTAAAAGCCCAGAATTATGTGACACACAATTTTTTTCTGTTGAGGCGTGGCTCTATCTGTTTGCAGTGCATTTGCAGAACAGGTTGCTGTTGTTTCTTGTGAACCTCCTCCCTTTTGAGGGAGCAGCTCAAA
Source organism: Onychostruthus taczanowskii (assembly GCF_017590055.1). NCBI lineage: Eukaryota > Metazoa > Chordata > Aves > Passeriformes > Passeridae > Onychostruthus > Onychostruthus taczanowskii. Next base: position 5,223,614 of record NW_024503124.1, read on the forward strand.
ACCTCAGATTTGAGGGCAGCTCTGAGCCCTGTGTGTCACAGACCTGCCAGGAGGTGACCTGTATTTATGTCCATTTTCTGGCACCAATAACAGTATTGTTGGTTATATATTGGTTATATATATCTATTTGTGAAAGTTTGGGTTTGTTTTTTTAATAATTAAGTGTTTTTTCGTTTTTGCAGCATCAGGTACTGTTTCCTCTGATACTGTAGTTTTTAAATCTCTAATGAAGTAAAAGCAGATTGATGGTTTTGAGATACATAGATGAATTTCTTGCCGTTCTCTATAATTTTTCATTAGTTAAGAGCAGCCACATCTGTCGTGCTGATGGTGTCATAAAATGCATTCCACTGGTCTGACAAGTTCACTGGATGAAATGTTTTACACTCAGATTTTTTCAGGTGTAGAAAAGCTTCCCCAAGCCTGTGTTTTGTTTGGAGTTTGTGGTTTCTTGAGCCTGGTGCAGATGTGAATGCTGAGCCTCAAGCTCAGTAGAGTAACAAAGGGGCTTTTCTGTTTATAGCAGTAAGAGTGCTTATAGCTCTACTTTTCTACACATAGAAAATTACTTTTGGAACCATTTATGGTTTGTTCTACCATAATTCCAATAACATTGCTGCTATTCTTAAAACATTCTGTGGTAAATTCTAGCTATGTGTTTCAAATATTTTGCTTCAGAGATCTTACTGTTTCTTGTTATGCCTGGGGCAGTGATAAGTGCCCTGTGTGCTTTGGGCAGACATTTTCCCTCAACAAATAACTGTAAATAATTTATTAATGCAACAAATGGAGTATCCCTTCATTGAGATTGAGCTGCTGCAGGCATGCTGACTCCATTGGCCTCTTGGCTTGCCTGACTCTGTGACTAGAGGATGGAAAAGTTCTAAATTGATGCAAGTTTTGGTAGTTGAACACCCTGAAACCACCAGCAGAGCACAGAGGCCTGGAAGAGCTCTTATGTCTTGACTTGGCTTGAAGTAGATCCACCTGCCACTGAGTCCTGGAAATTCTGAATCCATTCACGTGACTGCAGGCTTGCCATTGGCACTGCTGCTGGTTCTGCCTCCAGGAGTGTGTTTGCCCAGCAAGGGCACCTTGGGGGTGGCTGTCATTGATCCAAGACCAGCCTGGCACATCCAGAGCAGCAGAACAGCAGTGCTCATTGTCCCCCTGTGGCTGTGGGGATAGGAAACATCCCCTGGGATCCCAGGTGAGGCTTGGCCCAGCCTCAGCCTGGGTAGCCAGCACACAGTGATGGGCACAGAGCTGCCAGTCATGGTGGGATTCAACAAGGGGGGCAAAAGCAAAAGGCTTTTAAAAAGAAATAGCGGTTTTGGTTAAGTCACAGTGAGTCTGTCAAAAAATGAACCTTGGTGGTTTTTATTTTGCTTCAATAAGAGACAGAGCTTTCAAAAAGCAGCATCCTGTGTAAACTAAGATTTAAACTTCACATTATTCCTAGTCATGCAGGAAGTCCAAACGAAAAAGAACTATGGATAATCAGTTAAAAGAACTGACAGATACCCTGATGTGTTGATCAGTAGTAATACCTAATTTCTATTTCAAGTGTGTTATAATGGATTACCATATAGATGCAGCAAAGCACTAAGCATTAAATAGATCTATGTGTTTTCTGAAAAAGCAATATTATTTTGCACTGTGGGGTTTCTTAAAATATTTCTTATTAGTGTAGTGTGAAACTAGGAACAAGATGTCAATAGCCAGCTTGGATTCACAGCGGTGCGGCTGACAGCCTGGGCTGGGGAAGGGAGGGGAAGAAACTCTCATTTGTTACATAGCAATAGCAGTGAATGTTCTCCAGAGCACCAGGGGTGGGGAGGGTGTACAAAATGTTGCTGGAAATGTGAAGTTGCAAAGGGAACAACTGGAGCTGGTTCACGACTTGTGCAGTCTTGTGTCATGCTGCAACACCCCCTCAGTCCGGAGCTGCAGTGCTCAGGGCAAAAATCACCGGCTGGAAGTTGTGCTGGTGGGACTGGGGCTCAGCTTGTGACCTTCAGAATTTATATTTAATGATGTAGACTTTGTACCTGGGTGATTTCTTTTTGCATTGCGGGAGCAGACGTGGGCTCTGCATCCGTGTCGTTTGGAGTGGCCCTGCTCTGCTGCAGAGCTGTGCTGTCTGCAGTGCAGGAGGGGGACAAGGTTGCTTTTTGAGAATGCCTGCTTGCTGTGGGACAGGACCGTGCAGGTGATCAGTCACACCCTTGCATTTTTTCAAAATACATGTGTTTATTGTTTTCATGGTTTTGAGATGCTGAAAAGGAGAATGCAAGGGAAGTGACTTAAGTGTCTACGTTTTTTTGCTGTGTCAAAAGACTTTGGGTTATGGGAGCTTTTCTCAGATAGGAACTTCTCTCCTCTTGCTAGTGGTTTGAACGCTTGAATTGTTTTTGATTCAGTCACCTGACAAGGGTGTTGGATTCTGTGTTTTGTAAAGACAGAAGAATGGTAAGCATGTTGCTTTCTGCCCTGACCCCCTCAGCTTTGTGCAATTTAGAGTTTAGGCTTGTTTTCCCTGCTTGTTGTTGAACTGTTCAGCAGCATTTGTTCTTCTGCTTTTCCCTGGATACAACCTAAAGTTTGCTGAGACTTGGATGTGAAAATTGTTACCAAATTCTTTTTCAAATGGGTCTTTATTACAGAGCTTTGCACTTTTTCAGCCTATGCAGCTCGCACCTTGTCATAGCTCACTTTATAGAAGGGAACTTGGTGTTCAAATTTAGATGAAACTGTGTAACAGACTAAAACAATGGAAACAAAATATGTGTGGTTTTGTTTTGTTTTCCATGATAAATATGCTAATGTATGAAGCTTCCTTCCTTCAGTGTGTCGTGTGAATCCAGCCCAGTTTTTGTTGCCGGTTTGCCATAGGGTTTTGTTTCCTGGAGCTTTTCCTCGCACACCTCGGGCACACGTCTTGTGGTGAGCCTGGGACAGTCCCAGCTCCCACGCAGAACTCCTGGGTTAGGTTGGGTTAGAAGTGCTCCTGGGTTAGCTTAGGACTCCTTTCTGCCCCGTGCCAAGTTAAGTAATGATTAATGCCAGAAATAGTCTGGAGGAGTGGGGGGCTGCCAGTGTTTTAATGTTTAGATGGGTAACGATAACTCCTTGTCCATGGATCCTGCAATCTGATTGGCAGAAGCCTGGTGCTTAACTAACAGGTAAAGCCCCAGTGTGAGTCATGGCCTCATTTTTAGCCAGTCAGATCCTTCATCCCAAGCATTCCTGCTGCCCACGGACAGGGAGCTCAACCTCTGGACCCTCTGCTCCCGGGGTCCTGCTGGCACGGTGTGCTGGGGAGGGAGCTGGGGAAGTGACACTGAAACAAAATACAAGGAACATGGAAAGGACCTGCCTGGTTTGCATTTTTATTCTGGTTAACCTTTCAGAAATGCTATTTACTGTGTGGGGAGCACATGCTATGGTGAAGATGTGGAGGAGGACCAGACTGTCTGTGACCCGAGGTCTAGCTCCCTATGCCCACGAACTTGTCATGACTACCATCCTCTGCTGTGGAGAAAGGAATGTTCCATGTGCAAAAAGACTGTTCTAATGTTGAATATCATTTCTGAAGCCCTTTATTGTCAAAAGCAAGAGGTCTGTCCTGCTCCATGTCTGGAGCACACGCTCTGGCAGTGGTGGTGACTCTGTCACCCAGCTCTCAGGAGTGGCCCACAGTGCCGGCTGCTTTCTGGGCTGTGATGCTTTGTTTTTTCCTGTCAGCTTCTGTGTGCAGGGCACCCTCAAATGTGTCACTGTTGCTTAGGTGACCTGTCATCCATTTGCATCCTGCATGTGGTATTACTGAGAACACAGAGGTGCTTTGTTGTGCAGAAATTCGTGGCAGTCATTTTGTCTGATAATTGCAAGGAACTCTGACTGTCAGTCATTTATAACATTGTTTAATTTAATTTGATTTCCAAACTGAAGTGTTCAAAACTAGTTTCCTGTTTAAATATATCTTCCTAATTTCTTATTTCAATGGCTGGAAAGTTGTAAGGTGGAGGCATTTTCTGTGTGGAACGTGTGTGAAGCCCTGTGTACTGCCAGACCTTTGAGAGGTGGAGCAGCACTGAGAGCTGTGCTGCTGCCAGCAGTTTAAAAAGAAACTGTGTATTTATGTGTATCTCATTTGTATGTTGTGCATCTGTTTCTCTGTATCTCCTGATGAACCCGTTTTATTACAGAAAATTTGACTAGTTTTTGTTTCCTGCAGAAAATATTGCAGCTACTACCAGAGAGGATTTTTTATCGATGGCATTTTCGCAAAGAAATAGTTTTGTTTTTTTTTTTTTTTTTTTAAATGCACTTTTCAGTAATTTTTTCAGATCAATTTTTATTTTAATGAGTGATATATGAGTAGAGTTATGAATACGTGGTATTTGTTTGCAAGTTTGGCCCCAGCTGTCTTTCCCAGATTCTCATGAAATGGAGGATTTTCCCAGCATCCTGTTAGACTATGGCCTTGGCCATGACAGACACAAGATACTCATGGGTGGCTTCCTCAGACCAGGATTGTTTTTTCCTCACTCTCTGGTGGTATTGAAGCTTCTGGAAGAAGGGAAGGAATAGGAGTCTGGCAGAGAGCTGCCTTGGGTGGCCAGAACACCTTGCAATCCAGTGAAGTGGTTTAACTTGATCATTTCCTCTGAATCAAATGCCTTGGATTTGTCAGTGCTTTTCAAATTCTGCTTCCAAATGCCACCAGTGTGGCACCAAAAGGTTTTTATGCTGCTTAGTAAAATTTAGTGAGGGGGTTCTATTCCTTCCAAGTAGGACTTTTTGGTTGGGGTTGGTTTGCAGCACTGTCTGACCAGCTGCCATTTTTGTCATCAGAACAAGGAGCTGCTTTTGCAGAAGAACAATGAGCGGAAGTTAAAGGTCAAGGGAAGGGCTGTTGTCACATTTCCACTCAGCACTGACAAAAACAAGGGGAGACATCTGCCTGGCCACTTCATAATGCTTCAGCTGCACTAGTCCAGACCAAATTGGTTCCACTTGGTTGCTCTGTAGCTGATACATTCTTTATTCTTCTATTGAGTGGTCATAGTGGCAAAATTTTTTATCTGTGTCCAAAAAGCGATGTACAGAATTTGGCAGAGTATTTATTTACACCTCTGCCTTGTGATTTCCTTTTGCTTAACATTCATGTGCATTAATGTGAATTCTGTATATATGTTAATAATTTCTATATAATCTGGTGAAATGGCGAGATCTTGTCATTATACACATTCCCTAAATGGGAAGGAGCCTGTTTAAGGAATGTGTAAAATTCACAGATCTTACTACTACTGAAAATAATTTGAGACATGGTCCTCTGACGAAACCCAGACGACCTCACTGGGAAGATACATCACAGTTCATCTTGGGTGCTGGTGATTGTAGCTGGGTTCAGTTGGGGGTTTTCCCCACACAGTTGTCTTAAAACCCAGCACAGTGACCCCAGAATAAGTTAAAGTAGGCTTTCATGAAATGTTTTTGAAAATATTGTGGTAGGAAGTGTCTGATAATGTCTACTTAATTTTCCTAATCCAGGGTCGATTCTGAAGAAGCTTTTGCACACTGGAAATTCTCTCAAGGTACTGCGTTGATTTTTCATATTTCTTTTCACTTTAATTCCTGTGAAGTATGCTACTTTGCAGCTTTCCAATAGCAGTGTTTTCCACAGTGTTAGGCTTTGTAATTTTTTCTTATTCACCTTTTAATCTTAAGTTTTATTATGTGATCCTTGATTATTTTGATGTGTTTTCAGTCATTTTGCTGCTCTCATGACCTTGTGAAGTTACCTAGACAAGGTATTAACAGATACTGCTTAATACCCAATTTTTTGAGCTTTCTCTGGCATTAGAGCTAGGATTATATTAATGATGTGAATACCCTCAGATATGATGGCAAGACTTGGCAACACCTGTCTGGGGTGAAGCTCTCGCCCTGCCTGTTGTGAACCATTTACCCGTGTTACTGCACTTACAGACCTGTGTCACTACCCTTTTTGCCCAAACTCACCCCCTTGCAGCTCAGGTGTGAAGGAATCCGCCTGTTCCTGCTGTGGCTGCAAGCCCTGCAGACCAACTGTGGCGAGGAGCAGATCCTGATGTTTGCCTGCCTGGTGCCCGGCTTTCCGCCGCTGCCGTCCTCGCGCGGGCCCTGCACGCTGGAGAGCCTGGTCAGCCCCCCGGCCGCGCCCGACGGTGAGCCTCCTCCCAGGGGCTCTGGGATTCTCAGCCTGGGAGAAGCAGAGAAATGAGCAAAACGATTCTTACCTCGTTTGCCGCTCCTGTGTTGTGCCAAAGTGGAATGCAATGTGGAGGTTGTTTACCCAAAGTGATGGGGTTTTGTTTCCTTGGCCTGTCAGGGCCAAGCGCGTGCGCAGACAGTCACGAGATTTTGTTCAGTTCTTGTTCTGTTTCAGTTAAGATGTAGTGTAATATAGTATAGAATAATAGTGTAATAAAGTAATTAATTACCCTGCTGATATCAGTGGAGTCCTCCTCATCATTCCTCCCACCAATCGGGTGAAATTTCATGATAGGGTGTCTCTCCTGGAGGAGAGGACAATGGGTGCTGCTGTTGAACCTTCTGGGGTGCCTCTCCTGGAGGAGGGAGCAATGGGTGCTGCTGGCTGCCCCTGGAATTCCGAGCTGGCCGCAGTGTGTGTCCAGCTGCTGGCCTGGTGCGGCTCTAGAGCCGCCCGCTCCTGTCCCTCTGAGTGGTCAGGGTTTCCTCTTTGGCTCTGGGGTGGTTTTAATCCAGATGCAGCAGCAGGAGGAGCATTTTACTGCCCCTCAAGCAGTGGAGGTTTCCTCCTTTTTGGAGGTGGAGGTTTCCTCCTTGTTGTCTCACTGCTGGTGTCAGCCCTTCCAAGCTGCTGGGAGTCTGGTGTCATCCTCGCTGGGATGTGCCAGGACTTTGGACATCTGAGCAGCTTGCACAGCTTGGTAGCGCCCTAATGGGTATTTTCAAATCAATCTTTTATGGAAAATAGCTTTTATTTCAGTATTTTAATGCGTTCTATGCTTGAAATATTTCATTTTAGCCAAGATATTTCCAGAAGAAATAACGCCGCTTTTGCCAGCTGTCTCTGGAGAGAAAATTGCAGAAGACCAGACCTGCTATTTTCTCCAGCTCCTGCTAAAATACATGGTAATTCAGGTGAGGAGGATGCATGTTTGAAACTGTTCATATTTGGAGGATGTATTCATGGTAGAAAATTAAGCCTACGCTGCATCTGCGTGGAGCTGGGTTTACCCTTCCCCAGCACATTTTTTACTCTTAAGTGGAAAATCATCCCAAAGGTATTTCCCTGTGCCATTTTTGGTGAAAATAAGAAGTTTGTCACACTTTTGTGATAAGAATTAATGAATGTTATCCAAACTTGCAGAATAACTGACTGTTTTATGTGCTTGTGGTTGCGTTTAGAAAATTGATGTGGGGTAAAGATTCAGTTTGTTCTCTTTGGACACATACCTAGATGAAAAGAAATATAAAGGGCCACTGGAGGAAAAGATAAAGAGAGATGGCTTCTGTGATGTTTTTAAAAGGATGCAAGTAACATGTACATAAAATTTAATTAGAAGTAGATCAGATGAATCTGTGCAGGAAATAAATTAAGATAATGTATATATTTTAAAAGTACAAGTTAAGCAACATTTGAAATAAAGTGGAAGCTGTGCAGACAATGAACATTAAAGAGCCTTGTTATTAAAAAAAGATAAATTATAATTAAATACTTTGAGATACACTTTCTAGTATGAAAAGGCAAGACCAAAATAGTATTTGGAAAGGGTTTTGTCATCTTGAATAAATGCTTTATTTTAAAAAGTGGCTGTATGAAATTATCAGCTTCCTCCACAGCACCCTTTGTTTTACATATTGGAGTTTCACAATACTTCAGTTAAAAACAAAAATGTCACTCTTTTTATGTTCTTGTTACCTGTGAGGGGTCTAAACAAACCTGCTTACTGTACAAATCCCATTGCATAGTGGTTTCAGTGTTTGTTTATTTGTGTTTATTCTGACAAAAGAAAATATTAATGATAAAAGCAGAACTCAAAGTGACTTTGTCAAAATGTATGCATAAGAAGCAAATTTATTGAGAGCAGAAGAGGACAGTTGCTGTCCTCCTCTGGTTAGAGCAGTTTAAATAACTGGCTTCCACTGAGCTTGCTGGCTTTGGGGCGATGCTTTATTATTACTTTCCATTCTTACTGAAGTTTGTAAAGGTGGTTTTGGGGCTGTGCTGCTTTTTCTTTTCTTGCTAAAGTGTAGTTGCTTGTTTTTTTGTGTTCAGGGGGAAACAACTGTCAGTATAACACATTAACTTAAAGCTTTTTGTTTGTTTCTCTCTGACTCTCTGACAAAGGCTGCCAGCTTGGAGTGGAAGAACAAGGAGAACCAAGACACTGGGTTTAAGTTTCTCTTTACTTTGTTCAGAAAATACTATCTTCCTCACTTGTTCCCATCTTTTACAAAGCTAACCAACCTCTACAAACCTGTGCTGGGTAAGTAGTGAGCTTTGCCTTTGAAGAAGAAAAAGCCAGAGCCTGCTCTCAGCAATGTCTCAGTTACCAGCTGGTGTATTGCTACAGCTCTGTGGGATGAGGAGATTTTTCTCCCTGATTTTGTGTAAAATTAACTAATGTTGTAGCAGGGCTGGTTCTTTGTTTCAGCTTTTGCCCTCCCTTTTGCAGCACTTCCTTTTGCTTTCCTTTGTTTTGAGTGATACTAGTGATAACCTCAGGAAAGAGCTGTGCTGTTACATTATCCTAAGGAGCAATAAAGTTAGGATACAATACAAGCATTAATAAAATAAAAGCAGTCGGTCATTGCATCTGTTATTTCTTGGGTGATGTGTTGGGTACATTTGGCCAGAGTTGGGAAGCAATTACTAAGATTCCACTTTGTTTCTCTCTTCCTTTTTGTCCCCCCCAGACATCCCTGATATCAGGCCGAGGCCAGTGTATGTCACTGCAACACGGAACAATGAGAGCGTCTACTGCACTAAAATCCCCTACATGGCAGCTCGAGTGGTTTTTATCAAGTGGCTCGTTACCTTCTTCCTTGAAAAGAAGTATTTAACTGCTGTTCAGAGCACAAAAAATGGAGGAGAAATGCTCCCTAAAATTATTCAGGTGGGCTTTAAAGTTTACCTCTCTTCTTGCATGCCTGCTAACCTTGCAGATGATCTCACTGCACTGACAGCTGAAGCACAATGAAATGCTACCCCATAGTTAATAAATGATGTAGCTGTTTATTTGATTTTCTTTTTCTTTGATGAAGGAGGGAATCTCCAAGCAAAACCCTTTGGTAATTCACTATAAGGTTTTTTTCCCCCCTCATAACTTGTTTCATTACCAGCTTCAGCAGTATTATATTTAGACTTTTGGAATTTACTCTGTAAACTGTCATACTTGGTGGTTCCATGGACTGTTTCCCAGTGACATCAAAGGCTGCTTTGTTTTCCTCTCAGTTATAGCAGCTGTTTACAATGAGATATTAGAGAAATATTTCATTTATAAATTCATGGTTGAGACTCCTCTGGCGTTAGATGCCTCACAATGAATTTTATAAATCGATGCTTTTGAGAGACTTTCCAGCTTCCTGGTAAGAATTTAGAATCAATCTCAGCTTACATTTGGTCTTGAACCATGGGTGAGTGTCAGCTGTGGGCTCACCGGAGAAGCAACACAGTTTGAGAGGTTGCAAAATGCAGGCAAGTGCCAGAGCAAAACCTGGCAAAAAGGTGTTAGGCCTTATAATGTGTAGTGCTACAATCCATCTTTTCCCCAAGATAAAGGGACTTGGGGATTCCTCTCCACTGTGTCTGTGCCTTCCTTTACACTCTTAGTGTGGCGTGGACAATTCAGTTGTGTGCTGTGAGGCAGTGTCCAGTCGGCAAAGACCAAATTCCTTCTTGGATGGAGTGGCAGACTGAAATTTGTTGTGCCTGGCTGCTGGGATGGCAGTGTTGTGCCAGATAGGGTATCCCTAAAAATATGGGTGTTAGAAAGGTAGGGGCTGCTGCCTATCTCTTGTCCCCAACAAACCTCTCCTGTCGAAAAGCAAATTAAGTTAACATGCAGGCAATGCAGTCAAACCTCCACTCAACACCCTCCACAACTGGCTCAGCGGTAGAGGCAAGAAAGGCTCTTCTGCAAGGTTTTATTCCAGTGGAGTGATACAGCTAGAGGGAAACCTGGTGGGAAAGAGAATGAGCCATGTGGAGCAGCTTAAGAAAGGGAAGGGTTAGGGGGCAGAGCTAAGGGCTGGGCAGAGGGGACTGGCCTCCAGAGGAAGGGGGTGGCCACCAGTGATGCCAAGCCAGTCAGGGGAAGGAGAAACCAGAGGAAGTTATGACACAAAAGCTCCATGGGGGAGTCTGTTTTTCCTCAAAGGAGGATTAACTCTATGGTGAGTAGTTACTGATGTTTCCAGGGCTGAGGGCTTGGGGATTGACCCAGGGGAGAGAGTTCATGGGATGCTAAGTTCGAGTCGCCAGTTAACGGCCTCTTCAGCCAGGGCATGCCCGGTGGGCTGCAATGGTCCGGATAGCTCAGTCCTGCTCAGCCCAGCCTGTCCGAGCTCCCAAGCATCTGCTAGCCACAGGCAACCTCATCAAGCTCAAGTGATATCAGCTCTTAGTGACTATCAGCTCATTTGTGATTTCAGCTCTTTAGCTTGCTACGTGCCGCAGCAGACGCAGGGAGAGAGAGGAAAAGGCTGTGTGAGGTTCCGAAGAAATTCTTCATTGGGGTCTTGTACGAAGGTTCTCAGTGATAGCTCTTCTGCTGAACTGGGCAGAAGTAGGGATTTATGTAGGGGTTTTGGAAATTGTCCAATAGTAAGGGTCAAAGGAAAGTGACCTATAGGCTTACAGAGAGATAAGCAAGGGTCTGAAGGCGAAAGAGAGGGGCTTCTAAGGTCCAGTCATCATGACTTGACATTTCCCATCTTAGGCTTCTGGCTGCCAGGGAGCCATTGCAGGCCCCTGGCCTGCTACAATGCTGCATATCCCGAGCTCTCTGTGATGATCCCAGAGTGTGGTGGCTGATGTGCTGTTCTGTGCCTGCAGACAGTCGCCGTGGGCCAGGAGAAGAGCGTGGAGCTGGAGGCGGGCGCGGCGCCCGCGGGCGAGCAGGAGCGCGGGCACTCCAGCAGCAGCAGCCTGTCGGACAGGAGGCTCAGCAGCTGCAGCCTCTGCAGCGTGGAGGAGCAGCACCGCGGCGTCTACGAGATGGTGCAGGGCATCCTGCTCTCCACGCGCGGATATGTCAACTTCGTCAACGAGGTGTTCCGCCAGGTCTCTGCCCTGCTGCTTGTTTCTGAAGGGAGCGGGTGTGAGAGGCGCTCTGGGAGGGCTGGATGCTGGGCAAACTTGGTGCTGGTCACAGCAGCAGCCTTTAAGGTTGGGCTCCTTCCTAGGTGTAGTTTAAAGATCAGGTTATGGAATTGTTGAGGGAACTGAGTCTTGCTACTTAAAATGGCAGTGTGTGGGTTTGTGTGCACCACTTCTGTCCTGTTTTTGTTGCCGCCTTCTGAAATCGGTGAACTTTCCTTTTCAGGCTTTTTTGTTGCCGCCTTCTGATATATCCGCAACACGGAAGGTGGTGAAAGTGTACCAGAAGTGGATACTGCAGGAGAAACCTGTGTTCATGGAGGAGCCAGACAAGAAGGAGGACAGCCAGGATGCTGTTGCTCCCTTGGAAGACTCCTCAGTGCAAACAGACGGTAAACATGTATGGTATCCCTGTTCCTTACTTTGTCCACTGCAATATGGGGATTTTCACCTGACTCTGTAGAGGAATAACAGTTTAAAGTGTGGGGAAAGTAGGGGTTAAAAATGCTTTTATTTAAGGACTCACAGTTGAAATGGTTACTGAGTAGCACTTAGAGTGCAGGGAGGGTTGCAGCTGGTTTTAGAAACATAGTTTGTGGTTATTCCCTGCATGTGTTAATATGACAGCAGGAACTTCATGGAAGACAGTGATGGGTTTTGCAGTGCTAAAATTGACTGTCTGCTGGCCTAAGGCATGGAGAACTATTTCATTTTGGTGGTGCTTAAAAACTTGATAATATGTATTAATTTCTGTATATTGTAGCTGGACACCTTAATCTAGAAAATTTATCCCTAGATACAGTTCCTGTGCATCTTTTAATATCCTGTTTTCAAACATCAGTAGAAGTTCTTTGACACTGTTGACGCTGTTTAAAGGGAAGTTTTCTAGTACTGAATAAGAGGTTTGATTTGTAAAACAGTGAGAATTACAAGGTTTTTACTTTGTTTTGTAGAGGATTTGTGGTTTTGCCAGACTTAAATTCAAGTTGTTACTACAATCAGTGACTGTGAAAAGTTGTGAAAAATATTTTGAGTAACATACCTTTTAAAACTTCTATGAGCCTTCAAATTCCACGTGTGGAAATGAAGAAATAACAGCCAGGAATTCCCGGTGGAAATGAGTGTATGCCACGCCAGTTCCCCTGCTTTTGCTGCTGACCTCAGGGATGGTTTTGTATCAGTTGTGGTGTGTCCTTTGTGCCCTGCTGCTAACCAGGCTGTGTTTGGCAGCTCTCCTCAGAGCCCTGCGGGCACAAGCGCTCCTCCAGCTGGGGCAGGACCTACTCCTTCACCAGTGCCGTCAGCAGGGGCTGCGTGCTGGAGGATGAGGACAGGGATGTGAAGGCTGGTGCTCAGGCTGCACTGCAGGTGAGCTGGGTGGGAAGGGGGCATGTGGGGCCATGACCTGCCTGGCCACAGAACTTGCAAATTCCATTACGGTCTCTGAGATGGAGGAAAAGAACTACCATGCTTTGATTGGTTCTGTAAGACTCAATTTGGGCTTCTTGTGTCACTCTGAAATGTGTATTAAACCGCATGACCATGTCTTAAGGCCAGAGATCTGTATTTTAACGCAGAAGGCTAATTTTTTTCCTCCTGTGAGTACTAGGAATTAATCAGAACCATGCATTTACTTCTTCTGAACTTCATTTATTGAAAATCCTGGTGGCTGTTTAAGCATATGACAGCAGGAAATGGGTGGCTGGAGGAATGTCCTCTTGCCTACCCCAGCAGAGGAGACACTCACAAACCACAGACTGAGCCTTGGGGGGTGTGTGATGGGAGCCACCAGGCTCTTTCCTGGAATAACACAAAAATTAAGTGATGGGTAAAACTTGAAACTTCCTCTAAGGAAAAGGGAAGGTTTAACTGAAGGAGCACAGTATTTTGTTGTAAGTCTTGCCTGTTTTCATTCCTAACACTGTGAAAATGGACTGTCAACACCAGGTATTCCTGACAAACTCAGCGAACGTTTTCCTGCTGGAGCCATGCACTGAGGTCCCTTTGCTGCTGAAGGAGCAGGTGGATGCCTGCAAAGCTGTTCTCAGCATCTTCAGGCGCATGATAATGGAGCTGTCCATGAACAGAAAGACATGGTGAGGTTAACATACTGTCATTCAAGAGGAAAAGTTGTTAAGAGTCCACAACCAACCAAGCTATTTCACGAATTATCTGTGAAGTCCAAAGTGTGACTGCATTCTCAATAAGTAAGGCTTTGCTGCAGGATTAATGAGCAGGTACAACTAATGGAGCACCTTTTGTTTTGGAATCAGGGAACAGATGCTGCTGATACTCCTCAGAATAACAGAAGCTGTGATGCAGAAGCCAAAGGAGAACCAGACCAAGGACACGTTTGCTCAGAGCATGGCGGGGCTGCTGTTCCGAGTGAGTGAGTGGGGCTGGTTGGTTTGCTCTGTCACAACTGCCCACAGTTTTAGTTGAGTACCATGAAACCTGCTTGTATTATTGTGAAGGAGGGGTTTCTCATGTTTTGCTAGTAATTATTTTGTAAACTGTTACTAACGGAGGGAGAGTTGGGTTTGCTCTGTTCTTCAGGGCTCTGTTGCAAACTGTGGTAGCGCAGATGGGATATTTTCAGTGAGTGTCTCTAAAGTGTAAGAATCAAGTAACTGTTTCCCTGAAAGTCCAGCTGGCAAGTCAAAACTGAGTCACACTGAAAGAGACACTTATGCTTCCTACTGTACTTCCAGCCTGGAAAGTGTAACTGGGTGTGTAGTGCTGCCCCAGGGCTCAGCTGCTGCAGTCGTTCTGTGGGTGTAGGACAGTCATTCATTCTGCTGTTATTACAGAGTGTCTTATTTCAGTTTGCCAGACAACATTTAGCCTGAAATGTTTCTTAATTTCCTTCATCAGTAACTTTCCCTATTATTTCTGGGAGTGTTTTTTGAGGGAAAATAGCGCTGCACATCAGTTGTGCCTCACCAAGAGCCTGTGCTGATGTGCAGGTCGGAGTTGTGGGTTGGGCTTGGTGTGCTGAACTCATCTTGTCAGCCCTGCCTGAGCTGCCACTGGTGTCTCTTCCCTCAGACCCTCATTGTGGCTTGGATCAGAGCCAACCTGAGCGTTTACATCTCCCGGGAGCTGTGGGATGAGCTGCTCAGTGTCCTGTCCTCCCTGACGGACTGGGAGGAGCTCATCAACGAGTGGGCCAACATCATGGACTCCCTGACGGCAGTGCTGGCCAGGACTGTGTATGGTGTGGAGATGACAAACCTGCCCCTGGACAAGCTCAGTGAACAGAAGGAAAAAAAGCAGAGAGGCAAAGGTTTGACTTTGTGCTTCAGTGCTTTTTTGTATCAAACTGGTTAAATATTGAAGCTTAGTCTTAAAAATTAATTTAATGTTAAACACTACTTAATCTGGTGTAAGGACCTGTTTAATCAAATGTGAAGCACTTGGGATTTGTGTGTTGTCATCCTTCACTGGGGAGGAGAGGTAGTTGGGGGCAGGCTGGAGTCTGCACCTACAGTCAGGGTTTTTTTGGATGGCAGAGGTTAAATGTGGTTTCTTGTGCTGTTGGCTGGCACTGGCAACTCTGTAAAAATTCCTTTCTGTGTGTTTTTAATAAAGCTTCTAATTGACAGTGTTTTAGCTGCATTTACATGCCACCTTGAGATCAATGCACACAGTTTGAACTACCAGTTGGTTTTGATTAATAGCAAAAGTTAACCTGTATTGTTTAAAGTATTAATATTTGCCATGTCTGAGTCCATTCGTACTTCAGCAAAAATACATGCCAAAGCATCCAGTGCCAGAAAATTTTGTGTTCTTTGTCCTTAGGTGGTGTTTTAGAGCCTCAGAAGACAGCTGTAATAGGAAGATCTTTTTCCTTAAGCTGGAAAAGTCACCCCGAAGTTGTGGAGCCAATGAGATTCAGAAGTGCCACAACCTCTGGGGCCCCAGGAGTGGAGAAAGCAAGAAACATTGTCCGTCAGAGAGCCACAGGTTAGTTAGACCACAGCTGAGTGCTTTGGTACCCAGACACTCAGTAACACTCAGGTTTTAAACCTGCCTCTGACGGGTGGCTCCTGCCAAAAGCAACTCAATAATTAACTGCCCCAACAGGGATGTTGCACATCCATGTTGGGATGTCTTGGCCAGTGTGAATCACAAAGTATTTTGGGAAATTCTCTATCTAAGCTTTTAGCTACAGGACATTGAATTGTGAGTTAAACCTGGTCATGTTAGGGGGTTTTCTAGAGGTACGTGGCTGTTTTTGTCAGTTCCTAAGAGAGCATTTATTACTATCAGGCAGATAGCAGATATTGATACAACTATTTCCTGGGAGCACAAGGTAAACCAGGTATTTAATAAGTAATGTTATCCTTTCATAGTTGCTTTGTGTTCTCTCTTTTTCTTGGCATGATGAAGTTTTCCTCTCGTGTTTACTTCTGCAAAGAGGAAAGCAGGAGGGAGACTGGGTTGAGGAATGTTGGGGTAATAGCTGAGACCCCAGACATGGAACAGATTTCAGTTTGTTCAAGCATTTCAGCAGCCTGAACCTGGCCTGTCTTTATATCATGTCAGCATGTTTCCATGTGCTGGTTTGCTGGGGCAGACTCCTGTGCAAGCCCCTGCTTTGAGCAGGAGCTGCTGGGCTGCACAGCTCCCTCCCCAGTTCCTTACCAGGAGAGCTGGAAGGATGGAGAGCACTGGGGGTGGTTTGTGGCTCCATGGCTGAGCCACGGCCTCCAGCCTGGATCACAGAGTGCTTTGGCAGTAGAGCCAGTTCAGTCTTGAGTTTTATTTGAGTTTTATTTCTAAATTCAGTGAGTCCCTGTTTATGCTTCAGTGAAGAGTTCTCTCTACTGCTGCAGCATTTTCCCCTTTGACACCTTGCCAGAGCAGTAGGGAGAACCTGGAAGTGTTGATCCACAGCTTTTCTTTTTTGTGTGTGTTCAGATAAAAGACACTTCCACACTTGCTATGGATCAGAAATCCCTGATTATTACCCTTTCAGTGTGAGGGAGTGTTGCGCAATATTAACTTACATCTCAGGGGTGAAACCCCTGGGCTTAATGTTGAAAAGCTTGATCCTGAAACTCTGGGTTTGGTTGTGTTGTGACACTCAGAACTGCAATATTTCACTGTGTTCCTGATATAATTATTGCTCTATTTTTTCCTGTAAGCTAAGCGAAGCCAGTCTATCAGCAACTGTGTCCATCTTTATGAGGCTTTGCCAGCCACTAAAAGTGTACCTCTTCTGCTTCACACTGTGAGCTCTCTCTTCCCTGGTATCTCTTACACTTCTTGCTCTCACAGACTGTCAGGTACTGTACTTTAAAGTCATCTTTGATATCAATGTTCTTTATATTTTTAAACTGCTCTCTCCCTGTTCCCTTTCTGTCTGGTTGGTTCTTCTCAGAATGTTTGCAGCACTGCAAGCAAAGCAATTTTTGTTCATGTTGATATTAAAGACTGCCATCAGTTGCAATTAGATCTGTATTGCCTAGTAACTAAAGTAAAAATTCCCATGTTTCACTTCCTGGGAGGGATTTGTGACTCCTGAGTCCTGCCAGACTCATTACCTGCAGTAGCAAGAGAAAGGAGAGCTCTGTACGTGGTGCTTTAAGGCCCTGTGGGGATTCCTGCTCACTGAAATATCTTTGGTGTGTTTTCATCTCAAGTTATTTTGGGGGGAATGCTGAAATTGTTCCAGCTAGTGAATTGCATTGAATGTTTTATTTTATTGCTTTCTGTAAGACGTTGAAAGTCAGCTGAAGTCAGTCGATACCAGAAATGTTAGTTTTTGTCTATGTGCCTCCTGAGATAACTTTCTGAAATACCTACAGTGTTTATTAAGTAGTAAAGCAATATTAAAACTTGCACACTGCTGGATGGAAACACTGGAGTGTTACTAGCTTTTTTTGGGGTGGTTTTTTTTTTTTCCCCAAATGCGAAGAGAAATTAATTTCTCAAAGCGCTGTGTTGTTCTGCAATCTCAAGAATTCCTGTTGCTCCTTCTCCAGCATGTCAGTTTATTTTTGCTTGGGGATTTCCATGCCTGTCTCTCCTCCTTTTGTTTCTCATTTGCAGTTACAGCCAAACCAAAAGCTGCCTGGTTGGGTTTGTCTTCACAAGCTAAACCCAAGTTATATCTGGCTCAGAGCTTTTTTTACTATAAGTTTTTGCCTTTTTTTATTCCTCCTGCTTTTGCCTCTTTCTGGAGGCACTCAGGGAGCACAGCCAGCTTCTCCCAACACTGCATTTAAGGAAGTTCTGTTGCCCCTGCTCTTTCTCTCTTGAGAATGAACAGGGCCCAGCTGGGGTCTCCAGCACTGAAAACCCAGCTTTGTTCATGGGACCTCCTCCTCTTTAACTCCCAAAATCACATTAAAATCACATCTCTCCTTTTATGCTGCTCATGCATCTCTAAACTTTACAGTTTTTCTAAGGATGTTTTATAGAACTTAAGTTATAACTTGTAAATTTTATCTTGGGAATTTTAAATTATTTGCAAGGGTTGCTTTTTCCTAGAGCTTAGGTGAGGAGTTCACAGAAGTACATATGAGCTCCTGCAAATATTTTATGTTGTAATTAAATCAACAGAAGTTGAAGAATCTCAACAGCTGGAAAATTCAGAAGGAACAGAAGCTGCAGGCCCCTTTGCAGACCAAGAGCAGCAGCTGACTCGAAGCAGCAGCACTTCAGATATTGCAGATCAGATTCCATCTGATTTTTTTCAAGGTAATTCTAATAAAGTGCAGCAATATACTGTGTTTTTCAAGGAAAAGGTTTGAGACTTGTTCAGCCTCACAGGTGCTGCTCTTAATTACTTTGGATTCCAGGTCTCTTCTAAAATGTGGTTTTAGTTAATTTTCTTAGTGGCTGCATAGTTGGTAAGTTGTTGAAAGAACTGTTTTAAGGAAGTTAGAGACTGTCAGTGCAGGATGGGACCTTTTGTAAAGCAGGGAGGCCAAAAATGGAACTTGGAATGTGTGTGCACTTTGCATGTAACTCTTTGACTTTTCACCTGACTTGCATTTGAATTTTATGTATTCAAGCTGCAGTTGGAGTTCAGTTCCTCTCCTGTAAGTATGTTATGCTTCTGAAGGATTTTTCAAAGCTTCTTGTATCCAATTTAAGTGTTGTGTGGCCCTTAACTATAAATATGAGACGTGTAAACATAGCTGAAATTTACATGAGACTTGCTGTGTGTTTTGGTCCTGGAAATGTTTATAGTTCTTGTTTCCTTTCTGAAACTTCTAGGTAAAAAGGCTGGAAATTCAACTTCAGACTCCAAATCAGTTCAGGAAAATAAGGGATATGTAAAGGAGCATGAAGCTGAGCAAGTAAGGCAAAGTAATGTCTGTGAAGATCCTAGCAGTGTTTTCTTTCTAATCAGAAGCGTTTTAGCATTCAGAAACTCTAGGAGGTGGAAGTGTGAAAAGCCATCAATCCCATTTCTGGTGTGGCATCTGGAAGTGTGCCCTGTAGCAGGTTATTGTCCTGCTGGGTGTGATCAGTTTGTCTCCTGATGTCATCAGCTGCTTCTGCAGTTGTATCTCTGTTCTAGTCTTACACAAGGCTTTGGTCTTTTTTTGAAATATCAACAACGAGTTTGTAACTTTTAAAAGATAAATAATTCATGGCTATTACAGAGCTACAGTACACTGGAATAAATGTTTGATGCTTTAAAGCACTGATGAAAATGCTTCTGTTCAGCACAGTTCCTATCACCAGCCGTGCATGGCAGATGTTAGTGTGAGTTGACATCAGCACAGGCAAACTTCATACATTTTTAATGGCAACTTTTGACTGAACAGTTGAAACAACAAATTACTTAGCCTGATCATCTCTGTGAAATATGAAGGCCAAAAGATTTTTGTTTTTATACCTTAACAAATTATTTCAGATGTGTTTGAAAAAGGTAGGTAAAAAATCCTGCTTGTTGGTGTGAAAACTGAGGTTGTGAGAGGGAGGATAAAGAATGAAATGGAAAGCCTGATGTTTTCCTAAGGACACTGACATACACTTTTTACTCTGAATATTCATGAGAATGTCTTGACTGGGTTGTGGTTAATTTCTAAAGACTGTGTGGGTGTGAAATTTGCTGGAGTCGGTGTGGTGCTCAGAGCTGTATGAGCTGAGATGAATTCTTTCCCTGCAGGTGCTAATGCAGAGGAGCAGCAGTACAGCTGAGCTGGATCTGAAAGCAGACTTGCAGCAATCTCACGGCTATTACAGAGAGAGAGAGAAAAGTGAGTGCCCCGAGACTGCTTTTGCCAAGCACAGCCCCTGAAATCGGCCGTGATTTTGTTGCAGCCGGCCGAGGCGCTCCTCCGGGGCGCTGTGCTGCCGCAGCCCGGGGCGCAGCTGTGAGCAGCACTGTGCTGTTTGCAGGTGAGAGCGTGAGCAGTGACACGTCCCTGGGCTGTGGAGCTGACGTGGACATCGCACTGGTGGCCTGGCAGGCGGCCGAGGATGACCCCGAGGCCGGGCTGGCCACGGGAGCGGGCGGGGATCCTGCAGCGCCACGCTGGCTCCAGCTCAGCCCCTCGCAGGAGCCCGCCAACCTCACAGGTACCACGGGCCCCACTCTGTGTGTCAGCTCACTCCTGGGCCCCAGAGAGGAGTGCTCCTCAGATGTGGCACATGGCACCAAGGACCCTTCATCGTGCTCACTCAGAGCGGAAAGGGTTTGGATCATCCATTGCTTTGCCAGTAAACGATGATCCAGAAAGCCACTGCCTGCCCAGCTGGAAATAACTGGGCTTCTTACAGTGCCTAACTGGGTACTCATGTGCCTGCCCCAGTGCTGAAGTACAGCACACTAGTGAACAGGTTCTATTTCATAGCAGCGTGGTCTCAGGAAATGTCTCACTGTATTTTTTGACTGATAGGAGATAAGTGGTTCATTCTTTGCCATTTGTAAAGGTACCCTTCATCTGGTAGTGTGAGTCAGGTATTAGGTCAGGAGCTTAATGCAGTGATGTAGGGATGTCTTAGAGGCTGCCTTCCTAATGAATACACAATTTCAAGGGTGCTTTTTCATGTTGACTTTTCCTTTGAAATATCTGTGCTTTAATGAACCAGCACACCTAGTCCAACTGCTGGGACTGCTGCTGTAAAAAAGGTAATACTGCCCGTGGTAAGAATGATAATGTATGATAAATTCATTGTTTGTGGCTGTGGTGCAAGAATTGCTCCTTTGGGGGTACAAAGAGAAAGAACCACATGTAGCAACCTGGCAGGTAATGTGGAGTGAAAGGAGAAGGGGGTTAACAGATGTGCCATTGCCCAGCAGAGCCAAAGTGCCCTTGACTGCTTTCCTGCCTCTCAGCCAAGTCACAGCTCGCTCTGCTGTGGAAACCTGATAGGGTAAGGCAGAACAACACTGACACTGCCACTGAGCAGCAGAGATGCCACTTCCCTGAGCACGGATCTGTAGGAGGTCATTCTAATGTGCTTAATAAATAACATGTGGTTCAGCACTTTGGGACTTTGTAATGCCACAAAACAAAAAAGGGGGGAAGATCCCCAAAGTTGTTTTTAAAACATATTCAAACATAAAAGCATCTAAAATGCCTTTTATTTCACTAACCTTCCTCGAGTCCTCAGAGGACATGAGTTATTTCTTTCTTCCTTTGTAGAGGTTTCCTGCAGCTTCCTTCCATGCCTTGGTTGCTGCAGGTATGCCTGGAGCATGGCTGTGCTGCTGCCTGTGACAGGAGAGCAGCTACCAGCTCTTGTCATTAAAATGTGCACTTCAGTCTGGATTTGTACTGTTTAAGAGCATAAATCCCATTACCCTGACAGCCTTCTCCAAGCTCTGCTTTCTCAGGAGCTGCTCTGGATGAGTGGTGATG
This sequence comes from Onychostruthus taczanowskii, assembly GCF_017590055.1. NCBI lineage: Eukaryota > Metazoa > Chordata > Aves > Passeriformes > Passeridae > Onychostruthus > Onychostruthus taczanowskii. Next base: position 5,244,803 of record NW_024503124.1, read on the forward strand.
CCTGAGCACATTCCTCAAGGCTCTTCAGCCGTGGTTTTTTTATTCCTTTGTCCAGTTGCATTGCCAGGTCTTACTACACTGTGTGATCTTAAAAAAAAAAAAAGAAAAAAGGACTTTTATAAATACAGAAATATTGCCTGTAAGAGCGAGTTATTGATTGAATACATCCCTCAGGTACCTGAATGTTGCATTTAGCTGCATTTGCCTCCCTGCAGAAAAGCCCTCTGGGGTGGGGACAGTGTGGTGTGGCAGTGCTGTGGTGCTGTCACCTGCGAGCCCCTTTGCCTACATTTGCTGCCGTGTTTTTCTTTGACTCAAAAGCAGCTTCAGCAATGAAAGAGAGAGATTTGGGGGAGAGATATTCTTGTGAGATGGAAGATGGTTAGGAGGAGTAATGACCAGATTTTGTTGACCAAATTCATGCTTAGACTACATTTCTGACTTGTGAAAATGGAACACTTTAAATTTACAGACAGCAGTGAGTTCCTGGCTGATGATTGCAGTATAATTGCTGGTGGGAGCCTTATTGGTTGGCATCCTGATTCTGCTGCTGTGCTGTGGAGGAGAATCCTGGGAATTCTTGGAGATGTGAACAACATACAGTCACCTAAAATCCATGCAAAAGTTTTTGGCTATCTTTATGAGCTCTGGTATAAACTTGCAAAGGTATGTGTTACTTAGAGCTAATGGTAATGACACATTTCTTTTGTTGTGGAAATGATTATTAAATGAGATTTAGTGTTAGCACCTGGAGCATAAACGTGGCATGGGAGGGCTCTGTCTTAAAGGAAGTTTTGTCTTGTTTGGTTTCCAGCAGCAAACTCCAACAGAGAATCCTGTCCAATGACAAGAGAATTGAAATGGGATGTGGAAACAGTAGCAAAGAAAAAAAGGAGTACAGACATTGGTATTTGTGTAAAGGCCCATAGTGTGACTCAAACTGGCAGTGTTTGCTTTGGCCAGGGAACAGCAGCACAGACCAAGCTTTCCTGGTGGCTTTGGCTGAAGAGGGAGCTCTGTATAGCCCCAGGTGTAGTACCTGAATGTAAATAAAGTAAAAGTAAAACATAATAATGAAAAAAGATACTGGTTTTATTAATGCTCTTCTTTAAAAACCATCAGATCCGGGACAACCTCGCTATCAGCGTTGACAATCAGTCAACTCCCTCTCCTCCCGTCCTGATCCCTCCTCTCAGGATATTTGCATCATGGCTGTTCAAGGTCAGTTCTGAAGTTCTCACACAGGAGTATTTTTTTCTATATCAGAGCTGAACGGGTATGCATTAGTTGCCTTATTTTCAACTTGTACCATCACTGCTGGCCAAGACAGCACGTGCCCTCCAAAGGCTGAATGTGAGGTGCTTTGTGGGAGAGCTGCTGGGCAGGCATTGCACGGGCTGGCTGGTGGGGAAGGCAAGGAGTGATGCAGGCTTTGTTGTTGTTGCAGGCAGCCATGCTGCCCAGCGAGTACAAGGAGGGGAAGCTGCAGGCGTTCCGGCTGCTCTGCGCCATGATGAGCCGGCGCCAGGACCTGCTGCCCAACTCGGACTTCCTGGTGCACTTCTACTTCGTCATGCGCCTGGGGCTGACCAGCCAGGACCAGGTACGAGCTGTGCTTCCTGTGCCACTGCTGCCCCGTGCCAGGGCAGCAGGGGATGCTCCCAAAACCTGCTGCTGCTGTGGGCACGGCAGTTGTTGCAGGTCTCCCTGTCCTGCGGTGGCCTCAGGAATAAAGCGTTGGGTGTGAGGTGAGGAGCAGACTTAGTCGGGCTGTTAAATGATGGTTGTCTCACAGAAACAGCTCAATGCTCATTAAGAAACAGTCTTTAGACAAAATAAAGACTATGTAAGAGCACTTGCATGTTTTTGTAGCTGTAGGAATGAGAGCAAGGGCTGCAGCTCTGCTGGGGTTGGCAACAAAGGGCACAGGGACCACTCAGGAAATTCTGGGAGTTACTGATTGTGCCTTTGGGAAACTAGACAGGTTTGATTGTTTCTGAGATGATAGAGGGAAAGAAGAAATTGTTACCAGATTCTTGCCCATTGGTTTCCCTTCTGAAAAGTTAGAGCATTTGGAAAACACTCCTTTTATATAGATAAGAATAGAGGCAGGGGTTTTCTCTTGGAAAATCCTAGAAGTCCTGCTGCAGCTGCCCATCCCTCCATGGTTTCCCTGGATATTTTGCAGCCCCACACTGCAATCCCTCCATGGTTTCCCTGGATATTTTGCAGGCTGCTGCTCTTTGTTCTTGCTCCCCACTCTTGTGGCTGCATTTGCCTCTTGGTGGCACACTTGACCACAGGTTGGCTGCTGTGTGTGTGTCTTTCCCGCCTGCTTTCCTCAGCTGTGGAAGTGGATGAGGTGTTAACTGGCAGTGCCTTGGAGCAAGGTGTTGATCCTTATTCCTGCTCCTGTATTTCCAGCTCGATTGGCTCCAAGGTGCTTGCTGGGTGCTCAGAGAGTGGGAGCCTTTTTATCAGAGGGTGTGGAATCACAGGGAGCACGATCACTGGAACGATCACTGGAACGGGGATCCTAGCATGCTTTCCAGGATTTCAGAAATAAAGTAAACTTGGGGTGGCCTTTTTAACACAGAGTGGGTTTGTCTGCTAAGCACAGGCATAAATTTCTCCCTTGTAAGGAATGTTCACAGAAGGGAAGGTAGGAGGTGTCTCATGGAGGAGTTTTCCTTCTGTATGGATCACTAGTGCAACTTCTAGCATTTATGTGGGAAAGCAACAGTAAGACAGCCCAGCTCCAGGCAATCACCTTGGCTACTTCAGAAGAGCTTTTTAGGTGGTTACATAATTAAAAGTATTACAGTCAGGAACCTCTTCGACCTGAATGGTTTTCAGTGTTTTGGTTTTTGTGACAAATGTTTTTTTGAACTGCATTTCTCTTTTCACTCCTCACTCACTTAAGGATGTGAAAATAGGAAATTGCTGCTGTGTTGTGTAGCTTTTGGTGCTGCTAGAAAAACAAAATATTCCGATTTTGAATATGCTGTAAATGAGTACAGAGTTATTCCCAGCAAGTGCAGCCCAGCTTTGCAGCCTGGTCTTGGGGGGTGCATAAAAGAGCAGTGTGAGGGTGTGTTTTATAGGAGGCTCCCGTGGCACTCCGAGCCCGGGATGTAGCAATTAGCTCAGCAGAGGAGACAGCGGGGTAATGAGCTGCAGCTAATTTGTCCATGTGGAAGTGTCTAACAACAAACATCCCTGGAGAAGTGAACAACTCTCTGCAAGAATTGCATCACCTCTCCAGGTGGGAGAAGCCCGGCACCGGCGGCTGCGGGGAGGGAGCACAGGAGGGACCCAGGGTCAAGGGCCAAGTGACCATCTGTGGGGTGCCTCCTTCCTGAACTGCTCCAGCCCGTGGCACTGCTGGCCTAGTCTGGGCTTTTTTCCTAGTTTTATATGAATGACATTCATTTAGGCTCACAGCCTTCCCTCCCTGGCCTCCAGGGTGAAGGAAAGAGAACTGGGATGTTCACTACGAACTGGGATGTTCACTACCAGACTGGGGCTTAGGGAAGGTACTTTACCTATGGTTAGGGGGTTGAAAATCAGGAAATGTTTCTGGGGGGTGCTTGGTAGGGGTGCTGTTGGATAGCCTGCTGCAGTTTGGGTGAGCATAGCTGCTTTCTACTGCCAGGTAAGCCTGATGGTCAGAAAACTCCTGCTGGAGCAGCTGCAACGGGGTGTGTCTTTTGGTTTGGGTAATAAATACAGCTTTGTTCATCAAAATTTGACACTGCAATGCACAGGTTTTACAAATGCCTGAACTAGGAAAAGAGATGTATTTTATTATTGCTGTTTTATTACTGTTGCTGGCTGCTTACTGTAACAGCACTTTTTGCTTCATTCACCTGAAAAAGTCGATAAGTGTCTCCTTGCTCCACAGCTTCCTCCTTTTTGCTGAATAACAAAAGGACCAAAACACAATTCCAAAAAGCTACCAACACTTCTCAGAAAATCAACTCTTGGCATAATAGGGATTCTTCAGCTTGAGTCTTTCTGGCACTTAAATAATCCTTTGAGGTTGCTGGTGGTTGTCTCCTAAAAATTCTGTGGACTTTTGTGTTGCCGTTTCTTATTTCTGTCTAAATTTCTGCTCATAGTCTGTGAGGAGAAGTAAGTGCAGGTGAGGTGCTTACCTTGTAGGGACACTGTAAAAAGAGGCAGGTTTTCAGTCCTTTTTCAGGTTTGAACCCTCTGCTCAGTGTCATTTTTTAGCCAGTCTTGCCCTATTACCAGGGAGAGCATCAGTTACTGTGCCTGGTGCCACCTGTCACCAACACTGAGGTGTTACCTGCAAAGTGAGCAAGAGGGTCACTTGTACTCCTGATTTTGGGAGTGAGTTTAACAAATAAATTTAAGTATAGTCATGCTTACTTGCCAGAGGACCTCTGGAGTAAGGACACTTATGTTTTTTGAGAACATAATCAAATGTAGAGGCTTCAGGGGTTCTCTGTGGAAAGGACAGTGGACGGCCAAGGGAGGAGACTCTGCTGGTGGCTTTTTCAGTTCAGTGACATGAAGAGCAGAACAAACTTTAAATATGGAATGAGAGGAAAATCGCCACAGTCCAGCCAAGCTGGCAGATGTCCTGGGTGATTAAATGTCAGCACAAACAGCAGGCCTGCCTGTGGAGCACGGCCTGGCTGCAGCCAGGGCACTCAGCAGCTTTGTTTTAGGTCAGTTCCTTTTAGCAGTGCAAGGAAGCTGTGGATGAGAAGCTCTGTCAGTAGAGGTGCTGAGGTACCAGTGCCCGTTGTCCCAAAGCCTCTCTCTTTGTTCCAAAAGATGAGGGAAAGGAAGCTGCAGCAGCTCTAAGCTTCTGTAGAAACACCCACTGGAGCTCTCTGTGTGGAAAATGGTTAATTGTAATAGGAAGCATTTCTCAGCAGAGCTGCTACCAGAGAAGTCATTAATTACCTGCTTGTGTTAACACTGGTCTGACATTTTAAAAAACCCCAGAATTTGTGAGCTTTTATATCTTTCTGCCTGACGGTGGAGGTACAACTGACACCAAAAAAGGCTTCAAGCATCAGCACTTTCTTGTACTTCAGTAGAACCTTTTATAGCCCTCATGGTCATGCATTGCACCTGTGTGCCCTCTGTTCCCTTTGGTCAGTGCACCTGGGCCCTCCATGGCTCACTGCCTTCAGTGCTGGTCACCTTTTTTCACAGCTGTACCCATTGGGGATGAGGCTCAGCCACAGCCCCGCTCCCAATTACCAAAAACTCTGTGCCTACAATTCCCCCTTTCTTGTCTTTTAAATAAATGCCAAGTCTACCATCCTCCTGTAGGGCCCTTGCAGAAGAAATAGTAAACATGGTCTTTTTATGTAGGTTCCATTAGCTCTGGAATGCATCTGTCTACTGACCTTGATTCATTCCCCAAACCTACACTGCATATCATCAAAATCCTTATACCTACACTTATGGAATATTGACAGTCTAAATCCTTATAGCTATATTTATAGACTATTGACAGTATCAGTAGCATCATGCAAGAATAAGCCAAAAGCTACATGTTAGGATATTGACAAAATCAACAGCTACAGAATTTTAACAATATCAATAACTATAAAACTTCATTGACAGCTGCATAGTTCCATCAATAGCTATACAACTTCATAAAGTAACATGCAAGAATAAGATAGAATCTATATCTTCCCATCACCCAGATGTCTTGGCTTATTTCAAGGAGTCAGGTGAGCCACAGCCAGGTTTGTTGCTTCAGGGGGCATTATCCAGCACAGGTTGTATGTAACGAGCAGGCATTGTGCTTGATGGAGGAATGGTGAGATGATTCAATGTAAACACAGCTTTCCAAACTCTTGCCTGTGGGGTTTCACTCACCATTCCCCTTTTTTGTTTTCAAAGAAAGGCTTTAAGTGAGGAGTGAAAGCGTCTTACAACAGCTAGACCAGTTGAAAAATATGAAATACTAGTGACATATGCTGAGCTACATGACTAGGTCCATTATTAGTCTTGACAATATGTGGTGCACCTAAAGCTGCAAAAGCACTACATCTTTTTCACCATTCAGTGTTTGTCCTTTTGTGCTTGTCCTCATCTGTGGTGGAGGCCAATGCCAGATACTGCCCTGCCCCAGGTTCTTCCACTACATTACACAGTGTTGGTACCTGGAGACTTCACATTGTGCAGACTTTTAATTACCTCTCCTTCCTTTCTGCACACAAAGGCATCTGCAATGTTTATCTCTATCATGTCTTAGTGGAGAATAGATTAGATTGTAAAATAGAGCAGGGTTGCAAGGAAAATTGCTGAATACATACAATGCCTTGGCATAACCTTTTCCAAGTAGCCCTATTGTGCCATGCTCCACTCTGTCTTAGCACATCTTTATTAATTTGCAATATAGGTCACGCTTAGAGATTTGAAGAAGACACAAGTGACCTATAACACCTTCCTCAATGAGATCATTATCTGCAAGATCTAGCACTCTATTCCTTAGCTTTGTAAAAAAAAAATATATTCCCAGTTGTTTAGTTTTGACTGTAATAGCTACAACTAGGCATAGGGAGCTGGGGGTGTTCAGCCTGGAGAAAAGGAGACTCAGGGGTGACCTTGTCACTCTCTACAGCTCCTGAAAGGTGGCTGTGGTCAGGTGGGGTTGGTCTCTTTCTCCAGGCAGCAATGACAGAATGAGAGGGGACAGTCTCAAGCTGCATCAAGGGAAATACAGGTTGGATATTAGGAAAAGGTTTTTTTACAGAAGGTGTGATAAAGTTCTGGAATGGTCTTCTGGGGGAGGTGGTGGAGTCACCATCCCTGGATGTGTTTAAAAAAAGACTGGATGTGGCACTCGGTGCCATGGTTTAATTGGGGTGTTAGGGCATGGGTTGGGCTCCAGGATCTTTAAGGTCTCTTCCAACCTGGTGATTCTGTGAATTCTGTGAATAGTAATAGCTGTGAAGTAAATTTTTTAAGTCTTATAAAGCTTCTCTTAAAGCGTCTTTAGTTTTATCAGCTTCAGTAGAATAAGAAGCATTATTTATGATTACTCTAAGGCAAACAAACTAATTATTGCATGAGACCAAAGAAGGCTTCAAGAGTCAGCACTTTTAGAACCTTTCATTCCCTTCATCCTACCTGCATTGCACCTGTGTACCTTGGTGGTTGGTCAGTGCACCTGGGCACTCCGTGGCTCATTGCCTTCAGTTCTGTTCACCTCTTCTCACAGCTGTACCCATTGGGGATGGGGCTGGGCTGCAGCCCCACTCCCAATCACCACAAACTGAGTGCCCACATCTGCCCAGTTGTCACTCAGCAGGCAGGAGCAGCGTGCAGCAGCAGCTGTGTAAAGGTGCAGTAAGTGAGTGGCTTTGCTTTTGTCCCCTGTGGAACGGGTGCTTCTTGCCTGGGTTTCTGCCTGATGGTGTTGTACAGAAACCATTGTGCTGTTTAGATTCTTTAAACTGCCATTTAAAAGGAAATAACCTTAATGTAGTCTATTAAGGCTTGGATTCCCCTATTTTAGCTCCTTGAGACTTCTTTCCAATGGCTGCCATGATTTTCTCCCTCTTTTAATCCACCCCTTATCTCATTTCCTGTGGAAAATTTGCCTGTGTGCTCCCATTATGTGCTTTGAGTGCTTTGAAAAAGTGTTAACAGACAGCATGTTTCCAGTAGGGACAAACAAAAGTCCAAATGCCAGGGTCTCATAGGAACTCTCACATCCCCCTCTGCTCTCCCAGACCAGGCTAAGTGGGAAGTGCTGGATAAAAGAGCTGCAAGATTGACTGGAAGCAAGGGGGAGCCAGGTCCTGCCAACTGCTGGAGCTGTGCATTCGGCAGTGATTTTGGTAGTTTTGTTCTTTTCTGTTTATTTTGCTGTAATTCATTTGCCCTCCCTAAGTTGCATCCATCCCACCCAAATTCTGCTCCTGGGGTTGATGTTCTGTCTGTCAGAGCTCGGGGCAGTGCTGCCACGGGTCCTTGGGAGAGATGTTTGTGGGGACAAAAAGCCACCTCCACCTTCCAGGCAGTGCCCTTGTACCTGTATCCACTGCGTGCTCTGTGTGTGCACAAACCAAAATATTTATTCTAGTTCTTTATCCTATTGCTCTCGCCACTTGTGAAAGTATCAGACATGCTCCAAAATGGGAGAAATTTTAAAAACTCCCTCTGTTGTATTCCAGCCTTGAGGGACTTGGGCTATAAAATGCAACTGCTTTGGGGTTAGGTTTTACCTGGCACCTTGAAATGCAGCTTTCTGATAAATTAATCCTGGATCTCCTGAGGTTGTCAAAATACTTAATAAATTTGTGTTGGAACTTAATTTTTGACAAGTTAACTCTTACTTAAAACTTCATGGCAGGTAGGAAAACTTGGCATAAGTAAATTGAAGCATTTGTTCCTTTAGAGTGGAAAAGGGAAGTCTTAAGCCTTCTGTAAATTAATAATCTTTCCCATGCCATAGATCTCAGGTGCCAGTGAGGTGTCTGTCGGTGAGGAACAGAGTGAACTTTGAGTGAAAAATCCATGTTGTTCCTGTTGAGGGACAATTGGAAACATGAGGAAGGCAGCTGGCAGGCTATTTGCTTACACCTGTAATCTGCAAAATCTTGAACAGAAATTAGGTGAAGAATATTTTTGCAATTGACCTTTCAGTGAACTTGCATAAATTTATTTCGCTTACTCAGTGGATGTTTACGACCTTATAATTTGAATTACTAGATTAACCTACACTGAAATATGATGCTGTTTATAGGGTTAATGCATTTGAGAAGGACATGCATGCGATTGCCCCCTCCTCTCCCCTCTTCCCCAGCTTTAACACCACAGAGCATCATTCTGAATTGAAATAGTCCATAATGGTCCTTTTTTTCACTTTTCTTTAACAACATGAACACTAAATTATAGCTGTGCAATTATGTAAACAATGGAAATGCTTCCAGAATGAATACTTCCTTTTAAATTTTCATTTTGTGTAATTGCTGAAAGGTTTGGAGCCATAATAAACCAAAATTATTTTACACATTTATCGTTCTAAAGGTCAATTATGAAAGAAGTAAAGCAACAACACTGTGCAGAATGAGTAAACCAATTTCCACGGCCATCACCATATGTTTTTCTTATGGCTTGTGTTTTCCAGTTGCTGTGTACATAGCATTCAATTAAAGTGATTCATTGACCAGGCTGGGAGCTGCTACCCGGAGTTTACGTTTGCAGGGAGGGAAGGAAGCCCGGCTCTGTTTGAATTACCTGATTTTGCCCTATCACTGATAGCACAGATGTCCTGGCTCCCTCGCCCTCTCACCAGCCTCTCTCTGCTGATAAGCTCCCTGAGCCCCCGGATTGCTGCCCCAGATCCTGTGCTGTTGTGAGCCGGGCGCTCTGCTGATTGGGAAAGGGGACAGAACCCGGCAGGCTCCCTATGAGCACTGTCCTGGGCTGGTGCTGAGCCTCTGGAGCAGAGCTGCGGTGCCACGGGCAGGGGACAGCCTGCCCGGCCCCAGCTGAGGTGCAGTGACCCGAAATGCCCAGGGTGATGTGCTCAGTGCCTGGGGTGAGCCCGGCTGAGCGGGTTTGTGCCGGCCCTCCCTCGGGAGATGGTTCCTGGGTGTGTGTCACTGCAGCCAGCAGCCCACGCTGGGAATTTGAAGGGAAGCCGAGGACTGCTTCAAGAGCTTTTCAGAGGGAATTTTTGAAAGGTTTTTCACTGTGAAAAATGATTTATTTTTAGTAGCACTACATCTCGTAACAGGCGAGTAAATCCCTGCAGCCTTTTGGACCGTGTGTGCTGTCACAGCACCCATGTTTGACAGTCACGTTTTGTGGTTCTCCTCGCCCCACTATGGGAAGTGTTCTGTGCAGGGATCCGTGCCCTGGTGTGTGACAGATGGGAGCTCTGGGGTGAGGATAGGAGTTAATGCAGTTGTTTGGAGCAGCCTCCCTGGCCAGGTTAGCCTGGGCTCTTTTATTGTGGCACATGTCAGCAGCAGCCTGCTCCCATCTGCTGCCCTGCTCAGGGCCAGCCCAGCCTTACCTGGCCCTGCTGTACAGGTGTGCTGTGCTGGAGCAGCAGGGAGCGTTAATCAGCCCTTAATTATAACAAGGTATGTCCTTTGTTCTGCGCCGACCGAGAGCTTACCACCCGCTTTATGAGCGGCTGCATCCATCTGCTCTGCTTCTCCATGTTTGCATTGACCCATATTGACTTAAAATGTATCAAAGGAAGTGATTAAAACAAGTTTAAACATTAACTTGAGTGGCATTTTATCTTATTCAGGAAAGTGAAAGCATTATCTGCTACTATGTTAAAAACCAATACTGTTTATTTGAATTTATAGCAGTTTCTTCATAGGATACTGGTGTTGCAAACACTTAGTGGAGCACTAAGCTGGGGCTGTGCTGGTGTTTAGAGGGCTTAGAGAAAATAGTGGTGATGTTCAAGCATCTCTTTGTGAAGAGAAAATTGAGTTTGTCGTCTTTAGCTTCTGTAGTAGAGATTGAGCATGTGGACAGATTATGGGGGTCTCTAGCACAGGCTGTCTTTGACACATCATGAAACCAGTAAGGATGGACATGGAAAAGGGTTTTCCTTTGCAGCTTTTCAAAATTTTACTGAGTGGGAAATAATTATCTACTGAGTATAGAAATAGCTGGATGTAACTTTTCAGCCAATACAGTGTCACGGGTAAAGGATTATACAGATTTTATGCCTAATTTTAAACCTGCTGAAAGCTTGCAGGGAAGAAATCTTAACTCAAATATAGGAACTTTGCTCTTGTTTGGAGAGACTGTGAAGACTTAAAATCTGGAAGGCTTAAAGATGAAAGGCTTATCTGGAATGTGTTCTGTACCACAGGGTGAGGGCGAGCAAAGCTGGGGCTGCTGCTCTGTTCCTTCAGAGCACCTGAAGCAGAGAGCAGGCCTGGGGAGGGCAGCTCGTGTTCTTGTGGCATGGAATTCTGAGAGATTTGAGGAACTCACTCCTCGGGACTGCTGCAGTGCTTCATCTTAAGTCCATGAAATGTTTGGATGTTGACTCTGAAGTCTTGTTTAACAGAGTGGTTGCGTTTAGGCACAGAAAGACATGAATGGCGGCGTGGGCTTTGAACAGGAATTTAGGGGTTTTTGGAAACAAATGTTTCCAAAATACCAAATGTACTTTGGCTACTCCACACCCATGAAGTGGAAGGTGGTGATTACATGGAGGTCAGTTTGCGCACAGTGCTCTGGGAATTTCCACCTCAGTCAGTGTGGGACTGGGGAACCTCAAAGTTAAATCTTCTCAGACCTCAAAATTAAATCTTCTGACACTCTCCCTTTTCACTTTCGGGCTTTCTGGCTTTTCTCACAGGTGCCTTCTCTTGCAGGACATCCTGAACACTGTCATAAAGCACTGCCTGCCGTGGTTCTTCTTCCTGGGGCTGCCTGGCTTCACAATGCTGATCGGGGACTTCCTCGGAGCGGCGGCACGCGTGCTGAGCGTGGACACGCCGGAGGTGAGCACGGCTGGCTGGGCTCTCAGGATGGACACTGGGGCAGCTGGGGTGGGAAATCCTGGAAGAAGGCAACACGCTGGTGCTGCAGAGGTGTTGGATCCAAAGGCTGAGGCGTGAGGAAAGCGTGTCCTGGCTGCCACACGCCTGTAGCGCCCCATGAGCGCCACTGCAGCGAGCAAACAGCGAGAGAGAGCGGGGAACTCGCTGGGTGACACAGCGTCTCAGGCTAAATGTCAGCACTAACAGAAATGTGACTCTAAACTATTAAATTATCGAAGGATAAGTAAAATAGCAAGTCAATGAGGGGTTGCCAAAATAAAGGTAAAGGTCTGGCAGTCCTGGGAGAGACAGGAAAGCTGTACTGCATGTGAAGCACCAGCTCACGGGAGACCTTTCGGTCTGTTCTGGCTCAGGGCTTTTGCTGCTGCTCTTGACATTTGTGTGGCTGAGCAGGTGGCTCTCTGCAGGGCCACAGCCCTCTCCAGTTTCAGCAGAGCTGGAATGGTTATCCAGCCACACTTCTTCTGTCAGCCCTCAAAGAGCTTGGTCAGCCTCAGTGTTGATCCAAAGCTTAAATGCTAATAAGAAATGGATGCTCAATTTTCCAGGGAAAAGCCATAAACCAAAACCTCTTCCATTCCTCCTGCGTGCATAAAACTGGGTGTGCGTTGCATTTTCAACATTACACAGTAGTTAATGTGTTTATAGCTCGTGCTGTGCTGCTTTTGATGGCTCTGCAGGAGCAGGGATCTCTCTGCACATTGGTATCACCTGTGCAGTGAATGTGAGTGGGTTCTGCACCCACTCCTCTCTGTGCCACAGGATCACCTCATAGCAGTGCTGCATTAGTGCTTCACCTCCTCACTCAGCTGTTCTTCAGGGGGTTCTGTACTTCCTGTCAGCATCAAATGGCTGATTGTCAGGTTGGGTAATGAGGGGGAAGTATTGAAGATGTAGGATGTGCTCAGGAGTGGGGCCAGGTGCCAGTGGAAGGGCAGCTCAGCCTCATCAGGAGAGCAGAGCAGCACAGCAGAGAAAGCAGGGGCAGGAAGGTGTGTGTTAGTTACTGCTCACACCCAGCCCTTGCTGGAGCTGCAGGGGAAAAGCTCCTGGGTTGTGTTCCCTGGCACAGCTGAATGCTGCATTGTGAATCTAGCAGGCTGAGTACAGCAGTGCACACTGGCCTCAGAGCTGGAGGCATCTCCACGTGTGAAGGGTTTTCAGTGACTATTTTAGTGAATATTTTTTTAGTGACTGTTTCTGCCTGCTTGCCCATGCCAGGCTCCCCGCTCCGAGGCTCACACCATCCTTGGTGCCCTTGTGTGCTTTCCAAACACCTACAAAGGAATCCCACAGTTGGGACCCATCTCAGAAGCTGGCGAGAGCATCACAGGAACTGCAGATTTGAAGGTAAAGCCACACTTATTGTAAATCCTTAGGTAGCCTAACCTGGTTTCCCTGTGCAGTGACTTCATTCCTGCCCAAGTGGTTGCCCTCACACAAGCCCCTGTTGCTTTTGATAAATGTGAGACACTGTGATCCACTGCTCAAAATTAGGGATGGATGGGGAAGAATCTCTGAGTTCCTCATGTAGCCTGAGCAGGCAGAACCAAAGGGAATACAGAAATCCCTTCACATGCTTGGCTCCTGTTCTTGCTTCTTCATCAGGCATTGGAGAGTCACTGGAGGTGTCTTGCTTCTAAAATTAAGACAGTTTTTGTCTTTTCTGTACTAAATAATACACTAAAATTTTCATAACATATTTTGGTTAGAACCTAAACATTTGTGTTTGTATGGAGTGACCACCACTTGTTTGTAACTGCCCCTTGACACTGTAAATTAATTGATTTCCTCTTGCTGCCTATACATTAGTTGTAAGCTGATTTGTTCTCAAGGGCCTGTATGTTTGAGTTGTAATTGGTGTTTCTCCCTTGACAAAATACAACTGGCGTGAGGTAAAGATGCTTTAACAAGAGACAGGGAATTAAAGTGACTTCACCTGTAACTATGTCAAAATTAAACAACTTTAAAGTAGATGTATCAAAAAGATGCTTATTCTAATTTATTTTGTTATTTTAGTATTGCCTCATAAATATTTTATTGAAGAATGCCGCAGAGGAGCCAAGTGAAGCTGCAAGGTAAAATACCGAGTAAAAGAAATGGGAAAATATCATAGAATTGGTTAGGTTGGAAAAGACCTTTAACACTATCAAGTCCAACCATTTATGGCTTGGAAAAGTCTTCCTTGCTGCTTATTTTCTGCTGCTGCCTTGTGGTTTGGTTCCTGTGGAGTTGAGCCTTACTCTGTACCATGAAGGTGCTGGCCTGTCATGCTGGAGGGGAAAGAAAAATCTCATCTTTGTGCATTTTTTTCCCTTTTTTCCCCCTAAATATTGCTCTGAATGTCCTGACCCAGCTCCCTTTTCCCTTTCTCAAAGATGCATAGCCATCTGTGGCCTCGGCGTGTGGATCTGTGAGGAGCTCACGCAGTGCACGAGCCACCCGCACGTGAAGAAAGCCATCAATGTCATAGGTGTGACACTGAAGGTATTGCTGTGGCGGGCTCTGACCAACGTGCTTTGGGGAAAAAAGGCATTTCCACTTTGCAAATAATCACTGATAGCCTGAGGCACAGGCTGCTGCAGTGGTGTCCTGTGCAAGCATGCAGAATATGCCTATAGACTCCTTACCCAGCAAACTCACATAAAAGATCACACAGTGTCAAACCTGCTGGTTCCTAATGCTGACCGTGTGATCTCACAACACTAACTTTTTTTATTCTTTGCAAAGATGCAAAATAATGAAATGTAGAAAATCTAAATGCAGTGTATTGTATCTGAATATTTTGTTTGGCTTCTAAACACCTTTTCTCTTCCAGTTTTCCAACAAGCTGGTGGCTCAGGTAGCCTGTGACGTCCTTCAGCTGCTGGTGTCTTACTGGCAGAAGCTTCAGGAGTACGAATCCTCTCTGTGCCGGAAAATTACGGAAGTATGTCAGATTCTTTAAAATGTTTGTATGCAAAGTTGTCTTAATCCCTTCCTTGGGCTGCTGTGGTTTTGTTAACTCCTCCCTTTTGTATATTGTTGGGGAGGTACTTGCTGCACTCTCTGGGCCAGTGTAGGTCCCTCGTTTGTAGCGACTTGTGTGCAAAGTGCTCAGCAAAGTGTTCTCTTTGATTGACACGGGCTGTTGAATGCTCCTAGGAGAACTTAACCTGTTCTATGCCCTGTGCAGTGAAGGCCTGTCTCTGCAGAGGAGGAAGCTGAGTGCCTTTCTGACACTTGGTTTGTTTGGCTGCAGATCCTGGTGGCCACCATCGCGTTTCTCCTGCCCGGTGCTGAATACTCCTCCATGGAAGTGGATAAGAAGGTGTGTCACTGAAAAGGGCTGTCTCCATTCTTTGTGCTGTTTGAGGGGGGTTTTAAATGAGGTTGCTCCAAACCAGAGCTGAATTTTAAACTTTCCAATTCATACCCTAAAGTCTGGGTGAATTTAATAGAGTGTACCTAAACACTGTGGTCCGTGTTCTTGTTCAGTTCATAGTTTCACTGCTGCTTTGCTTGCTGGACTGGTGCATGGCACTGCCCATGAAGATGCTGCTGGAGCCCGTGTCTGCTGGTGCTGTGGAGGATCAACATGCTTCTAGAGCTCCTTTGCTGGATTATATTTACAGAGTGAGTAGGGGGAGGGAAGGCGATTTACTCTGCCTGGCTGTTTAAAGATGCCTTTCACACACCCAGAAGACACAGAAGCAGCTTTGTCAAGCACTAGAAAATCACATCATCCAGGTGACAAGTTACAAATGCAAAATGTTAAGAAGACAAGATTAGAGATGTAGAACAGACAGGGGATGGTGAAGACAAAGGTAAAATGCTTAAAACAACGAGCTGTAGAAAATAATTTTCACAGAAATATTTGGATTATTTGGAGAGGGCTGTTAAAATACAGAACAAGCCCTGAAGCGAGCTGTTAAAAGCACAGAATCAGTGCAGATGGAGACTGTTAATTTAGAAATGCTGGATTTGGACACATTTGGGTGGGTTGTGTAGTGTGTCAGATCTGGGGGTCCCGCTCACTGGGTGTGTTGGGGACTGTTCCAGGTTGTCACTGGCTCTGTGTCCCCGCAGGTCCTGCACTGCTGCATCAATGGCTCCAGCACCTACACGCAGCAGAGCCACTATGTGCTGAGCCTGGCTGACCTCTCCTCCTCTGACTACGACCCCTTCTTGCCCCTGGGGAACGTCAGGAGCTCCTCTGAGCCAGCCCAGTGCCCCTCATCCACTGATTTGGGCAACCTGCTCACCGTGGCTGAAGGTAAGGGCGTGCCCAGAGGGTGGGCTGGGCCAGCATGTGTGTGCAGCAGTGGGAAATAGTGTTCCAGCCTCCATCTCTGCCTTGGAAACCTGCTTCTCCTTACTGCACGTAGCAGCTGTTCCTTCAGAATTGGGTACGGCTCTCTCTGGATGAATTCCAGTTGCCTCTGTGATGGGATGTTTGAGTTTGTTGCCAACGCTGCTTCTTAGAACAAATTTATGTCTAGAAGATGTAAAGGGAAGGAGAAACACTGTAAACTACAGAGAAAAATAGTTTTACACTGAATATGAGAAAAACTAGAAATGAGGAGGTTTCTGGCTATAAAAGGAGTGACATTCCCATGGGAGAAGTGGAAGCACAGCAGTAGCTCAGAGTACAGTCACTTTATGAAATAACTGATGGACGTGCTTGTGCTGAGGGGACCCTCTGAGCATGCAGGAAGTCTCTCCCTGCCTCACATTCCCACCTGCCAGGGATGGAGGAGCACTGCTTTGCAGTCACATCTCTGGTTTGCTTGGCTTTTCTGCCGTGCCACCCTCCTGCTCCAATGGCTGTGGGGATGTGGTGAAGTAATATAAAACTGTGGGACAGGTAGGATTTCTTGGAAAGTTGCTAGAAATGCTTCCTTGAACAGGAAGGATCAGCAGGTCACATAGTATTGTATTTGTGGGGTGCCCTGTGGCAGAAAGGAATGATAAATCTGACTCCATGTTTTTAGAAGGTTACTTTCTTATTTTATGACATTATATTATATTAAAGAATATTATACTAAGCTATACTAAAGAATACAGAAAGGATGCTTACAGAAGGCTAAAAGATGATAATGAAAACTCATGACTCCTTCCAGAGTCCTGACACAGCCTGACCCTGATTGGCCATTGAGTCAAAACAATTCACATGAAACCAATGAAACAGCCACCTGTTGGGTAAACCATCTCCAAACACATTCCACTTGTGAGCACAACACAAGAGAAGCAAATGAGATAAGAATTTGTTTTCCTTTTTCTCTGAGGCTTCTCAGCTTCCCAAAAGAAAATCCTGGCCAAGGGGTTTTTCAGAAAATATAACAGTGACAACATAGGGCAAGCTGCTGCAACGTGGCAGAAGTCTGCAGGTGCTCTTTCTGTATTGCCTCTTGCTGCTCGTGCTGATGCATTGTGTTTTCCCCGATGGTTTCAGAGAAGAGGAGGAGGAATCTGGAGCTGATCCCTCTCACGGCTCGGATGGTCATGACTCACCTGGTGAACCACCTGAGCCACTACCCGCTCAGCGGGGGCCCCGCCATCCTCCACAGCCTCCTGAGCGAGAACCACGACAATTCCTACGTGGAGTCCTCCGAGCTGTGCTCGGAAGTGTTCCGCAGCCCCAACCTGCAGCTGTTCGTGTTCAACGACAGCACTCTCATCTCCTACCTCCAGATCCCCGCCGAGAAGAAGGTGGGCGCCGAGCCGGCGGCGGCGCCCTCGGACGTGCGGGTGATCGTGCGGGATATCTCAGGGAAGTACTCCTGGGATGGCCGGGTCCTGTACGGGCCCCTGGAGGGCTGCCTGCCGCAGCGCAGCACGGCCGCCGCCTTCGTCGTCTCCAGCGACCCCCAGCAGGATGGCCTGTCCCAGAACGATGTCTCCCAGGTGGAGGAGGGGGAGGACGCCCTGGACCAGCTGCTGGAGAGGATCGGGAGCAGCAGCCCCGAGTGCCTCCCGCACCCGCAGCGCAAGCTGAACGAGCCGGCGCCGCCGCCCTGCGGGATGAGCCCCGAGCAGGAGCGTGCCATCACCGAGGCCCTGCTGCAGCAGAGCGCCCAGGAAAGGGAGTTCATCCTCAAGCGCAGCTCGGACTGCAGCATGAGCGTGGCCCGCCAGGAGCCACCGCCTCCTGCCCAGCCCCAAGCCTCCTTTTATTTCTGTCGCCTGCTGCTGAACGACCTGGGGATGAACTCCTGGGATAGAAGGTAGGAAGAGAGGATCCAGAACGTGCTTAGGGTGCTCTTCTCACTTTTTACCCCTGAATGTGGACACGCTTAAGAAAGTGAGGATCATGTAGCTGGGGGTAAGAGCAGAGTTTTGAACTTCGGTGATTATTCGGAATATTCACCAGAAGATTGTGTATAACAATAATTCTAAGAAATCATATCATGTTAATTCTCTTAGCTGTTTGGATGATGAAATACTGTATCTCCACTGTGTTGCATTTACCTTCAAACCTTTCCTATTTATTTTAGAAAAAGCTTTCATCTGCTGAAGAAAAATTCAAAGTTGCTGCGAGAACTGAAAAATCTGGATTCCCGCCAGTGGTAGGTGATGTGTACTGAACACACCATTGATAAGGTTCATGTTTCCCAAGGAAGAATGAGTCACCAGAACCAAAACTTCATTCCTGTTGAATCCAAATATTGGTATGAAAATTGGAGTGTTTGTTTCTCCAGAGTTGTGTAGTCTGAATGGAGAATCCACCTGCGCTGGCACATTCTCTGTGTACAGAGAATTCCGAATCAGTGGCGAAGAAGAAGAGATTTTTTTCAAGTTTGCTTTAACTGAGAGAGGAGGGAATCAAATTGATTGTGACCTGCGTACAGCTGATAGAAAACAGTATTTTGTACATCCCTGAGTCAGGAGCAGTACTTTGAGGGGTGATCCACCCAAAACTACTCCCCAGCCAGAAGTGGCAGAATGAAGTTCTGCATGTTACAGGTTTTTTTTCCATTACTTGACAAAGAGCTGTTTGAAAAACATCTGCAGCATTGCAGAGTTCTGAGTTTCTTCTATCCCAACAATTTCCACATCAAATGTGCTTTGCATGTGTTTTCAGATAAGCCAACTGTCCCTGTCAGCCTTATAAAACTTTGCCCAGGGCCTGAAAGTCAATAATGCCTCTTCTGCCTTGTATGTCATCACCCTGTAATTAAAA
Source organism: Onychostruthus taczanowskii (assembly GCF_017590055.1). Taxonomy (NCBI): domain Eukaryota; kingdom Metazoa; phylum Chordata; class Aves; order Passeriformes; family Passeridae; genus Onychostruthus; species Onychostruthus taczanowskii. The sequence continues at coordinate 5,263,511 of NW_024503124.1, forward strand.
TTCTGTAGGTCAAATTGTGCTCCCATTAACACCTGTGCCACCTCGCTGTCTCTGCAGTGCTGCACAGATCTGAGTCATTAACCCTGTAATTGGAATTTGGCCACCAGTTCTGTGGCTGATGTACAGGAGGATCAGGCTTGGCTCTGCTCTCAGAACTGGGGTGTCTCTGCAGTGACTTTTGGTAGCAAAAAAATGGGGGGAAATCTGAAAGTGAGTCATGTATTTGTGTGCGTAAAAGAAATCGACACACAAAGATAAATGTGAGCACCTGGTCGTATGTTCGGGGTGCGGGGGGATCTGAAAAATAATTTTGAGTTGAAACTTGTTTAATTTTGACTTCTTTTTCCATCCCGTGGCAGTCGTGAGACTCACAAGATCGCCGTGTTCTACATCGCTGAGGGACAGGAGGACAAGTGTTCCATCCTGGCCAACGCCAGGGGCAGCCAGGCCTATGAAGATTTTGTTGCTGGGCTGGGCTGGGAGGTAACAGCCATAATTTAGACAAGTTACCTTGTTAGTGGCACTAATTCACAAAAAAAAAAGGAAGTAATTTGCTGCACACTGATGCTTAGCTGCTTTTATCTCTTGCTGTGGTCAGAGCACACTCAGCACAGGAGTTCCTTATGACATGTGTGGGTTTAATTTGCTTTGTCAAAATGGTGTGTCACAATCTAAATGCCATTAACATTTTGGTGTTTGGGAAATCCAGAGTAGCTGCGTGTCACATTTAAGGATCCAAGTGCCACAGCGAGATGCAGCATCCTCAGGCTGGTGCTGTTGGGAAAACAAACAAGCCTTTGGACTCAGGCTTGACTTCAGAGAAGGGTTTCTCCTGAATGAACTTCTGGAATAATTTATTGTAAGGGTGCTTTTTCTGTACAAATCTTCTGTTTCCTCTGTGGTTTTTCTGGTTTTCTCTCTCTGCCTTTTGTGATGCTCCGGGCAGTGGGAGCTCCGAGCCCCACAGAGCCCGTAGCCAGCAGTCTGTGGGAGAATGCTGTTGTTCCCTTGCTGCTGTTTGCTGGAGGAAGGTAAAATAGCTGGATAGATAATGACTCAGAACCTAGTTCAGAGAGATTTACTTTTAGTAAATGTCAAGTACAGGCACAGGAAAGACAAATCTAATGGAAAGATCGCAGAGCTCTAGGGGAAGACTTCTCTTTGTCTGGGATGGCTATGGAAACCTGGGGTGGTGATTCCCTTAACCTTGATAGAGAAGCAAATCCTGATGATGCTGAGTTGGCTGCTGTTTGTGCCTTTGGCTCCCTCAGGTCGACCTGTCCACGCACGGCGGGTTCATGGGCGGCCTGCAGCGCAACGGCAGCACGGGGCAGACCGCGCCCTACTACGCCACCTCCACCGTGGAGATCATCTTCCACGTGTCCACAAGGATGCCCTCCGACTCAGACGACTCACTGACCAAAAAGGTAAAGGTTTTCCAGTGTGTTTCACAGCACTGCAGTCACCAAGTGCTTCCATAAAAGCCTGAGCTGGAAGCAGCCTTTGCTGAGTGGCCCTGGCAGCCTGTCCCTGCGTTGCCACGTGGTGCTTCTGCAGCTGGGTTAGCTGAATTAAATGGCATCTAAATTCTGGGTTCTGAAACACAATTAACATTTCCATGGTAGCCTCAAATGCCACCGTGAGTAATAATATTAGCAATAATTTCATTTGTACATTGTCTGCCTGCCAAAAACTGCTGTAGGTTGGTAGAACAAAGCAACCAAATGCAGCATCATCAAACCATCCTGTGTGGAAAGAGGGCTGAGGCTCAGGAGCCCCAGCAGCCAGCTCAGAGTTCAAGACAGTAGCCAGTTAGACACAAGTCTGACAGGCAGCCTCTGCTTCAGACAGCCAGAACCCAGCCCAAAATTCTGTTGGTATCAGTACTTAATTGTTTGTCTTTCCTAGCGAGGAGCGGTTTCAGGTTATGCTGTTTGCCAGCTGCTGCTTAGGCTCAGAGATTTTTGGGGCATACAAAACCTCTGCCTTTTTAATTGTGATGGGCAACTTGTCCTGCAGAGGTTGTTAGCATGCATCAGTAATGCTGCAGGAGCCATCCACTTGGTTTCAGAATATGTGCTTTTCTTTGAAATATAAAGGTGGAATCTCTGATTGCTGGTTCTGAAAAATTGCCCAGTGTTTCGTACTAAAGTCAGATCTCGTCTTTTTTATTGTGATATCTGTCATTAAAAAAAAAGGAAAATCAGCAAAATGGCATGTTTCTCTTTCTGTATATAACTCACTACCTTCATGGAGGCAAGGCTATGGAGCAAAGTGCTTCAGGATGGAGCAGTGGGGTAGTGGTGTGTAGTACAGGACTGTAGAGTCTCTGTGACCATACCAGTGTAGGATGTTTGTATTTTTATTGTTCCTGACCAGTATTTGTCCAGCTGCTCGACCAAAACTCCAGTGATGAATGATTTACAGTTGCCCTAGGCAACATATTCCATATTCCTATGCTCCACTTCCTGTACCACAAAAAAATCTCTGGTAGTGCCTACTTTGCTTCAATTTAAGCCCACTGATTCTTATCCTATTTCACATGGATATGAAGGGCAGATGATTTTGCAGCACACTTATGCATGTCTGAGAACTGCTGCCATGTCTTTCCCAGACTTAGTTTTCCTACATAAACTGGGGCCATTTGTTTAATCTCAACCTTACCTTGTAAGTCCTGGCTTTTGTGGAAGCCTGGCAAAGGCACTGGGATATGGTCTGGCTGTTGAGTAGTTCATCACCTGGGAGAGGAGAGGAGAGCACAGTGTGGCAGAGCTACCACAAGGGGAAGAAAGGGATTTAGCTGCAAACAGTCCACTTATTCTCCTTATTTTCATCTATGTTACGGGTTATCACAGACACTGAGGGTCTCGTGATTCTGTTTGTCTTCCCTGTGTTTGCTCTAAGAGAATTCCTTCTGTGTGATAAACAGAAACCAAAAGCATTTAGTAGCTGTCAGTCTCCAAGTTTTGTAGTGCCAGGAAACCAGGCCAGCTCCAGCACATGCTGTCTACAGAACATAACTGCAAAGGAATTGCTCTGGGACCTTTTCAGGAACCCTGAGATCTGCTCTAGGAATGGAATCCTGCAGGGATCAAACTGGGAAGTGCAGGACAAATCTCTGAGCAGGCTCATGGACCCGAGGAGCTGCAAGTAGTGGCTCAGACCAGATGACTTCCAGAGGGCTTTTCAGTGTGTACTCATCCATGGTTCCACACACAACAGTTTAATTCAGTTTGTCACAGCTTCTGTTGTGAGCAAACATGCAATTCTGTGCAGATCAGCATGGATTGTTGACAGATTTTACAGACCTGCAGCTGTGAGTGGAGAAAAGATGCATTTCAGAAGCACTGCACTTTCTGGAAGGTGGGCAGCTCTCTGGGCTGAGGCCCTTACCTCACATTGTGGGGCAGAATGTCCAGGTTAAAAATATTATTTCTTACTTCATATTTATTACTTCTTGCCATCGATGCTTTTGTTTTATGGGAGTGTGGGAGAGAAAGATGGAAGCCCATGGCATTCATTCAGTTCCTGCTCCTACAGCTGAACTGTACCTGGTGATACAGGACAGTGGTGCTGGGAGGAGAAAAGTTCATCAGGATGCAATGGGGGCCACAGCTTCTTTATTCTTGCCTTCCCTCTGGGATCTAAGGTCCCCATAATCTCTGAAATCTTTGTGATTGCTGGGGTTTCTTCTCTGCTTATTTTGCCTCAGACCAAGAGAGGCTTCATCCCTGTCAGCACACTCCCAGCTGAACAGAAGGACTGACCACCTGCTGCCCTGGGGAGCCCGTAGCAAGGCCATAAATTCTGGGAGCTGGGGAATTCAGCAGATGTAGTAATTTTACTTAAATATGTTATTGTGGTTCTTTGTTTTTACTGAACGCAAAGATAAATTAAGTTCTGGTATGAATTTCCCAGAATAAGTGCCTTTCCACTGGAGATAAGCTTGTTTTTGTGCAGTAGAGCTGTGATTTGCAGTCTGCATTTTTTTATTTGAGGTATATGCTGACATTATATTGCTAATTCAGGAGGGAAGAAAGAAAGAAAAAAAGAAAGAAAAACCCCTCTCCAAATAAGTCTTGGCCCCGACAGAAATCTTTCCTAGTGGAGTAAACAAAATTCAGCTGATCTCTTTTGCTGCTGTAGGGTTCAGCATCATTGGTTCCAAACTTTATCTGCCTGTCTTGTGGCAAGTGTCTTTCCACTGGAGATAAGCTTGGCCCCTTGTTTTTGTGCAGTAGAGCTGTGATTTGCAGTCTGCATTTTTTTATTTGAGGTATATGCTGACATTATATTGCTAATTCAGGAGGGAAGAAAGAAAGAAAAAAAGAAAGAAAAACCCCTCTCCAAATAAGTCTTGGCCCCGACAGAAATCTTTCCTAGTGGAGTAAACAAAATTCAGCTGATCTCTTTTGCTGCTGTAGGGTTCAGCATCACTGGTTCCAAACTTTATCTGCCTGTCTTGTGGCAAGAGTGAAAATCAATCCCAGGAATGGCATCCTACCGTCCCTGCCTTGTTCTGCTCAAATTGTGCTTAACGGTTTAAAGATGTGCTGCCGAATTTCTCAGTGATTTATTTCATCTTCTCCATTGTCAGAGCAGAACTTTTTCAATTCAGAAATCTGGTTGCAACCCCATACTGAACTCTTGCTCCTTTGCTGCAGAAATTTGTTAGCTGGGGCTAGATTAGATTTTTAGCAGCTAATCTGACTGCTGTAGGGGTTTGCAGAGTGGGGACAGAGCTGTGCTATTGGATTTGTCCAATTCATTTGACTCCAGGACTATAATTGCACTTATGTCTTACAAGGCTTTTATGGCCTCGGGCTGGCGAGCAGCAGAAAAACAAATTGGCAGTGATACAGTGAGAGTGAAAGGGAATGAAAGGCACACATTATCAGTCTCCAGGCAGCCCTGCTCTGGCAGGAAGTTTCTTGCTTAATTTACAAATAAAACTTAGATTTTAGGATGGGCGCACAGTCAGCCAGACAATGGGGATGTCAGGCCCCACTGTTACTTAGCGAAAGTAGCAGCCATGCCTCCCCAAAAGCAGGAATTCTTCAGTCAAACAGACGACTCCTCTCTGGAGCCAGCTGGCTGTGTAATGCAATTAGAAGGGAAAGGAGGTCATGCCGGAGGTGTGCACCGTGACCGCTGTCAGCGCTGCCCGCCCGGCACCCGCAGAGCCCAGGCTGGAGCTGGAGCTGGAGCTGCCCTCCCCGGGCTGCAGAGCTCAGCCCCGGGCAGGGACAGCAGGGCTGTCCCAGACCTGGGGCTGGGGCTGTGTCCCAGCACCACGTTAACCAAACCAGGGCCAATTCCTGTGCCCGCCGAAAATTCCTGTGCAGCGGGGAGGATGCGCTGCCAGTGCCAGCGCTGCCTTCCCTCAGCATGCACAGAGCCATCGCTCCAGACTGCTGCTGGGGTTTGCTTTTCAAAGCAATCTGGTTCCTTGTCTGCTTTGGGTTTTTTTAATGTAGCTTTATTCTTTATTCCCCCCACCCCTAAACAGGGTGGGGAGCACAGCCTGGAGCTCTGGCTCTGCACGCGTCAGCCCTGGGGCTTTGGACATTTCAGCACAACTTGCTGAAGTCCTTCAGGGCACTGAGTTTTCCCCACAGCTGCTGTTTTGAATAAACAACACAGGAAAATAGCAGCTGGCTTATTGTCACTGATGAGATTATTGTAACGGCTTTTTATCAATGGAGTTACCTCTCAGTAACAAATATTTTTGATTAATGCCAATTTTTTCTTTGTAACGTTATACCTTGTAACTGTGGTGCTTAAGGATGTGTGGCTTCAAAACAAGGGCAGTAACTCAAGCTCTAAAACAAGTTGCTGGCACACACTGGGGATTGTGGCAGACTCATGAGCACAGCAAGTGTTGGTTCAGCTGAGTTCCCTTCTTCACTGAATTTTGTTCTGAAGGGTGCAATGTCAGTACAAAGTGTTTGATTATTATCAGAACACTTCCTTGGGATTTTAAAAAAGGTCCCTCAAGCAGTATTTGGACATATTTTGATGACTGTTTTTATAGCAGTATGTGTTATTTCTCATCCCAGAAGCCATAGGAGGCACAGCAGTACAGAGCCTTTTCTTCAGAAGAGCTGAGCTGGGTTTGTGAATTGCCCTCTGCACCTGGGCAATGGAGCTGCCTTATGGAATTTAGTGTCCACATTTATTTCTTGGGCTTCCTTCAGCAGAGGAAGGTTTGCTGGGTGCCACCATTGTAGGCTCTCTGCGCAGGGAAGCCAGTGCCAGAGCTGGCTTGGGCTCAGCCTGGCAAACGTGGGCACTTCCAAACCCCTGGCGGGGGTTCCCTGAGCTCAGCTGGGCCCATCCTGGAGCGGGACAGCCTGGCCAGGCATCCTCAGCATCTGGGACCTGCTGTGCACAAGGTCTGCTCACCCAGATGGATTTTAGGGGTGTATCTGACTAAACTTGACATCTCGCTTCTGATCGCTTTGGAGGTGACCTGGCTGCACCTGGTCACAGAGAGAGATCAGGGGTTTGTCCTGTGTGTGCTTTCCTGCTGCCTTTGGTACGTGTCAGTTTGTGGCATTCCCAACATGAGTGTTTTCTTGTGTGTTGCTTTGTTTTTACTAAGCTTCTGCACAGATATCTAGGTGACCACAAGAACAGCAATTTCCACTTGCTTTGTATTCGTAAGAAGCTCTAATAATAGTATTGTTAATGTTCCTGTGTTTTTCCAAGACAAAACTGGTTCATGTTTTCTTCAAACAGAGCTAAAATTACCTTTATTTCATGGGTGTAAATAGAACAGAATTATTATCTTCTGTTTAATTTAAAATAAACCAGAGAATCTCAGTCCTTCTGGGAACCGAGCTTTACTTCATTCTGCTGGAACACGAGCTGTAAGCCAAGTTTGCAGTTGTAACTTTTAAAAATTTTTCACAGTGTGTTGGTTTTGCCACGTTTCTCTTGTGACTGAGGGGTCCAGTTTGCCACCAATATGTAGGAGTGAAAGTTTTTCCATCTGAAGGCACTGCCTGGCTCTGAATAGGGAAGCCTCAACAGCACAGTGTAGGCTGATCCAAAGCGTGTTGGGGTTAGTTGTTATTTACCAGTGAAAATCACCACCTTCTTTTCCCTTTTTTCTCTCCCCCTGCACAGAGTGAAGTAGCAGAGCTTCGTTTTGGCTTCTTTGTTCGGTCTGTTGTGCACATTGTTCTGGGGGTAGCACCAAATTGGAGAGGGGGGGCTGTCTTTTAAGCTTTAAGTGGGACTTAAAGTCTCTTTATGCTTGGAGCTGGCATTGTGTGTGTGGATTACATTTTAACTTTAAAGCTTACAGTTGAAACCATTGTGTGAGGCTTGTACGTGATTGCCAAATAGTTTTTGCCATCTGTTAGATCACCTCCAGCTCCTCCAGCAGCAGAGCAAACACACACACACACACAGAGGCTCTCAGATGCTTTCTGTGTATGTCATGTTTAAATTTTATCTGTATTTCATGCAGCTCTGCTCCAAATGAAAAGGTGTAACTCCCACAGTATTTCCCATTTTTCTGTGCTTCACACTGCCCAGATATTTTGCTGACGTTTCAGGCAGGAGACCCCTCCAGACACAGTCAGTGAGGAGATGTTTGTGGATAATAAATTCAGTTATAGTGGTTCATGACAGGCAGTTTCTTGACATTCTGAGTCAAGGCATTTCATATTTCTGTGACAGCTGCCTTATTTTAGCTGGAATACAATGCTTCGTTGGTTAATGCTTTGTTCCAGTAATTCAGTTTTCCATCTTAAATCACTGTAGGTAATGTACATTTACATATCATGCTAATGGCTAGTTTGATAATGACTTAATTAAGCCATCAGACAACAATGAGTTCTAAATGAAGCAAATTATTGAGCTGATGCTTTCATGAGCAACTGGAGAAAAACAATATTTTAACTTTTCTGTAATGAAATATTCCTGCTATCGAGCATTGTAATTCAATTTGTGAGCCGTGACCCCTCGTGCAGCGTGGTTATCACTCGGATTAATAAAGAGCCAATTTACTGTTGCAGCTCCGTCACTTGGGAAACGACGAGGTTCACATCGTGTGGTCCGAGCACACCCGCAACTACCGCAGGGGCATCATCCCCACCGACTTCGGGGACGTCCTCATCGTCATCTACCCCATGAAGAACCACATGTTCTTCATCGAGATCATGAAGAAACCCGAGGTACGTGCTGGGTGCCTCGCTGGCTCTGCTGTGCTGTGCCAGTGAGCAGCGGTTCTGTCGCTTTCAGTGGCTTTAGAGTTTGGGAGCTGTTTTTTCCCAAACAGGTGAAAGATAAGCTGAGCAATGAGCTGACTTTAAAACTGGACTCACGGTGATCAGAGTGGCTGCTCGTTCGTTTTATAGCCATACTGAGCACTGAGTGAAACACTCCAGAATTCTCGACCCACAGGAGTCACTGGGCAAAGAACAGTATTTAAACCACTGTGAATGTCCTCTGAGGCAGTGAAAGCAAACCATTCATGATTTGAGTTCCTTGTGTGGTGTTGGGTCACTGCTGTACGCACGGCACCAAGCAGAACCTCACACGTCTGTGGCACTGTCGTTGTCACCTGACTGGGTGGGATGATGCACACATTGGACATTCTGTCATCAAAAAAGTACAGGAGGTTCACAGTTGAGACATTTTTTGGGAAAAAAAAGCATTTTTTTGCAAAATGTCAGAGGTGTGTGTATGTACATCTGTGCACGTGTGTGAAAAAGCCACTGCAGTAAATGCTTGTCTGGTACATAATGGATGCAAAAATATGCGTAAAATATACTTTGTGAAAGTAGCCATTGTGATAAATACCCTTTGCCTGATATGAGGGACAATATTTGTCCAAAGGAGTAGCCAGCTGTGGTAAATGCCTCCATCATATCCCATATTGATCAGGTGTCAACACTATTTTTTGGGTTGTGTGTGATGGAGTTGTTGGATATTGGCAACCAGTGCTTTGTCAGTAGACGTTTCAAACTTGAAAATTTTCTAATAGTGGGTTGTTAGGGTTTTTTCATGGTGTTGAGCTGTGCAGTTTAGTTTTTGCACATTTTAGCTTTTAGCTTTTTTTAATGCTCCATCAGGGAAATGAGAATTTAGCGTTAGGAAAACGCTTGAGACTTCTCTGGAGCGATGGAGAAAAGCTGTGTCGTCTTACATACTAGTCAAAACCACCCGACGGGCAGCCAGAATGAGAGCTAACTGGAAATTTAGTGTTATCCCTACATTTAAAGTACAAACCATTACAATGTAATAAAATTAATCCAGACATTTCCAGGGCAAGTGTGGCTGACCTTTTGTTCACCAGCTACTGACCCCAGGGTGAATGAACGAGCCTTGCAGAGAGAAATGTCTGTTGTTTGGCTTCAGTCCCTGGCATTTAAATTGCATTCCCTAATCGAATGAAAAGGCTGTCCTCTCTATCAGGTTACAGAATCCATGGCAACATTTGGCCTTTTATATCCATAATGTTAGCCTTTTTGTTTGCAGCCAAGTAGAGACACCTGGAGCAATGTTAACATTAACCGCTTTAGCATTAATAGCTTCATTATAGAAGAATTTCTGATCAGATAGCTGTTACTTTTGTTATATTGCTTCAGCTTGTATTGTTTTCATTTTTGATCTCCCTGCTTGGCAACCCGGCAATGATTTGCAAATTTTTTTGTCTTGATTAATTAAGCAATATAATTATCAGGAACTGTGCTGCAGTCTTTGCCCGACAAAGCTTCGGAGGGAAGACAATAGTAAGTCTGTTAGTGTGAATGCATTCCACGCGTCACAGATGCACGAGGATATTGGGAACAATGAGAGGAAAAGCTGCCTGCGAGAGGGGACAAAGCATGCCAGGCAAGCTCCGCACTGCACATACCGCCAGGGACATGCTGCGGGTTCCCTGGGACACAGATGCCTCGTTAGATTGCAGCTCGTCATCAGAGATTAATTCTCAGCCATTTGGTACAATAATTTACCCATTCCCCACTCTTTTAACTAGTGCTGCTTGCTGTAGAGGGGAAGTCTTTGTGCTCAGAAGGTTTATTTAACCTTGCCTACTTTTACTGCGGGCAACAGAAATAATGATTTTGCTGTTGGAAATTGGAATGAAGCAGGTGTTTGCAGTGGGCTGAATATTAATTTTTGCTTCACGGATAACTTGCAGTGACATTTGGAGTGCTCGCAGAAGGGGATCTTTCCCTCTATTTTTTTAATTGATTCCTGTCAAAGCAGGCTGTTTGTTTGTGGTGGCCGGCGGAGCCCCGCTTTCCCGGGCGGGCTGTCGGGTGCCGGACTCGGAGCGGAGCCGAGTGGGGAGCGCGCCCTGCACCTTCTGCTGGCCCACCCCCGGCCCTTGTTAGGGCAGGGCCCCGTGCAGATGGAAGCTGAGGAGATGCAGCTCCAGTGACTTTAATGACCCTTGGCGAGGCCACTGTATGTGCTGGGGAATGAATAATTCTGAGCCCTTGCGTGCACGCGCTCCGGCTGCGCGGCGCTCGGATCGAGGCGGGCTCCGAAGCCCTGGGCTCTGCTGCTGCTCTCCCCGGCTGGAATACACACACCCTGTCCCTGGGTGACATCTGTAAATTCTGTAGTGCACTGGTGACAAAGTCTGCCCCGCTCCCCAGCTCCTGGTGAGTGTGAAACCGTGAATGCAAGTGCTGTAAGCAAAACCTACTTGTCCAAAAAGCCCAGCAGGGAATTTCCCTGCCCCAGTGGCATCTGCTGATCAGACTTTGCATATCTGGTATTTGTGTGGTGGTATCACTTCAATACTAGTATGTACTTAACCTCCTTATCTGTACCTTTGCATTCTTTTCTCTTGCTGTCAATGCTTCAAGACAATGCATGGGATAAAAATTTCACTTAAAAATATTACTGCCTAGAGAGGCAAAACTTGATGCTCCATAATGTTATCATTTTGGTGGCATTGCTTTTCCTGTCCCCTTCCCTTCCAACTGCCTGGATAGTAATGCCAGCAGTAAATAAAAAAGATTGAAAATAAGGTAAAACCACTATGGTGATTTTAACATTTTTAACATTTTATACTTTTCTGGTTTTTTGAGGGGTGGGTAATTATTTTAAGTAAAGGAATGACAGAATAAGTGTGTGCAGAGACAGCTGTCATTTGCAGATGTTACATTAAACCAAAATTTCTTCTGTAATTCATTGCCACTTCTAATTAGAGGAATTCCCTAGATGCAGGGGATTTATATTATTCCCTTTGTCCATTTATTGAATGACTGTCACAGTCACCCACAAGCAGTTGGAGAAGAATAATAGAGGGTATTTATTTATGTGATAAGCCTCTGTACAGATGGAAAAAATCCGTAGCTTAAATATTGATAATTGTTACTGGCTTCTGTCTAGAGCTTTAGTTGGGGGGGTTGGTTTTTTTTCATTTTGAGTCTCTGAGAGGCAAATGAATTTGAGTACTTACAAGTACTGAAAGTTGTGCATTTAAACTTCAAAATTTTCTGTGTTTGGCAGGCTCAGGTCTGTTTTGTGTCTGCAGTTCTGGACACGGTTAATTTTTAGGAAGCATCTCTTGTTTGCAGTGTGGTCTTTATCTGCAGAGCCTTAGGTCACCAGAGGACGTCACACAGGGGTTTCCTGTGCAGGTGGCCCTGAAGGAGCAGCATTTGGGCAGCTGGACCCACTGGGCTGGGCCTGTTTGTGCCTGTCCTGACCCTGTGTCCTGCCCTTGAGAGAGCCCCTGCTCTGCCATCTCCTCTGCCTTCCACACACCTCCTTATCTTGGACCAGCTCAAGGTTTTTTTCTCTTCTATGAAGTCCATGGAAGGAGTTTGTAGAGGATTACCTGAAGTAAATATGTCTTTGCAAAGCCTCCTGCCATTGTTGGAGTCAGGCAGTGAATCAGCATCTCCTGTTGGGATCCCAGATGGAAAACAGCTCCTAATATTCACTGCCAAAGGCATATTGATTGCAAATTCATAGATGGCCTCAGTTTCTATGTGTACCAAGCTTGTGCTTAGCCAGCAGAACGTCCTGAGACGTGTGTGTCTGTGTAGTGTGCTGAGGGCAGTCATGGGGAATTTAAACACTCACCAGCTTGGGAGATGAATGTCACACTGTGAGTCTCAGTGTGGAAAACAATGTGGGCACACTGTATTGGTGGCAAAATGCTGTACCAGTTTCCTGCAGTGGTTCTGAAGCCTGCTTTTCTGTTTTGGGGACCCAGGTGCCGTTTTTCGGTCCCCTCTTCGACGGTGCCATCGTGACCGCGAAGCTGCTGCCGAGCCTGATCTGTGCCACGTGCATCAACGCCAGCAGAGCCGTCAAGTCCCTCATCCCACTCTACCAGAGCTTGTATCCTTTCTCCACGGGGCAGGTCTCCCCTTGGGAGGGTTCTCACTTGGAGCATCATCCAGCACAGAGGTAGGCTGGGGTGAAAATCCTCCCTGTTTGATTTCATTGGCAAAGGTCAGAGCTTTCTTCGTGTCCAGGTGGATGTTCTGAGTGGTTCACACCCAGCTGCCATCCGGTGTTTGCAGAATGGAATGGTAACAGCACTGGAGTCTCTCACCAGCAGCTTCCTTCTCACTGCTTGGTGGGCTTGGTCTTGATCTTGATCTCTGAGGAATGGTAACTTCCAGCTTGCTTTCACATTGATAGGAGTTGTGGACTGTGTGTGTCAGGCTGCTAGCTAGAGCTCAGCCACGCTCTTATCCTATCCAATTAACTTTATTTGGACTCATTACATTAATAAGACACGTGGGATTTGTTCTCAGACACAGATGTTTCAGGTCCCAAATTCCAGTTTCTTTCCAGTCACGCCTGTGTTTGGGCATTTTCAGAGCCTGTTTTCCACCAGTGGCTGGAAGGTAGCTGGAGGATGTGCTTCTGTGGGACAGGAGTGGTGACACAGGCTGTGCTTCTTGGGTTCTACACAGACCCACAGTGTTAGCACCCATGCTGGGGTCTTCTCATAATGCCATCATAGATTGCATAGCTTGTTTTGCTAATCACATCACTTACCTCGGGACAAACACTCGCTGCACTTTGCTTTCTCTGGGGAGCATTTGATTTGAGTATTTTTCTAATCACATGACTTTGAGAAAGAGTTTGTGAAATGTTTTGATCTTTGAAAGAACATTGAGGAATTAGTTTTTAAGATGCACATTTTTAAAACATGGAATATCCTCAGTGTACTTGTTAGAGTTTTGTTTTAAAAAATTAAACTAAAATAAATTTTATGCAGTATACTCTGCAAAAGTCATCAGAAATTAAAAGTATCATTGAGGTTAAATAGATTTGTGTTAATAACTAATTGTTTACTCATTGTAAAGCAAATGGTGGTGGTTGTGCAAACTGTGACAATGCCTGACAGGTGAGTCAAGGCTCGCTGTGTTTTTTTCTGTTTCCTGAGGAAAATCTAACAAATCACTGAATCTGTGATGTGCAGAATTTAGGTTAATCTGTTTCTCAGTGTTTAATACTAAAGTAATATTGTAGTAAAATGGACATAAGTAGCAGCAGTTACAAGAAGGGAGCTGTCCCAGCCCCTCACTCCCAGCTGGAGTCCTCCCAGCTCTGGCATTGAGCATTTTGTGAGTGAGCAGCACTCACCAGCTGGCCATGCTCCTGCTGTCCAAGGGGGTGTCCCCGAGGGTCCCTGTGCATCCCTGGGGTGACAGAGCTGCACAGACACTGCAGCACAGGGCACTGCTCTGCACAGGTCTGAGGCAGCATCTGTCTCCACATTCTTTTCCGCCTTTTTTTGCGTCTGCTTTTGCACCTGTGCTGTCCATAGTGACTCAACTGCCACTTGTCTGTCTGATAAATGAAAGTGGACTGAGGAACTCCTGAAATGGCACAAAGGGGATGTGGTGGGCAGATCCCTGTGGGACGATACTGGAGCAGGAGAGAAAGCTGTCTGTAATTCATTCCCTAGATAGTGCAGACTCTGGGGTACACTACGGCCAGCAGCTGGAATGTGAGTGTGTAGGTGTGTAAAGGTGATGTTTGGGCCTGTCTAATGCAGCTCCCAAAGGGTCAGTGATTCAGGTCTGGTGTTTGCTGTGCCAGCTGCTGCAAGCAGACCCAGCAGTGCAAACACTAAATGGAAGTGCCATTATCAGACTGGAGATGGAAATAACTCAAAAAATGCCAGTGAGAGGGAGAAACAGAAAGCAGTGTTCCTGGCAAAGCGTGTGTTTGGCACACAGTCATAACAGTAGCTGGGATGAGGGCTGCAGGCCGGAGTGAGGCAGAGCTGAGGAGGATCTGCAGCTTCCCTTTGGCCACATGGGTGATGTTAAAAGGCAGCATCCCTGCTAAGGGGCAGTAGCTGAAGAGGTTTGGACTCTGGTGTGGTTACAAATGGATCAACACTTATCTGGTGTCAGTGGTTCCGTGGGGATGAGGTGCTGCATCCGTGGTGCTCGTGCTGGAGTACCTGCAGGGACTCATCCCTGTTCTGCCCTGGCGGTGCTGGGAAGCCGGGGCAGCATCTTGCCAGCAGTGGCAGCTGAAGTCACTTGTTGGAAAGTCTGCAAACTCCGGCTACAGCTGCACTTGTCAGGGGCTGTAAGGGAAGTGTAATCAGCCACAGAGATTAATTTGCATCTCAATTAGGAAAGAGTCAGGAGGAAGCTGTAGGGTCTGTTGCTGGAAGGTTGTGGAAGAAATCTCATCAGGCACAAAAGGCTCCCGACTTGGTGCTCCATCGAGCGGAGGACAATATCTGAGTCTGGTTTCCATGGGGACCGGGACCGCAGAGCCGCGGGAGCATCTCGCTGCCCGCAGTCGCTTGGTCGTGATGACACAAATTCCACTGCCATGCCCAAATGCACATTTCTGTTGCAAATCTCTTTGAAAATTAAGAAGGTAACTACGGCAAACCACGTGTTTTTTTAAAATCTTTTTTTTAAGTTTATGTAACGCTTTTGGTTTTAAGGAATTCATTAGGGCAAGAGATTGGTTAAAAAGCAATTAACTATATTTAAACTTCAGTTTAGAGCCGTTCTGGCTACAGGTTCTTTGTGTCCATCACAGGGCACATGATGGCACTCCTGGGGTGCTGCATGCACAGCTCAGTTGTCTTTGGAACAGTGCTGTCTCTGCTGCTGCTGCAGTGCTTCCACAGGCAGGGATGATTGTGCATCAGTTTATGTTCCAAATTCCCATTTTATTCCTCCTTGGTGCCATGGAGCAGAGAGGCTGAGTGGCTGCAGCCCCTGCTAATTGGGACTCTTGCCATCCTTGAGTAACTGCTGAGCTTGAGGCAGTGTGCTCCAGCAGCCTCTCCAGGCTGCTTTTTCAGGCAGTATCTGACTTTTAATGTGACTGGGACTTACAGGAATCATAAGCAATAAGATGACTTAGATTTTACAAGAAAAAAAAAAATTTAAGCTTACTACAATTGTTGTATTGAAAGGAATATACTTATGCAGATTTTTGAGTGCATCCAAGCCCCTTTTGTATGTGCTGGGGAAAGGAAGGAATAACCTCTCTTGCAAACAATTAATTACATGTCATAACTAAGCACAGGTCTGTTCTGTTTCCAGCAATGCTGAATTTTTAAAAAACTGGTGGGAGTGGGGCTGTAAAAATGCATCTCTGAACGCTCTTCCAGCCTGTGTGAAACAAGCTGTGTGCTGGGAAGGATTTCTGAACACTTGTGTGATCTGGAGTGCCGTGGCACTGAGCTGCAGCAGAGCTCCTCTCTGGGAGCTGCTCTTGTCTGAGGATAAATACTGGGGGAAACCAGGGTTTGGGTTGAAGTATTACAGGTCTGATTGGCAACTGCTGTCTAAGCTGACAGTTCCTAAGCTCAGGTGCTAGTCAGCCTTCAGACATGAAAATGTAGCTAGTTTAGCAGGTATCAGGCCTTTTGGTTGACCCATAATTCAATCCCAGAAAGACACTGGGATTTGGAGATAGTGATGTCTGAGCAAAAAGCTGTTCTTAAAACGCCCAGGGAAATGCAATTCTCACTGCCCAGGTTGTCTTTCCAAATGGAGCCATTTCTTTTCTTCTTGGATTGAATTGGCCTAATTTAAAAATTGTTTCAGTGTTATTTTGAGTGTCTTATCACTTCGGGTTTTTTATTTCCTCCACCAATTCAGATAACTCTTGCACTCTCAGTCCTTCCTGACTGGGATGCTAACTGAATTTAGAGAAAAGTAGGAAATACCCCAACATGTCTGAAATGTTACCTCAGCTTTGAGGAGCTCTTTGTAACCTGCCTTGGGGAGGGTGGAAGGTGTCCTGTGTGTGAGCACCAGTGGGTTTCTTCCCTGTGTTTGTTTTTCAGTGACTTCTGGTAGTCTTCAAGTTATGTTCTTAGCAATTCAAGCTACTGCATGTACTTCCTGTGAGTGGCTAAATGGGGAGCTAGTTCTTGTTGGGGTTTATTAACACACTGATTATAAAATTGTCTCTGTGCGCAATCTCGCTTTTGGCATGAGTTGTTTGTTCTCATGGCAGCAGAGGGGTTTGATCTCCTGCTGCCTGGTGACTCCTGCACTCCACTGTGCTGTGACATGGGGCGCTGGAGGTGCCTCTGCATCGGAGCAAGCACAAAGAGCATGGTGGGGATGAGAGCTCCTTGTGTGATATCTGAGCACTGGATGTCACCGTTTCCCAGCTCACACTTTGCACTGCTTTTTGTGGACCTGAGGAAAACAC
The DNA here is from genome assembly GCF_017590055.1 of Onychostruthus taczanowskii. Taxonomy (NCBI): domain Eukaryota; kingdom Metazoa; phylum Chordata; class Aves; order Passeriformes; family Passeridae; genus Onychostruthus; species Onychostruthus taczanowskii. The sequence continues at coordinate 5,280,158 of NW_024503124.1, forward strand.
AGCCCTTACCCCGGAGAAGTAATTTGATACCTGAGTAACTCTCTCACTGTTTTCTCCACTGAAATGGCAGTGGTGTGCCTGCTGACATGTGCCAGGCAGCAGCTCATGGGGGTAAAGCCAAAACTCCGTCTAAACACATAACAAAAAAGACATCCATAACTTTAAATCATTACAACTCATCCAGATATTGACATACTAATATATCCTAGATGTGTTAATATCTGGAACCAAGAAGATTAAGCAAAGAACATCAGCTTCAAATTCTGAATTAAATCCCTTTCTTGGCTTAAGCCAATTTCTGATTAACCTAATAGAGAGTGCCCAATCTGCTTACCTGCTTTATCTGTGAAAGAAAGGTATTTGCTATGATGGACTTAATTGTGTGAATGGCTGTCAGATGTTCTGGAGGCTCGTGTGGTGTCAGACACATTTTGTGTCCCTCTCAGTGTGTGTTTTGTGGCACTGGCATTTGGAGCTCTGCTGTGGGTACAAGGCAGTGTTTGATCCCGCCGGGGAAATGAGATGGAAAGCCTGTTATTCCTTTCAGAGAGGGTTCACAGTTTGTCCCCTTTATTTCATCCCAAGAAGTGGTGCCCTCCAGCTATATCGATGCTGATAGAAATGGCTATGAAATTCTAAAGCCTGTGTCACAGGAGCTGTGACAATTTATGTGACATGGCACCTGACGGTTTTCTGCCGAGCGGCCGGCCCTGGCACGAGTGCCTGCCAGTGGTCACTGTCAGGGGAGCAGCAGGTCCCGCTCAGCCCCTTGGCCAGGGGTGCCCAGACCCGAGGGGGGCTGGGGCTGTGCGGGCAGGCTCTGGCAGCTCTGCCCTTCATCCTGCACAGCCCCCGCTGCAGCCGATCAATGGCCAGGCTGGCTGTCTCCTCTGCCTTCCCTCCTCACAGCCAGAACCTTCTCCAGGCAGCGATCGATGCCTCTAATCTGCTCCAGCCTGTAATAAGTCATGCGAGGCAAAGCTTTTAGGTGGCATTACATGGGATTGTGGAGGCGGCTCCTCAGCTCTCATTCATAGAGCTCTTCATGGACTCGCAGAGAATCCACTGCGTCCCGTCGGTGCATATCTAAAGAGTATGAAATGCTTCTGCAGGTCTAAACTCCACATGCTGCTGCACTGTGCAGACACAATGGGATCACATTTCTCTATTTTCTGTTTCGTGTCCATTCCTGAACCTGCTGGCGGGCCCTCGTTAGGCACACAGCTTGTACCCGCATTGCTGGGGTAGCAGGGAGCAGCCAGGGGGGCTGCACGGCAACGGTGCCATTTATTTTGTCACTATAACACGAGGCACCACTCCTTCCCCACGGCTGGGCGCTGCCAGGTTTGCTTAGGGTTGTTGAGAAAGCCCCAGGCTGATTCTGAGACAGTTTTAAACTGCTCTTCTCTCGGCAGCATCTGTGCTCTTCAGTAGCACTAAGTAAACCCCAGCAGTAGTAGAGGCTCTTCTTTGTTGGCTGATGTAATGGAGATATCCAAAAACAAACCTGAAGTGACATTGAGAATATAATGTGTTTTTAAAGTAAAAGTGAGTTTAACTGTGTGATATGTGTCAGGGAAAAAACCCAACAAAACAAACTCAGCGTTGGATTTCTGAACTGCATGTGTACTAGTATGTGTGCACTGGCTGCAAACAAGGGTCCTAAACCACACAGCCATGCCTCTTTAAGCCCTTCCAGAGACTGGGAAGTTCTGATCTTGCTGGAAATGCTGTGGTTTGGGTGGTGTAATTGTGCCCTGCCAAGGCCCTTCCCAGGAGCCCGGGACAGGGGATGCCCTGCAGGGGCACACAGTGCGGTACAGGGCTTTGTTTATGAGCAGTAAATATCCCTTTTTATGAGAAGGTGCAAACACCTGTCCCACGGTGCTTAATGTTTTCTCCCGGGTTACACAAAGAGCCTCCAATTTGTGTTTCATGAGAGAGGCACTTGCTCATTCTTCGGTTCTTTGACAGAAACAAAATTGGTGTATTCGGGTTACTAACAAGTACTTCATCCCATCTTGTGGTGGTTCTTGCCGCTTTGCAATGGGTGCACATTCTGTGTCTTTTCAAAGCCATTTTTGCCGTTTCCCCCTCCATTCCCTTTGAAGGGATGTGCGTAGCTAAAGCTCCATTGTGTCTTTCAGCAACTTTACAGCGAATTCCCGCTTGGGTTTTGTCACGAACAGGTCGCTGAGGAGCACAGCGAGTAGCGTTTTGCGGCCGGGCCGAGTGCGGGGCGCTGGCGGAGCGGGGCCGGCGGTGCCACCGGCGGCGGGGGCGCAGGCCGAGCCCTCGCTCGGCTCCCGCGGGCCCCGGGGTCGCTCCCCCGGGCGCGGGGCTTTGTGCGGCCTGGCCGGCTCATTAGCATGCGGGCCGGGCGAGCGGGGCTCTGCTGGCTTACCAGCTGTTCCTGCTGCTCCCGACAATGTCCGGCGGGCCGGGCTGGCCGCGCTGCGCGGCCGCCGCCGCGCTCCAACAGCCTTTCCGCTGGGGATGCCCACGTGGCACCGCAGCGCCGGCCGGCCTCGCATGGCATATGGTGTCTGGATTCATACAAGATGCAAAACTATTCTGCCGCTAATGCACAATGACTCATAGCATTGCTAATTTTTCCAACAAAAGCCCACTTCCACACCCACACTTTTAACCCCTCAGGCTAAAAAAGCCTCTTCTTTAGTTTCAAAGCCATGGAAATGTAAGGAGGTGGCTTCTGGATCAATATCTGAAACCCTATATTTATTTAAAGCATATGCACGCTCTAACGCGTATTTTAAATTTCAGTGAAAGCCGGTTTGCAAATCGCCACTATAACGTGCGGCAGATTTTTTTGTTCCAAAGTGGATTCGTTGTCAGATTCTGGGACTTTCAAATTTTTCGGTAGTTAACGTATTAAAATAATCTGAAGTTGCCACCATATAATAAAAGGTTATTTTCATTTAAGAGGAGGGAATCCAAGCATTGTACCCAGCGGATCTACAAGGATTGTGTATTCCAGCACAAGTTCCCAAGCCGCTTGGTGTAAGCAGTTTGTAGTATTTGGGGATCTTTGCTATTTACTGGCTCTTCAGGGACAATAATAATGCACTTTCCAACTAGAGGGAGCTGCTGGTATCCCTGATGCTGATTCTTAACCTTCCAGTCTAATTCCTTTGTGCGGAACGTATGGCGATTGTTCCGATGTTTTAATAAAATCAAGTTAAATTACCCTGAGTCATTTAGATTAAAAGGACGCGTCTCGCTTCTTGCAGTGTAATCACCAAATTAAACTGCGAAATTCGGGGGAAACTGGAAGCAGATCCTCGTTGCTTTTTTGTGGAATTATATAGGTCATGAAAAGGCTCGCGCAGAGTGCTCCGAGACAAAAAGCGTGCGGGAGGTAGGAGTGCGGGGAGCGCCTGCTCCCGCTCCCTCCGGCGGAACAAAGGAACAAAGGGACCTGTGGCCAGGCACCGAGGTGGCCGAGCTTGGTGCTCAGGCTCCCCAGGAGCCACTTGTTACAGGGTCCCCTGCGGGCAGCGCTGCAGCAGGTGAAGGCTCCTGCCGGCAAGGATTTGGGAAGGATCTTTCCTAGGGAATGGTTGGAGGGCTCCTGGGGGGGCTGATGGCTCCGCGGTGGGATGTGCTGTGTCCTCGCCAGGGCCAAAGCCCAGGTGCTGGCCTTGGAAAGGCAGTTTCCATCCAGCAGGGCTGTTCCCTTGTCCCAGAAACAGCGGTGGGAAGGCACAAAGGCTGCAGGAGAGCAGATCCATATGTGGGCATTTCCATGGGTACTTTCCCAGTGCTCCAGGGACTGGTGGTAACACAAACATGCAATCCCCAGTATGGGTTTATGTCCTTTTTCAAGCTTCTCTTTTTCTTTTTTGAAGAGACCCTGACTTCAGTGTGTGGTTTTTGTGAGCCATGCATTCTGAAATTGCTCAATGAAAAGTTAAGGAATAACTTTCTAAACAGGAAAAACATTTTTAAGCTTAGATTTGTATTTTCTTTATGACTTTGTTTCTCTGTTGTTGAAAATGAGTGGCTGAGTTGAGTGCTGGCCATGCTTTGAGGAGGTGAGACACATCTGACTCCCCTCCAGCCTGACTGGCTCTGTGCAGCTGATACCAGAAGGAGGGAGGCACAGAAATTTTTGTGCCTGCTATGTAAAATATTTTGATGGGCAGCACCATAATCCTACATTGTCCTTTAGAGAGGGAAGGCTTCCCCTCCACCTGCATTTGAAAAGCCTTGAAAGCCATCCTGTTACTGGGGTCATGAACAAGGTGATATCAAGTGAGAGGAGTAGGAGAAAGCTGCTTTTTGTAGCAGGTTTTCTGGCTGGCATATTCAGTTTATGGGTTTTTTTCCCTCAGTATTGTAATTCTGTATGTATTTCCCAGTGCTCTTAACTATCAGGTTCTAGTGTATAAACAGGAGCAGATGGCTTTTGATGATTTCTTAAACCTAATGTGTAGTAACAATCTAGTGCGTGTACAGTATTTCCTGTTGAACAAAGTCTCAGGTAATTTTCTGGGTTTTAGTACTTCTCTGAATTGGCCTGGGCCAGCTTTTTTTATCTGTAACTTGTGCTGAACAGCTGGATTTGTGGCCCCTCTTTAGGGTCATCCACCTGGCTGATTTTCACCCGTGAGACAGCGTGGATTATCTGACACCTTGGTGGCCTACGGTTCGTGGCTTCCCAGAGTAAAACAGGCCTTCCCCTGTGCACCTTCCAGCTGGGAACCCCTGAAGGGTTGTTTGGGGAGCAGTTATTTCTCTGAAATCTTAGTGTCACCTGCGTAACAATCTTGGGGTTAGCTCAGCATCTCAGTCCTGCAAAGCCTCAACACCAAAAATGTGCCGTGACAGTGAATCCCTTACAGCTTAGGGACAGAGCTCAAGCTCCCAGGCCCTTTGCTTTTCTGTGTTTCTGAAAGCTCTTTCCTGAACTTGTGCCATCCCTATGACCCTGACTGGTTTCTTGGTATTGAAAGGGGGCTTGTGAGGACTGTGCTTGCCAGGCTGGCACCCTTCAGGCAGTGCAGGCAGGATCACAGAGGACCAGAGCACTTCGGAGAGCAAGCCCTGAGGCTGGTGCTCAGACAGTCCTCAGATCATAAGTGAACAGGGCTCTGCACTTTGAATTTCTGTTTCCAGCCCACCACCTTCCTCTCCCTACTGCTTGCCTCTCTCAGAGCTGGGAAATGTGAGGCTCTGAAAACACCTTTTCCCACAGGCAGCTCTGGTGGTAAGAAATGGAAGATTTTCTGTCCTTAACTGTTAAATACAAGTCTGTATTATCTGAAGGTTTCAAGTTGTAGGAATAGCAGTTACACCCACATGTGCCAGGCTGAGTAATTGAGGGAGAGCACAACCCTCATCATTAACTCCCCGAGCCTGGCAGGAGAAGAGGGATTGTTCCAGTCCAGGAGAACTGTTTGAATTAGAAACCTTTCCTTCCTAGGCTTTTGCAGAACCTGTTGGGTTTTGTACTCCCATGTTTTATGACTTGTTGCCATGATAATTCAGCTCATCTTACAGGTTTCTCTAATTGTGATTGATGTGTAATCATTCATTTTATTGAACCTCATTAAGGTCTGTGAACCTCTGTCCCAACTTGCAGTAATTAGAGCCCAGATAGCCATTCCATCTGTTCTCAAGCACTGGTTAATTAATGAACTTTTAACGTGTTCTTTGCCTTGTAAAAGCCCTCAGTATTCTCAAGTTGCTGAATAGGATTTGCATGCCAGCATTTCCGTTTGTTTCAAATGCCACAGCAACGTGCAGTTTGGAATCCCAAAAGTCAACACACAAAGTCCCAGGATCTCGGAAAGCAAAGTGGAGAGATTTTACTTTCTGTTCCCACTTTGTGCATCAATTACAGTATCTGTGAAACTGGAGTTTGCAAACAAATGCCTCACAGGGTCTCCAGCGTTCTTTACTGCCCAAACCAACGGGTTTGAATCTTCTGTTGTATTGCTAAAGAGAATACACAGACATCAGTAAACCAAATGTTTCATTTTTCATGTTAGTACTTACTGGAAGAACATTAGAAACATGATACCTACAGACACACATTTTCCTGCCCTCATATTTCATCCTTTTGTTACATTTTGAGCATCAGGCCCGAGACAGCTTTGCTAGGTTTACGTAGCATTCGCTACAAGGAGATTTTTAGGATGGAGCAGAATCCACCACTGCTGCTGGAGTTGTCAGTGAGACTGCTGTGGTCCAGGACTGGGGGAAATCAGCAGGACCCAAGGTTCTGAGAGTTTCTCTGCTTCACCTCTGTGCATTCTGACTGTGCAGTAACTTGCTGAGTCAGTGATCTGTGTGGAGAGAATAAATCATTGTATTTGCAAAAGATTAATTCAATTTCTGTTTGCTGAGCAGACAGGAGAGGCAGTATTTCCAGTGGCAGGAGTTAAAGAAAACGTTGGGGTTTTTGTGCATTGTTGCATTCATGATCTGCTGCTGGTTTTTACACACAGGACTGTGGTGTAGGGCTGTAGCTGTGCTCTGCCTTGTTTGGATTGATCTGTGTTTACCTTCAATATTCAGGACAAGAATTAAGTCATACTACTCAACTCCCTCAAAATCCCTTTCAGCATCCAAAGGCCAACCATCTGTCCGGTCCAGCCATTCTTTCCTCCCCCAGTATGTGTTTTAGCCAGTGCTTTGAGCAAGGCTGTATCCTGAAGAAGCAAAATATGAAGGAAAATAAAGGTCTTGGGCCTGGGGCCATGTTTAGCAATGCAAACCCTGTAAATTGCAGATAATTTTTGTGAAACAAGTGCAGAGAGGCCCTGGTTCTGTGGTACTTGGTCTATGGCACAGTGGGTGTCCAAGACACAGGCAGGCTTCTCTGTGGAGAGATTTCCAGAACAGCTACTTTTAATTCCTTTTCCAACATTTCTGTGTCCAGATCATCGTCTCACCACTGATCCACATTTCAAACAGTCCGCTTGGCGAATCCATGTGTGCTCCCCTGCTCCTTTTTAGGACTGAAGCATTTTAAGTTACTGGCAGATCTGCAAGAAAAATGGCTTTCTTTCTCAAGCATTTTGGGAGGTGCAGGTGTTTTGTCCAGGAATGTGCTGGCTTGTGTGCAGTGACAGGTGTGTGGGGCTCAGTCATGGTACCACCTCTTCTCCATTGCTGATGTCCTGCAAGTCCGAGGCTGGGATCTTGTTGAAGTTCTTCCAACGCGTTGTTCCTCTAGCTGAGATTTAGTTAGAAACAAATCCATTTAGCATGTGCATTTACTAAGGCATGTTTGTAAATCATACCACTCCATTACAGCTGACATTTAAGGGGTGCAGTTCTGTTTACATGAAGAAAACTGGGATGTTCTTCCTGGGCAGTCCCTCTCCTGCTCTGCACAAGCATTTACGCTCTGTTTAACACATTTTCAGATGAAAAAATGTGCAGCCAATCTTGGTGAGGTTTTAGCAGCAAACAGGGCACGCAGGTGAAAGAATGAGAGGAAGGATCTCTTGCCCCTCTCTGGAGGGATCGTGCTGTTGCCTGTGCTCTGGTTTTCTGGATGTCCAGAGATGTCCCCAGTGTTTACTTCTCGGGGTGTGAGTCCTACTGCAAGGACACCTACGGGCACAAATCTCTGCTTTAATGCAACAGAACGAGTTTCAGTGCTGCATATGTATTTTAGCAATATTTTCTTTTAAATCTGTAAGCAGGGGTCGCATTCCACCTTTAGTTAGCTAAATGGAAGTGCTAATTAAGGGAATTACACTTAAGGCTGTTCTGTCAGGTAACTGATTTTATACAATAGCCATTTACATTGAGATTTTAATATTACTGTATTTTGTTTAATAATAACTTATTTTTATTTTTAGATTAAAATATTGTAGCAGCCTTTCTCTAGGTTGTCTGTAAAATGTTTGATGTTATTTGGGTTTATTAAGAGAGATAAGAGGGATGTTGTTCTATCAGCTGTTAAATATTATTGCATGTTAATCCATATTTTAAAAGTTCAAAGTCTGTGCTAGCTCATGTTTCTCTGTTCTTGTTGCTGTTGGTACAGAAGTGCTCGTATGGAGCATTGCCATTTGTGTGAAAAATAGAATTCAGCTCAGGCTATGCATAGATTGTCAGAAAGATTAAAGTGTGCATCGTGCAATTTTTCCTCTTTCAGAAAGGGGCCTTTGATGTGCTAATGTTCACTTTCTCTCTTTTCATGGCGAAGTGCTGGGCATTGTTTCGGGCTGCAGAGCAGTGTCTGCCTCAGAGCGCAGATTCTAACGCCCTGGAGCCGAACCTTGCGCAAGGTAGCGGCATCTGCAGATACTGCTGGCATTGTCCAGGGGATCAGATAGCAGTGTGCCTGCACAGATAAACACCAGGGCAGGCAGTGAGGAGAGGTGTTGCCAAGAAAGCCAAATATTTAATATCCAATATCCCACTTTCGTGTGCCAGTGTTCCTGCTGTTAGACCGCGTCGCACGCCGCAAGCCCAAACTGGAAAGCTTGGCAGTGCAAGAGGTGCTCGCTGTAGGCTCTGAAATCACACCCAAAGACAAGGCTGTCGTGTATTTCCAAAGTTATTTGGCAAGTGAAATTATTTGGACGGGCTCATCTTGGGTTGCACTGGGCATTTTGCAGCTAATGGATGAAATTCTGCAGGCTGCTCACAGGACCAGCTTGAGCTGAAGTAGCAGGGGCCTGATGTGGGTGGTGACAGTCATAGTGACAAAGGTGTATGGAGAATGAGCAGCTATGAACAGCCTTTCTTATGCCAAAAGACATCAATTCTCCTTTTGTAATTGACCGGGAAGAAATGATTTCCTGAGTTCCTCAGAATGTAAGTTTGAGAAGAGACAGTGTGTAACTGCGCAGGAGCGAGTGGAGCGCTGGTTGTGTCTCCAAAAGACGGATTAGTTGGTATTTGAATGATAAAAGCCTTTCTTTTCAAACTGGGTGAAATTTGAGACAGTAAGTTAAACAAAACCTGGAATAAAACTTGAATACAGGAAAACCTGACAGCAGCACGCAGTGTTCCTGCTGTGTAGCTTCTTCCCCATCCCTGCATATTCCCCCTTCCTCTCTTCCACCAACTTTGATGCTTCATTAAAAATTCATCCTGTGCTCCGTGCCTTCTCTCTGGGATCCTCACGATCTCCTTTTATACCCGACATGACTCAGCAGTTAAGGATGTCAAAGAACTTCAGAAGTTGAGCTTAAAGGGCACTGCCTGAAAGCAGCAGTGACAACACTCAGGAGGTGATGTGCTTCAGCGGGAGCTTCCCAGGTTTGTGCTCAGGCTGGGTCTGTGGGGAGGCTGTGCCACCTGGGCGCCAGGACGGATCTGCTGGGCACACAGGCTCCCTTCGGGTCCTCTCTGTGACGTGTGGAGCTGCAGACGGTGCTTGGAGGCACGTGCCGGGGAAGGGTCGGCCTGTGCGGTGATTTGTGGTCCCCTCACAAAGGAGCCTCTCTGTGCTGGCTGCAGAATGAGATGTGTCAGAAGGGCCTGGCAGGAAGCAGATGGAAGGGGCTGTGCAGAGCAGAGCGGCTGTCGCCGGGGGCTCCGGGGCAGGTTTTTGGTAGCCTTGGAAAAATGACTGGAGCAGCTCACATGTCACCAGTTGCCATCCACCTCTCCTGCCTGCGCTGGCTTGCAGGGACCGGTGACTTTCCTGCAGGATTCCCCTCCTCCCATCACAGCCGTCTGTGCGGCAGCACTGGCTCGCTCATTTGCCATCTCAAATCAGATTAATTGTCCGTTTTAACAAAGTGCTGCCGCTCTGCGAGTCGGCCGTAATCTCATCGGGGTGGAAGTGGGTGCTCCATAACCCAGACACCTCTGGGTGGATGCAGGAGTGCACAGCCCCAGTTGCACAGCACAGTGGCTCACTGATGCTCTTCCCTGGTGTATCTGTGTGACCCCCAGCCTTGTGAGCAGCTGGGGGTCTCACAGGGGCACAGGTCATTGCACCTCCCACTTGGTGACGTGCAGGGCCCAGCCCCAGCCTGCTCTGCTCCTGCTCTGCTCTTCAGCAGCTTTTAACCTGAGTACACAGAATGCCCCCAGCTGGGAAGGGCTCCAGCAGCACCTCAGCTTTTCTTTGAGACTACTTTGTGTTTTGTCACTTCTTGTTTCTGCCATATTTATTCCAATAGGCAGGAATTTTTATTTTGTACTGTTCTGGGGTTCAGCACTTCCATTCCCCTTCCCCTGTGTGTTAATACCTGTATAATATGTACCTGTATACCACAGTCTGGTTCCTGGTCTCATTCTCACTCCTTTGCAGAGCTGGTTTGAGCCTGGCCAGTCCTGGGTGCTACAGCAGGCTGTCAGCTCAGGTGTGCAGCCAGCCAAGCAGCCCTCCCCACTGCCCTCTCTCCACTTACACCATCATTCCTCTTGTGCTTGGATTTAGAACTTGGTTGTCTGTGGAACAAAATTGGTGTACTGCTCTGCTCACTCAGGAACTTATCCTGTAATTAACTGTAATGGTAAGACTTCATGGCCACCCTGAGTTACTAGAAATTTACAGGGAAATTTTTTCAGAACCAGTAGAACATTTAGAACAAGTTAACAGCAGTGAAACCAATGCATTGACTTGCCTTTTTGTGGAGGAGTCACTTATGTTTTCAGTTCTGCTCCCTTTCCACTCATACATCCCACCTCATAAGTTTAAAAAAAGCAGATTTTATAAATATGCACCAGAATTTTAATTTACTCCTCTGGGAAAATGAAGAGCCATCACAGCATACACTCTGGCTGAGCTGTGCTGTGGAAGTGGAATCCAGTTTCCCTACTGGGAGGTCACTTTCAGGGGAAAAAAATGTTATTTTAAATGCTGACTTAATCATCTGCTTTTGGGGATGCCTTTTGGCTGAGGCAGCCGGCAGCGAGTGCGTGCTGCTCTACCTGTTGTGGGCTGTCTGTTGAAAGGGGATGCTCATTTAATGGATTTTAAGCAACATTATTCAAAGATCAACAGAAGGCATTCTGTGTTATATGAATAAAAGATTTCCCCGTGCTCCTTGTTAACCCTACAATGACAGTCAGTGTCATTGAAGTGCAGCCACCTGGCAGGGTGCTCTGGCCTCAGCTGCTGCAGGGCCTGGCTGGGGGCAGCGCCAGGTGCTGCCGTGCGGTGCCAGCCGCTGGCCAGCGTGGCCAGAGGAACCTGCTGGGGACACAGGTACAGCAGGGAAGGGGACACTGAGAAATGGAGCCCTGGCTGAGCCCCTGGTCAGCCCTGGGAGGTGTTTGTCTATGCCACCCACAGCCCCGTGCCCAGGGCAGCCCACGCTCAGTCCCTGCTTTGGAATATCCACAGATGTGTCAGGTGATCATTTTAAACCTCTGTCCTCCTTACATTGGTTTTAATTTAATGCTGGGAAATCCCCGCTGGTTTCTTGCTTGGCTTTCTCTAATTTGTTCTTCCTTCCTACCCTCTAACACTGAGCAATTTCCGAGATTGTCTCACCACAGCAACAAGTCTGTTTCGTGTTAAGCATCTTGCAAATGGTGTCACTCGTAATGGATGTGATAATAAGCCCCAGTTACTTGTCCCTGATTGTAATAAATGTAATATATAGACCTGAAACTGAGCCATTTAGTGTTAGACCCAGAAATAATGAAAAGATCTGTAATAAACTACAAGGGGCAAAATTACTTTGTGTAATTGTATTTTGTTCTGCTTGTAGCTGCCAGATCATCATACTCTTATCAAACTGACAGGGTTTGGTAGCATTTAGTAGGTGATAAAATATATTTATAAATTGAAAAGACTTGTTCCTTAATGAGTGAGTTTGACAGTCCATCAGTTATATCCAAGGCACAGAGGTGCCCCTTTCTGAGATGTTGTTCCACTGGCTGTGATTCAGTTAAAACTAAATTAATTGAGCTTCTTTTAGCAACAAATTCATTTGGCATGTGCATTTATATTCCATATAATTCCAAGAATCCCTCTATCTGCATGCTGCTCAGCAGCAGCTCAGTGAGGCTGCTCTCCTGAGCACACAAAGCCACTTTAGTGTCACTGCAGTTGTTCCATGGGATGGGAATCACACCCCATGAATGGCAGCGCAAATAATTTTGTTCTAGACTGTATGTAAACAATTTTGTGGCATATTCTCCTTTAGAAAGAGTCTGACATTATCTCCCCTTCCCCTGTCTCTGGCAATTTAGGTTCAAAGCTGGGAATTGCAGAGGCTGGCACCTTCAGGTTCTGAATGGTTTGGAGTACTGCATTATCCCAGGAGATTCCCAACTGTACCTTCACCTGGGTACTGCTGTGATGGAGCTTGACCTGTTCCTTGTCTCCAGGTGCACTGTGGAGCAGATCTCATGTGGCATGTGAACACTTTTGGTGACATTTCTGGCTTTAGACTATCCTTGTGTTTGGGGAGAGACGTGGCAACAAGTGTAGGAATGTTACATACACATGGCTGTTAAACTGGAGACACCAAGTCTGTGTGTTTGTGTATGTGCAATGACCAAAGCATAGCAGCACCACTTCAAAAACCTTTATGACCCTCTGTCTTTTGCTTTTTTGGGCCTTTTTTTTTTTTAATTATAAAATTTTAAGATATAAGTGAACACCAACAGCATTTTTTCATCAACAGATGTAATTCATAAAATAAACTGACAAACCTTGTGGGCAAGTCCGCGCCTTTCCTACATGTCTGGTACAGGATAGGAAGGTGTAGCTGGCCCAGCATCCCCCTGCCAGCAGCTCCTCTTCATTTATGGTGGGAGAATCTCATTGCCCACCTCTCCGGCTGCACCACCTTGGGATCTGCAGTTTGGCTGGATCCCTGTGAGCTCCACCTGGAATTTCACAGTGGAGCTAGTGCAGATCCCGGCTGAGTGGCTCACTGTGGTCCCAGCATGGGTTCTTGCTCTCCCCAGTGCCCTCAGGAGAGAGGATCTCAGCATCACTGCTCTGGGGCACTGGGAAGGTGGCTTTCTATTAGACCTGGGCAACTCCTGTCCCTTTATCTCTCAGGATTGAGTAGGGAACTGTATGGCTGCTTCCAGAGAAAGTATATCTGGGGAGAATCATGCCCCAGTAATTTGCTGGTGAAAACCTTGTGCCCAGGTGCCACGATACAGAACTCTTTCCTAAGCAGCCTCTCGGTGGTTAGATCTTGGTGTGCCCTGTGGAATGAGTTACCAGTCAGGGATCCTGCGGCTCTGAACTGGAAACAGGCCATTATGTCATCATTGTAACTGAAATATTTTTATCCAAGCCGTGTTAGTACACTGGTAAGCACAGAATGAAGTGGCCAGCTGGACCTTGGATGGGCAGAGGGCTGGTTGCACCATACAAAATGTAGAGTGCCGTGTTTTAGGCACAGCTGTGTGTGGTTTGTCACCTCTGTAGCACATGAGGAACATGCTTAATGGGAACAAAGTTCATAAAGGGAAGGAAGTGCAGGCCCAGCTTTTTTTTCAACAGAGCAGATACAAGCACGGCTAGCTGGGAGGAGAGCATTGCAGGGACTCTGGCAGAATTACAAAGCTTTGGGTAGGGATGAGCTCCAGTGCTGTCACAGTACAGAGTGGTATGGGAGCAGGGGGTGACCCCGTGTCCCTTTGCTCCTGCTGCAGAGCACTTGGTCTGTAATGGTACGTGTGTCTGCTCCCGAGGGCTTCCCGCCTGCAGGAGTGCTTGGAAATTAAGATGAAAGCTTCTTTTCTGCCTTATTCATAATAAATGCAAGATTCTCCCCTGAAGCACTTGCCATGACTAATGTGCTACATATTCTTGCTATCCCCAGGTGGTAGGTGAGTGCTTGTGCCAGAGAGGTGCTCGCAGCACACCTTGGGCCCCCGCTGCCCAGCAGTGTCAGGAGCCAGGCGCCGGTGTGGAGCTCCCCACAGACAAGCGTGAGCTGGAGCCCTTAGCCTCAGGGCACCTTCAGTATGGCTTTGCTGTTACACTGCTTGATTTCCACAGAGATGCTTTGAAACCGTGTGAAACGTGTTTCTGTTGTTGTTCTGCTGCGCTTTCCCCTTTAAAGCAATTCCTGGCGACCGTCTGCGTGGGAGCCGCCGTTTCACGCCGCGCGCGCTGGGAAACGCTGTGGCAGCGTGCCCTGCGGCTCGGAGCACTCGCAGGTTCTCAGGGACCTGAGGCCCACCTCCATCAGTCAGCACTGAGGCTCTTTCGTGATCTTTGTGAGGGACCCAGGTCCCGCTGTGGGGAGGGAAGTGGCAGAGCTACAGGCACCGCACCGAGGCACTGGGAAGACAAACGCTCCACAAACCAGGAATCCATTTGCAGGCCTCTCTCTACCTGTCGGTCTCAGGGAGAGTCACGTCTCTTCCACACCAGGGTGTTCTGGGCTCCAGCCATCCTCCCCCCCAGCACAGAGGGCTGGCTGCCTGTCAGTGTGATTGGTGGCACAGCAGCAGAAAATTATGCCGCAGAGAGGATGAGCCCTTGGTTTTGGCAGCAGAGAATCATCTGCCCGTTTTGGATAAGGAGGAGGAACAGCAGCCCTGGCACAGGCCGGCCCTGCTTCTCCAAGGGAGCCCTGGCTCCCCCGGCTGCAGTGTGGACAGATGGCCGTGATGGGGGCTGGCTGTGGGGACAGGGGGCCCGCAGACCCCAGCGGTCACACAGCCTCTGCTCGCGCGCGTCTCAAGTGTTACACGGACCGGTTCAAGGCAGGCGTCACTGGAAAGTTTCCATCTCAGATGCTTTGGTTTATAAAAAGCACGTAAGTCTGCGGTGGCTGACAGGTACAGTTTAATTGCACCTGTTCAGTGAAGGATATATGTTACTAAAATTCCCCCAAAAGTTCTCGGTGAAATTTGTGCGGTGATGGTGGTCACTAGACCGTAAATGATGGCGAGCCCAATCAAGCAGATTGAGTTTCACACCAGAACTGCCTAACACCACGTTTTAAAAGCACAGTAACTCCCATCTTCTTCAGAGCAGGGGAGGACAATTAGGTGCAGAAAGGTCATCAGCTGACACATCTCTGCTAACCTCAATTTTATGGTCCTGGCTTTAGTCTGCTTTGGTAAGTCCCAAACATTTATGTTGTTTTTTTCCAAACCACTGTTGCAGTGTCAGGAGCAAACCCTTTTTGTGAACCATCTTTGGGCCCTGTGATACAGTCAGGAGGAAACTGAAATAGATGTTTGTTGCATTGAACAGTAAATTCAAAGATTTTCTGCAGGTCTCCCTAATTGGATAAAGAAGGAATTGGCATTGTGGACATATAGCCAGCCTTGATGTCCGATGGGCTGGAAAGAGCTGTCTCCCTCTATACTTTGAGCTTCTCCACTGGCTTGATGCCCCAAAAGCCCTTCTCTGGGTGGGCTGCCCATCGCAGATGGGAGTTGCAGCAGGTCCATGCCAGCAGGCCACATTAGGGTCCCTCTGGAGCTGCAGGAACAGGCGTTGCAGCAAGTGCTCTCCGTAGACCCTGGCAGTGTCCTGGGTGCCAGTCATGGCACTGGTGCCCTGTGGTGTTGGCACGACCGTGGGCCATGGAGAGCAGCCAGGCATTTCTCCCCAGCCTGGCCACAAACACTCCTGTCTTTCATTTGCCCGCTGTGTCAGCAGAGCGCACTGTTCTTTCCATGTATCGGTGACAGTATATAAATGCTGCCAAAATGTTTTTATTTTCAAACAGTAGCGTGGGGCAGGATGGGCTGGCCATTACCATCAGCAGGAGTGGGGCCCTGAGAGCTTTGCTTGAGGTCAGCATGGAGTTAAGGTTAATAAGCAAAAGTTCTGTGTTTTCAGGATCTGCTCAAGTCATCATCTTTATATTCCCTTATTTCTCAACAGGGCAGTTTGGTATGGTTTAGTGTTGTGTTTATGTGCAAGGAGGGAAACAGTGGGAAGATCCTGGCCCTGGGATGGCTCAGGTCACCTGCAGAACCCAGATTAGGAGGACTTTGAAGGGTTTTCAAGGTCATTATGTTTTAAACTGTGTGTCTGAAACTGGCTCTGTGTTGTAGAGGTTAAATGTAGAAGCAGTGCTGGTGGGTGAGAGCCGAGTGCTGGCTGGTATCTGCCTCTCCAGTGAATTTTCAAAAGCTTCTGCCTTTTGTCTTCTTTTGCATCCTCCATCTGGAAGGACGTCCTGTGTGTTTCACTTTGCAGGTCATCCTGCTGCTACAGTAAAATGTTGTGGTTTTTTTGCAAATAGCTGATGTTTACATTTTAATATGTTGGGGTTTTTTCTTTCAATTTTTTTTTTCAAACAGCCTTCAATGTGTGGTTGAAATGTTAAAATAATTGGTATTCTGATAAAACACTACTAGAAGCTTATAATATTCAAATAATGAGATTTGATTGCTGTATTCAAATAGGACCTAAATTCCTACTCTCCCACAGTTTTATATGTCATTAATTCACACCTTGTCATGGCTCTCAATGTCATTATTTCATATGAAATTAAAAAAAAAACCAAACCTGTTTGTGTCTGTCTAAAACATTTTGCTCTGGAGTTTTGCCTCGGCAGAAGCAAAATGTAAAATAATGAAGCCATGGAGGGGTGGGTCAAATTGCCGTACATATTAAAAGAGGAGCTTTTGATCAGCTTCTTTGAGGGTCTGGTATAACTCCATTTATCTGCAGATCTCAGGGGACGCCCCAAGCCCCCAGATAATGGGGGACTTAGTTAATCAGGGCAGCCAGCTGTCCAGCTTTCCGCCGGGGTAGGGTTCAAGCTCACAGCCCATCCTCTGCATCCAGGCCTGCTGCAGCAGTGGATTTGTGCGTTCCCTGCAGCGCTCCAGCCCTGAGGCTGCTCTAGGAAAGCCAGCCAGGCACTTCGGGCTCCATCCCATCTCAGGGGTTGCTGATCCATGGTTGTGTTTTAAAACCAGTAGTTTGTGTGGCACTTTGTCTACATTCTGCTTGGTGTTGGGGGCACCTTGGTGACAGGTGGGCTCTGCCCAGAGCTTGCAGGAGAGCCGTGACACAAAGGTCAGGTTAAAGAGGTTCAGAGTGAGGTTCTAATGTTTGTAGCTCAGTGATATTTTGTGGTTGGCTCTTAGGCTGAAGGCACAGCACGTTTCCGTGGGGCAGCCCTGACAGAAGTATTGCTCTAGAGATTTTCGGGATAGACTGATTCCTACAGGGCAATAAACAGGAAACCTCGTGATGTTTTTTTTACAGGACGGAGGTGTTTTTCAGAGGGCTTTTTTACAGCTTGTTCATGATGCATCCACATTCAAATTCCTAAACTTCAGTAAAATTTCAGTTGACTTTTTCTTTTTTTAATGAATCCCAACTGTTCTCCCAAATGTGCACGTACGCTGAGACAGAGATAGCAGGGAGTTTAATTTCACTTTGCTGCAGTCACTTAACTCTCTTTTGATTAAGCTGTGAGTACAAACAAGCAGGGGCATCCCGCTCGCTGCCCGTATGGCAGGAGCTGCTGTGCTCCCGCTGCTCCAGGGATCTCAGGAGGGCAGGGGAGCGCCAAGCTGTGGATGGAGCTGGGCTGGGCAGCCCTAGGCCTCGCTGTGCTGGGGGGATCTGCACCCGCTGCTTCTGGCTTTTCAGCGTGCAGGAGAGATGCTGAGCTGGGGTCTTCCTTGCTTGCCTCCAAAGCACTGGTGGATCTGCAGGGCTCTCCAGATCTTGGAGCGCTCTTCCTCAGCTGCCTCTCCTCAGCTGTTTGTCCAGGCGGTTTTTCCCACTCTTTTGTGTGGTGAGCAGCATCCTCCAGCTCATCAGCAGGATTTTAGCAGGTGCAGAGCAGACCTGGGCAGCGTTTCCGTGCGGCGTTTACCCGAAGCGGGCAGCCCCGCGCGGTGCCGGGCCGTGCCGCTGTGCGAGATGCGCGGAGCAGACCCAGCAGGGCTTTATCAGGCCGAGCCTTTTCTCGTCCCCCCCAGCCTGGTTGGAAGCCCACGAGCAGCCCCGGCAGGCTCAGGTGGTCGCTAGCCCGCGGTGTCGCTGAGCCCTTTCAGCAATTTGTCACGGCCGGCTCCGCTCCCGTTGCGGCAGCACGTGCCAGCTCCGTGTCACCGGGGCCGCTGCCAGACGGGCGCGCAGCCCCCGCCACCCCCGGCCGGCGCTCGCCCGCCCGGCAGCGCGCTCCGCACGGCCCTGGCAACAGCCCAGCGCCGAGGAATCAGCATCTCCATAATGAGCAGTGAATGGCATCCATCAGTCCCTTTAGAATTGGGCCCAGGCGTGTGCCTCCTCTCCGAGGAAGTTTGGCAGCCTATTCATTAACAAGAGTCATCAGGAGTTCAGCCCATAAAGGGGAGGCAGCTCCGCTCGCTGCGGGCTGGCGCTGTCAGGAATGCGTTCTCCCCGGCTTCGGGCAAGGCAGGAAAACTGAGCAAATAACGCTGTCAGCAGGTGCAAACGCTGAAATGCTGGCTATTGATTTTCTTTCTTTAGGCTTCCACGGGAAGTTTATAAGAAGATTTATCACATATCAATCGTCCTCTGCGAGCGTTAAATGCAAAATTCTTCCTTTCTTTCTCTTCCCTTTGTTGCCACCACGCCTGCAGGAACTCGCCGTGCAATGAGAAAGTGCTTTGCTTATTCCCTTCGAGGTCGACACTAGACCACTGTCTCCTGGCTTTAAGCACTGCTTTTCTCTGATTTTTTTTTTTTAAATAGTGTTTCAGAGTGGTTTTGTTAATGTACTGCAAGTCACAAATGGCACTTCAATATTAATTAGTAATGCTTTTCAATTCTAAATACCCTCACCTGCATTCTGTTGTCACTGGTGTTATTCTCCTGCTCCTAATTTCTAAATTCAGCTTGGCCTTTGCTCCCACCGAACAGCCTTGCAGAGCTCGAGTGCATTTCCCCATAACAGAAACACAATGAGGCGCTGAAAACTTTTGTTTTCGCTGAGGAAACGGAGAATGAGATGTCATCCTGGCTCCTGCGAGCCCTAATTCATAAAGTCATACATGAGGCTCTCCAGCCCATTGTAGGTTTGTCCCAGGCGTTATCCTGTTATTGGAAGTGTATGATTCACCTTCTGAGCAGACAGAAGCTGCACACAAAAGGGGAAGATTTGCTTTCTCCGCTGTGAAAGGCTGCCGCAAGCAGGGGTCCTATTAAGACAGCTGGAAAGTTGCTTCAGCTTGTTACGCTTGTAAGTTTTATTGGTGACTGGTTTTTGATTACACATTTGAATGCTGTGTGTTCCAGGTTGCCGAGTTTTAATTAAAAGGCAATAGTCTCGATGTTAGCTCGCTTTGTTGTCCGCATTATTCAGGCCATAATGCATGCAAGTTGTGGGCTGGGTTTGTCCACCGTGCATCATTTATTTGGGATACATAAGGTTGCACCTTCTAGCACCTGCCCTAAATACAACCGTCACACTTTTGGAATTGGTTTATTGTGCTTAATTTCTCCTAAGAAGTCCAGTGATCAAATGAATGTGGGGGGAGGGGGGTGTATCCCTCTGTCCTGTAGCTTTTTTTCTCCAATCTAGTTACTTTTCTGGTCATTGGAACAGGAATATTGAGTGCCAGGAGCTTCCCGTAGTGCCACAGCCTGTCTGTGATGGTGGGTTGTGATCTGGGGCTTTGCTCCTGTACTCGGCAGCTCCCAGGTCACAGCTTCTCAGTCAGGAAACTCAAGAGGTGATATCCTGAATTTCCAGCCCTGAATGTATCCCCTCCTTGTTGCTCCCATTCAGAACCGTTGGGCAGTTCTGATCCGGTTCCCTGCCCATTCCAGCCCGGTCAGTGTGGATGTGGGGCTGGGGGCTGGTGCTCGGGGATGCCGTGGGACAGCCTTGAGTTCTGCACACGCCTTTCCTTAACGGGGCACCGCAGCTACGAGGAGAGAGCTCTGTACCTCGAAGCCATCATCCAGAACCATAAAGAAGTGATGACGTTTGAGGATTTTGCCGCTCAGGTCTTCTGTCCCTCTCCCAGCTACTCCCTCGGTGGAACTGGTGAGTTCTGCACATTACTCTTCTCTGTAGCCCAAAGAAGCACTTGAGCAGCAGATGTACACCTGTTTTTTGTAGATAAATGCTTGCAAATTTAAGACGACTATTCTTCCCTTGAATCAACTAATGAATATCAAAAGGAATGATGACATTCATTTTAATTTGTTTTGCATCAGAGCTATTCACACTGCTCCTTTCTTCAGCTATCCTGTTAACCTCCAACTCCAGCAAGGTTAATGAACTTTCTCGCAGTGATGGGCTCGGGCTCATTCAGGACTCCGGGTTCTTGCTGAGCTGGGAATATGTTGTTCAAAAGTGAGGCCTGAATTGGGGCTCACTTATCAGAAATAGTTCCTTGCAGGGGAAGCTGCTGTTAATGCTAAATGGGGATTATGCTGCTGAGCTACCAGGGTCAGGGATTAATGCACAAGAAACGCAGGAACGGGGTGCTGTTAGGGAATGGCGGCGGCCTGCGGGATGCAGGCGAGTGCGCTGCAGGCTGCCCTGCAGCACCTGGCCTGGAGCCTCTGCGGGGTTTGTGATGGGGCTGTGGGTGTGGGGGGGTCTGTGCTGTCTCTGTGTGTGTGTGTGTGCATGCACATCAGTGCTCATCAGTCATCCGCCTGCTGAGAGGTGACAGCATTGTGCCGAACTCCGGGAATTTATTCCTCATGTGCCTTGTGGAGGGTTAGGTTAGTGTGCAGTCACAATCCCTGTCCGGCTGGTTTGATTAAGTTTAAGTGAACCTCTCCTGAAAGGGAGCTTTGGCTCTGAAATGCACATTTCTAGTGCCTTCAAAATGTGGTTTTTTTCCAGCATCCAGAAAGTATCTGGTCACCATGTGCTGGTCTGTCTAACAAAGATTCCTTAATCCGTCGTTGACACTCCTAGGGTGACGCTGGCACTTTCTCATCATTCCCTGCTTCTCTTTTGGATTGTTGAATAGATTATTTCCAACCTGTATAAACGTTGCAGGACATCTGCTCTATTTCTCTTTAGCCTGACTTGTTAGCAGATATCTTCCATCTAAACTGAAACACTGAAGGAAGAAATTAAATTTGCTCACATAAATCACTTAGGAATAAAACCAGCCGTGCAGCATTGTCTGGCGTTGCTGGCTCCAATCCTGGCGTGCTTGGAGCTTTGTGAGGAGATAAGAGGCCTGTGCTGGCCGGGCAGTGGTGGCCAGGAGCAGCAGGCAGAAGGCTTTGGAGATAAGCACTGGCAGGAGGGGGGAGGAAGCCGGGGCCATTTACATAATCGCACCTCTTCGTCCTGGAGAGGCGTCAGGGAACATGGGATGGATCTATTGATCTCTGCTGAACTGGAATACTAAACAACGCTAGGAAAGCTTATAACTTAAAGCTTTGATTAATGTTTCCTACATTAAAAAGTAGAACAGCTGTGCATTAAATTCTTTTATACACTCTGCCAAAAGTCTGAGACAAAAAAATCGCCCATTTCAATAGGAGCGCGGCGCGTGCCCAGAGCTGGTTGTTAGCACTTGAATCATTTATCTGCCGACGTATCAGCAAATAGAATTGTAGATATAGGGATCTGTTCTAAACGTTTTGCTTTTGCTCTGTGCATAGTTGTGTTTCGTTTTCGTGTTGTTCTTAGCACATGGTATTGTGTCACATGTGGTTTGACAGGGCAGACCCCTCCGCAGCCCCACTTTCTGAAGGATAAGCTGTGTATGCCAAACACATTTAAACTGTTTCCCAGTAGCTGAGGATTTCAGAACACTGTTAAATCAAGAGTACCCGGGTATGATTTCATTATTTTAATTGCTTTTAAGTGCAAAGCCTCCCCCAGTCAGGACCCAATTTTCAGACTTCTGAACCTCAGAATTAATTTCCCGCTCATGAACTGGAGGCCGGCCATGACTTCTGGTGTCAGAATCTCCGCTTCAGAGAGTCTCCTCACATTACCTGCTGATTCTCCTGCATATTTAGTCAGTGATGAGCAGGGGCAGTGTCAGCTGTGGCCATGGGGATGTGTTTTCCATCAGATGCCCCTCAGCAGTCGGCAGGGAGGCTGGATGCAGTCCTGGCAGCTCTGCTGTTCTCCAGCCAGGCGTGCTCCAGGCATAGATCCACCTGTCCTGGACCTGCAGGGATCACCTGTCTGCCACTCTGGAATACAGGGGGCATTTTTCTATTCTGAAACAGAAAAAAGGAGTCAGGGAGCAGTTAATAAAAAGAAGCACTTTTTCCTGAAGGAGTGGTCAGACACTGACACAGGAGGCACTGGGTTCCCATACCTGGAAGTGTTCAGGAGGCATCAGAACATGACCTTGGGGTGATGATGGTGCTGCTGGGTTGGCCACTGGACTTGTTGATCTCTTCCAGCCTTGATGATTTTGTGGGATGTATGGAGCTGACACAGGTGGGAGTACAAGCCAGTCAGTACTGCTGACTCTGCCGAGCATAAACTGCTCAGGTAAATTTAAGATTAATTCTCATCTGACCTGATTCTTATAATGCCCCTCAAGTGTGATGCTGTCAGTGCTGCAAATGATGTGTGCAGCAGAGAGGGTCAGGGAGTAAGGGTGCTGCTTATCACAGTGCAGCGTTCTCAGGAGTCACCCCAGCACAGGGAGAAATCAAACACAGCTCTCGGTGACATACTGGGGTATCCCTGACTATGAGATAATTCTTGGAACTGGATGTTTTTGTGTTTTCTGATGCTGCCCCTGGGGACGCATCCCCAGACTCATGTGGGATGTGATTTTCCTGCCCTGGCTTAGTCTCCCTGTCACCAGTCTTGCAGGTGCTGCGTTTTCTGCAGGAAAATTGTCCAGTTGATCTCCTTTAATGTTTTGAGGAACAGAGCCTTAAACTCCCTGTATGGATTACAGATAGTGTTGAAAGTGCAGCCTCATAGGCAGAATGGCCATGCCCAAACTCATGCAGGGGATGTGCAGATTAGGAACAAAAGCTGGGAATATGGCCCTTTGTTGCTAAACTGGTGCATTACATGCTGTATTTTAATTAGGCAGGGTTTGAGAGGCAGCCCAGGAAATCCTCTATAATCCAACACTATTGAATTATTCTCATTCTTTCCCTCCGCAGATTTCTCTCCTTTTTAGTGAACAGGCTTTAACCTGATATTCTTGCTCTCTCAGCCAAAACCAGAAATAGTGATTCAACGAAATACTTGTGTGTTCTTTTAAAAAATTGGTGAAGCTGAAGTGGGCAGAGCAGCACCCTGACTTCATCTGCCTCTGTAGCTCCTTGGGGCTTTGGTCTGTTTTAGTGTAAGATCAGCAGCCAGACGCACAGTGTTAACCTTGGGAAGAGAAAGGGGCTGCTGGATATTCCAGAACTCTCCAGTCACAGCTTTCCCACCACAAGGATCCTGTCCGAGGGGATGCTGTTCTGGGGAACCCCCTAGCGGAGCGCTGCCGCCGGCGCCTCAGGGGTTAATGGGAACGGGCACACTTGACTGCTGAGAGGACTGATCTAATCACTGCCATATCCAAGTGCATCTGTTCACCATGAGGTCATTCTTGTGCATGCTAATGACTTGGAAAATAAAGCACAATGCTCAGCGTTATCAGGGAGGATATAGTGTAAATCTTGGCTTCTTTAGTTGCTAATGGGTAATGTGGAATGGGCAGAGAAAGCATCTTGGATTCTCCAGCTTAATGTTTTTAAAGAATCCTTGTCAGAAGAACTGTGCTGGAAAACTTGGACATGTGGTATCTGTTGATAAATGGATTCTTAAATGAATATTATGGCATTGCCCAAGCGCAACACTTGAGTCGAGGAACTATTGAGGTTTTCAGCATTCCCTGGTTTTAAAACCCCGGGAGCTGTGCCTGCTGATTTACATAAAACCGAGATTTTGCAGCCTTTTTGTTGCAAAGGTGACACATGCTTTTCTTTTGTCTCTGGACTTTTACATGCGTAAAGTTCTTGTATAAAATATTTTAATGTACAGCAAACAAGATCTGGTTTATTTTAAACCACTTTTTTGTTCAATGCTGAGCTTTATCTTTCCCACTTTAAAGCAAAATTATTATTTGGACATGCAGATTAAAAATATATTTTTGACAGAAACAAAAACAAACCCAGAGTAATTATTGTTTTAAACAGGACTGATGGTTTTTGTAACAGTAATTGAGCTAAGGATTCCTTTTGCTTTAGTTTGGTTTTTCTGGGGTTTTTATACTACTTTGGGGGTTTTGTCATTTTGTCTTTTTCCTTAAAGCTCTGTAGGGTGTTTTGTCAGATCTGTGTCCATGTTCCGTGTGTGTATATCTATCTGTCTATGTAGTATTTTTGCCTGTTTTCCTGGGAATATTAGAAATATACACATGTAAAACTGAGTAGCTGTGCCACAGTATCCAAGCACACGCAGTGTGTGCCAGGGGTTGGGTTTAATCCATGTGGCAGTGTTACCTGAAACTGAACAATTTGTTTCTAATATATGGGATTTAGGAAATTCCTGACTGTCCTGGTTACTAGCAGAACAGGGAATTGCTGCTGCATGGAGCAGGTGTGAGGTCTGCTGGGCGTGGTGCTCAGCAGGTGAGGTGGGACACTGTGCAGTTGGTGCTGCCATGGTGGTGCAGGCTGTCCAGGCAGGGAACAAAGAGGAACAGCTGAGGGAAGTGGAGCAGAGGAGCCAGGACAGTTACCACAGGAGGCAAGACTCCAGGGCTTTCTCTTCTTCCTTCCCTGTGAGGACTATTCGGGATGAGGTACGGGGACCTCTCATCCTCAGCAGACTGGAGCCTGCTGCAGCTGGGCTGCCCTTGGGAAGTTCCTGCAGTGGCACCAGCAGATGTGGGAGCTGCTCCTTGGTCATCAGAGCTCTGCCCATAATTTTCCTGCCCATTTGGCAAGGCTGCTGCCTCAGTGTCCCCATGAGGGTCAGGAATGGGCTGGCATTAAGCAGGGCAGGGTCACAGGTACCACAAAGCGTTGGGGGCAGCAGCTCTGTGGCCCAACAGGCTGATTGATGCAGGTGAATGCCCAGGAGCCCAGGCCTGGCTCCAGAGGGTCCAGATCCCTGCAGAGCCCCAAGGAAGTGGCCGCCTGCCCGGTGTGCTGGGGCTGTCCCTTGTGCCACCACTGAGGGTGGACAGTCCAAACTCGTCCCCCGAGGCTGGGCAGGTGCTGGGACTGCTTCCCCCTCAAGCCTCATGTTCCCCTTGGGATCTCCACCAGTGTAGGGGGTGAGAGCCACATCAGGATTCTCAGCCTGGCCCCCTGCCTTTTCCATGTAATTAATTGGCTCAGAGGGTGCTCCCCCAGCTATGCTCTCCAGGAGAGGAGGTGGTGAGGGAGGGTTTATCCTAGCAATCAGTGCTGGGATGGACAAAAATATGAGCTTGATGGGCCGTCTCTTCTGCTGGGTGACAGCTCCAGCTGCTCGAGCTGTCAGCTTGCAGAAGGCTCCAGGCAATGTGGCCCCTCCACATTTTCCCTCTGCACTGAGGCACTGGCAGAGACCTGCAGCAGAGGCAGAGCAGAACCAGGGCAGAGCCGTCCTGTGGCCTCGTGCTAGGGCCTGGGCTGCCCTACCTGTGACACCCACATAACCCCCAGCACTTGGTGGGGTCCCCCTGCCTGAGGCTGAGCCTTGCAAAACTCAGCAGCAGCTGCTCCAGTTTGAGAGTAATTAAACTTCAATGTGTACGTTTCAGGCTTATTTCCGAGGTGCTCAAACCACGGAGGCCCACAGTGGTGCCAGGAACTCCCACCTGAGCTGGGAGCTGTGGGTGCCATTTTAAGGTCTGTTCTGCCCCTGTTATTAACTTGTAGTGTCAGAGTCTCTTTACTGTGTCACTTACAGCTTTTCAGGACACTAGAGGAAGCGTGTGGCTTTGATTAACCCAGCTTCAGTTATCCATGGGTTTTTCTATGCAGGCTCAGGATGCTGCTTACAGTGTACTTGGAGCCTGTCTTTGGGAGTTGGAAGCAGGAACACTGTGCAGATTTATGACAATGTTTCTCTCTGGAATTTTATTACCTTTGCATTTACTAGGAAGGAAAACAAAGATTTCCACAGACCTGTCCTGGCTGAAAGGTTAACAGGGGGCTGTAACAGGTCACAAGCCCATGTGAAAACTTTATAGTTCTTCTCAAGTACCAATCTTCAGCATCCTTACAGGTCATGTCTTACCCACCCTTGCTTTCAGGGGTGTTCAGCTGCTTCATGAGCAGTGGTTAAAATGCCATTCCTAGAGCACATGCCCTGGGGAAGGAACCAGGTTTATTCTGTGGACTGGATTTAAAATGCAATACACCATCTCTCTCTGGCTTCCTGCAAGGTAACCTTGCATTTAAAATGCTACCATCTATATTTTAATTCTGTTTTTAATCCCTCCTGCAAGAAATGTGTTTTAAAAGCTTCATGCTCTCTAAGCAGCCTCACCTGTGAGAGGCCCTCCACTGTGTCTGTGTGTGTGTCTTGTCTGAGTGCAGGTGTGTGGCTGCAGGATTTATCCATTCAAGGACTTCTGGCACCAGGATCGCTGCGCTGCTCACTTCCTGGAGTTTTATCTGGCTATAGTGTCACAGACACTTCAGGTCTCCATGAAGCCTCAAATTTTAGCCAATTTCAAATGGTGTGACCAGCAACAGTGCTGGATGTGGAGCTGAGGCATGAAGCAGCTGCACACCACCATCCCACAGCAGCAGGTTTGACAGAAGATGAAGCACAATGAATATTCATTCCGATTTTTGCCAACATTCCCTCCCTTGGTTGTTTCAGTCCTCAGACCCCAGGAGAAAGTGCGTGGGTGTGTGTTTTTGCAGGTCCCTGAGGGGAGCTCCCCTTCCCACCTTTAGCGGGGTGTGCTGTGTCAGGCGATGCAAACACAGCAGTCACAGGGTGCTGGTCCTGCACTGACATGGTTTTGTTCTCCCCTTTGGTCCTTCACTGACATAGTTTTGTTCTCTCCTTTAGATTAGAGTGTTAATGCTCTCGGTACAGTAACAGCCACAGGTAAGAGCGATGCTTCCTGCAGGCCCCTCTGCTGCTGCTGCTGCGGTCCATCACTAACAGCTCTCCTTCCCCTCCTCCTCCCTTGCTGCCTCTGCTCCACGTTCAGCTCTACCTCCTGTGCTCCATGCTCAGCTCACGCCTCCTCTGCTCTGCCTCCCATGCTCTGTGTTTGCCTTGTAGCTCCCATACTCCGCGTGCAGTTCTGCCTCCTCTGCTCTGCGCGCGCCTCCTGCGCTCCGCACGTGGTTCTGCCTCGAGGGTGCAGTTCTGCCTCCTACAAACAACACAATAATGCCCTCCCGTACGTTAATGCCCACAATATGTGTACAGTAATGGCCCCAGTAATGCCTCCTGCGATCTGTGAACACTAAAAACTCTGTGTGTGCCAGATAATGCCTCCCATGATCCACACACGGTAATACATCCCGCGATATGCGCCTGGTAATTATTTTTTACTTCTAAGCTGCTTCAGCTTGTCCATTTGGAGAAAACTATTATTTTGACCATCTGCCATTCTGCCTCACTGCAGGAATGTCAAGCACAACACCTCCCTCGAGAAGCCTTCCCTCCCCCACACTTTTCTCCCCAGCCAATAGCACCACAGGTTTTGTTTTAATCCAAAGTTGACAGCTCTCCATTTTTCACAGAAAATGCCTTTACAGGCTAAGTCACACTTTCCACCTTTTTAAAATGTGCTATTTCCCCTCAGTCACTTTTCTCAAAGAACCAATCTGGTAAGTAAGGGCTGTCTTTGAGATGCAAACGCAGGGCTGCAGGCAGGCTGAAGGGGCTCACACTTCGAGCTGTGCTGCTGCTGTTCCTCTCCTGCTCTCAGTCACTCAAACACCCAGAGCTGCTCAAGCAGAAGCACAGGTTACACCTCACGCTGGAAGTGCAGCCCCGAGCCAGGGTGAGTCTTTGTCCTCAGACAGCAGCTGAGGGCTCATCCTGCTGCCACACTGATCTGTGGCCATGTCCCCACCTGTCCTGCAAGGACAGTGCCCTGCTCACCTGTACCCGAGGGCCAGCTCAGCCATGGGCAGCTTCAGCCAAGGCCCTGGCTGCGCTTTGGGGCATTCTGCGCACGTTTGGGATTTACCTGGGCTAGGAAGGTGAAGGGAGGATTCACAGTCATCCCTCAGGAGGTTCAGAGGGGGTGCCAGTGGTGCCAGCCTTCAGAGAGGGTTCAGAACATTCCTGTGCTCTCCCTGCCTGGTTCCAAGGCTGTTCCTCACTCCTACCTGTAATAAAAAACTTGTATTTACACTTTGGGAGAGAATTGCAACATGGTTTTAAAAATACTGTTTCCTTAGGGAGCTGATGAAACACTGTTCCCCGGGGAAATGCCTTGGGACAGGTCAAGCTTTCAGGAGCAGGGCAGAGCGTGTCCCTCACAGAAACTGTGCCTGGTTTTGGTTATTAGTGTCTCATTTAATGACCATGTGCTCACCTGTTCCCCCTCAGCCAGCCTGGGCAGGCCTGGCCTCCAGGGAATAACCAGCAGGTGACTCCACTCAACAACAAAGCATAACCCCCCCATACCCACAGCCCCACAAGACCCTTCCCCAGTGGTGACCGTAAACATCAGTAACAAGGGTACCTGTCATGTAGTGGAAGAAATTGTGATTCTTTAGGATTTTTCCAGAGGTTAAGGCACCTTCCAAGGAGAGTTATCTGCCAGCCATCATGCTGGGAATGCTTGTTTCCAGCTCTCTGTAACAGGCCAAACACAGAAGAACAGTTTAATGACACACAGCAAAAAACAGTTTTGTATCACCCACACAAATTTTCTATCACCCACAAGTATTTTATGTTGGAGCTTGAAGTGAGCAGGATGGGAGCTTCCTTCCTCCCTCCCATGGGGCTGTTAGGGCCCTGAGAGCCATCAGGGGCTGCAGGGGCTGTGCAGACCAAAAGGGGGTGATGCTGGGGGGCTCAGTGCTCACCTGGACACTGATGGCCTCTCAGGACCTCGCTGCTCCTCACTTCTGGGAGCTGGCAAAGAGAAATCCCTGATTTCCCTGGGAAGCGCAGTATGGCAATTCTTCAGCTGCCTACAGCAAATTCCTCCTCTGGAGGTCAAGTTCACCTGAGCGATGCCAGGAGAGGCTGGGAAGAGGCGAGGGGCTGTGCTGTGCCACGCGGTTATTCTGAGGCCACAGGCTGTTTTGTCCTGACCTGGATTTTCCTTGCCCGCTCTGTTTTCCAGGCTGCCTCACCACAAGTGCAAGCGCCGACCTCGCTGACACCACTGGCGTCGAGCTGGTGGAGCCGCCCTCGCCCTCGCGTGCCTCCAGGAGCAGGCTCTCCAG
Source organism: Onychostruthus taczanowskii (assembly GCF_017590055.1). Taxonomy (NCBI): domain Eukaryota; kingdom Metazoa; phylum Chordata; class Aves; order Passeriformes; family Passeridae; genus Onychostruthus; species Onychostruthus taczanowskii. Next base: position 5,309,292 of record NW_024503124.1, read on the forward strand.
GAAGCTCTGCTAGCGCCCTCGGCAAGGTGTCCACCTGAACCCCGGAGAACGGAGCTGTGGCCGGGGCAGCCACGGCACCTGAGCACAGATCAGAAAGGGCAGTCTGGGTGAATACGTCTTGAGGGGTGAGGCGAGGGGTTTGCTCTGTGAAATGGCCCTTCCCCAGTCTGGTCAGACATGGCTGGGGATCGGATGTCACCTGTGTCACCATCACCACGGCACTGGCACCAGGTGAGCAAGGGCCCCAAGCCCCTGGGTGCAGGTGCCGCAGCCAGAGGTGAACCAGCACTGAAACTAGTTATTTAATGTACCCTTAGAGCATCGCTTTAGTCATCCCAGGCAGCACCTACCTGTGCATTAAGGAGTTTCTTCTAAAGAGAGGTCTTCCTGTGACTGGCCAGGTAGCAGATGTTCCCTGCTGGAGCACAGGTGGATGAGGGAGGAGCTCTCCAGTTGGTGCTGTCCCACTGCAGGAGTGCCGTGGCCTTTCTGTGGTGTGTGCACTGGCTGCTCACTGGAACTGCTCCCTAGATAAAATAAAGGGAAAACAAAACAAGAATAAGCAAATCCCTTTTAGAAGAACAAAAACCACACTCCTGCCATGATCCCTTCCCTGCACAGTGTGGGTAACCTCCTCACCTTGTCCCAGCAGGCTGACCTGTCTCTAGCCAGAGTACAACACAGCTGAAGGCTTCTGAGGACTTAGGATGTCCTCCTGGCACCTGCTGTAGTGAGCAGAGCTCATGTTGGCAGTAGCTGATGTGTTTTGGTTTACACGTGTCGTAGGTTGATGGGGTGAAAATTTTTATAGTTAAATCCCAGGTATTTTAAAGCAACAGAAATCTGAGATCCAGCAGCCACAGAGCCCTGTGCTGCTGCTGCTTGGTTGCTCCTGGGCACACACATGCACACCTCCCAACAGAATGGGAGTTGCTTTAATAGAAGGGATTGTGTTTTTTGGGAAATGCGCCGTTGGGCCCCCATCTGTTTTTGCACTTACACTCGGTGTTACAGCCATCTGTCTGTCTGACCGTCTGAGTGCCAGCACCTGGCCAGAGGCCACCCTGTGCCTGTGGGGCACATTCCAGCCATGGCAGTGATGCCCAGGCAGCCCTGGGGCTCTGCCCTGCACTCTGTGCCCGAGGGGCAGCAGCGCAGCCTCCTGCCCAACAGGAACTCACCTGGTGCAGCTGCAGGAAGGAGCCTCTGTCACTGAGGGCTTGGACAACTGGTTTGATTTTCTGCCTCACAGTTGGGCTTTGCTTCTGTTGATTTTCTGTCAGTGAAGGAACCTAGAAAATAAAACATGTATTTTAATTTATTTTACATTCAGGGCTGGACAGACAAGTCTGTCTGGCGCTTAGTTATCCAATAGCTGGTCTGAAACAATTTCAAAGGCATCCTTCTGAGTAAGGAGCCCTTTCTCCTTAGAGCAATATGTACCTCTAATTCAGGGAAGAATTAAGACATCAATGAAAAATCATGTTTTCCTGATGTCAAAAAACTCTTAATTTGTATAAACTCCGCTGTGGTTTTGCACCCTGAACTGGATGACAAAGCCACTCTGTCACCCCTCACAAAATTAATAAATCTTTGCTCACAATAAAATTTCTCCCCAGAGCAATAAAAGGCAGTACCTGTGTGGTGTGTGTGGCGGCGGGTGGGAGGTGCCGGGGCTGGAACTCCGAGGACACTGGTGGTGCTGCTGGCACTGGGCCCAGCTGCTGCAGGTGCCATGGCTGTGCAGGGCTGGCTCACAGGGGACAGGGACGGTCCCTGCTGGACGCGGGTTCTGTCCCTCTTGGCAGGAACAGCCGCCAGGTGCGGAGCAGGCAGCGGCGTTCCCAGCCTGGAGTGCTCTTGAGGAGTTCACACCACGCTGTGACTGACACGGGCACCCACGGTCGTGCCCTGCGGACCCCACGTGGCAGCAGTGCCCTTTGCCACCCTGCAGGGTGACACCTCCTGCCAGCCCAGCCCTGCCCAAGGTGCCAAGCACAGAGACAGACTTTTGGGGCCCCCAGAAGCCACTGTCCATAACCTGCTTCCCTGTAATGTCCCATGGCCCAACCACCCGCATTGAAAACAAGAGGTTTTTCGTGGTGATTTTGTACAGCGACATTCCTTAAGCAAATGCAGGGGGCTGCACTCAGCCATAACTATGTCTGAAAAGACAAAGCAAAGTTCCCTTCCTTTGCTGAAAAGCCTCAGCAAAGTCCTCTCCTAAATAGCTTTCAGGTGCTCTAACCAGAAATGGAGAGTGAATCCAGCCAGCTCCAGATAAAGCTCCCTTTGCAGAAGTAACCGCACACTCTCAGGAGCTGTTGGGAACCCAGCTTCCACCTACCTTTCCCAAGGAGGATCCCTGCCCCGGGCCCAGCACCACCCTCGAGTGAGTGGAGAGCAGGCTGGGGCTGCTCTGTGCACTCAGGCTGTGCTGGCAGCGCTCTGAGCCGGCGGTGCCCCTCAGCGGGGCTGGCACCGCCGTGTGTCCCCGCTGCCCTGGCAGCTGTGGCCGTGTGGCTGTGCACAGCTGAGGGCACCCTCGGGGGCTGGGGGCACTGGGACAGGACACGGCCACAGCCAAGGGGCTGCAGCGGCGCTGGCACAGCCAGTCCGGCATGGGGCAGGAGCATGGGCCCAAGGCACCCCCAGCTCTGCACCGACGGCAGCAGCTGCAAAAATGGCATTAAAAACAATCTACTAAATTAAATAATATGTAGACTAGTTTACACTTACCATGGAGTCACAGAATGGATTGTGTTGGAAAGGAACTTAAAGCTCATCTCATTCCACCCTTACCATGGACAGGGACACTTCCCACTATCCCAGGTTTCTGCAAGCCCTGTCCAACCTGCCTTGGAACACTTCCAGGGATGGGGCAGCCACAGCTTCTCTGGGCAACCTGTGCCAGGGCCTCGGCAACCTCAGAGCCAAGAATTTCCTCTCAATATCCCCTCTAGTTATACCTTCCTTCAGCTTTAGAAGGATGCCTAACATTTTTTACAAACATTTGTATAGATATTATCTTATTCCTACACCTATTAATATGCTCTCTTTAACTACAGAAAATATATTAGGGATCTTATCCTATGTTGTATATATTGTATGCTACAGTATTGCAAAAAATATGTCTAATATTTGATGTTTCTATTAGCTAGAGTACATGTTTATGTTATAGGTATTAAATACACACAATGTGTATATATTATTACATTCAGGAAAATATATGCAATCTGTGATCTATGATCTAGGTATAATATAAGATATATAATGTGATATACATTATATATTATACAATTATTATATCATATATGGACTATATATTTTATCCTATTAATACCTGGTTTTGAATATTAAATATTGACTATAAAGGTAATAATTTAATTCAAAATTTGGTTATAGGTTACCTAAATACAATATATTACCTTTACATTATATGTGTATAGCTACATATGCACATATCCCTGGGATATATTTTAGTTATATTACATATCGTGACAAAAACTATAACATTACTTTGCTAATTGTAATATTGTGTGCAAATACATGCAGTATCCTTTTATTTAAAATGTATATAAGAAAATCATATCAATCATGTCAGCAATGTATGAATTCTATATAACATGTTATAATGAACATGTAATATTTGGCACATATATGATGTGCATTATGGAGAATTCAGTACACTATATAAATACAATAACAGTATTTCAGACCATGACTGACGTGTGTCTAGTGGATATGCCAGGTGTGCACACCTACACTCTGTCCTCCACAGCACACAAATCCTGGCTGCAGAGCTGACAAAACCTCCTGTCAGACAAGAGTGTTTCATTACATCAGCACTGGCAATGCCTCAGTAATTATATATAGTGCATAGCTGATATTATGTACTGTAGATAATAATATGCATTGTCTAAGTGGCAGTATATAACAGACATATTAGTATCTATTGTCTAATATAATATGCTCTGATGTAATACATGTAATATATTATTACATTAAAATATATATTGTAATATATTATTACATGTAATATATTATTACATTACCTACATATTACCTGTTATTATTACCTATTACATTACCTGTGTTATTACCTACATATTCTGAAGTTTACTTCTATAAATTCTCTATATTGAATATACTGCTATAAAAGGAATATATTTTTTACATTTATCACAGAATCCTAGAATAGTTTGGGTTGGAAGAGCACAAGAAAGCTCATCTCATTCCACCCTTACCATGGGCAGGGACACCTTCCACCATCTCAGGTTGCTCCAAGCCCCATCCAAACTGGCCTTGGATACTTCCACGGATCCAGGGGTAAATGCAAACTATAATTTATTGTATGTAATAAATTCTGATTTTCTTCTGTGTGTGTGTAACTAAACCAAAACCTCCCAGCTCAGACACTCCCAACTGTATATAATTTTCCTCACATTTGTCATTGAACTGGTGTTGCGCTACAGGTAATTTCCCTCTAAAAACCTGTAAAATGAGCCAATAAAAACACCGTGCTTCCATACCTTGAGAAAGCAGAACCTGTTTTAACCTGCAGCTGAACCATGCTCCTTCTCTCCCCCAGCAGAGGCAGAGCCTTTGCTCTGGTTAAATCCTCCCTTCACTCACCTTCCCCATTCCCTAAGGAAGGCTGAAAAGCCTCAGCAGAGCAGTACAGCAGGCGGGTGGGAACAGGCTGGGCTGTGCATGCCCTCGCCTTCAGAGCTGCGAGGGGGCTTTATTAGAGCTTAAAAACAGTGGTTCTTTTTTAAGAGGAACAGCTGGTTTAACTGGACCTGGCTGCTGCAGATAATGTCCCAATTACCGTGTCAGGAGGATGCGCTCCTAGGAGGGTTCCTGTGCCCGTGTGGGGCTCCGGCTGCCTCCACTGTGCCCAGCTCTGCCCAGCTTCAGTGCCTGGCTGCCTGCTGAGGAGAAAACAGCGTGGTCAGAACAGTGCTGGGGCAGCCCAGCACTTGCATCCAATGGCACAGGTAAGAAGCAAGCCTGGCAGTGTCTGGTGTGGAGCTGGTAGCACAGGACAGCCCATGCTTGGCATGTCCCATCTCAATGATTAATGCATCAAATGTTGCCAGAGGCAGACCTTTGTTACATGGACTGTAAATCACATTTTATGTAAACCATTTATAGTCCTGATGAGGCTTCTTACCTGCATGGAAGGATCTGAGGTGTTTAATGCCATTTGTAAGGATGCACCTGCAAACCCGAATCCGTCATCAAGGGGAGCTGCCTGGGTGCTTCAGGGAAGTGTTGTCCCACCCAGCCTAAAACACTCACCACAACCCAGCACTCCTGACCCGGCAGCAATGGGGCAGGAGGTGTGTTGGTACCAGCACACCACAGCACCCTACAGCACCCTGCAGGCACAGCACCCCGCAGAGAAACACCTGTGACTCCATGAGCCATTTCCCAGCTCATCAACAGCAATACCTTTTTTTTAAACAGGCTTGTGTTGTGTGAGGAAGAGTGAAATCCAAGGCAAAAGCCAATGTCTGTCCTGTTTCCAGGCTTGCCCAAGTCCCATGGATACCCCCCAGCTGCCCACCCCAGAAACAGAGCAGGAGGTGCTGGGCAGGGCCCCCCAAAACCCTGAGCTGTGCCCAGCTGTGTTTCCCAGTGAGTGCATCCAGCAAGGCAGCTGACAGATGCCTTACTGCACTGATGGCTATGAGGAACCATGGTGTTGCTACCAAAACTTGTAAAAACCTTCCCTGGGGACAAGCATCTTCCAGAGAGTCTTCCCCTGAGGGCAAGAGCACCTTGCCCCAGCTCCCCAGCAGCCCTGAGCAGGGATGGTGTCCATGCTGTATTCCTCTATCCAACCTCCCAGCTCCTTTCCCTGTGCTCACAACACTCGGTCCCAGACCACACGTTTGGCTCTCAGTCGGAGAGGAGCAAGGCTCCAGCACAGCAGGCAAACCCCTCTGCCTGAATGCACAGAGCATGAGCAACCTCTGCACCAGCTGCCTCCACTGCGTCATATTTGGGGCAGGATCAGTGTTTTCCACGGTGCCCAAACCTGTTCCTGCTGGATGCACCGGGAGCCATCAGCAGCTGATTTGTTAGCTGACGGCAGGAGGCTTTGTTTGCACAGCGCTGGCCGGCCGTGCTGCCAGGTGGCCAGGACATGGCACCCACCAGGCAACACCTGCATTCCCAGGGTCTGCTGCTGAGAGCTCCCTGGATTCAGCCGTGCTGCTCGGCCCCTGGGAGAGCCACCAAGCTACACATGGGCTTGGAACTTCACAGACACAGAGCAGGAGACAGAGCCCAGCAGAGGCCCAGTGCTAGGGGCCCGGGCAGTGGGACAGTGCAAGGCAGGAACTGGTGAGGTGAAAAGACACATCCACCCCCAAAATACTGTCCAAAGGATACTGGTGTGAGTGGGAGGCTTTGTAACCTGTCTTGGTGGTGCAATGCCCTTCACTGCCAGGTGGCATGAGATGCAAAATGGTACTGCTGATGGCTCCCTGCAAAACCCCTCGGGTAGCTGGGGCTCACCCTCACAAGGAACCTTTCTAGAAACCCCTCAGGCAGTCGGGGCTCAGCCTCACAAGGAACCTCTCCAGAAACCCCTTGGGCAGTCAGGGCTGAGCCTCACAAGGACCCAGTGGTGCAGATGAGGGGAGAAAGGCTGCAGTCACAAAGGCACAGCAGCTCTGCCCAGGTTGCTGCAGCCCAGGGAAAAGCAAATAACATCCCTTTAACGGGATGTTTGTGAACAGAGCCATTTCCAGTGTATTCCACTGTCACCTCTCTTTACTCCTTCCCAGCACAGGAGTCTCCAGTAATCACCCTTTCTGCTCAGCAGGAGATGCAATACGTCAGTGCCGATGGTTACCCAGACTGTTCAAAAAACCTGGGGAATTCTGGCCCTCAGAAATTTCAACTGATTCTTAGCAGGACAAACATGGATTTATCTGACTATTAGGAAATGGACAGCGGTATGAAGCTGTTGTTTTGTGGCCTACTCATCCCGCAGGCTTTGAGCACGGATTTCAGCAGGGACTCTGCTGTGACAGTGTGGATGGAGCCATTAGGCTTCTCCAGAGGATGTGCTGGGCATCGTCTGGAAATGGTGACCAGTGGCCTGAAAGGACAGCCACGTGTGTTGGCGAAGTCCCCTCAGGGAGCAGAGGACAGCTCCATGGACAGCTGCAACACCGTCTGCAACAGCCCAGGATCTGGGGCTTTCCAAGGCCAGGGAAGCCAGGAAAGGCAAAACTGCGCCTCTTGCCAGGCAGGCTTTGCTGCCTGCATCTCTCTGGCTGTGCTCTTTTCCAGTGCATCGATTTACAGCTAAAACCACAGCATTGCTTATGCCTGAAATAAGCCCTGGTACTACCAAATCAGTTTCCTAGGAATCAAAACAAGAGGAGCATACCCACACACTGGTACTGTTCAGCCTGACTGAACAAAAAAAACCCAAAAAACAGCAACACCAACAACAAAAAAAAAAAAAAAAAAAAAAAAAAACCAAAAAAAAAACACCAGAAAAACAAACCCCAAACAAAACTTTCTCTAGAAAGATGTTCTTTCTCTACAAGCTTTATCATAAAATGCTCAGCGTTCCTGGGAAACTTTCCTCCAGGAAGCTCCACCACCTGCCTTTCCCACAGTGAATCAGGGTTAGGGTTAGGAGTCTTTAGGTGACAGAAGATGGCAGGAACAGGCTGGAAACCTCTTCCAGGGAGCCAAAGGCTCAAAGGTATTGCTACCCCAAGATGGAGCAGCCCCAGTGTCCACACCAAGCCCTCAGAGCCCCCTGGCCCTTCATAGCCCAGTTTGGGAGCAGGGATTTGCTCTTGGGGCTGCCAACCAGATTTGCATGCTGTGAAGTTGGCTCTGTAGCTGCTCCTTCTGGCAAAGGGGGAGATGCTATAGGAACATACAACACCTGTCTGTGAGAGGGGTTTCACAAACTCTGCATGCACCTTCCTCACTTACACAGATTTTACAACATTTCTGACCAAACCCATCAAGATTCCCCCATACAAACACAAGCCCTGGAGACAGATCTATCTGCATAGATATGTATGTATCTATATACACAGTTATCGAAGGTTGCTGCAGAAACCCCACTGCAGGGCACAATGGACCAGGCAGGAGCTGGCTCCAGCCCTGCCAAGAAGCAGAGAAATGCCTGGCCTTCTTTGCACCAGCTCCACAGCTCACTGCCAAAGCAGGATGCCGCTGCTCTGCCGAGCCCCACACCAGCAGACACCCAGCAAACAGCACTCGTAGGCAGGGACATCTACAAGTTCTCCACTTACAGGTGCTGCCTCTCCTCGAGCTTTCCCTGCAACACCTTCCAGGGAAGGTACCTGGCAGCTCTCCCCCGCAGCAGAGCACAGGGCAGGCTGTGCCCAAAGGTGGCTAGAGCAGAGGCAGGGCTGGGGCTCCAGCCCATGGCCAGGGCACCCCTTTGCTCAGGGGGCAGCCTTCCCCCGGAGCCGCCGTGCTGCACCCTGCTCTTCTCCTCCCTTTAATTCCTTTTTAATTAATGTCATCAAACGGCACAGAGCAGGCTGGTGCCTATGGAGGCACCCTGCCAGCTGCAGTGCGGAGCCGGGTGCCAGCCCACCCTCCCATCCTCCCAGAGCCCCCAGGGCCAGCCCGGCAGGGAGAAGCAGGAGGGGTGGGGGCATGCTTGAATTTGAAAATATTTTATTCGAATAGTAAATAATTATACAGTTGAAACAGTTCTATCGAAGCACTCTATAAATAGCTAACAGTTAAGAAAATAATGTGTGTAGAAAAAGAGATTGCATCTAAAAGTAAGAGCTGTTGGTTGCACGGGATAAAATGGTTAAGATCATGTGTTATTCTAGGTATAAAAGTTAAAACCTTTTTAGCAGATCCCTTAAGAAAAAAAGATCTTCTAAAACGCACAGTGAAATGGCAGGTGGGGAGACAAAAAAGCGCATTAGAATATCTGCAATCAAATAATATCAATCTTCATAATTAATATAAATAAATAACAAATAAATAACATAATTACTCAAACCAACATATACAGATAGACAACTCATGAGCTACCTTAGTAAGGGCAAACGAACAGAAACAGAAAGTTGGCATGTCACAGTTAAGGCAGTTTCTACAGCATTTTCTGGAGACCATCAACAGCAGAGTCAAGGCATTTGTGGCTACACTAAAGAAAACGCTTGTTTCTCTCAAGCAGTTTGATCTGTTCACATCGATAAAAAACAGAGCAAAGGAACAAAATTAAAAAAAATTAAAAAAAAAATAAAAGAAAAAAAAAAAAGAAAAAAAGAAGAGAGAGACCCCGGGAAGGTAAGTGTAAAGCCAGATTCCAGCAGGTCACAAGCCGTATTAAAGCTAATCGTGTGGCGGCCCCGGGGGAGCAGCGCGGGGCGGCGGGGAAGGCACGGGCGGCTCAGCAGGCAGGGCGCAGCGGCACCTGGAGCAGGATGACCTGCCGGTTCTCCGAGGGGTGGCACTTGTTGATGTGCCGGGTGAGGCCGGGAGAGCTGTAGAAGGTGGCCGGGCAGTACTTGCAGGGGAAGACCTGGGCGGCGTGCAGGAGGCGCAGGTGCCGCTCCTGGCTGCTCTTGCTGGGGAAGGTCTCCCCGCAGACGGGGCAGAGGCGGCACTCGGCGGCAGGCAGCTCCTCGGCGCTGGGCTCCGGGGCCGGTGCGGGTACCGGGGCTGGCGTGGATGCCGGTGTAGCGTGCCCCAACAGGTGCTTGCGCAGGTAGGCTTGCCGGCGGAACCGCTTGGCGCAGCGGGGACACTCGAAGAGCCCCTCCTCGGAGCCCGCCTCCGAGGCTCCGCCAGGGCTCGGCGTGTCCCGCTCGCTGCCACTGCCACCGCTCGCCTCCTTCGGTGTCTCCTCCGCCGGGGCCGGGCCCGGGCCCGCGGCCGGTGCCCGGCCCGCCTCGGGGCCGCTCTTGGTGGCGGGCGGACGCGGTTTGTGCCAGCGGCGGTGGGAGGCGAGGTTGGCGGGGCAGGAGAAGACCTTGTCGCACTCGGGGCAGCGGTACTCCACCCGGACGATGCGGGAGCAGCGGTGCTGCGCCAGCGCGAAGGGGTCCCCGTACTCCTCCTTGCAGAGCTGGCAGATGAACTCGCCCAGCGGACGGGCGCAGCCGCCCCGTGCCTTGGCCGGCACCTCCACCGGGCCCTCCTTGATGCGCAGCCCCAGCACGGGCGAGGTGGTCACTTCGTCCTCGAAGGTCAGCTTGCGGATCGCCTTCGTCTTCTTGCCCGACGGGGCCTTCTGCCGCCCAGGCTCGGAGGCACCCGGCGGGCGCTTGGCGGGCAGCGGGCGGCCCGAGGCAGGCGGCGCGGCCGGGGCGGGCGGCGCGGGGACTCCACCGGGGCCGGGGTGGGCGGCGGGCGGCTCGGCGTGGCCAGCAGCTGCCCAGAGCTTGAGGTCAGCCGGGGCGAAGAGGATCGGGTCCATGGTGCCGGGCACGGCCGGCGCGGGGAAGGACTCGGCCGAGACGGGCGAGCCCAGGCTGAAGCCGCGCTCCAGGTACTTGTCCCTGCTGACGGGCCTCGTGGGGCTGTACAGCGCCTGCACGGCTGCATCGGGCGTCCCGAACGGCACCGGCGGCGGCGAGTCCCGCGGCAGGGGCGGCGGAGCGGCGGGGCAGGCGGCAGCAGCGCGCCCGGTACGACACGGGAGTGGGCCGCCGGCTGCGCTTCACCAGGAAGCCCCGGGGCATCTTCGCGCCGGCTCCGGGCCGGCGGCGGCCACGACGGAGGCTCCTAGCTCTGCCCGCGGCGCGGCCGCCGCCGCCTTTAAGCGGGCCGGGGCCATTGTTCGGGCCGGCGGCGGCGGGACGGGCCAATCAGCGGCGGCGGCGGGCAGCGGGTGGTGCTCTCGGGCCGCCCGCCAGCCAGGGCTGCGCCGCCGGCAAGCTCGGCACGGAGCACCGTCCGCTCTCGGCGGGCCGACTGTTTGCGGGGGCGGCCGGCACCGGGGTGCGGGGAGAGGGGAGTTCGGCGCAGGAGGAGGCGAAAGTGGCGCTTGTGGCGGCGGCGGCACAGAGGGGAGCGGGGCTGGCCGCCGGGGGTGCTGCCCAGCGGCGGCAGCAGGTGGCCAACGAAGGCTCTGTCCGAGCGGGAGGAATAACGAACGGGTCGTCAGGGCCCGGTCGAGCCCGGCAACCCTGCGAACGGAACAACTCCGCGCTGCTGCGGGGTCGGGGCAGGCGGAGCCACAGCCCCGGCCCGGTGGTAACCGAACCTGTTACTCTAACCCTAACGGGTTAGGCCCGCTTCCCGGTACAGGCAGGGACGGCGACGGTGGCGCTCGGTTTCAGCCCGAGACGCTGCGCGTCGGGTACGAGGTGCGACGGGGAACGGGCAGAGGCTCCCCGCTCCCCGCGCTCGGTGTGTAAGCAAACACGCGCGAAGCCCCCGAGGATGCGGCAGGTGCAGCCGTGGCGGGGAGAGCCCCGGGCCGCGGCCCCGCTCCCGCAGCCCTTTGTCCGCGGCGGCGCGGGGTTGCGCGCGGGGGGTCGCGGGGCCGCCCCGCAGGTGGCGGGCCGCGGCGCATTAGCATACAGCTGCGGCCCCGCGGGCACGCGCCGCCGCCTCCCCGCCGGGGCTACGAACCGAGACTCCCCTTCAGCGGTGGGGCTGCGCACCGAGATCTCCCTTCACCGACGGCGCTTCACACCGAGACCCCCGTCACTGCCGGGGCTGCGCACCGAGACCCCCCCTGCCCACGGCTGGGGCTGCGCACCGAGATCCCCGTCACTGCCAAGGCCGTGCACTGAGACCCCCGCCACGGCGAGACCCCGTTGTCCCCCGCGTCTCTCTTACCTGCAGCCGGCATCAGTCTGTAGGCATCGGTCGGGGCGTACATGGGCAGCTGGGCGCGGTGGAGGCGCAGGTAGCGCAGGACGGGCTCCCGAAGCGCCGGCGGGCCGGGTCTCTGCTCGGGGTGCTGCTCGGCGGCAGTGCGCTGCTGCCCGGGCACCTGCAGGACAGAGCTGTCAGTCAGACAGACGGGACTCGGAGCACACTCCGGAGACACCGAGCGTGGCAGCGGGGTCCCAGAACGGCCCGAAAACATGTCAGGGCTAGGATACAGGCAGCAGGGGGGGCGTGGAGTGGAGCTCGCACTGGTGGCACTGAGTACACCCTGCGGCCGGTGGTGCTCGACTGTTTGTTCCCCTCTCCCTCAAAAATAACCGGCCACAGGTACATGTGGAACAAACCCATGTGAGACCCCTGTCAGAGGGGTTTTGCCAGAGGAATTCCACACTTCCCCCAGCTCCATGCCCTATATTTACTGCGGCTTTTAACCGAGTCTCAGCACGGCCCAGCTGCAGCCAGAGCACCAGGCCATTATTCCTGACGGACAAGTGCTGTTCTGGTAGGTCTGGCACGGCACGCGTGCCCACGGCGTGCGGCAGCATCCAGCAGCTGATGGAGGTGCAGCCCCCAGCCCTGCCATCTGCATGTTTGCATCGCCGGGGCTGCGCACGCCGCCACAAACACATGGCTGCGATCCCCGAGGGGTAAACATGCCCCGTGCCAGCGGCCCTGCCAGAGCCCCGCGCTGCCAGGGCAGCCTCGGGTGACAATTTCAGCACAGGCTAAACGCACGGCCCCTGTCCCCAGAACATAAAATGGCTTTTCTATGCAGTTAGTGCTTCGATTAGCAAATATTTCTGCAAATATTACCCCTATTGCAGGACACCGATTTCCACTTTCTCTGGAAACTAACCAGAAATATCTGACTTCTGTGCATTTATGCCCACAGCTCTTAAATATCTTTTTCTCTCATTTTTAGCCTTCATTAGTAATTTTTCTGCATGCTGAAAAGAGCTAGAATATGAGCATCAGGGGACAAAAACAGTAGGTCTCTTACTTCATACAGAAATACAACCAGTCCTGAGGCATTTAAGAGATACTCCAAGAGCACATGGTAGCTACTCTGGATCTGGGAATGTGCCCAGAAGGAACATCAAATGAAAACATAAATTGTGACATTTAGTAAATATAGTTAAAACCACTGTGAAAAAAAATAAAAGTCCAAAATGCCAAATTTTCATTCAGATGGAGATACCATCACCTATGTCCATAGTAATCCTGACTCACACAGAGCTGCTTCCAGGCCATGCAGGGAGACTCTCTGTGTCAGGACTGCTGCCACAAAGACAGGGTAAGGCAAGTGAGTCCTTCATTTGCAGGGCACAAACTCCCCTCTCTCTCAAGCTGTTCACACTTACAGCACAACAAATAAGTTTGAACGATGGCAAGAAAAAGACTTCACATCAGGCCCCTCATTCTGCACACAACTTCATTTTGTACTCTTTTATAGAGGTGTTCCAAGACAGCCCAAATTAAACTGCACCAAGGCCCTTTCTGGGTCAGGACAACAGGAGGCAAATAGCTTTGAGCCCTTTGGGGAGGAGGCAGGGCTGAGCACGCGTGGCTGCAGCTGGGATGCAGCAGCATTGGGCCCTGGAGGTAGATGGGCCATGGGCTTCACTTCCTCCTGCCACCCTGCCTCCATTTACACTCAATTCCATTTGTTTTCCACAGAGTTAAAAACTCCTTGAGCACATGTTTAAAACCCAGTGCCACCATCTGGAACTGCATAGGTTAAACAAAGGCAGAGGCAGTGTGAGCAGGGACAGGGTGAAGTGCTCCCAGGTACTGGCTTGGAAGCACTGAAATCAGACCACAAACTCTGTTTGGGATCAGCCAGAAGTTCCTCAGGAGGTGGTGAAGGCAGCTCTGGGGGCTGCCTGACACCTGCTGTTATTAGTTCTCCCCATGGAGCACAGTGACTTTGGATTTTGGGCAGGCAGTTCCTGGCTGCTGAGGCTTTATGCCTCTGTTATGGTGCTAGGGCCAAAGCTGTAAAACAGCATTAGCAAACATTTTAATTCCACCCTTATTCAGGAAATCCACTTATCACTGAAAAAGCCAGTTGCTTTCACCCTTTGGACTACAAAAGCCATTCCCTGCAGTTAGGTGTTGAAAAACCTACCCACAGACTCAGCTGAGAGAGGTGTAGGATGGCCCATAGCATATTCCTATTAGGGAACACTCCTAAACCCAAGGGGGATACATGGACAAGCCAGGCTCCAGATTCCACTGGGTACTTGTACAAAATTGCAGCTATAATGCAAAAATACAGTCATGGACAACAAAGCAAGTTCGAGTTCTACTGGCAGATTTGAGAATATACCCAAACAAGAGAACTGAACACTGTGCTGTACATGGTGACCCCCCCCCATGAGGTACACAGTCTGCTCTGGCTTCCCCGAAGAGAGAGGTAAACAGAAACATAAAGCTTCAGGATACAGATGGGAGCAGAAATCAAAGTGACCAACACTAACAAATTACCTAAATAATAAAATGCACTCGCCAGTCATTTTTCTTACCTGTTCTGACATCAGGGTTTGGCGCAGTTCCTTCTGCAGATCAATAAACCGATCGTGATAGATGGCCAAGGACCAAGGTTCCCTGAAGTAGCTGGGTAAAAAAGAAGAAATTTAGTTATCTTGTGAACCTCTCATTAACCACTAATAAAGTATTTACCTGCTTTTTTGCCTTTATAAATTACAGTTCTGGACCCATCATGATCGTTTGTTCATAAAATGCCTCCTTGTAACAGCATGGTCAATCAATTCTTTTAATGGATGTTCCTGAGGTACAGCCAGCTTCAGTAATTACATTTAAAGTGGCTTAATTCAGAGCTGTGGCAAGACCCAGTGAAGAATCCTGATTTTATCAGAATTTAAAAGCCTGAAGACCTGTAAAGAACGGTGTCTCCATTATCTGTCCTCATTTGAGAAAAGCAGATTGCAGGATTAACTGAACTACTGCATAAACAAATTAAATTTGTGTAGACAATGACACAAATGTTGTTCATCATTAAGGTTTCTGGATTAATAAAAGCCAGAAAAACAGGCCACCACAGGGCTGCAATATGTTCTTTGCACTAGTGTGATGAAGCTAAATTGAACCGATTCTACGAGGAAGCTCTTGTAACTTTTTCTTTCAGTGACAGCATGCACAGCAGCATTCTTCCATGAAAAAGGAGGAAAAGGATGGAGAGGGCACTGCTCCCTGTAGAACCTCATGGCTGTAAATATAACTGGGGGCAGCCAGATTACAAAGCTGTGATTTACTTCTCTCTGTAATGAAAGATAAATTTTACAGGTCGGGTGAGATGCTCGGAGTGTAATTCTTGTCAATGCTCACAGCGGCCAGGAGGTGCCCCATGCTCATCTTCATAATGACCGAGCAGATGTCAGCAGGCTCACCTGGGAAGTTGGGAGAGGGGGGCATTGTGGTTGCCACCAACACCCATGCCTTGGGAATGGCAGCAGGACCCTGGCACTGCCCTCTGGAGCACAGGAACCTTCTCACCTGGTTCAGCTGTGTGGCCTTTAAGTGAGCACCTGCATAAGGCAACTTAAACATGCTACACAGATTTAATAATCCTGAGATACCTGTCCACAGAGAGCTAATGTGCAGTTTCCTCTCTGCAGATTTTACTTCCTCCATGTCCAAGGGCAGGATTTCCCCCTCCTGCTCTGAAAGACACCTCAGCTCTCCCTCACACCCATTAAAATGCTCTGTGCACCTGGCACAGCTTGGCTGGATGCCCATGTGCTTGGACCCTCTCTGTCCCAGACCCTCATTCCCCTCTGAATGCCAGGCTGGCTGGGGCTGCCTCTCGGAATCTGCTTGGTCTGCAGCACAGCAGGGCTCTCTCCCTCCCACAGACCTTTTCAAAGTATAAATATTTATGGACACCATTCCAAGCATCTCATCCTTGCTGTAGCAAGTGCTGCCTAGCTCAGGAGTTACTGGGACTGATGCTTGCCTGCTCATTTGGATATGCAGGTTAGGATGAGCTCAGTTTTAAGGATCCTTGTTTCAGTAACTGCACACCCCATAGGTCTGCAGAGAGCTGGAGAAAAACAAAATACCCCCCAACATTTAAAATCTCTTCTGTTTCAGAAGAAAACCCCACCCAATACAAACCTTTGTGAGCTCTCCCCCAACATTTAAAATCTCTTCAATTTCAGAAGAAAACCCCCACCCAATACAAACCTTTGTGAGCTCACTGTTGATAATAAATAGCATAGAGAGAAAGGGAGGTGTTATACAAGACTACATTAAGGTAATTAAAGACTCTATTTTTACTGATATGCTGTGGTAAAAGCTATGTTCTGCTGGCCGAATGTTTTGTCTTCAAGCTGGCATCTTAATTTAGACTATAATCCTGAGCAGATGATTTCCTCTCTCAACTGAGGTGCAACCTTCCCAACTGCCTTACCTCAGTTAAGGGGCTCACCTGCCTCACTGAGGTGTTGCACTTAATGCTCTTTGTAAATGTTTCAGGGCTGCTACATATTCCCACTATTGTCACCAGCTTCATCTATAACCACATCTTTACTGTTCTGGTCAATATCCACAGATTTGGAGCTCAAAACCTGAAATGTGCCACGCAGTTTGGAATCTTTAATGCAAATAAAATGCCTGGTTTTCAGGATCAAAGAATGCCTTGTCCATATTTTCTAGATAGACTGCCAGAAGGAGCTCCTAGTAACTAACATTTACTCCCAGACTTCCTTCACTTCCCCTCACCTGAAGAACACCAAGGGCCATTTGGAGATTCAGCTCACACAAACAATTCACTTTCTTTGCCGGCTCTATACTTCCATCTATTTATCTTTTCAGTTTGAATCACCTTTCTCAGGGGGTACACGGTGTTTTTGACAGAGCAGCTCTACATATGGCTGCTAAAGGGAAGCTTAATAATGAAAAACCCCATTTGAAACCAACAAGTTGACTTTCTGAGGCTCATTCTGAATTTTATTACCACTTCAGCAGCAGTCCCTCAGGGCAAGCCGTGGAAGGCTTCAAAGTATAAAGCTCTTCAGTGTACGAGACAGAGCTGGCACACTCCCAACAGGGGCTCAGCGGCTCCTCCGCTATCACAAGAACGGCATCTGCCACATGTGTTTGCACCATTTAGTCTTTCATAACCTGCCAGAGTGATCAGGCTAAATATGTACAAGATGACAGTGTCTGCCAGGAACATAAGGGGTGTGCAAACTTGGTCACTTCCTAGCGGGGATCCCTGCTGGAAGCCTTTATGGCGATGACAGCGATTGCGGGAAGGCGTTTGTGACGGGTGGGATGGAACGGGCTCCTGCAGAAGACAATGAACAACATCCTTTGCGTTGCTAAGGAGCTGGTCTCACCTTTCATTGACAAACAACATTTCAAGTCTGTTCTGCCTCATTTGTGAGGTGTAGCCTACATTAGATGAGAGGCAAGGAGGAAGGAAATATTTCGTGGTATCCTGTACAGAAGGCACGGAATCCTTCCCTTTGCAAGAGACATAAACAAAATGGGCAGAGCTGGGCACTTCTAGCAAGCAAAAATGGAGTGCATACATGGCCATCCATCTGAGAGCTGCCTAGAGTCACTCTCCATTTCATTTGCAGGAACACACCACATTTGGAGAAGAAGCCTCTGCCCCTGTGGAAGATGGTTCTTTGTCCTAGCAGCAAGGACCCAACACTGAGCTGCCACCTGAGTCAGGTCTGGTGGCATGGGGGTATGGCACTGGGGGGCAGCATGCATGGGGGCAGCAAACTGTGAAGCCATAACAATCTTTAATACTGAATGAAAAACCTTTAGAATAACACCCTTGTTTTGTGCAAGGACATGACAAAAAGGAAGTTATAAAGATAAGAAAAGAGATGAGTAATTTCAGCTCTGTGGTACATCCCCTACCTGCAGGGGAGCTTGTCCATGCCAACTGCTCCATGCTCTGGCCCAGGGTCTAGTTCCAGGGATCAATCCTGACCCCTGAGCTGTGTCTGCACTCTGGTGCCTTCTTGCTGCAAGGGGGCTGGGATGAGAAGGGGATTTGCCACTGCTCAAAGGGCAGGTGGCATCTTGTGATGGTGCCTTTGAAAAATCCCTCTGCAGACCGGAGTGTCAGTGACTACAGGTTTGGAGGATGATGTGTCCATGGCTCTTCTTATGCTTGCTACTCAGAACTTGCATGGATGGAAACAACACACCCAAATTAGACTCCTTGCATCCCTCCTACCCCTATCCTTCACCAACACACACACTCAAAGGAAGTTCAGAAACTCTGACAGCCTATGATGTGGGTTGAATCTGCAGTTCTCAATAAATGTCTCTAAGCAATCCTGAATACAGATTTCTTGAAATCCCATTTGTTTCTTCCCAAAGCCATCTACGAGTCACCAGTGCTCTGCCCTTGGTGCCATTAAGCCCAGTGGCCCTCTGGTGATGGCTGTGCCCTCAGCACCAGCACTGTGAGCACACACAGAGCAGCACTATGGCTTTTAGTACACAATACAAGCAGAGTCACTGATCAACTTAATCTCCTGGTAATCTGTAAGGAGTGGAGAGAGTCTTCTTTCCTCTCTGGACCTTCCCAAGCTTTGTTCAATGCAGGGAATTTTTAAGATAGACATTTGCCTTCCTAGGTTGAAATTTTTTTCTAAGAAGAAATGTAATGCTTGAAATGCAAAATTCTCCAGGCTGTTCATCTGAAAGATACTCTGTCCCTTCTCAAATTCTCAGACTTCAGGTCATACAAAGTCATTCTCCAGCATGTGTGGATGGCTCTGGTGGTGCCTCTCAGCGAGTCTCTCAGTGGTGCCTTTGGCATGTGATGGCCGAAGCTGGGAGGCCAGTCAGGCAGAGAAAGGCTGCTGCTCACACATCCCAGGAATACCCCAGGAGAACAAGCACAGAGGAGATTGAAAAGTTCAGCTGACACGGGCTCAAGTGGAACACAATTACACCAGGAGTGCCTACACAGAGCAGGGACTTCCACATCTCAGGAGTGGGAAGAGTAAAGTACTGTGGAGGGATGGGATGCAATGCAATTTCAATTTTCAATTCCTGACAATACTTCCCAACCACAGCTTGCAGATGAACAAGTCTTTTCTCCAACACCAGCACACAAGATGGAACATCCCATCTTGCCAGGAAAATTCAAAATGTTTTGTTTTGAGAACAATATATGCATGTGTTTAAGACTCTTAATTACAAAGATACATTAATACCAGCAAAAGATACAAAATGTTTCCTGATATACCTTGGATAGTTGGACCAGGAATCATAGTGTGTTAATTTAAAGACAATATAAATAAATGCTCCACTGAGCATTTCCTGCATTCATATGACCAATAATTTCAAAAGACAGCTTGTTTACATAGGTAAAAAGCAAGACCAATTTGTGTAAAATCCCCTAGAGCACCACCTGAGAGCATTGTTCTTCAGCACAAAGGACATAACATATTCCCTGACCTGCAATTTCTTAACGTTCACCTACAACTGCTGAACTGCAAACCAAAAGCCTGTTTGTAGCAAAAAGGGTCTTTACTTCCTTGCTCTGCAGTTCTGCTCCCTGAACACCTGCTTGTCCAGGTGTTTGAAAATCTCCTGTTAAATTCAGTGATCCAGGACTCTGTTACTGCTCTCACCCAGTAATTAGTGAAACCAACAGCCTTATGGACAATAAATCTGTGAGTGAATCCACCGAGCAGGTTCACAAAGTAACAACTGTGCTCACAAATTCACAAGCTGACATTTCTTTTGTCCCTTTTGAGAAGTAAACCCTGGAGAGGAAGCCTGTGCTTTTTTTACCTCTTCTCACAGAACCTGCAATGTCTTGTCTTTGGAAGATGACTGGTTTAAAAATTGTGGTTTACAATTCCCTTTTAAACATTGCTGTAATGTCAAACCAGATCAAAGGACAACTGCTCTTGCAGTTCTTGTTCTGGAAAAATGGCCACTGACTCCAGACCTCATTGAGGGGGACACTGCTCCTGCTGGCCCAGACCCAGCCTCCCCGGGGCTGTTGCAGGGACCTGCTGACGTCAGGGGGTGACACTGCACCACTCACCAGCATCCTCCCTCCGAATATGCTGGTGATCCATCATGACTGATAAATCAGCTCTGCTGCAGTTTTAATATCCTGGAAATGTTACAGCACTGCACCCAGAGGCACCTTCAAAAAGCAGATCCTGGTGTTGAGATAATGCAGCCCTTTCCTGTTCTCCTAAGTGGCCTCAGGAGAGACTCTCTGTTATTTCAGCACTGGTATTTGGTAAAGTTTAGACACCTTAGTAGATCACAGCAGTTATGGTGCACCAACTCTCACTGAACTGCTCTCTGAACTTCCTAACCTCTGTGCTCTTTAAAGCTGACACAGAAGCACTGCTGTCTGTGCTCTCTCTATGAGCACTTTGTGGCTGACCCTGAAATCAGGCTTACTGCATTTTTTTCACATACTGTTATTTCACACATAATGTATTATGGAAAATGATTTAAAGGAAATTAAACCCGAGGCACAAAACCATCAAACAGGCTGTGTGCAGGAGTATGATTGCTTTTCTGCAATTGTTTATGGATTCAATCATTCATAATGGTTTGCATAATTACTAATATGAATCAGCAAGGTTTGGCTGCAAATTAATGTGGCAGGGTTCAGCTGACAAGCTTTAACTTACTAATTTGAATGTGGGGTTTCTTAGTAACATGGATCTTCATTGGCAAGTTAGCTGCTCCTTTAAAACTACTTAATATCTGGAAATCTCCAGCCATTTGTATCGATTTGCTCTGTAAGTGCAGCTGTAGCAGTGCACTGCGGGGTTAGCGGTTAATTCCGGGAGCGAAAAAGCCGTTAGTGCTTTGATTCCCTTCAACGTGTTCCTCTTCCCTTACCCTCTCTCTCTTCAGGAAAAGCATACACATTTCCCTCTAATTAGGCTGCAGAATGTACAGAGCAGCACTGTCCCTCTCAGTCATGCTCACTACCTGTTACAGTTCCTTTCTGGTCTTTTTTAACCCTGCAGAAAAAATGTCTCACCGTCTGCCCGATGAACAAAAGCCTACGGTGGAGTCCCTCAAATGTAATCCCAGTGTGTTAATGGTGTGGGATCCAGCAGATTCCAGACAGCAGCAGGGCATTCTAGTGTTCCTCTTAACAAACAACCACTCTTCATTTCAGAAGGCTTGGGTTAAATCCAGCTTTTCCATGTAGCATGCATTTAATGTTTAAATAATCACTGATTATCCAGCCTGTAAGTAAAGAAATTCTCTCTACCTTTCAACAATAATGCTGAAAAGATCAAATGTTGTTCTTTTCCTTAATGCATTTGTTATATTGTGAGCTTTATTAGCATTGAGTCAATAAACAGTCCAGTGTGGTGTTTGTGCTTAAGTCTCACTGAATGACACTGCTTAGCAGATTACCTTCAGCCTAATGTTAACAACACCAGGATGTGGGAGTTGAACTTCAGTGGAAAAACCTAAATGGTTACTTCAAAATAAGTGAATTCAGTTCATGCAGCTCAAAGTACTTTTGAGCATTTAGCTTGTACAGTTAATATGAAACTGCAATGTGAAAATAAGAGACAGGGCTTGAAGAGAGCAGCCAAGGAAACATCTGGTGCTGTTATCCATGTTTACAGTTTCTGGGTGGATTTTCCAAAGCCTCTCAGGGAAAGGGAGCCTGACTCCCTTCACATATTCCTGCAGCATGTTTGGCAGCCTCATGTTCCATGGCCTGTCAGTACCTGGTGCAGTTGAAGCTGTGCCACTTTGTGTGATTTTTTTCAGGGTGCCCAGCTCCTGGACAGCAGCACGCAGGCTTGCTGAGAACCACCTGGCATGGATCTCCACAGATCCATGCATGGATCACCTGTTCCCCATCCTCAGTGAAAACTGAATCCTACCTGCACTTGGGCACTGGGGAGAAAACATTCCTTTGTGACTACAACGCACCTAAATCCCCTGTGCTTTTTGTCCTACACTCAAGTACTGCCATAAAACCCACTCTCCCAACTCCTTCTTGCCAAAGAGCCCTGATCATGTCTGCTGGGGGCTTCTCCCCCCTCATGGTGCCCAAGATCCCTGTGCAGAGCAAGCAAATTGTCCAGTTTGACAAGTCCTGGAAACGAAGCTATTGAAACAAAAAATAACCACCAGGTTTTGAGCTCTGCCCGGATGACCATGCCTGTGAGGTTCCTCTGCTCATCCCTCATTAAAACATGCCCTGCCTTTGTGCACTGCTCCCCAGGCCTGACCCTGTGCTCCCACCTTGTGCTGTCCTTGCCTCACCGCTGCTGTGAGTGCCACGTGACTGAGACACAAGAGGCATCTTCTGCATGTCATGGCTGACAACAAGTTCATTAATACACAATTAAAAAATCCCAAGTAAAAGCCACTCACACCTCATTTGCAAAACAAGCTCTTTAGGTATTTTAGAAACTAGTGGGTCAGATTTTTATGCATTTATGTTAGATTTGATTTTCATTAATGCCAAATGAACCTTACATGAAGCACTTCTATCTCAGATTAAAGGCATGATGCCAGTGAGCATTCGTTTGGTTGCTAAGTATCAGGAGACTCTTCTAATTATCTGTTTTGTACTTAAGATGCAGCAGAGGGAGATTCCACTGCTCTGTGGACATGTTCTATAACTTGGCAACTGCCTTGCAGCTGCCTTCAGCTCAGGAGGACACAAAAGGAATGCTGGTTGCATTCCTTCTCTGTGAAGTAGAGGACTGATGACCAGTAAATCTATAAACTTAAAAAGAAAAGAAAAAAAGCTTCAGACCTCTCTCTCCACCGTTCTCTTTTATCTGCTGCTAGGGCAATAATAATGGAAATAATCTGAAGGCCTTTCAGCAAGTGAGGGGGGCTAGGAGCATGGAGTACAGCATGGTATCCCTTCAGGGCACATTACCAGAATTTGCTTTCTTTTTTCTTCAGGAGAAGACTCCCTGCAAGAAAGAGCCTTGCTCTTGGGGATTCAAATTCTAGCTGACTTTTTGAGATGCAGCCTGATGGGAAATGAATAACAATTGCAGAAAACTCCTTCCTGAAGTGGATTCCAAATCTAGTGAGTAATGCCATTCAACTCACAGGTGATGAGTCTTTGGCTCCTACATTTTTTCCTGCCCTAGCATAGAAGAACTGCACTGAGAGGCCCCTCGGCTCAGAAATGCACTGGCTGCAGGCCCAGGTTCAAGGAGAGCACCCACTGCATGGCACGAGGCAACTGGAAGGGAGGACAATGTGTGCCCACTGCTTCATCTCCTCCAAGAGCCCAGCTACTGAGGCAGAGCAGTGACCAAGCCTTCCTTTGGTTGTGGGTCAAGTCCTGAAGCTTTTAAATCCTGCTGAACTCATACCCAAACCAATGGAACTTTTCTCCAGACAAAAGGAAATGTTGTTTCTCTCATTATTCCCATTAGCTATGGTTCCAGGCACACAACCAGAAGGAAGGACTTTGTCAAGTTTGTTGGATCTCAGAGGCCTGTTGTGAAAGCTAATTTGAGAATGGCATTGGCACATTCTGGCCAGGAAATCCAGTACCATGGGGTTAACTTTCAGCGCTTACACTGAACGCAAATCAGTGAGGAAATTCACTGCTAGGTGCAGTCTCTAATTATTTAAAAGATAATTTGCATGCTACACAGAAATAAATTAGCTCCCAGGTGACAGCTGTTCCACTGTGTCCATTCCTGGAACGAGATGCCATGCTGGGAAATCTAAATGCAGACCAAAAGATTAAAACACTGCATTTTCTTGCCTTGTAGGAAGGCTCTTCCCAAAAGAGAGGCATAAAGAAGAGAGGAGGGGAACAGATGTTTCCAACCATCAAGTTTACAAGCTGAACTAGCACACCACATTTTCACAGTTTCTATTTTTGTTTCACTGAGGGCACTTCACATCTTGCCAGTAGATGTGGATGCAAGTGTAACAGGTACTAGTTTAAAAGGAATGTTTTGAAATCCAAAGACAGGAACTCAGTCCTAACATCAGGTTTGTCATCAGGTTTGTGTCCATGTGGGATCCTCACAGACTACATGAACAAGCCAAAAACAGTTGTTCTTTCATCACACATACAGAAATCAGTGAATGCATTTTCCTATTCTGTACCGAAAGCCAACCAGGCACCACTTTTTCTCTACATAAAAGTCTCAGGACAACTCACAAGAGATGCTAAACCATTTTTCAGTGTAATGGTTTTCTAACAAACAGTCTTCTCATGGCTTGGTTTTAACAGCATCTATTGCACACTGCACACACATGTATGCACATTTTATGTGACACTGTACTGTAGGGAGGTAGATACGTTGCAGATGTGATATATTATGAGAGTACATTATACTGCCAGCCTTCCTGTTGCTCCATGTCCTTCTGAAAGCAGCAAATTTCTTTGCCAGCTTGCTGTGTGCCAGGACTGCTCCATGGGGATGCCAGGGAGTTTACCTGTTACACCTGCTGGAGAATGCTCCCTCCTCACAGGACAGACATGTGTAACAGAACACCAAACTGGGATGAGTGGGAGTGTCTCTGTGTGTGTGTTGAAGTGCCACAACAACCACATGAGCAAGGATTAAAGAGCAGCATATGTTCACTGCTGCAGAGCAACATATGGGAGTTCATTCATATGACCAAAGAGCAAGAAGAGAAGGAACAAATCTATCTAAAGATAAGGTAGAAAGAAGACTGAAAACAACTGGAGGCAATAAAAAAAAAACAGATAAGAAAAACCTGGCAACTGTAATTCAGGAATTCTGCCACAGGCTAATGAGAGGTAAGATAAAATAATGAGGCAAAAGGTCCCAAACAACATCATTGTCTAATGGCTGTAAAAGACAAGTCCAAAATTAGTTCATCATCACTAATTAAGGAGAGCTGAAGGGATGTGATGAGGCCCTGACACATGCTATCCCTCTGTGCAGCACACCAGTGATCCTTTGGTCAAGGTCAGGAAAATACTGCTACCTGTGCTGCAGGCTGAAATCCCAAAGCAGGATGATTTATTCTTCCAGATGTTACTGCTGGTGTGAAATTTGCTGGTGCATCTAACAAATGCCCCTGACCACACCTCAGCGTGGCTCACGGAAAAGGTGAGCTCACGAGGTGTGTACACACTGTAATGCCCCCGAAAGCACTGATGGTACCTTGCACAGCCTGAGGAGCTCTTCTAGTGCTCCAAATGCACCATCAGCATAAGCCATGACAAGGAGAGGAAATCAACTGCTTAGCCCATCTCTCATGCACTTGTGTCACCCTCCTTCAGTTCCTCTTCAACACTCCTTGACACTGTGCTGTTCAGGTGAACTTCACATCTGCTGTGCCCCGTTCCTCTCTTGTACAACAACCCCAACATTTGCTTTAAATTGTAATCAAGCCCTATGGCAGCAATATTCACAAGCATCTTCTGGACCACAGTACACCCTTCACAGCAAACTTTTACAAACTGTTATCTAAATAACAACATTTAATATGAAAAATTTTATACCATTTGTGCCTATCTTCTAATCACTTGTAAATAGAAGAAAATCAAACCTGGAAATGTTTCAGGCACCACATTGTATCACAGTGAAAACTGATCATTTGTTCCTGAGCCTGGCTTTCTGTCTCTACCCAGCTGATATAAGGCTGAACATCACTACTCCATCTGTGACAGTTTATGTTCCAAAGCACCATTTGTGAGGGATTTCTTCAAATGAAAATCAAAAGCAATGAAACATTCCCTCAGAGGAGATGGCACATGATTAGAACCAACCAGGCCGTTCAGTATCTCTCACCAGATAAAAATAGGAAGTTGTTGAGCATGACTATCACCGTGAGTTATGTAAAATCTCCCTACAAACCTCTGGCTTGAAAATTTGATTCAAAGCCACAAAAATACTTTTAAAATCAACTTTTGAACATGAATCTTCAGTAATAAAAGATTGTTCAGGTTCAGCCTAATGATTAACTAACCTACTGAATATTCTAACCAAAAGTGATAAAGACACCTAAATGCTTGTTCAGATGAAAGATAGTCAAGTCAACCATTGCTCTTCCTCTAAGTAAATCTCAGACACACAGCTCTTTCTAGGAAGGTCTTTGGGACTTGCATTTTTACTGACAATTTTGCTAAAGAATGGAAAAATCTTTTTAAATCTGTTTTTCTACCTTTTGTTCCAAGGGAAAACAGCCAAAAGACAAAGCACAATAAGACAAACGTGAAATTCTGCCAGAAGGTAGATTTTGGGCACAAGGAGCTCCTCTCACCTGTAGAGGTCTGTGAGCTGCCCGGCCCTCCAGCGGTAATACAGATCATTGAGGAGGCGCTCGTGCTGTCCGTACAAGCAGATGTAGTTGGAGACAGGGAAGGGCTCCTTGGAAAAGCAGGTGATGCTGTCCACCATATTGTATCTGCTGAAGTGTATCCTGAAGTAATTCCCATGACTGGCCTCCCCGGTTACAATCTCCATCCCCTGGAACAGAAAACACCAGGAAAGCTGTGGAGACAGCAGAACAGCTGACCTGGCACACGCACAGGGTCAGCGAGGCCTTCCCAGCCCCTAGACATCACTGCTTAATGTCCACAATCCTCCTGTTAAAATCCAGAGACCACTCCTGGCACAGCGGGGCATGTCGCTGTGGTTTGGACACAGATTTTCCATGTGGTTTGGTTTGGTTACTGCCCGTCCCACTGTCACTGCAGACACCTGGGGGATCCAGGCCCTCCGGCTGTGCTGGCGGTTGTGACACCGGATCCGCAGGGACCTGTGACCTCCTGGAGCAGCAGCTGGAGTCAGGAGGGATGACCTGGGGCATCCCAAACAACACTGGATAGCTCTGTTTGGGTAACTCAAGTGAACCCTGTTCAGCCTCCTTTAGGACACAGAGCACACACATGACATATCACGTTTACTGTCAATAAAAGAACACCAATATTGGACATTCACACTCACTGTAGCATTTAGCTTCAGCTACTTCAATCAATCACTTAGATTAAAATGTAAAAATTTCCTTCAAATCTCACATTGAAGTGGGATGATCAGATAGCTTGAAGCTATTTTTTCCAGCTGTATTCCTGTCACAGTTTTATACATTTCAACAACCTGTTGCTAGGCTACAGAAACCTTTAGTATTTCCACACCTAAGCTAGTACCTTTCACTAGCTTCTCTTACTTTTTTCTTAGAAAATTCTTTTAGGATTTATGAAGTTTCTGGAGTGGCTTAAAAAAATATCGTCCCTTTTCAGGTAATCAGCAGGTAATCAGAGTGGCAGCAAAATAAGTCTAATCATATTCTAGCAATTTGGAGTAAAAAAACCAATTCCTCTCTCTGACAGTCTTTTCTGCTCTCCACTACATGCTGCTTTGGATGGCTCATCCTGGATCTGAAAAGCAAGGTGAGCCATGCTTTGATTCCTCTCCCTAAACCATTTTCTTTTTAAAAAGCCCATTTGTTTCATTGCTGTTCAGGTTTCAGAATCAGCACTGAAGTAGCTTTTTAAAAGCTGCTCTTTAAATCAACTGCAAAAATGGCCTTGATGCAGAAATTCCCAAGGAAAAAGGTAGAATCTATGTGAAAGAGGATCTTGCCTAGGTGGAAAGTCATCTCTGGCTTTAAAAGACATTAATCTAGTCCTTTTCTTGCCCCAAGTCAGATTCTCCAGTAAGAGAAACACTCCCATGTTTTTATCCTGGGAAAATCTCCCATGTAGCCCAGCATGGGGAGTTCCCCCTGTGCCCTGTTCCAAGACAACTCTCACAGCTGCAGGACTTGCTATGTTCTAGCAGCACAGAGCATCTCTTCCACAATACTTCCTGCTCTTCTAGAAATCAGCTGAATCTCCCTGCCAGACTGCCATCATCTGTATGCACTTGCAGCACATACTGCAGGGAGCAAAGAAGGCTGAAAGCATGAAATGCTGCTAATACTGTCCTGTGTCCTCTGCAAGGAAACCAGACATCTTTGGAGAAAGCCAAGTATCAGGAAGTGTGGAAAGGAACACCCAAGAGGTTCAGTTAGTTCTGTGACTGCTCCTGATTTTCTCTCCAGCTGTACCTGGTGTATACTGTGCTTCCAGAACCACCTACCCTAAACAGGAACATCTTTTCAAACAAACAGGGAGGACAAAACAAGAAAAGTTCCATTATTTAACTTACATAATCACACTGGTCATGTTCTGCATCCAAGGGCATGGGGATTCCAGGCTTGGAAATATGCAAGTAGTTATAACCTCCAGGAAGAACACCACCTGCCATAAATGAAAATATGAGATTTATTAAGTCATTAACAATGAAGAAAATAATGTATTTGTTCATCCTCCTTCTGCCATTATCTTTTTCCAGTATGTAAGGAGCCTTGAGTGCTGTACTGCCATGAGATGGCACCTGAGGTGAGACAGACCTGCCTGTATATAGAAGAGCAAAAATACTGAGAGGGGCTGGAAATGTGACAGAAATCCAGCTGGACATACCTTGAACTTTACACCTTCTGTATATGGGGATGAGTCTGTCTGAACCTTCTGGTGGCTCGGAACTGGGCTGAGGGGATGAATCAAAGAGACTCAGCATGGAAGCAGCAAGCTCAAAGCCAATCTCCCTGGAGTTGAAGTTGCTGTGGGTTAATTCATCCCTATAGTATCTCCTGGAGAACTTTGTCAGAGGACCTGCAGCCCTGATGCTGGCATCATTGGTGTGGAATTTGGCATCGATCACAACTTTTCCATCAAAGACAAGGCAAGCATCAGTGATAGCCTCAAAGGTTTCATAATCCAGAGTCCTGTAGGCAAAGCTAAAAAATGCCTAAAAAGAGATGTAAAAAAGTGAAGATAATTTTATATTACTTACTGGATGATTTCATAAATCAAAACCCAGACTTTATTCTGAATGTTACTTTACAAAACAAGAACATGAAATACAGTGTGATTTCAGCCACACTGTCACAGCAGAGAGGTCCTTCTGATCCAGCATTTACAGCTACCAAAGTTAAGACTAAGACAGAAGAAAGGAGAATTACTAAACTAGACTCATCTGCTTCTGGTTATTAGATAGTTAAAAACTCCAACATTTGCACATCAAACAGCCTGAGTGGCTCTGCATGTTTTTTGCATGTGTTAGTCCAAGCATGGAACATAGATGTGAACCTTTTGTGAAGTTTGTTTTCTTTCAAATGCTCAAGCCAACCTGAAACCCCAAGGAACAGAAAAGCACCCATGTACTTGGAATTTAGCAGGATAATTGCACATTACAAGGGTTTTCCCAACTGTTGAGCCTGTTTACCAGCAAACTGAGTTACTTTGGCTAACCAGCACATGGACAGTCAATGAAATGGAAAGATCAGAAATTAAACTTGTTCAGAAGGAAAAGTCTTCCTTATTTCAGCTACAGCAGCAGAATTTCAGTCAGTGGAAGCTGCAGAGGCCAAGGACCCTAAATACATAAATTCCTGCTCTAAGTCTCAAAGAAAAAAAAACGTCATGTGATAATTCTCTCCTTTTGTTTTCTCATGGCATGGGCACAGTCCCTGACCTGAGGCACAAGGAAGCAGAGCTCCTCTCCCCCCATAGAAGCTGGGACAGCATGACCAGCATGGCAAAGGAGGTGGTGCTGGGAGCAGACAGCAGGTGGGGGAGAAGCAACAACCATGAGCAGCATCCTCAAGGCTTTCTCTGGCAAATGATAAACTGAGAGCTGGCAGAACACAATCCCCAAATGAGTGTAAGTCAAGAGTGCCCACTGGCTACAGGGAGGTGAAAGGAATAAGAATGACAAGGCTGAGAGATGTTTTGAACAAGACCACAGTGTGCAAAGGGCCCAGATGAAGACACTGTTCCAAGGGTCTGTGAAGTCCCAGAGCCCTCACACTGAGCTTTTCCTGAGTCAGTGAAACTCATGGGAGTGAGTTTCAGTGCCCTCAGCCCACATACTGTGTGTGCCCTCAGCTTTTAAAACCATCAGACAACTAATTGCTGCTCTTACAGCAAGAAATATTCCTTTACTGGCTGAAGAAAGGATGGAAGGGTCTCAGATGAGCACATTTTCCCTTGCCATCTTCATTCTGAACAGTCCAAGACTTAATTGTGCCAGGCCAAAGCAGCATCTGTAAACTGTCCTTCCCTTAGCACCAGCTCAGGATAAATCTGGACTGTTACCCAGTTGTACCCCCAAAGAACTTTCTTGGGGACTAAGGACAAGTGTCAGATACTCGAATGCCTGAAAGAAAAGGCACAGGGAGCTGGAAATTTTAGCAGCACTGGCATAAGCAGAGATGGGGCAGTGAAGGAGCCAGAGCCCCTGGGCTTGTTCATAGATAAACTAAGTGATTAACTGTGCACAGCTGAGAGAATTTTGACCATCTCAGGGAGCCAAAAATCAAGGAAGCTCTGCCCATGAGGGCAAGAGGACCACACAGCCCCACATCCTGCCAGCTGACAGGCAGGACAGTGTCACTAGAGGGGAGGGCTGCAACCTCCAGGTGGGAGCCATCTGTCAGCCTGGGCAGGAGGTAGGGAAGAGGGAGGCTGCTGCTTTAGGGAAAGAAGAGATTTTCTCCTGTTGTTTTTATCCTGCAGGACTCAACAAATTAAGTCCCCAAGAACTGCCAATCAACAGTTGATACTGGCTGAAATCCCAAAAGGCCCAGAGCTGCTGCAGAGACGATTCCTGCAGAGCCTGGCCTCTTGTGAGTGCAGCTGCCTTCCCGGTGTAGCTGCTCTCCAGAGCCTGCTCCTCGTCTGAGTCCAGCCTCCCACATGGCTGGAGGCAGTTACAGGAGCCTTGCATGGCAGCTGAACTGGTTTTGGAGAATACAAAGCCCTCAACATCACAAGTAATTGCAGGTCTTTCATCTTGGAGGCTGTGAAAGAGAGACCTCCACAGGGAAGGACCGTGGATGGAGGAAGGAGGAGCATGGGGCACAAACAGGAGAAAGAAACCCCAAGGCAAGGGGCATCTGAAGGAACAGTGCAGGCCATGCTGACAAGGTGGTGGGGAAACGAGGGGGCTGAAGGGGAGCTGGTCAGTAGATACCAAGCTGCAAAACCAAGAACCACGTTGAGATTTTTGTGGACGGATAAAAATAGAGAGATTTCAAGGAAAAAGGAGAGAACTTAAAAAGCTGCATACAGGGAGAGAGTGGGAGGAACATCACTACTGATATGGAGACCAAAGTCAGGAGACTGCTATGGACAGAAGTGCTGTGTGAGGTCTTCACCCTTATCACAAATGGCTTAACCATCCCTATGTGAAAAAGCAAAGGGCTGCAGAGCAGGGAGGCCAGCAGGGACCCCAACACCTGGGAAGCTCTCTGGAAGAGGCACAGGGCTCACCCTCTCCACAGTTAACCCCAACAGCTGCACAGAGGAGGGCACGCACAGCGGGGAGTGCAGAGGGTCTTGGTGGCTCCCTATGGATGCAGGTTTTGAAGTGACTCACTCCTGTGGATTAGCCCAATAAAGGAAAACAGAAATATGCTGGCCCTTAGGAAAGGCTAGAACCTGTACCCAGTCTCAGAGCAGAGCCACACCTGTGAACATGCCGACAGCTTCCGTAAGATATTGGTACTGGAAGTGAAAAAAAGTGCAATCATTGATGCAGAGGAAAAGGAACTTGCTTAAAATATATTTTCATTGTTACATACTATCCCAGTGTTTTTGGCCTCTACTATGACAAATGCACATAACTATAGACAAGAGTAACTGCACATTTAAATAAGAAAAGGATTTCTGGAATTACTTTGAAAATTATTTAAGAGTATTTGTCACTCAGCAGTCACAATTACTTGTGTGTCAGGTGACTTAAATACATTTTAATCCATATCAGTCAGGACATTAACAATAGGTTTATTCGGATTTAAAAAAAAAATCATTGAGACTAACAAGTGAATATTCCATCTCCTAGAGACAATGAGGAAATAGATAAATCTGTGAGGGAGCAGGTAAATTTGATGCCTTTTGTGTTAAAAAAACCAGCCTGAAGGAGAGGCGTGGGAAGCGCGTACTTACTGAGCACTGCAGGTGGAGGAGGTGAGAGGCAGAGGTGAAGGCAGCCCAGGTGATGAGGCCACGGTCACCCTGTCCCCACTGTGTCAGGACGCTGTCCGGGTGCACGGCCACGCCCGCCTCTGCCAGGGTCTCCCCCAGGGCGCGCTCCAGGCTGGCGTCGGCGAGGCAGGGACCGGCAGAGCTGAGCGGAGCCTGCACAAGATGGATGCGGGAACCATCAATCCCTAAGGACAAGAGGCTTTCTACCGTGGTGTACATGTCAATTGTATTCCCATAGACAATGACGTTCCCTAAAAAGAAAAAAAAAGGGCAAAAGATATCTAAGACACACAATGAAAACCTTATTAGTATAACTCAGATGATAATAACATGGAATTGCACTCTTTGACCCTCTTGTTTCTCTGAAGCTATGAAGCAAACAATGTTACCTAGCAACAGCAGCTAAGATAATTTAGTGAAGAATCTGTACAAAACATCCCACAAAGTAGGCAAGTACTTAACACAGAAATATTATATTCATCCTGACCCCATAATCTCAATTATTTTGATTGAAAAGCCTCTAGGGGTAAATAAATAAATAAATAACTGTTTTTATTTTGTTCTCCCCTCTCTCCCTAATTTTGCTCATTCAAAGGACTGAAAAAGGGGGGAGCAGACAGAATCAAATTCAATACAGCATTCAGAAAACACCCACAAACCATGGGAAGGCCAAATTATAGAAAACAAGCCCTTGTGCCACATGGAGGTCACCAGTGCTGCCACTCCCTTCTGCCAAAGCCTGATCTCCAGAGAATGGGGATGGCCCCGCAGAGTACCTGTCCCCGGTGGTGAGGAGAGCTCGGCACAACTCTGAAGGCAGCTGCACATGGCACAATGCCCAGCCCAGAGCCAGTTCCATCCCTGCTCACTGCTGGGAGCTCAGCAAGCTGCAGGCAGCCATCCATCCAAGCAGCTGCCATGACAGCAGCATGTAGCAACTGCTGTTCCTTCTGCAGAGCATCAGCACCAGCACAGAAACAACTCCTGAATCCAGCTCCATCCTCCTGCCCCGGGCAAAGGGAGCTCAGACCTGATCAATCCCTCCTGCCTGGCACTGCAGAGCTGCAGGACAGGGCCTTGCTCATTCTTGTCCCAACCTGCTGCTACTTCAAATGGCACAGTCAGAGCTGAGCAGGAACATGAGGAGGGGAGGGTCTGTTCTGTGTGAGCACGATGGGGCTCTCCAGCCTAAGGGCTAAAGCCCTCCTGACAATAAGAGAGGCAGAGCTGGGAGGCAGCAGAGCAGCTGTGTATTTTATCTCAGGATGGTTTCATATAAAACACACCAACATTCCTCTGAGCAAGACTGAGACGTGCTCCTCTCCCCTTCATTCCCTCTGCCCCCTTCTCGGAACAGGAAGCATTTGTCTGTTGTGTGATCCACTAAGCCTTTAAGGAACCCAGGCAAAATGGAACTCCTCTCCTGGAGATAAGGACCTTCATCTGAGGGCCAGAGCCCAGCCCTGCAAGCTCTCTGTGCACACTCAGCTGCACCAGCCCTGAGCAAGTGGCAGGGTCTAGAGGGAGGCAGGACACCTCCACCTGCCTGCCCATGTCCACATCACCTCCTGTGTTTCAGATCTGACCTGTCAGTGCAAGGATGACTAAAAACCACCTTCCCAGTGCTTTCATGTTTCTCACCTGGGCAGTGCTGCAACCAACCTGCACGTTTGTCTCAGAGGTGGCATTTCCATCTCACAAGTGACAGCATCCCCAGTGCCCTGACTTGTATTATTTCATGGGCTAAATTGATCTCACTGGACCATGTTTTACTGCATGAGATGTAGGGCAATACTAATCTGAGCATGCACACAGCCCCAGCTCCCAAGAATATTAATGACAAAAATGTTAACAGATGTTCTACTATTCCCCTTTGACTACAAGGTTTTTTTATTTGTCCCCATCAGTTTGGCTGCTTGTAGGTGCCAAAGAAATATCTCTCTTCACAGCTGCCAGAGAAAAGACTTGCCCCATGAGTACACAGCACACCAATGACAGAAAACTTGTTTCTGCTGTTCACAGCAACAACCCAAGGGACAGAACCATTTTACCAGCAAATGTATCAATTCAAAAACATAAGAATAAAGAGATCTTACTACTTCCATAAATATCATACAGAATACAGGAATGCTCCAGTATGTCCACCACTGGCCTTACTTCCCAAGCCAGAAGAATCTATCCCATAGCTTGTGCCTGCCAGAACACCTGTCTGCAGCTACAGCAGCCTCAGGAGAGTGCCAAAAGAGAAGACAGATGCAAGCCTGATTGTTTGTTCCCTGCTACAGCAGGGTGTAATGCAAGAAGCAGCCCAGCAGAACCTGTGGGTAAAGACCAGCTTTGCTATACTCATTTTTATTAACACCATGTGCTGACAGTGCAGACCAGGATGTGGTGTGCAGGTGCCAACAGCCTCATGCTACATTTACATGTTTTTGATTTGCAGGGAGTGAAACGTATGAGGAGTGAAGAGGATGCTGTGGCTGGAAAAGGAGGATGAGGAGGGCTTCCCTGAGAGACAGCTGAGAAAGGCTCCATTCTGACTGCAGGGCAAGGCTGGGCTGAGACCCTTCACCCTTGGGCAGCACAGGCCCCTCAGAGAGAAGCTCAGTTCCTGCATTAGACACGGGCATTTGGGGATGGACAAGATCAGATGAGAGCCCTACATTTCTCAAGGAAAATTAAAATTCTGGTTTATATGGTAATATTAAATACAACTGCATTAGATCAGGGAAAGCAATGCTCCTTTATTGACCTCTTGTAAATCAACAATTTACTGCTTCTGCTTATTACAATATTAGTGGCTTTTTAGATGACAGTGCTAGTAGTCTAGGAACTGCAGATATTCATTATGGACTGAAATTATGTCCACTGAACAGAGAGCAGTTCCTCAGGATGCTTTTATTATTTAACTACATGAAAATGTATGTATCTGTGAGTAAACATAATAACCTTCTACAGAAAAAACAGCCATAAATAAAGATCATTACAGCAGTTTTATCATTTATTACCTGAATGTCAGCATCCTGCTGCAGAGCAGACTCATTAATTTTCCACAAGTAAGAAGCACAAGATTTTGGTGACCCTAATGTGACCTGAATCTTTGCAGTTTGCAAAAGCCAAAGGAGAAACCCAGTATGAGCTAAAGCAT
Organism: Onychostruthus taczanowskii; assembly: GCF_017590055.1. Classification (NCBI taxonomy): domain Eukaryota; kingdom Metazoa; phylum Chordata; class Aves; order Passeriformes; family Passeridae; genus Onychostruthus; species Onychostruthus taczanowskii. Next base: position 5,344,322 of record NW_024503124.1, read on the forward strand.
TGGTGGCTCCAGTTGGTGATTCATGCACTGGAATTTTAATGCAGGAGTATGCTTACAAAACACACTTTTAATAAGGCAGTAAACTATGCTTAGGTGAAGGGAAAAAAAAAAATTGCTTCATTTTGGGCCATTAAAGCAGTTTTGTTCCTTACTTTACTTCCATCCTACTTTTATTTTCATGGAAAGTGCAGAGCTAATAGGAGATGAATTTCAATTAGTCCCAATTACAGCTGTAATAGGTTCCATGCATTAGGTGGCTGGGTTTCATCAGAAAGCCACAGTGGCAGCCATGGGGCCAGTGCTTGCCCTGCTCCCAGGCCCTCAGCAGCAGAAAGCCCTCCCAGAGCTTTCAAGAGCTGTCAAGACTGAAGGAACGATGTTTGTAAGAAACACAGCTGGAAGAAGAAGCAGGGTGAGGAATAAGTGGAACTGAGATCAGTGGAGGAAGACCTCTCCAGATGGGCACTCTGCACAGCAGTAGAGAACGTGATGGGAAGAGCAAGGAGAGGGAACTGAAGCCAGAGCAGGGGGAAAGGGGAAGGTGTCACATCTCTGCTAGGCCACATCTCCAAAAGTGCCTCCAGACCAGCCTCACTGGTGGTGTGAATTTACCTTCTCTACACATGAAGCCAGGCCAGGGCCTCACTAAGAGATGCAGCTCCACCTTGCATCCAAGGCCAGCAGCAATAACAAAGTCAAGATGAACATCCCATGGCTTCAGCACTGCTGCTAGTGCAGGTGTGCCCATGCCAAAGCAGGTGAGACAACACGATTGTGCCATTTGCTGCAGAGTGACTGGTCCTCCTGGCATTCTGCATCCCAGCCAGCGGCTGCTCCCAGGCACAACCTGCACAGAGGCACCGGAGCACATTCCAGCACTGGGCACACAGGGAGTTACAAGAAGGACTAGCAGCAGCAAACAGAGAAAGCTAACACCCTCATCTGTCTATGCAAAGTCAGCTGCTGTAGCAGCTGGATACCAGGTAAGGCTATGTGGGCAGGGCTGGTACCAGCTGGAGGACAGGTGGAGCTGGACTGCTCCAGAGGCCAGGAAGCTGGCCAAGAAACACTGCCATGTTTATGAAGCCCTGTGCTGATCACAGCAAGACCTGGAGAATGATAAAGGAATTCCCAATGCTTTTAGAACTTCCCTAAAGGACTGCCAAGCAGGTGTGAACCTTGCACCACACCAAAGCACTGCCAATTCTCATCACACTCCACAAACAAGGCAGGTAAAACACATCTTCAGGAAAGTCCTGCTCTTGCATTCTGCCAGCAGGAATTCCCCACAAAGACAGCTTTCCTGCTCTGAGCTGTCCTGACTCAGAGCCAGCAGGAACTGACATTTCATAAACTTGTTGACTCTTTGGTCTCTGTTTTTCTAGTTCAAAGTTGACTCAGAAACCTGGATGGTCCCAGGTATTTTCCACAGCGCACACACAGTGGATGAGCTAGTGAACATACAAACAGAGCACACATGACAAGGCTGAGGAAATACAGGGATGGTGCACATTGGCATAAACATCTGATTTTAAGGGTTAAAAAGTACCAGGAACTTGCAGTTCTATGTGAAAATCTCTCACTGATGCAACTGAATACAATGCTAAGAGACACTTCCTAATTTAAGCTTATTTTCTTTGTGTTATGCCACAAATCTAGATTTTTTTTTTCTATACAGCAGAAAACCACATCCACTAATTAAATTATAATTTCACTGGTGAATTAATGACTCCAGACAGATTTGCATCTGGGACTCATTTGGTTTTCTATAATAACTGCAGATAATTAATCTATCTCAAACCTTTCTTTCCCCAGCTAAATATGCTGGGTATCAAAAATAACCAAAAATTCTAAATTAATCTGGAAAACAAAGCACAGCAGATGAAAGACTGTTAGAATTCATCAGGCACCAATTATACCAGGGAATAAAGGAAATAATAAGCCTAGGAAACATTTCTGTACGTGTGTGTACTAACGAAGCCCCTTACCTGTGGATCTGATGAGGTTTTTCTCCAGCCAGAGTGCTGCCTCCAAGCAGTCCTGGGTGTCATTGAGAGTGAAGTGATTGGGAGGGACTTTCTCTGTGTACCTCTGTGGCCTGTGGCTCATGACTTCACTGATATCTGCTTCCATGGGAGCCAAGGCCTGAAGAAATGAGTCGGTGAGTGGATATGGCACAGCCCTTGGAGATGTCAAAACACAATGACACTCTCACTTTGGCTACCCAAGGGCTGCTGTTCTGGCATATCCCAACCCTTAGTCACACTCAGCAGCAGCAAACACACCCATGGCCACAGGGAACACGGATCCCATCAATCTGAGTGCACACGTGTGCAGGTGTTCCCTGTTTCCTGTGGGATGTGGCTGACCACTTCAAACAGTGCTGCCAGTGCAAGCGCACGTGGCAAACGCCAGGGACTGCACAGCAGACAGCAGAAATGTCCCAACACACAGCAGGGAATCTCCACAGCTCTCTGAATAACAGATCACTTTTAACAGCTCTACCTCCACCTTTTGTCAGCAAAAATCAGCCTTCTACAATGACAGATTTTGTCCCAGAGAAAGGGATCAAAACCTGTTTGACAGTTCAAATGTGAAGATTCGGTAACACGTTCACTGGGTAATGCTGCTTTACAATAACAAACTCAGTTTGAGCCGTACAAAGCAAAAAGGCAATTTTGTCTCTGACTTCCTCAGCACCACTGAGCCACATCCTGAACCCTGTTCTCACTGCCAGCCAGAACAACTGAAATACTGCTGGGTCATATAAAACCAAGCATGACACCAAAAGATCTTACTCAACAAGTAAATCTCTAAATCATAACACATAATGTTTTACTAAGCATTAATTTGACGGCTTACCAAATAAGGAACAACTTACAAAAAGGATGGACTAGAGCTCTGTGTAATAAAGCAGAAGCCACTCAATTCTTATCCTTTTGTATAGCTTGAAAGTGAGAATGAATGATAATGATGGAATTTCTCCTCAAAGGCAGACAAAACCTGCTTTTTCCCTTGCTATCTTTAGCTTTCTCCCTCACTGCAGTTACTTGCCATAAAATATTTTGCAAGTCAGAGTTACCTCCAAACACCTTTTCCTAGGAGCATTTTTCCAGCCCACACTTCAGCTTCATCCCTGCTGAGCAGTGCCCATAGGCTGCTGTTTAAGTGTGCCTCTGAGAAGGGATCAGACCACACAGCACACAGGCAGCCAGACACCGCTGTGGGAGGGCTGCTGTTTTAGTATGCCTCTGCTCTGAGAAGGGATCAGACCACACAGCACACAGGCAGCCAGACACCGCTGTGGGACGTGGTACAGCACTGCAAAGCTGCAGACATTGCTCACATCCATCTCCTGATTTTAAAGGCAAAATGTCTTGCTCATAACTTCTACCCCAAACCACCCAGGTAAGGTAAAGCCCTGCAACAAAAAGGGCTGTACCAGGCTGCTCATTTGGTTATGGGGCCTGATGGCCTCATGGGCATACAGGAGCCAGAAGCAACCCTGCCCAGGGAGTCTGAGTAGAAGCTGTGGGGCTGGAGCTCAACTTGATTCCACATCTGACATGCAGCTAAGGATCTGCTTCAATCTCACTGGAAACTCAGCTGTGTGCTACAATACCAAACAGCACCATGGACGTGCCTAGGCATGGTCATCACGTGAGATAAGTAATTAATTTGATAAGGAATTCTCTCCATTTCCAAAACTAGGTCAAATGGTGTTAGGCCAGCTGGAGTTAAGTCTCCTGTAGCTGGGACCACATGTCAGTTGAGCCTGCTCCTTAGCAGGCTTAATGGTTATGGTGGCAAAAACACAGTCAGCTTTGCCTCCTGCCCAACCCTGAGCAGTAAACTGCTGGTGGGAAACTGTCTGACCCTCCTCTCCTCCAGCTTCGGCAGCAGCACCGACACTGCCCTACAACCTGCTGCACACTACAGGGCTGCAAACTGCTGGTGCTACCCTTGCTAAGGCTGCTCTGCCTAGCCTCAGGAACACCACTCACTGTAGAAAGCTTGGGAATATTGTGCTGGTTCACTCTGCACACAGCTCACCTGGTAGCTCTGTCCCATGCACAGAACCAGGTAGTCGTACGGCACTTTCTTCTCCTTGGAAACAACAACGTATTTGGCACTGCGGTTTATGCCCGTCATTTTACCAACCACAACGTTAACCCAGGAACAAAGTGACATCTGTGCATAATCTTCATCATTGAAACAGTGGCTGCAAAGAAAAAATATCTGTAAGTGACATTTCGGCAGCTGACAGCAGGCACTAATTAGACATCTGGTGAGCTCAGCCCAGGCCCCCAGTGGTTCCGCCTGCTCCCTTGCTGTGAGTTTACTGCAGTCTGTGGTAAAAGATTAGGCATTAGGAAATACTCAGTTACAAATTGACAGCTTTCTGCTCAACCCAAACAAGGCTTTCCAGCATTGGGCCTTACAACCACGTAATTTAAGAACAAAATCAGAAATCTATGCTTTATTCTGCTTTTCCTTTGCAGACTGATTGGAGGTAGAAGCTTTTTAACTTGCAAAGAAAATAATTCAACAGTACAACATTTTCTCCAAGACAAGACTTCTTTATTCAGCTTTTTCTCAACTTTCCTTCCTTTGCTATTCAACTTCACCAGTCATAGCTACGGTGAGACACAAATGCAGGGAACCCACCCTAGCATTTTAGCATCCGTATTCCAAAGTATTAGTCCAAAAAGCTTAAAAATAAATAGAAAGCTAGGAAAACGGTTGTCAGAACTAGAAGTAAAAGGCAGAGATCTCAAGTCTCCCACTGGTGACCCCTTTCCAAAAGGACTGTTTCACAATGCAAGAATGACAAATACCGAAAGCACACTTAACTGCTCCTGAGTGGTGCACTCCAGGATGTTCTGGGTGTGCATGGAGCACACATCACAAGCAACGTGCTCTAACAGTGTGAATTCCATACCAGTATCCTAAAAATCACATGTTGGCTTTGGCAGTCACAGACAAGGTTTGCTTTTCTCATGTTTTAGGGGTTTTACACCCTGTTCCAAACAAAAAGCATCAGATATACCTATGCATGAGAGAAGTATAAAATATCTGGAAGCTGCTATTTTAAAAAAAAACAATTTTAAAGCAAAATCCAAATGGAACAAAACCTCTTTTAATGCCTCAGCAATGAAAATTACAATTATTTCCAAAGGCTCAGAGTGTGCCCCCACCAAGAATGTTCAACCAAGTAAATACCAAGGCACTTATTACTGCATTTGTACCACCCTCTCTGCTTAATAACAGCCTTCAGCAAAGACAAAGATTCCTGTAGATAAAATGCTTCCATACAGATGTGCAACAGACATATCACTATAAAATGTGAGAACATTCCCAATTAGATCCATTGTGGCTACTGAGCCTGGTGATGGCCCACCATGGAAATGCGCAAGAGATTGCTGCTGGCCACTGTGCAGATCCAGCTGGGCTCAACTCCATCCCTCCCCAATACTGAAAACCTGCACCAGGCAAAGCCTATTCAGATAGGTTCTTTCAGTAGAAGTGGACAAACCCATTTTTAGCTTTGTAGAGCAATAAACTCACAGGATCTGGTGAAAAAGAATGCAACAGGTTTAAAACACACACAAAAAAAGAATGGCTGGTGTCACACAGGTGTCTGGTTTGTGAGACCAGAGCAGCACTGCAAGAAGAAACACTGTGAACAAACTCTGTGAAAGAAGCTGAGTCTCACCCCTGCCAGGACCTCAGGAGGGGAATGCCCAGTACAGAGACTCTGGGTTTCACCCAGGCTGTCAGCTCAAGTCACCACAGAAAATACATGGCTATTTAGAGACCCAAAAACTTTGCTTTCTATGTATACTTAGTGATGAAAAATACTCCACTTTCTCCCACAGGCCTCAAAGTGATTAAACAGAAGGGGCTGGGCCCATGCTCAAGCATTTGATGCTTTTCTGTGGCACCAGCAGCTGCAGCAGAGAGTGCAGGCAGAGACCAGCACTGACAGCTGCTGCTTTGCCATTAATATCAGGACACACATCCCAGTACAGAGCTCCTGGTTCTAGGTTAATCATTGCTACCAAACTCCCAAAACTGGCATTCAGGATGCCACAGGAACAAATACAGTTGATTGCACAGCCTGGAGAATTTTAGGATTGAATTGCCAGGCTTTCTGTGATGCTCTGCATCCTCAGAGGCACCAGAGTGAAAAAAAATAAGGGAAGAAAACCACTGACAATTCTGAACTGTAGTAATGCAGAAATCTGTAAATAAAAGAGACATTAAGGACAGAGGGAAGTTTTCAAAAGCACCTCTATAATTGAGGTGCACAGTTCCAAGGAGACAGACACTCCAAAATCACAGGGATGCTTTTAGAAATCATACCCTGCAGAGTTCAATTTTCACTCTTAATCTGCTTTCAGATTTTAACAGCTAAATCTGGTGAGGTGGTTCTGAACTGCAACTTTCTGTCAGGAAGGATGCTTTGTTAGTACATCTCTTTTCTACAGTGAACTCAGGAAAGAGACTATGTGCATTTATGTGAGAATATAATTCCTTCATTTGTTAGATTTGCACCTGAACACACCCCTTTCTACAGTTTAAAAAGTAACAAAGGAACTACTTTTACAAAATGTCTTGTCAGGGCAAAATTCCAAATGAGATCAGATGGTTTTAAACAGGTTCCCACTACATTATTTTCACATCTTTGTAGAAGTTCCATTTGTAAGCAAGCAGATATGGAGCTGTTTTGTCATTTAAAGAGCCAGCCCTTTAGTGCACTGCAGCTCACAGAGGAAAAGATTTGGTAAAATACAATGTAAAGGCTCCTAAGAGTCACATGCCAAATCTAAATAACTTAGTCTAAATTCATTCCCCAGCTATTCAGAATAACTGATCCATTTTAATTCTATGCTTCTCAATGTTCAAAACAATCATGTTCAAGTCCACAGCGATGATTTAGTCCAAAATAAACCCCAAAAATACTGTATTTAAATGATAATTATGTACTGGGAATTTTAAAGAGGTAAGATTTTATCTGATTAAATGGAAGCTATATTTACTGGCAAACAAGGAAATCTGAAAAGTGTTTGACAGTCCCTAGACAAGTCTCTTCCACCATTTCCCTTCAGCTGTACACAGCCCTGCTCTGGGACAGTGCTGTGGCTGAGAATGGGGACAGACTGCCATGGCCCAGGGACTGGCACTCACAGCCCACGAGCAGCAGAATTCATGCAGAACAAACTGATCAACAGCAACAATTCCCCTGTACCAAGCAAAAACCCCACTATCACTGCTGGGCTCTGCATCCTACCACACACTGCCCAAAGTCAGTCCCCATCACATTACCAATATTAATTCTTGTACATTCTTTGGTTCAGCATTATTTAGAACAAAACTCACGGAAGCTAAAAGCTAATCAAGATTTAAAAAGCAACCAGACATCTTGTGTCATTTGTCTTCAGCCTGGAGATTTAAACAATCTAAAAAGCCTCAGAAAGCAGGGCCCACAATTTAGGTATAACACAGTGGATTGCTGTCCTGAAGTTACTGCTTTGGCACTATTTCCCTACTCATAATTCTATCCAGCTCCTCTTGTAGGTGAGTGCATGCTGGATAGACAGATTGGAGTATTTTGGGGCTCTCTACGCATGTATCTAAAATTTAGGACAAGTTCACAAGAATTACAGAGTGTTATGTTTTCAGCAGGTGCTATGGAAGCGTTTAGACATGAAGTCAAACCTGCTAATTAAAAATCTTCTATACTTGGAGCTCTGTGGGTCTTTTCCTGGAAGGCCGTGAATGGAAATCAAGGTCAGGTTGTTGAACTTCAGACGCGGCCTGTGGAAAGAAAAACAAAATAGCCCCAGTTAGAAGAAATTTGGAGGGCACATCCAAGGGACAGTATAGCTCAGAATTCCACGTTCAGGAGGATACAGAAAGCAATTCCTCTACACAGGGTCAAAGTGTTTCACTCTGCACAGATTCAGGTGTCTCTGGATATAAAGAGAAGAACAATTTCCACCACAGTTGCAGTGATGCCGGGCGAGGAGGGGGACAAGACTGACAGTATGTTGAACTAAATGTGATCTGACATTTGAAAACAAGTAAATATGATGAGTGATTAAGCCTTCTAATCTTCAAGGCTTTCTGTAAGTTAAGGATGGACTGATGCAAATGGTACAAAGGAATCAGAATGTTTTTTATCAACCAATGTTAATTTGTTATTCATACATTTAAAAAATATATTCAAACAAAGTTAAAGGTCATACTTAAACCAAGGAATTTCAAGGTTATGGCTACCCCTCTCAAAATGCATATTAATAGTTTAATTCTGGATTAGGGATTATCTGTGGTAAATCTCCATGCATACTCAGGCCAAACACAAAGTAATAAATAACCTTAATGTAACAGAGTGCATATATTTATACAGATTATGGGCCTGATTCTCATTTAAATTAAGGTCACTCTGCAAAGGTGGATGTAAATAGAATTTGCTTTTCATTTATGGCCACCTTATGCTGCCTGAGTGATACAAAATGGTCTTAATGTAAATGAGAGTGAGCCTGATCCACAAAGCTGAAGGCAGTGTTCAAGTGATGCCATCTGCACACCGGGAATGTCGCTCTTGGGGTGCGAACAACAACTACAGGAACTTCACACACAGACAGAGCTCAGCTCCTTGGCATTTATTTACATGGGATCAATTACACAAACATGCTACACATCCTCCCAACCCCACAGCAAGGAGATTTCATTTCAGTGTGGAGCTGAAATCATCTATACATCCTGCACGGTCTCTTACCAACAGGTGCTCAAATCCAGGGGTACAGTAACATTACATTTAAATACTGTTAATATTTAGGATGGAAACCTTGTGAGCAAGCATCAGAAACACGGCATAACCAAAGTTCTAGGCACTATTAATGTGCCTCTTTTGCATGATGATGCACTTTATTGATCTGGTCACATACCATTTTCCTCTGCAGATGCTCCACCTCTATTGATTCCACACACAGGCATCCAGGGTTTCCCCAGTCATTTGGTATTTGTTCCCTTCTTCCCCACTGAGTGGGAGGCTTCAATCAGACCTTTCAGTCAGCACAATTTACTAACTAATGATTTACTTCTACCTCAGCGCTCCCACGGCATCCCCATATCAATTCATGTTTCCCACCCATTCATCTCATTGGCATTAAAATGTTGATTAGCATCTTCTTGGATGAAATGAGATGGAACAAGCTGTATCTCTGATTCCCCCTTTACACTGAGGAAAAGCCAGGCACAAAGCAGGGTGGCTGGCAGCTCCCCAAGGGCAGGGTGGTTCAGGGGCTGGTGCCCGTGCTGCACAGCTCCACGCAAACAACAGCCCCATCTCCACACACAGAAGCAAATCCCTGCTAAGTGTCAGAATTTGGTCAGTGTTTAAGCACAGCCTGGCGGTATTTGTGCAAATTATCAGAATTTTAAATAAGTAACAAATGTTGTATCTTGTGTTACAAAGGCCTGGCTCCAAAAGCATAGCTGGCACGTGTGACCCCAGGATTTCAAATACATTTACACACACATAGAGACACTTAAGGACAAGCCTGAGCACTAGAGGGGAGCTGCAGCTCCTGCTGGCACTGGTAGAGTCACCACGGGGTGACAGGTGGGGGATTCTGTGCTTTATTATTTCTAGGCTAACAAAAGGATGGCTCATTTACTACAGCTTTGGACTCCTTACCGGTGCCTAAAAGCTCTTAACTGAAGAATAACCAAGGCCCTGGACATGGGCAGTGCTGTCAGGACAGGGACTGACTCAGATGCTGCTAATAACAATGCCCAACATGAAACAGGGCAAAGTGGAGGTTCCCATTTGATGAAAAAGTCTTCAAGTTAAGAGCCTGAACCAGTGCAACGTTAAACAAGTGCACCTGCATTTTAGAAGCAAATAATTCCAGCAGGGATTCACGTTGCTGTGGATACAGAGGGAAGAACAGCTCAAAGATACTGGTAAAGCAGAGAGGGATTAGAGTATCTAGGGAAATAAGTAAAAGGTGTTAGGTTTCAGTGCACAGATCTAGAGGACAGCTACAAAAAGACTCTGAAACACCCTTGTCCTCAAAATAAAACAGGGTTACCAATCTACTGAGCATAATCAAAAGGACACAGAAAAGTTTTAGTACAGTTTTTACATGTATATCCTGGTGTTTGTGAATTTGTTGGAGTATTCCTTGCTCATTTTGCTGGATTTTTTTGCCTGATGTCTATCTTTTTTTTTCCTTCTGTGTGTGGCATAATGATGGAGGCTTAGATGGTGGAAACTGCTTGAGCAAATAATTTAATTACTTGCTTTCATTTAACCCCTCATTATCCCAACAAGTCAAACCACTTTTGTTACAAAAAATAAAGTGCAGCAAAGCAGTCTTCATGAACCAGAGATTTTAATTTATTTGAAATCTTGCATTTTATAAGATTATTTTCCCAGTTACCAATAAAAACTAAAACAAAGAAGATAAAGCATTATCTGCCTCCTAAAGTTGGTAACTATGTGAACTGTTCTCCTGTGCACATAATCTTTTAAACAATAATATCTGAAATTATAACCTATCCAAAAGTAAAGTCCTAATGACACTGGATCCTCAGCTTCACTGCAGCAGAGCCCTTACAAAAATGACAGCTCGAAATCATTCTGAAAATGGTAAAAAAATCTGATTTCAGCTACTAAACACTGAAAAGTAAGATGTGATAAAGTCTTGCATTAACAAAACTTGGAAATCAGAAAATTCTCTGTCCTGAAACAAAAAAGGATCACTAAATTTTTGCACGGAGGAAGGAGCCCAGAAGCAGAGATGATGATAAGAGTCCCAACAGGCCATAACCTGTGGTCAAGGCACAGGAACTTGGCATGTCCAGGTGTCACTGTCACTGTACAAGGCAGATGGAGACAGTTCTCCTTTCTCCCACAAATGTCACAATTTATCCAAAACAGCACTTTTTTTTTTCTTTTAACGAAACATTTCAAGAACACAGTAGTCAGGATGTGACTTGAAGGCACTTCTCCAAAAGGAAAAAGTATTCTAACAGATCTCCCAGCTCCACACCAAACTCCAGCTGGGAGTGCCCAGCTTAACAAAGGTTGCCCATACAAATAACTAGAAAGAAGTCCCACTCACTCAAGTTGTCCCTCTAGAATAAATGTGCTACTCAGTACTACAGCCTTGCTTGCAGCCCCTTCCCAAGCAATTTGTTCCCATGCTGTCTCTCCACTGAATTCCTTTGCCAGCCCCAGTGTTTTCCTTCCCCTCTGCTGCCTCTGCCTCCCCAGACAGCCATACTTAGCTGCAGCAGCAGAAGGGTTTGTTGTTTGTATCAACACCTACCAAAAGCACCTCTCCTCAAGAACCTACTCCGAGGGAATCAATTACAGCCCCCAGAGCAGGATTCCAGATTCACTGCTGACCAACAGATGTCCATTTCCAAGATATCCCTCTTCAATTACCAGTAAACAAATATTAGCCAGTTCTCCCTTGGATTGGCCTTAGGAAAAAGTGTTAAGATGGTGAATGAATTTGCTCAATAAAAGAAGGGATGACAGCACAGTGTTCACTGGGACACCTGTCAATGCAAGGGTCAGCGAGGGGCTTTCCACACAACCTGGCCCATGATAACTCTTCCTCTCTCAGCAAAGTATTTCATTATGCCCCACTTGCTTCCTCCTGGTATTAAAACAACAGGGTCCCTTCAAAAACTTCTATTTTGATGAAACAGTGCTTTGTTTTTGGTTTTTTTTTTTTTGTTTTTTTTTTTTTTTTTTTTTTTTTTTGGTTTGGTTTTTTTTCCCCCAGAAACTTCCTGCCAGGTTTATTGGAAATTTTATCAGATGCTGTCATCCTAAGAAGAGCAACCTCTAAGCCCAGGCCATGAAAGCCACCACTGTCACCATTTTCAACATCTTAGCAAGAATCCATTCAAGATCTAAAGAACACTTCCTTCACCCTTTGACTAAAACCCTTCATGGATGCTTGGGAATGCTTCTCTCTTCACCACTGGTAGCTGGGTCTCTCACCAGACTTTGAACTTGATGGTTCACTACTTAGTAACAATTACATCAGCAAGTTATCACCATTATTCTCATACTCAATCCAAACACAGCTACTAGAAAGCAAATTAACTCTATCCCAGCCAAACCCAGGCAATTCTCTCTTAGAAGCTGTTCCTCTCCAGTTAAATTTGGATTCTCCTGCTAGGTCTACTCCTCTCACTCTTCCCCCTTCAAGTGATTGGCCCTAGATTTCCTTCTCTGTGGTTATTTTACTGTGGTTATATTGCTTGTCTCTTGTCCTCTGTGCTGGTCCCTTTTCCTAGGCAATATAATTAAAAATACTAGGAACTCTAGACTCTGTTGCCTTCCAATTCCTTTACTAATTCTGAGGTTTTTAGGTTGCTTTACATCAGTCTACAACCTTGATTTCTCGCTGAACATTACCAAACATGTCTCTTTCCAGTTTCTTTTGAACTCCCATCCACCTTATAGCTCATTACTCCAAAACACCTTGGCCCCCTCCTGTGGCTTCACTGTTTTGGTCCCTTCCAGTCACCTCTCACTTCCCAGAATCTGGTTTTGCTTACAAAAACTAGAGCATCCACTCAAGATCTGCGGCATTTTCTCAATCTAGGTTACTAAACCACATGGCAAAGTTCCTACAGTAGGAATTGTTCTGAAATAGGGCAGGGAAAACTAAAGAGCTCTTTTCCCTGCCCACTGAAAACACACAGCTAAATCAGAACCATCCATATCCTTCCACAGCTACAGCATTCAATAGGGCAGCTCTGCCATCCCAAATCTAAGTTAGCTTTGAGTCTGACCTAATCAAAGCATTATCCAACCACTGCTTCAGTGCTTCCTTCGGAAAATTACAATTTCCATTCCACAAGTGTTCCAGCATTTCATTTTCTTCAAAAATAGCAATTACTTTTCTAGATAGAAAATGAGGGACATCTGATGATGGCCTTGGTACTTAGAGTCTCTTGCTGTTTAATCACCTTGCAGATTCCAAACCACAGCTGAGAAACATCAACACCATTTCCCACAAACAAAGGTGCCATAAATTGGGCAGTAAAACTAAAGTGTGGTAGAAACTTCATCAATGTGCCCACTGCTGTGAGAGTGCTTCAGTGAGTAACACACAGTGCAGATTCCAGCTTGCTAATAGGACATTTTCAGTATTATTGGCCAATTACCTATGTTTAAAACTAAGGTGATGGGGTTTTTATGGCTGTACACTTAACTCCAATTTTCCAAACTATTGCAGAGAAGGTAAGTACTCTGACTCCATGATGCAGCCTGGTACAAATCTGGCAATGCTGCCTTCAGAGTGGGCACCCTTGAAATGTTCCCAGATGCCACCAGGCAGACAGCCCTTAAACCTGGAAGGGTTGAGGTTTAACCACATGTGCTCCTCCTGCCAGCAGAACACAAAACTCATTGAAGTTGCACATTCTGAGGCAACCCCGCAGTGCCAGGTCCTCAGGACATAAGGCTGGCAGCCCAGGAAGGACAGGGACACAGCTGGCAGAGGAGTCAGCTGGGCCACAACTGATCCCAAACATCCATCTTTCAATTATTGACCTCCACACCTCAGCACCCTCACTCTGGCCCTCACAGTACACACACACAAACAGGAATCAAATCCATGCTAATCACTACTGGGAAGGATCACAGCTTAGCCAGACAAGTCGTTTTTTTCTCCACTGCAGCAGCCTGCCCAGTCTGCTGTGCTTCCAAGCCAACCCTCTGGCAGCCTGGACACTGCTCTGGAGGGCTCAACACTGCACTCTCTCCGCAGCTTTGGGAACAAACTTCAAACCAATGAACAGAAGAGAAAGTGGTGACATCTCCCCCATAGGTTTAGCAGAGAGCTGGAGAACCTCGGCGCAGTGTTTGCACTTGGAATGCTGCTGTATTTGCTCTGAACTGCATCAATCGGAGGTACCAGGTTACCAGGCTCAGAGCTGCTGATGTCCTGCTGAGTCACCAGGAGGATATGACAGATGCAGCCCAGCATTCTATAAAAACCCTTGTGACTCATTCCAATTTTGAGCAGGCTTTTTATAAGAAAACTGCTATTTCCAAGATCAGCTTTAATACTCACCAAGAAGTTAGGAGTATTCAAATATAAATAGTAACAAGAAAAAAAATCTACAAATACTTACAAATTTCAAGTGTGAAGGAACAGTTTGGGCTCAGAGACATGTTTGCATATGTTCAAAAGGCAAGTATTTCAAGTTGAAATAATCTTATTTAAAACTGCAGACAGTCCCAAAAGCAAGATTGCAACTATAAAATAAGCCCATATTGATGCTAATTGAGTCTCATTTTCTGGCAGAGGCTGTTAGGAAGGCTGATCCTGACCCACATCCTCTCCCTGTTTATGTCCTGTATCAGTCACTGCCAGCGTTCATTGTGATGCCGACTGTGTGACAAGGCCAGCTCTGACCCATCTGATTTATCTCTGTCACAACTTGAGCTCTGCTCACCAGAAGTGATGGAAGGCAACAATGACTGAGGGATGCAGCCCAGGGACACTGAGCACATGGCCTGGGCTCGCCTTGCTCTGAAGGGAAGGCAGAGGGAAGCACATGTGTGTCAGCTCATGTGGCAAAGACAGATAGGACAAAACAGTGGGCATCACTAACCCATTCATTGCATGTTAGCTCTGTGATCAGCAAGTAAGCACTAACTATTTAATTAGTCAACTAATTAGTGACAGGCAACATGGAAGGCTTCAGATGTTCCCAGACAAATGCAAAGATAAAAAGCCTAATTAACGATCAAGCATTATGCTAACTACAGCCAAACAGGCCAGATGTGTGGGATACTGTGTGCCCCAGTGCTGCCAGATAACGGGTTCTGACACGAACCCTGCTCAAACCCTGCCACCTCGGAGCTGATCCTGGGTACCCCGAGCTCCCAGCAGGAGACACTGTCCTGCAGTGAAAAACTCGGGCTTATTGTGATGGATTCCAATTCTACTTTGAGAAAAAAATTCAGGCCTTTGATAAAAATGTACTTAATTCCATCTGATTCTTGAATGCAATAATTATTTTCATGCGCCCGTAGGAAGAAGGAAATAAATTTCATAACAATTTCACATTAAATATTGTGATATTAGGCACCACATTCATTTCTAGCCATCTGATGTAGCATGTTACGTACATTCCAATGTCCTCAGAGAAGAAGTCATTGTTTACATCAGGATTTGGATTAAGGAGGTTTTCAAGACCATGGATTAAAAACGGTTTTCCCTATAATTGAAGACAATAATACTTTCAACAGCAATATGCAAAGAGGTGGATAAAAGCCAATGGGTTCCCTGCACTGGAACCAGTGACAAGACTCTGCTGCAAGCAAGCTCCATGATCCTTAAGCCAAACTTCTATCCCTGCTGCCTGGGTTTGCATTCTGCTCCAGGAACCAGGCATTGGGACTAAGTGGAAACACCGGGATTTGTAACCATATGTCCTTCTGGTCTAACCCTGCTGCCCTGCCCATCCCTTTGAAACTAGCAAAGGAATCAACTAAAAAACAAAACCAGCCAACCAAACAAGCACTGTGACACCTGCACCCCCAGAGCTGCTGTCACACCAACAGCTGGCCAGGCAATGGGTCTGCCCCTGCTACTGCAGCACTGCTGCATGCACACGGCCCTCTGGTAAAAAACAAAAAAATCCCTGTGCATCCTCAAGTAAAGCAGCTCTACAGCTGAAAACATATACCTGCACATGCTGCCTGAGCTGTCTGAAGCTCCTTTGGAGTTTGGGTAGGTAAGCAGTGGTGCCATGGCTGCTCCATGGCACTGCACCCCGGGATGTGCTGCCAATGGGAGTGGGAGGTGTCCTGCCACAGGGCAGCAGAGCTCATTCCCAGGGTCATTTCTCTGCTTAATGAAAAATGGATCTCTTCAGTCTCAAAGAAGTTGAAAACACTTGCAAGATCGAGTTCCAATAATTGCCACATCAGTAAGTGAATTACATTTATGTGTTTCCATGGTGACTGGTAATGTAAAATAATTAAGTATGAAGAATAATGATGAGAAAACGACTTCCTCTTTTTAAGGATTAGGACTCGCAAATTGATTCAGTCCAGCTATTTTTAGTGCATGTAACCTTTGCAGGGAATATTAGAAAATTATGAGTAAATTAAACTAAATTGTTTTAAAAGGCCTTCACACTGATCAGGAGGCTATTTGCTGCTGAAGTGAAAATTAAAACCTAATCTTTTGCAAATTTATCCCTCTATTAATATAAATTTTGTGACACTGCACTAAGTGCTGGCTCTGTGGTTCTCCGAGCAGCACCCCACGTCTGAGGCCGGGTGCCAAGACAAGCTCAAGGAGGATGTGTCCTGCAGCTCTGCCAGAGTTTGGTTCAAATTCAAGCCCTGGCTGCAAAGGCTTGGAGGGAGCTCCAAGGGCAACACCTGCAAAGGCCTGTTCACTGTGGACAGAGTCAGCTGCCACACCTGGAGCACAAACACGCTTTGGCTCCCCCACAGTGCCTTATAATGAAATGACAGCAACAAACAGCACAGGGTGAGCAACAAGAAATGGGTTAGAAGCTCTAAAGGACAGGTTTAACTGAATCTGGGGTGGAACTGAAAGCCTAAAACGTGCTGAGAGCAAGAAGATGAGGGGAAACTATTTACCTTCAGATGGGATGCTTTACAGAAATCAAGAACTATGAGAAGGGCAAGAAGCAGAAATTTTCCTCTACACTGCTCCAGCAATACAACATCTATAAAGCACTTAAACTTATTCCTCTCTTGATGTATTGAAAATATAATTTGTGATGTTATCAATGGTTGTTGTAGAAATACAAACTCCTAGCTTAACTGAAAAAAGAAAAAAAGGCAGAATTTTCCATTCTCCACCCCCCATAAAAGCACCAGACAATTCTCTCAGTTCTTGAAGAATCATGTTCAGATTTTGAATTTTATATTAATTTCCGCAAGTCTTTCTAGTATGTGTGATTAAGCTCTGCATCAAAGGAACTGCATTGTCACAGCCTGACTGCCCAGTAAGCCCCTGGAGAGTACACCAGTGAGACATCAGAGAGAATACCCTGTCCTCGTGTTGGGAAGGCTGTTAAACAGCAGAACTCATCCACAGGTTTCCCTGCCTTAGACTTAGAGAAAGGGGGATCAGACAGGTTTGGGATCCCACCAGGAACAACTGGCTTTAAAGGCCAGTACTGCTTGGGAGCACATGCCAGGGGCCATTGACTCCACCTTCCCTCACAAGACTGAGGTTTAAGAAAGTGGCCAAAGCAACTTTAGGTCTTTTCAACACACATTTTCAGCATGCCTTCCCCTTAGGGGTCCACGTGCAACTGGGAGTTGCTTGGAATCCTGTGAGTCCCAAGGCATCCAGGATGCCAGCACCCATCTCTCCATCCACACATGCTCAGACATTTAACACCCAGTATATTAAGAAAGACTCAGAATGCTTTAAATGCAAGAAATAACCCCCTTCATACAAAAGGGAACACATCCCTTTCAGCAGAGGAAATAAAATTTAAAACTTACCAAAAAACCAGCGTTTCCAGAAAAGAGATTCCAACATCAGATGCACCAACCACCACAATTCTAGTGTTGATACACACTTTTGATTCCAGCACCAGCTTTCGATTTGTGTGGTTCAAAGAATATTTCAGCTGTTAAAAAATACGTAAAACATAGAAATGCATTAAAAAAATAGTCAAAGCCTGCTAGGAATCATTAAACTCTCAGTGATGCATTACCTTGCATTCACACAAAACTTCTTATGGCTCACTGACATGACTAATACCATTTTCCTGTGCATGGCACCAGATAAGTGGTACTAAAATATGAGGAATATGTGCATGTTTAATAGGTCACAGAAAATTACAAGAGCTGAATGGTCTGGCTTCTCCTGAGCACGATGCTCTGTAATCCTTGCAGGAGAGAACAAAACACTGCCTCTGCTCACTGCCATTTATCAAACACCTCAAGAACTTGTATTTACCTACTGCTAAGGTCATGTTTATACCTCCTAGAGCAGTTTTTACTCTTGCTGATTTATTTATGGAAACGGTTTTACTTGTAAATTAACTAGGAACTTATGTTTTGAGTGGTTGTGTGCTTAACTGAAAACTCCCCTTCCAAAATTATCCCTCTCTTAAGTACAGAGCAGCTACCTGGAAAGCCAGGTTGCCACACATATAAAAGAGTAGCTCAATGCCACTGGGACCAGTACTCCAGTCACAAATCTTACTGCCACGTTGGTAGTTACTAATTTTAGCTTCCACACCACTTCATGCACATTCTGGCTAGGGGAATAAACTCCATGTGAGTTTTTTCCATGTATCTCTAGGTCTCACTACCTAACAGAGATTCTCAAAACAATTACACAGCTAAGAGACAAGAGATATTATTGCATTTGATGGGTTGGGTTTTTTTTTTTCACCCTGACTACATTTAGCTTTCAAATTTCTGATGAAAGACAAGGAAATACTTACCATCTCACAGTACAACACACTTTGCATTTTTCCCACTGCTCTGGATTGCCTATATTCCCATTTCACAGAATGGATAACTGCAGGTTCATAAATGCACTGGGAAGACCAATACAAAATGGAGCCACTTTTGTTATTTGTCAGACACTTCTGTAGAGACAAGAGATGATATTGCATTTGATGGGTTGTTTTTTTTTTTTTCACCCTGACTACATTTAGCTTTCAAATTTCTGATGAAAGACAAGGAAATACTTACCATCTCACAGTACAACACACTTTGCATTTTTCCCACTGCTCTGGATTGCCTATATTCCCATTTCACAGAATGGATAACTGCAGGTTCATAAATGCACTGGGAAGACCAATACAAAATGGAGCCACTTTTGTTATTTGTCAGACACTTCTGATAAATTCCTGCTGTGGCACTTAGAAAGGAAGCAATCTAAGGCTTCTAACAGGTCTTCCTCTATGACAAATAGGAGACAGCACCAGTAAAATTTAAGGCCTCTAAATTCCGCCTATGGAAGTACAGTAGAAATATATTCTCTATATAATCAGCTGACAGAGTAACTCACTAGATGAAGAGTACTTTCTTTAAAAGCTGTGGTAATTATATGGGCCTTCTCAATAAGTACATAGCACATTGAGATCCCCAAGAGATCTTTAATGCCATGTCTTTGCACTGGTGGGGCTCCACAGCTGAGGTTTCAGCACAGCCCCACTACACTGTGTAAATCACTAGAGTGCTGTCCTGCTCCCTTAAGGAAACATTATGGATCAATTCCCTGCCCTATGGCATGACTGCACAGCAAGTCATTCAGAATGTGGCAAAATTAAATGTCACCTTTGGTCAGGCAACATTATTTTTTACTGCCAGATAAATGTTCTTTGAGCTGCAGTTCACCACAGTGCAACGATGACATCCAGTGGTGAGCCAGATTCATCTCAAGGACTGGACTGCCCTGGGAAAATTCCAGAAGATATCTCAAAAAGTATGCCAGCCCAGGGTGGCTGCTTAGCACAGGCCCACAGTGAAGAATGCCTGGGCAAGGGACAGAACCACCCTGCTACTTCAAACCAGGTTTACACAGGACACAAGCAAGTCCCTACAGAGAACCTCCATCATCCCATTTAAAGTCAGTGCTCTTGAAATGCTCGAACACTCCTTACACAAGGATCTGCCAGCAAAAAGGGCTTTAGTCATAAATTAAATAATACAGACTACATCTGTAACATTTCCACGTTTCAGAAGCTGAGAAAGCCCTTTGTATTTCCCTGGAAGTGTACATCTTCAGGAGAGATTTTAGGAAACGAGAAGAACCAGTGCCAAGTATTACAGACATCCCCCACTACATAAAATCAAACTCAGACTGCGTTTCTTATAATGCACTAAATGGTTATGCCCCAGCTACAGGAATTGTTGCTCTGCCAATGCTGACACGTGTGGAGCTCTCCCAGTCCCACAATCAGCCATGGAGGACTCTGTGCCCTCACCTCGGTATTCACATTCCTGGCATTGGCAGACAGCAATTCTGACACGCTGGATTTTGCTGCACACACAGACTTGCAGCTTTCTAGAAAGCCAAGAGTTTTCCTCCTTCTGGAAGAAAAATGATTAAGTGATATTTGTGTTGAAATGCAGCTCTTAATAAATTAATAAAATGGTAACAACCATGAAAAGAAACTACTTGTAATGTACCTCATCAATGAAAATAGGCAGGAATGCCAGCAGCAAACAGCACAAACCCAACAGGTCTCAAGGCAATGCCAAGCTCAAACATCTCCTCCTACTGCTGTGCTGGTGGTTTATTTTAATGCACTGCAGAAATGAAAGCAGGAATACAATTTCCCTGGGAAGATCTGTCTAATTTATGAAACAGCTCCTGTATCAGTGACACAAAGGCAGCCTACAAGCAGAATATAACCTGTTTTGTTCCCCACACAACGGCCCCAGCACCAACAGCTGTCATGCTCCAGAAATCACCTTTCTACAGCTAAGTACACTGAAAGGCCCCAGGGAGTGAGGAATTAGGTGGACTGGTTCCATAATACCACCTATTTTAACAAAATGTCAGGACAAATGGCTACCTGTGCTCCCCAGAGGGGTAATCAGACATCATAATTGACAGGTCAATAGCAAACTAATATGTTTGTTTTGTATCCAATCTATTAAATAAACCAGCAATCATTAACTAATGCAAGGTAAAAGCATTAATTGCCATTGGTAGAAAAGGCATATGTAGAAAGGAGGATTTTCCTTGGTTATCAGATGATTATTTGGGGTACTGGCACCCCTAGCCTCCCATGCTGTTCCCATCTGGGCACAGAGGGACAGAGGAGCTGGCAGGTGTGGCCACAGGCAGTGGTGGCCCTTTGGCCCATGGGGCTATTCCTGCACACAGACAGGCAGTGCCATCACTCCAAGCCTTCGAACTGGACCTTGTTAAAACGCTGATGCAGCCCCCAGACACTGACAACACACCCTGCATGGAACCATGGCTTTCCCTTACAATTTCACAACACAACATGGGCCAGAGCAGGATTAATCTATGGCATCCAGAATTCACACATCCTTCTACCCCAAGAAACCAATGGAAAAAGAGTCATGAAATATTGATTAGGTTTCAGCAAACACATTATTTCCTTTGCACTTTCCAACCACATACAGCTTCATGTCCAACTTTTCTGTTTGCTTTTAACATGCCTTGGGAATGGATTCATGGTACATTTACCATGACTTTACATTAGATGCTGATGGCACAAACTCACATCCAGAATATTTTGGGGTTCCTTTTAGTTCTGTTTTTAAACACTGGACCCTGGGATAGCTGTAGGTTTTCTACATACATATATAATAATTGTTCTACAATAAGTCCGGATTTACATTAGCTTCGTTCTAACAAGCAAAACCATGAAAATTGAACACCCAAAAATCTAAAACAAAAATTTGGACAAAGTATTTCAGCCCTGACAGGAAGAAAACAGCACTGTGTTCTGAACTGGGCACTGGAAAGTCTATCCCAGTAACACTCAGTGGTGTGTCAGAGCTGCTGCAGTCCTCTCTGGGACTCCTCATGCAAAGGCTCCATAATGCTGCAGAATTTGCATCATCACAGAATCCTTTTGTTTGGAAAATACCTTTAAGGCTATCAACTCTGACCATTGAACTTAGACTAGACTTTATTAAACCCTGAGGACTTGGGCTTTGCCCAGCTAAATGCACTCAAGTGTTGGCTGCAGTTCACTTGAGTCCACATTCAGAAAGGCTGCTCGGGGCACTGTATGGCAAACACGGGGCAGCCTCGTTTGCTACGTTCTTGGCATCTTCACTGATCCCTCACTCCTCCTTGGAGGGGCCCTCCCAGCCCTGGCTTGTGGGATTCTACATCTGCCTGCAATGTTTTTGTTTTACTTCAACATTTGTTACTGAGAAATCCCAGCGATAGTTACTGCTCTAGAGGATCCACATGATCTGAACTGTTACTGCAAAAACCATCAGAAGCAGTGAAAGCAATTAACAAACCTGTTAGCAGAGTAGTGCTGAGCTCAGCGACAGTGACAGGCAAACAAGAAGGTGAGCAAACAGAGCTATTTTAATTTCAAGCTCCATTTGAACCACAAGTTAAAAAAAGAAACATCAGTGTTTACCAAGGCGATACGAACAAAACTGATTGGAAAATGCGTGCTTTTCCAGCCTGCATTAGGAATTGTTTTCTAAATACTAGCTACATTCCAAAAAGCCTCATTAGAAATCTCTGCAAACATGTTTTCAAAAACTGTTTCCAAGCATTCACAGATTTATAAAAACACCAGAAACAGAAGTAAAAGAAAACAGAAAAAGAAACAGTGATGAAGAGTGCAGCCTTAATTGTTTTGTCTATGTCAAAGAACCCTTTTTAAGAACTGTGGCTCGGACAGATAACAGCTCACCTTTATAGAATATTTTCATCCACAGATCCCCAAAGCCTTTATGAATGAAGTCAGTATTATTACACTATTATTATGCCTATGTGGGTAAATGCTGATCTTCAGCTTCTGGAAAAATCCACCTCTATGTTCATAACCAATTGTATGCCAGTCCCTATGGCTCCATAGGAAACCAGGGATTGCCTGCTTGACTCCAACCAGCGGCAGAAGAGAGCAGAGCACGGACACATCTATTTAATTTCCTCACAGAACCACTGTTACCATGGTAAAAAGATGCTCTTTTTCACTTTGAGCACTGACATTTGGATCCCCAGCCTAGAGAGAGCTGGGCAGTTCACACTCTTGTAAGAGCTGACCACTGCTTGCTGCTCTGCTTCAAAGGCCAAAGAAATGAACTCAGAATGGTGCCACTTCCAGAGAGCTCAGCTCTCCCCCGTTTTTCTGGGAAGAACAGGAAGGCACAGGAATTCAATCAAAGCATTCAAGCTGGCAAGGGGGTAAAGCACATGGCTGGCTCTAGTCCTCTGACAGCAGTCACTGCTTCCCAGGTCATCTGTCTATGGCTTATTCTTCAAGGCAGAAGGAAAAAGCAGCAAATTGAAACCTGGGCTTTGGCCAAGGACTGACCCCATTAGCTCCACATCCCTCTGAGAGGGAAGCAAGCCTGGCAGTCCCTGGGGAAAGGAGCCCTATGGGGTCCCTGGCCTGAGCAGGGAGCAGCAGACAAGGGGCAGCTTGCACTGGTCTCTGGGCACACTGAGCCAGCCTGCAGAGGCAGCTGCCCACACACACACACCAGGGACAGAGCAGAGCCAGAGCAAGAGAAGGCACAGGCACCTCACGTACAGACTCAGGGCAACAGAGGCAGCAGTTCAAATATACTGAACTCATTGAAAAACATAAGAGGTATAAAGTTAAAAGCTTGAAAAAAACCAGAATAAAAATAATAACATTTCATACTGAAAATAATGAACACGAGGTAACAAATAATGGTCCAGGATATGAGAGGAGATTGATTTGTAGGGTCAGCAAATCATGTTTTAGTGAAAGCAGACATACTTCTCCACTTTTTAATGGCAAACATTACCTTTCTGTGGCAAAAAAAATAGCTGTTTCCTCCTTATAAGCTGGAATTATCAATCTAACAAATGGCTTTGAAAAAGCTTTAAGCCAAGTCTGACCTGTTTGTAAGCAGAAGTGCCTATTTTAGTTTACTGCAAATGTCATTAACACCTGTACAGCACTGACACCACTCTTTCAAAACAAAGATAGGTCATCTTACTTTTAATTTCACACATGCACATAAGTGGTAAACATTCCTGTTAATGATGCCATCTGGTGCCTCCCACAACGGTGTGACACTCAGCCTTCCAAACAAAATGTAATGGCAGCATCGCACAAACCCCACTGACATTTGCAGTGAGGAAATTTGTTATCAGGCTCACTTCAGAACGCCTGTTTGTGTGCCTACTGGTGCCATAAAACCATCACCTTCACCAGCCAAGGGGAACAACAATAAATAATGGATTTTCATCCATGCACATACTACAAAAGCATTAAAAATTCATCACTCAAGCACATGAACATCTTAAGCAACAGTTACTGCTTTAAAAATTAATACTACTTCCCTGGTTAAGTGAAAACTATCCATACCAAGCCTTTGTTTGTAATCCCAGTGTCCTCACACAAATTGTAACATGAAGGAACTCTGCTGTTTTAACTTTGATACATGAACCTTGATATTTAAAATTCAGGGAATTCTCTTGCCCATCCTCCTTCCTAAGCTCTCTGCTATATTTGCTCTTTATCTTAGTAGAGACCTAATGATGACAATAAACCCCAAACCCTGAAAAACCTTCCATATTTTAGCCATATTCAGTACATTCCAGTGCTTCAACTGCACATTAATAGAATGAAACTGCCAGAATAAACCTTTATTTGGTACAGGTATTCTACCAAGCCAGCACAGACTTAGCTCCAAGGCAGACAGAGGGTAAAACAGCAGTGGCTGCTTCCCCTGAGTTACTCCAGGCACTGCTGTTCCAGGAGCACCTCCAGAAGCAGAGCTGGCTGTTCCCGTGGTCGTGCCTGCAGACCAGAACAGGGAATGGCCAGTACCCAGGATGGGCATACACTTCAAAGCAGAGGCTCTGGTGCTTCACAGAACTTGTGCCTCTCCCTCTCCACCTTCTTGACATTTTTTTGTGGACACACAAGGTGACAAACCATGCAGTTTGCACTCTCAGCTGCAGTTGGAAGCAAAGAGCTTTGCTTGCTCAGAACAGATTGTTCTGTGGCAGCCTCTGTCAACAGCCTCTCCCCCCATGTTTCAAAATTTTATTTTAAGTCCTTGTTTTTATTACCTTTGAATTGCAACTGAGCTAAAATTTTCAGGCTGTACACTGTGGACTGACTGGGACTGGACAGCAAGGTGTTGTTAACAGTCAAACTATCAGTTCTGAGTCCTTTCTGTTCCTCTGCCTGCACAGATCAAGGCAAAGCCTTGTGCTCAGTCTGGGCACTAATGAAAGGTTCAGACAGCTGGTAATGAACACATCTAAACATCAGAAAGCAGAAGCCACAGAGTGCAAGTAAAGAAAGTAGAGCCCCAGGAGTCTGTTAGAGGGGACAGCATCTAGGGATGAGTTTTCTATAGAAACACTCCTATAAATCAGTTTCATTTTTGTTTTTTAAACAAGCTTCCCCACAAGATAAAGTTTGTCAAGTTCAAAAATGTTTCAGATTTTTTTTCTGGTTTTACCTGATAGCTATTTTCTCCTTTTCTTTTTACAAAACACGGTAAATATATACTCTTTTAAAGTCCTGCAATTTTATAATGGACATAAAAAGCTCAGAGAATAGAGAATCATCCAGGATGGCTCCTACATTCACAAGTCATTTGAGCATGTAGATGTGAACATATATGAAATGGAACTAGGCACAGGATGAATCTAAAAGTAAGCATGTCTTTTCCCCTTATGTTCTTGTTTTAATTATTATTTTAAACTGCTCTCAGGTCATTTACTCATAGCCTTTACCATAACCATCATCATGGAATCAGACAAACACACAAAAATACCACCACACCTGCACTGGAAACTGTTGACTTTGCAGTGCCTTGGCCTCCATTTTCTATGTGAACCTCACACTGAACTAACTAAATTTATACAACACTTCATGGGCTTCAGCAACTGTTCTGTCTTTTTATGAGCTGGAGCAGAAAAAACAATTCTAAACTGTGCAATAGAGCCTGACAGCTTGAATGCAGCCACGAAATAAAAACATAATAAACCCAATAGCATGAAAAATAATAAAAGGGCAAAAACAAGGAAATAATTCAACAGATGTGTGCCATTTTTGTTCTTCATTGTGGATCAGTTATTCTTGTTAATTATATCACCTATTCTTCCCTTACATTGATAATTACATGAAGCAGATGGAGAACAGAATGCTCCCAGATGGTGAGAAAGCAAACAAGTTTATAAATTGTTTATTTATGAAGAAATAATTAAGAATTATTTCATTACCTATAGCTTTCTATTCCACCAATAATGACATGCTTCGTGAAGGCCAGCAGCACTTTATAAGATATTCAGGATTCTGTTGTAACTGACTGTTTTTCATGTAACATGACTGCAGTGACTGACAGATGTGCAAACCAGAATAATAATCTAATCTGTTTTAACACTGAGGGAATTAAAGAGTTTGGATCTTTGGATCTCCTGCCAGTTGGCACTCCAGCACTGGTTGCCGATCCAGAATACAAAAATTAGAGAATTCCTTTTGCTTTGGCACAGCTGGACAAAGTGTTTGATCTAATGAGTAGGCAGGAGCTCTGTCAGGTCTGTGTCCTGAACCCCAGCACAGCAGATGTGTGGCCGATGCCATTCTGAGCCAAGATGTGGCACCTCTGCCACACTTGCTGCTCAACAGGTATCCTCAAGCCTGGACACCTCAGGACCAGATGCAAATCAGCAACTGTGTCATTCTAGAGGGCTGCAGTGGGAGATTTGATGGGAGGCAAGCTTAACATCTCCTGCTTTGTGGCTTCCCAGACTAGTCTTACCCAATTTATCCAAATCTCATCAGCAGAGCAATGGGAGACAGTTTGGTAGGAGCAGACACACAAAATCAGCAGCAAAATGTATTTCCAATCTCAAAGCATATGAAGAAGTAAGGAAGAATTTACAGCCCTTCAGGAAATGGAGCCACTGCTTGGGGAGTGACAGGGTTTCTGAGGCAAAGATGAAGCAGCACAGAGCTGTGGTTTAAGAGAATAAGTTAAAAGATATGTGATGGTCTTAAAACCTACAGCAAAGCATTCATGAAAAGGATGGCAGACAGGGGAGGAGCAGGGAGAGCTCCTAAGCTCTAGATTTCTCTGGAGTCAGAGCCATTTTAGCAATAGGCCAAAATAACACACACCAAAAGCCTGCCTCAAATCAGAAACCAGACTGAACCAGGGGAAATGCCAGAAGGGCCTGGAGAGAACAAGGAGAGTGGAGAACTGCAGGTAAATGGACACACAGGTAACAGTTGGCTGTGGAGTTATAGGGCAAGATCCTATAATTTAGGAGCACCTTTCTCCAGCTGACATCTAGCTCTGACAGAGAGCCCATTGGAGGAAGGATCTCTGCCTCCTTGAAAACCACAAGACACAGCTCACGCACCCTGCATGAGACAGGAGGGAACAGGCCAGGAATCCACGGGAGAGCAACACATGGCACTTCCCCTTTGGTGGTTTTTCCAGACATCACAGAAGAATAGAGAGAGTTGACAGAGGGACAACAAGAACAAGTTGCCACAGATTGTGCTCATCTGTCCATAACAACTGATCCAGAGCTGCAGAAAAAGCACCTCTCCAGCACAGACAAGATCCATGTGGACTGGCAGTGCTCTGGAATTAGCTGAGAGCAGAGCTTCTCTGGTTTAGATTGATGGTTTCTCTTCTGGCTTTGGAAGAAGGAAGCAGGAAAGCGCCCATGCAGGCCCAGGATCTGTATCTATGAGTGAATTCCCTTCGTGCCCTAAGCAGGCTAGAAGGTCCTGGGGAGACAGTGACTGATGGAGCCCGAGAGTTCCCACTCTCACTCACTGAGATACAGAGCTGCTGACAGCCCACAGACATCCACACACACATCTGGAGCTGTGCCTCCACATAGAACAGCTGAGCTGCTCAGCCCCAAGCTCTTACTGGGGAAAAAGACACTCTGCAGCTAGAGAAGGGGAGCAAGAGCTTGAAAAGGGCTGGAACAAGAGGAAGGCAGCTGAAAAAGCAACAGATGAGAGGCAGATGTTGATTTGTTGATTACTAGATATCAAGGGGCATCTTGTGGATATCAAAGCAAGAATATCACCACAATTATCCCCATTACCAGCAACAGATACTCAAGCAACCAATTAGGGCAGGCAATCAATGAAAATTTTTCCTTTCTGAAATCACCTTGCATTTACAATCCTCATCCTGTAGTTCATGTGACAAATCCTGCCACTACTGCAGATCACTCTAAAGCAGCAATTACATTGATAACCTGCCCTCCAGCTCACGGGAACAAAGTGGGCACAGATTCACCTCTAGAGGAGCTGCTTTCACAGAGGAGAGGGCAAAGCCCACTCGCTTTAAACCAGCTTGGTGAGCTGGGATAGAGACGTGGGATAAAGAAATGAGGAGTGGTCTCAAATGCTTGGAATCCCTGCTTGCCCAATCTAAACATCTTTCAAGATCCTGCCCTGATCTTATTTGAAACCACCAAAACAAAGATGATAGAAGATATTTTCTCCTTACTCCTCTGCAGGTGCTGGCCTCAGACTTCTTCCCATTAATTCCTACTCTTTGCACGCCTTTCATCTTTCTTAATCTCTTCTCCACACTTTCCTCACAACATTGTTCTTCCATGTCCTTTTTCCCTCACTTCCCAGCCCATTAGCATCTTCTACAACCAAAATGTGTTTCACCTTGTCTCACTGTATTTCATAAGGTGACACTTCTCAGCCTTTCCCTTCTGCAGAGCTAGCACATTTATCTCCTTGGTGAGACAGGTTGTTCTCTGCCTTACAGATTCCACCTTACTGTTTACAGTAGGTCTGAGAAGCCTTTTAATCACTACAAAAAGGCAGAAAGATAATATTGTGCCTACTGAAACTTGGTTATATTAATTTATAAGACACACCTCAGTTTATTTGTAACTTCACTACAGTATTGGGCAAGGTAGGGCAAGATCATTGATGGGGATCAATCTTCCTTTATGAGGGATCTGAGCAGAGAGAGGGCAAGTGCCTTGTGGCTGGCTGCAATCCAAGGTCTAAAAGAAGCACCACCTCCTTACTCATGAGTACACCCAGTTTCCCATGGCAGCCTGCTCCTTATGTTACACAGCTTCCCAATGTAGGGTGACCAAAGGTCGCTTCATTCACTCAACAGAAGACTCAATTTAGCTTTACATGGTTTCAAGTTCTTGGTATTTCAGAGAAGCCAGCAGCAGCACCAGACTAGCTTTATCCTCAAGTTACGACCCAGCACTTAGCCCCAGATGTCCATTCTGATAGAGCACAGTCTGTCAAAAATCTATAATTCATGCAGAGGCAGATGCATGGATACTTGCCTTGAGCTGGGGTTTTTCCAGTACAACTTAGCAAAAATTTCACACATTCTTTTGAATAGAAATCTAAATCTGAGATTTCAAACCATTATGCCACTACGTACAGAGAAGCTCAAAAAACCTCAGGAAAAACATGAGGAGACAAAAGATTTGCAAATTTTTCAAATGCAGGATGCCTGTGATTTTCCAGCTTCAACAAAAACACTAAGATAAGCTCTTTTAGGAAGTGAGCAATCACTTTAAATATTAAGAATAAGAAACAGTTTAAAGAAAAGCATCAGAGTTTTTCATTCTGCAGATAAAGAGAAAGGCAGGGATGTGCATGTGAAGGGAAGGCTGTTGAACAAAGCCAAACCCAGACCGACAGCCTTAGCCATGTTCTGGATTTCGCTTTGCCAGCTGCTGCCTAATTAAGAGTTTTAGGTGCCAAAACCTCCTGACTAACTGAGAAAAGGACAGCTCTAAAAATATTATATGGAAGCCCATCTCAGCCAACTGGAAGTTAGCAGACAGACATAAAGCTCCCTAATTATGTTTCTCCACAAAATTACGACTACCTACTGAGAGAATCCATCACTAATTGTGTTTTTCCTAATATTTCAGCTTCACCAGTTACTCTTTTGAGGAATCACCTTCATGTCAAATTTTAGTTACTTAAAAAACGTAAGAGAATGGGGTGTAAGTTATTTTAAAAATGAAATTTAAAGAGACTTTTCATTTAGAACCTCCAGGCCACACCAGTTCTTTGCAAGTAAAACCATTTGCTAGTGAAATTTGCTTTTCCTTTGCTGTTAAGTCACTTGGTGTTTTAAGGGCATCTCATGCATGGAAGAAACTTGATTTTGGGACTGAAAGATAAAATGCACTGAAGCAATCTCTACAGAAAGAGACAACAGCACGATATTGTCTTTTTTTCCGCTTGCAGAGCATGACACCTAAATAAAGCTAGCAGGAGCAAGGGCTCAGCAGCAGGCAGAGCATTTAGAAGACGTTGGGAGGCCACGACAAAGCGCCGCCATCGTGGGCAGCGGAGCGGGAAGGGCTCTGCTCCAGCAGCGCGTGCCGGGCTGCAGGCCCAGCCCGGCCGGGCGTGGCAGCAGAGCGGGATCGGGATCGGGCAGCCAGCGCGGCTGCTGTAATTAAGGAGCAGCCCGTGAGCACTGGGAGGTTAATGCCAGCCCATCTGCCAGGCCACGCACGAGCTGGCACCGTGCCTCCCGCCTGCTGCCACTGCTGTTACCCACCTGATCCTTGGAGACTTGCTCCGACGGAGCGTTTTCGCCAAGCTCTTGCAGAGGATAGACAATCTGTCGTCTCGGCCGCACGGGAGCCATGTAATGAAGGGCAGATGTCAGGGAATGAGCACAGGGATGCTGGAACTGAAAGACAGCAATCCATATTTCAGCAGAGAGAATGTCAGAGCAGTGCATCACAGATGTCTGCTGCATGGCTTCACAAACACACAATTCTTAGGTCTGTTGGCTAAATCTGAGACAAAAATCAGCAAATAAACAAACATACTCAGAGCAGAGAAATGAATTGCAGATAATTCCTGACACTAATGAAGATAATTATGAGAGTAATTACATTACTATCTCTGTGGGAATGACAGATAAACAAGTGGTTTGGTTTATGGGATTTTTCAGCGCAAGTATTTTCCCCAGGAGGATATTTTTCTCCATAGTGATCATGAATCAGCTTGATTTGACCTCATTAAGCTGTGTTATCTGCTCACTGCTAACCTTTGCTCGCCTGGCAAGGAACGGAGATGAATTTATATAGAAATTCTATACCGACTGAAATGTCTGGTTCATCCAAGTGATAAATGTTAATAAACTGTCAGAAATTTGAAATGAACAAAACCCCAGCGCTCATCTGAACAGCCACGATCATTAGAAATCGCTGAATCTGCCTATTGCACCATGACTGCCTCTGGCATAAGTGACAACATGAAAGGGAAGAAAATAAGAGAATTACAGGAAACGCAGAATTAACATTAATGCAAACTAAATTACACTCAAGTGCCATTCTATCCACAAATACTAAAAACTTGAGGTTACTATGTCGAGAAGTAAGTGAAATATCACACTTAGCACTTATTAGATAATAATATTAGATAACCTTAAGTAACTTAGAGTAACTCTAAGCCTGGTAGCCTGGAAACAGTCAAAACTGGAATCACTGGTAAGATTTCGTTTCTCTTCCATCCAGTGCCATTAAACTGCATTTCTGTGAGTGCCTCTTCAGAATCTGAAAGCCTAATGCTACGCAGGAACATTGGTTCCTCACAGGAACATTTAGAACTCCACAAAAGTGCATGGGAAAACACATCCTCCTGCAAATGTACCCAAGTCTAACCTGTCAAAGAGTTCCCATGTGAAAGCCAGTGGTGGTTTCAAAAACACCCAAGTCACCAAGGACAGAAGCCATCTCAGTCACCATCTAAACACCAGGTGCCCAGTCCAGCCAGCCAGGCAGAAGCCCAAGCTGGTATTCAGTCTCCAGGGGAAAATTCCATCTGTCTCAAGAAAGCCAGGTATGACCAAGGGATGAACTGCCCTTGCGATGCACCAAGTGTTTCCATCAGAGGTGCCAGGAGCCTGGGACAGACAGCAGCTTCAGACAGCATGAAAATTTTACCTTGTGTTCCCTTTTCTGACATGAGACTGATGACAAAACACGTATGTTAGTGCTTCTGAATTACATTCTTCTGGGAAATGGATTTTCTCCATTGGAAGTTCAGTTTTTACAGTTCTCCCATGACACTTGCAGGAACACAAGTCCCCCCTTCAAATGCCAGTGAGGGTGAAACACAAAAGGGTTTTTATAACACACACCTGGATGTGTTCAGGATGATCCCCTTGCATTTACTCAAGCTACATTACCCTTGTTGCTGGGCAGTGAGCCAAGGCCATTTCCACTCTCTGCCTCCCACCACACTTCCTGAAGACACCATGGACACCATGGATCACCACAATGGACACCATGGATCAGCCCTGCTATGCAAGAGATGTGTCCACAGGTCCAGAATATGTCAGGCAGGAAGAAAAGAAGGCACAGTTTGCTGCAGATTGACAAGAAAATCCCTGTTTGCAGTCATTCATGGAAGCAAAGAAAAAATAAAGTGATAAAATATGGCAATATTTAATACAAGCTTACCTTGCTCTCCACATATTCTGGATAAATAGGGTAGTAAAGAGAAGATTTGTGACCCAAGCGAAGAATCTCCTTTAGAAAGTATTTTGCATAGTGATGAAATGCAGGATTCAAGACAAAGTGGCAAAGATGTCCATGTTCCTCTTGCTGGTAGTCATTAAAATGAATGAAGTCCTCAATACTGTAATGTGATCGAATATACTCAATATCCTGCAAAATTAGGAATTTGTGAGTCAGCAGTGATCAGCAGCTACCTTGACAGGATTTTAGTAAATACCAACCAATGAGTCACCTTCTATCAATCAGGGAACTACATTTGAAAACTGAAATCAAGTGTCTTTGAGAGCTGTCAACTGAAGGGCATTGAGTAAACAGATTTTTCTTGAAAATCTTGTCCTTGTATCAAAACCTCTCCCTTTATTTACAAGGAATGCACACCCAACCCTTACCCAACAATGCCTGACACAAGTTAACAGACACCCAAGATGAGGGTAAAAAACCCCACCTGTTCTTCTGCATTCAAGGCACAGAAGCCCAGGCTTTTACCTCTCACCAAACTCCAGCTGAAAAAGGGAATTCCTCATGGCAGAGCTGTGTAAGTCCCTGTTGAAGTGATAAGCTGATATTTTTGCACATTTATTCACTCAATCTATCCTCTTAGGTCTTAATATAACCAAGAGAATTACTCTCAGAAACAGGAGTGACTGTTCTATTGTGAAAACTAAGCATTAGAACTGCTGAACAACCTAAAATCCACCTTTTGAGTCCTAGCAGAATGCCACAAAAGTAAGACTTGGAGAATGTCTACTATTCAATAATAACGTGCACTATCTTTTTTTACTACATTGGGGAATAGGCTTTTGTTTTCAAGTACATGATTCACAATCACTTAGACTTCACTGTTGGACAAAAAAGTTATGAAAGCAAATCTAGAAGAAGAATTACTGCTCTTTGTAGGATTTGTGGCAAAGCTGCTTACTGACTTGGAAAGTAGAAGGGAAAGAGGTGATTAAACACCTATTTAGAGGCAGACTGGCTTTGTGCTAAAACACCAAAAAGTGCAGGAGGAAATCTTTCAGGACATAGCAGCAGCTTCTTAAAAGTAACAGGATCATTTTTTTTCATCTCTATGTCAATCATTATCTACGATCAGAGAAATAATACAGTGGGCATAGGCTAGACAGCTTCTACAAGAAGCATTTTTACAGACACTTTGCTAGGCACAAGTACAGTGTCAAGCACAAAACTCAGTCTTACTGTGAGCACCAAGCACCACAGAGCTCATGGAACACAAACTGAATTTACCATTTCATCCCTAGTGACAGAAACACCAACGATTTGATCCAAAACTTCTGCTACAAAAGCCTGTACTGGCATCCCATCCTGCAAGGTAAAGGCAACAGATGCACATTTCCAGTTTCTGTAGAATCTCTTTCTATGATAACCTTGTATTTCACCACAGAATCCCAGTTAAAACACTCTCCTCCCAGTGCAGCTCCCAGGCACCACCCCAGTTTAACCAGCCTGCTCCCCAAGAGGGCTCTGTTTGAGCCAGGTGTGTGGCTGGACTCTGGACCACACAGACCCTTCCTCACTGACACTTCAGTTTGGGTACAGCTGCTGCAGGAGTGCTACAAGCTCAGCCACTGCCTCAGTCCTGGGTTAAGTCCTGATCTTAGGACAGAACTGAACACCTATCAGCAACAAATACTCACTGGATCCCTGCGAGCCTCAGTGAATATCTTTGAGTCATTCCATATCCTTTCACTCAAGCTAAGACTTTCAACGAGCATTTTGACACCCTGTAGGTCACTGGTTGCTGCTTTTCTTACATTAAATGACCTACAAAAGGACAAAAAAAAAATTAAAATTGACTCTGTGACAAAATAAGGACAACTGCCAAGCTTAAGACAACACACCCTTCACAAGTACCAACAACACCATTCAGAAATTGTAGCAGATAGCTAAATAACACTTGTTCCAAAGGCAGATATGAACTTATTGCATGGTAATAGAAAAGATCAGAGCATCTACTTCAGACAACTCCAGAATCCTGCTTTATTCTGCTATTAAACACTCAGCCCAATTAATAACCCCAGGTATCACTTGTCTTCAAGTGAGTAAAAGTCAGCAATAAAGGGAGCCAAAGAACCATAAAATCAATGTGGAATCTGTAGCTGAACATTGTGGCACATGGGGAAAAGAGCTAGATTAAAACAGGGAAAGGCAAGAAAAAATGAGAAAATGACAGAGAAAAATAAAACTGAGCCAGCTGTCATAGTACAAAGTAAAGCAAGAACATAAATTTCTCCGAGAACAAAATCACTAATTTTTGTGTTATGCCTTGGTGCCTCAAGCACTAACACATGAGGATAAACTTACATGACTGCAATGACTCTGCAGAGCGTGGAGTGCCAGTTTGTAATGACACAGTAGTGAGCTGGTACCAGAATGCCTGTGCCACACATGGAACACCTTACTTACAGACAGCAGTAACCTGGCACTTAGCTAACATCTTCCCACTGAGTAGTTAAAAAGAAAATTTACTTCACACTGACAGTCTACAGCAGCTGATGAGTTCTCCCAGTGAATGTCAAAGGTAGCAACCTCTTCCTAGATACACACAGCTCATGCAACCCACACTTGTGGAGTGCTCTTCAAGAAGCTGAACTACAGCTTCAGTTCCAAGAAATCAGTTCTTTCTTACTCACAGACAAAAAGTTGTGATTCACATAGTATAATCTTTTTATTCCTGTTCTTCTGGCTTTCAGTTTAAAAGTGGATGTGCTAGTCTTCAGCCTCAGTCACATTGAGAGGCATCTTGTGGAATACAAGCTTAATGCATAGCACTGGTACCTTAAACCAAGATTCTGGTATGTTATGAGAAATTTCACAGCTGAATTCACTGACCATTTTTGAGAGCTCAAAAGCACACATTTGGTTACTAAATTAAAAACTAATCCTGACCTTCTAAGTGAGCATCAGCCGAGCTTCTGCAGCTTCTCACACGTTTCCACTGTTGATTGGAAAACCCAGCAGTGCTGAGAGCTGCAGCTCACTTTGGAGGAGTGTGCCCACGTCCCACCGCTCCCCAGCCCATCCCACCAGCTTTGCCCCACCCATGCCCCAGGGGAAGCAGCTGTGCCTACAGGGAACTGTATCTCGAGCGTGACAAAACCAGAACGTGTGAGAAGTTGAAACTGCCTTTTTTTTTTTAAAAAAAAAAAGCATATCCACCAGCTCCAATGGGGTTATGGAACAGGAAGGAGGACTATCCAAGGTCTGTACTCATTTCTCTCCCAGCAATGAATTAACTCATTCTAGATGCTCAAGTCCTTTGACTGCTCAGAGACAAGGACACTATTATTATTATGCTTTTTAGTGAAAATTGAGGGAAAGTACCCATTAAGAACCTCAGCCTATGCCTTGTCAGCTGTTATTTTTTTCTCCTTCACTGTTAAGTAGCAGACTCACTGTTCCATTTGCTGCACTCTTGCTTTTTGTGTACTTAACACTTTTTCTTATTCCTTTTTACTACCTGTACTAATCAAGAGCTCATTTTGTGCCTGTGCCTCTTGTGACTTTGCCCTTTCACGTCTTCATATTCCCCTCTTCTTACCCCGTTTTTCTTTTAGTCCATTTTCTGTGGCTTCCTTTTCACTCACATGCTTTTGAAAGCCGTAGGTGCAAGTACAACGCGTTGATCTTTCACTTTCACAGATTTTGGTTATTTCCAAGAGGGTATCTGCTGTTGCAGCCTGTGGGTTTTGTTCTGCAGAAACTTTCCAAAAGCTTACTCTGGTTTCTCCCAAAGGTTTTCTGATCATGAACCTCAACGAGCAGCTATTTTCCCTTACTTTCCTGCAAAGCTGCAGGGGGATTTGGAAAATGCTACTGATGACCCTATTTTTTTTCATGAAAGACTGGTGTAATTTGGAACATGCACAATGTAATCAGGACGGTAACTTTTTTTTAAAGAGCCTTGATAACAACTTGAATTTTGCCCAAAATTGCAAGAGGCATATGAGTCCCAACCCTACTGGTGGATTACTGAGCAGCTGGGCCTGAGATTACCAGGAATTACTCCAGCACTTCTCTCTCCAGCCAGCTGGATTTTTACTCAGGACCCAGAAGGAGAAGTTTCATCCCAGGGCAAAAAGCTTCTGCCTCAGTCCAAGAGTAGCTGGCCAGCTCCTGCATGAAGTATTTGTGTACCACCAGAGGCGATTAGATACACAATTAAACCTAGAAGTACTTTGCTAAAACCACACAGTATTTAGGTACATTAGGACTAAAACCAAAAAAAGAAAATCTTTAACTACACCACAATTTAAGCTTGGTGTTTGGGCCAGAATAGAATTTATATACAAGCAAAGCTATGGAAAATTCATTCCATGTAGCAGAAGTCACAGCAAGAAAGGTTTGGTGTTGCAGTTCACTGATATCTCAGCTACAGAAGTTTTCAGATCATCACAGAAACTGCAGGCATGAAATAAATGATTCAACACCA
This sequence comes from Onychostruthus taczanowskii, assembly GCF_017590055.1. Classification (NCBI taxonomy): domain Eukaryota; kingdom Metazoa; phylum Chordata; class Aves; order Passeriformes; family Passeridae; genus Onychostruthus; species Onychostruthus taczanowskii. The sequence continues at coordinate 5,381,012 of NW_024503124.1, forward strand.
AAAGTAAAAGAGCAATTATATAGAACAGGTACTCAACAGTGTTCCTGCTGTGATCTGTGTGTCCCAGAAACACATGACTATAGTTCTCTTAAGAAAGCTACAGCATATTTCCAAGAATTAAATCTACTCCAGGCTATCAGGTGCCAGTGTCACACAACCTGACCCATCCCCAAGGCCAAACACAGCACCATGCTTCTCTGCTGGCCTTGGCCCACAAGCAGGGAACTTGGAGCCACCGCTCCATACCAGTGTCCATCTTCCCTACCTTAGTACAGCATACACAAATCCCAAGTCAATCCTCTCACTGCACTTGGGCTCTGCTGAGAGGACACTCCCTACAAATGCTGGCAGGTGTGTCCCACAGCAGCCCAGAGCACAGCAGGGCTGTCCCAAGGCATGACTCACGTGAGCAATCCTGCCCGGTGGAACACGTACAGCTCCCGACCCAGCCTGGAAGTGCAGGAAGGGACAGCCCGAACAAAGCTCTGGACCAGGGGGAACTCTGGGACATGATGTGGCACCAGGATGACACACAAGTCTCTGTCCTGAAAGACATTGGCAGGCAATAAAAGTGTTTTCTAAGCTTTACCCAAATCCCTCTGAGGGGACAGACAGCCCTGAAAGCGGGCTTTACACTGCACACCACCAAGCACTGCTCTGCCCGGGCAGCATCAAGGAACTGACAGCTCAGAAACGGCTTCACTTCAAGCAAACTGTGGGATGAACCTTCCTTACTGCATCTGGTAATTCCATTGTGACATTTTCTTTCAAAGACTAACATTGTTGGATGGATAAATTACATAAATTTGAAATGCTTTTTGGGTCAGCTCTCTCTAGGAACTCTCTTTGGTGGTAAGCAGTGTTTTTGAGTGTGCTGGTTCTTAGGGCCAAGACAGTGTCTCTGGTACCCAGGCCTGTCCCTAAGGCACACTGCCATGCAGTTATTTGTTACATGACTTTACACAGGGCATCAGTGGGAAATAGCTACTGCACTGTGAATCCACAGTGCCACAGTTCAGTCTGTAGGTAAATATTATGAATCTCCTTAATACCATTGTTTTATAGGCTTTAACTCCATCTCCTTTAATAAATTGTGCTGATTTTGTTTTTAATGTAAGTATGGTCTGGATGTGTACATGGTTTTAGAGGAGTTTGAAGCATTTCTTTTTCTAAACCTGCATCTTAGAGAAGTCCCTGTGGAACATAAACTAGGAAGACTATTTACAAGAGCACACAGTGGCAGGGAAATGCCTTTACACTGACAGAGAGCAGGTTTAGATTACGTTGCACAGAAAAATTCTTCTCTGTGAGTGTGAGGAGGCCCTGGCACAGGTTGCCCAGAGAAGATGTGGCTGCTCCATCGCTGGAAGTGTCCAAGGCCATGTTGGACAAGGCTTGGAGGAATCTGGTCTAGTGGAAGGGGCCCTGCCTATGGCATGGGTGGAAACTGGATGATCTTTAAGTTACTTTCCAACCCAAACCATTCTAGGATAAACAGAGGACTTAGGTATGCATTCCATGAAGTCGTGGGTGGAACTGGATGATCTTTAAGTTCCTTTCCAACCCAAACCATTCTAGGATAAACAGAGGACTTAGGTATGCATTCCATGAAGTCCAGAAGCAGACAAGGAGGGGGGTAGCTCAGCCCAGAGTAACCAGGCCCAGCACACTCATGTGGGGCAGACTCACTGGAGCAGTAGACCCACATCCCCTGGCTGCCAGCTGCACTGCTGTCCCACCACACAAAATCATTCCAACTTTGTTATACTCACTGGGAAAACGTTGAAAGCATAATGCAGAAAATCCAGTGACCTGCAACCAAGAGCAAATATAGGCAAATAAAGCACATATCAGAATGATCTCATACACTGTGATATTGACATCCCTGCAAGTGCAGGAACATTTATTCAGAGCTGATCAGACAATCCCAATAGATCATCACTAATCAATGTTGCATGCTGCACAGCAATTTCTGACTTCTAGTGCTTAAAGCATCGTTATTAACAAGAATAACCAGGATGTTTGACATAATACATGAGGCTCCTCACTAAAAGGGCAGGGGGAGGAACTAACAAAACATTGGCCCTCATGTTGTTGACTCCAGCCTCTTAAGAAGCTATTCCTGGACTATCACAGCAGCATTAGTATATAGCAAATATTACTTCAGGTTACAAACAGTTGTTGCTATGTTCTACAGTATTTTCAGCCAGCACCAAGGGCTCTGTGACTTTCCACTCAGGAAAACCTGCCCGATGTGCTCTGAGAGACTAACAGGAACATCAATACTTAGAATTGTTTTTAAACACTTCTTTTCACTTCTCATCCACTGACTTAGAGCTGTCCCAGTCTCTTTTCCATGGTGACAGCAAATTGTGACATTTCAGTTTAAAAAGACTTGAGAAATCTCACCAAAGCCCTGCTGTTTCTCCCATGTCTATCAAAGAGCTCAAAACCCAGTTATGCTGAAGTTTCATTAAACACTTTTCCACCACACAAGATGTATATTTTGAAGAAATTCATACAGATATATGTTACCTTATGAATACTGATAAATCCCCTCCTCCTTTCAGAACTGTAATTAAGCTCCCTTTAATTACCTCTAATAATATTACTTAAAAGAGAAATAATTTCTAATTGCAATATCTATGCCTGAATATAAACTTAAAGCTGCAAGTACGGATCAGGATTTGGGCATTATATATTCACCTATATAATATGTAACGAAGACTAGTTAACAGAATAGCTAATCAGGGGAAAGGAAAATACCATTGCAACTATACTGCACTGTAATTTTCTCTCTGGTATCTGGGACCTTGTTGGCAGCAAGGACCACAAGAATTGAGGTGGAAGATTTTTCAGGGGGCTTAGAAAAGTATCAAATATCAGCAGATAAGCCAGTAGTTCAGTTCCTTGACATTTCACTCCCAATGCACTAACAAGACAAATAACAGCTCTGGCTTTAGGAGATGGAAACATTTAGCAGCTTTAGTGGGTAACAACTCCCAAGGAGCAAACTTCCCTCAGGGCTAAGATGCAATCACACCTAAACTTCAAGCCAACTTCTTCTGGGTGCATGCTGTGCAAGGCCTCAGGACAAGATTCCAGGAGGCAGCCAGCATCATCTTGTGCCCTCCTTCACATGTATTTGCTTTGCTAATATTTCTTATTACAGGCAGGTAGATCAAGCAAAGGCAAGCCAGAGAAGCATACAAGCAAAATGTTTGAAAACACCAAGATCTACAGATTCCTCAGCTCTGCATAAGGTAATCTTAGGAAAAGTCTTCAGACAGGAATGCTGTCTCCTCCAGATACCCATCTTGGAAACAAAACTGCTCCACAGATGCCTCCAGGTAAAAAAACCTGGGAGCACAGCATTGAATGATAAATGCAGTGAGAAATGTCTTGAACAGAAACAGCAAACAAAGCACAGAGCTCACGAGGCAAAAAACCAGACAGATCCTTACGACAGGAAACTATGAGCAGAGAACTCAAGAAGTCTACAGTGAGATTACTTACTGACATAAATCTCTAGCAAAGCTCTGAACTGCTGTTTCAGTATAATGGAATCATTCCAGAGCAAGCCCCTGACTCACTAATATTTTAATATAAAGCTTTCTTATTCTGCAATAAGTATCTTGCTTGAATTTTTACACTAGATTGTCCCTCAACTGTTCTGGCCCAGTCTCTCAGCAGTGCAATTGTTCTTATCACACATTAGCTGGTCAGTGTTTCTAAGTACAACAAAGATCTTCTATGCTGACTTCCAGCACTTCACTAATTAAACTGGTTCTTAAACATGAGCTCTGTTACTGGGTACATCACTTGGGAAATACATATACAAAAGGCAATGTCTTGGCTTTGTTTTGGTAACTTTGTATATTTGAATTTACAGCAGATTCAGTGTTCAATCCCCTTGGGTAGGTGCCCTTCTTAATCAAGAAACTGCTCAATAAATAGAACCAGTTTTCAAGGAATTCTCATTTTTCTTCTCAGTGAAGTTTACTCTTACACTTCTTTTAAGACAAAGTTCAGAAGTTGCTACTCACCAATGACTGAATAGACAGATGTTTGTTCAAACTGTACTACACATGTTCAATTCACCTATCAAGCCCTTACTCTTGATGCCTGCTGTCTGCAGATATGACATGGATTTGAAAGCATGGAAGATCCTGGGTGTGCTCAGCTGCTTTGTCTATTCTTTGTCTTCCTTTCCACCATCACATTGAAAAGGAATAAAGTTCCTGGAAAAGTTTCTGCTGGTGTGGTTGAATATATATGTGGTTGAATACATTCTGCTGGTGTGGAGAGAAACTTTAGAAAAAAACATCTAAACCCCATTTATAGCCCTATTCTAATCCACCAGGATGTAAGAGTGTGAGGTCAGCACAGCAATTGTGTATTCTGCTGGTGTGGAGTGAAACTTCAGAAAAAAAACATCTAATAGCCCTATTCTAATCCACCAGGATGTAAGAGTGTGAGGTCAGCACAGCAATTGTGTTAAGAGAAAATCCTGTTGTCTCCCCTAGCTGTAGAGGATTCTAGAAAACAGAATCATTTCTTTCAGTGACTGGAGACAGTGTTTAGAATGGGAACATTCACCTGCAGAGCTAAGAACAGCTTTATTGCCCCATGCAATGAGATGAGAACTACTCTAACATGTAGCTCCTCTTGCAGCTAGCCAACTTCAGAATGAGTATCTCCACAGAAGGAAACAGCAGCCTTTTTCCACAACCTCAACTCACATTGTTTCCAACAAAAATGAATTCTTCACGTTTTGCCCCCATAGACCTGTCAAAGTTAGGAAGTTACAAGCAGAGGTTGAAATGTTATTACTGAAGATAAAAGAAGCAGACAATAAAGAGGTCAGAAAAAAATCCCATCTAACCACTGCAGGTGCTGTCACTTTCTGATTTGTCCTGAAAACATAGCCTGGAAAATGGTTATTAATGGGAAAGCAGTGACTCTTCCTCTATACTTACCTAGTTTCATACTTCTCATCGATACAGAACAGACGGATACAGAAAACATTTGAAGCTCCTCTGTACACAGGATGCAAATCCCCCTCCTGATCAGTCTCCAGCACAGGTGCTGCTGAGCCTTTAGAGTCTATGTTGGTGACATTACCTACGGGCAGTTCAGACTGGGAGACGGTCACAGCTTCGTCTTTCTGCAACAATAACAGACAAGGGCTCACTTACAACACTTCACAGAGTGTTTTTATTAGTTAAGCCCCATCCTTTCTCTCCTGTCTGCAACCCTTTCTTCCCACTCTCATGGGAAGAACTGGATGGGTAAACTCACCTCTGATCCCCTCCCTCCAGGCCCCAGCCAGAGCAGCTTCTGACCCGTGCCCCACAGCAGAGGACAGGGCAGGAGGGAAACTCAGCAGTATTTGCTTGTCCTCATCTCTGCCAGCCTTGCTCCGTATCAGCTCTGAGAGCCAGCAGCACTGCTGGGTGTAGCAGCATTACCTGCACAGCCGCATCTGCATCAGGAACCTGTTCCAAATTTTGAGAAGAAACAGGTTCTGGCTCTTGACTTGTTTGGTTGCTTTCATCTTTATCTGAGTACAGTAAAAGAGAAAGTGCATAAGGTTTAATAAAGTGAGCTTTACTCTCAGAATCACAGCAATAGCTGGACTGGGCCAGGCTACCTCTATCAAAAGGTTTCATTTTAACAACAGTTAAATCAGACCCTCCCACAGTTACTTGGCTAGAGCTTCATTAGACTATTTGATTTCAAAGCAAAAAAAGCCCAAAAATCCAGGGAATTTATTGTAAAATAAGACCTTAACGAGACCATTTGGAAGCAATTCCTAACTTGTGTTTATCCCTTGTCAAATCTTTACCCTATCTGAACTGAAAAACAGGAGTCAGTGTATTGACTGATATCTTAAGCCCCATGTGTTGCTAACTTGCTTTCTGGTGATCACAAGGACAAGCAAGGGCTCTTCATTCTCAGATTAGTTCTCCTAAAATAATTGAAATTCAGGTTAAATGAATTTAACAGAAAATTCAGAGCTCTTACTGGTGCAGTAAGAGACAAGAAACAGGGATTATAATTCCTTTATAAATTTTACACAATAAACTGTTGAGGTGTAGGTGTTGCTGCTGAAGAAAACACATCAGGCAAGGGCACCCTTGCATTTGGAAAATTCAGTAACATTAAGCAAGTCAAAGTTTCTGAGTTCCAAGAAGAACACAAAATAAGCTTCAGAAAACAAAAGAATTCATCCCTTCTCCCTCTGAACTTTGCCTTGGAACACCCACATAAGCTACCTTCATAGACAGAAGCATTTCTTCACACAGTAATGGGCATTAAAAAAAAAAAACAAAAAAACTCATAGGTTTAAAATAATTTAGCGAGAAGTAATTAGGAAAAAAATATATTGTCTCAAAATCTGTTTCTCTGTCAAAAAAAAGAGTGCAGATGCAACATGCAGGGCAAGGAGAAATGCAGGGGTTAGGAATCATGGATTCTCTGGGGGTATCACAGATGTGAGCCTTCACAGAAATGATCAAATGTTGTCTTGATTAACCAGCTCCATTTCTCATTACCAACAGCCTTGCAGGTGTCAGAAGTTAATTAATACAAGTCTCTTGTTGTCATGTAAATATTGATATGCTGTTTCTGACTTCATACTAAAATGCAAATCCTTAATGGCTCCACCATCCACTCCTGTCAGACGTGGCTGCGTTGCTGTTTATAGACACACTGTACACGAGTGATGTGAAGAACTGCAATACTATCACTAAATCAAGTAAAGACCACAAACAAAGAAAATTAAAATAATTCTGTGATTGCTGGGTTGTTAGCTGAGGTACAGTCATCAGGATCAAGAAGCCAGTTCACCATGAGGCCTGATGAAAAGCCCTTGAATCATTCCCACTGCATCATGTTTTCTAGCAACTAATTCATGACACCATATAGAGTAACAACCAAATTACTGTAATTACCCTGAAACCTAAGTGGCATATCAGTACAGACTGTTGTATACTCTTTCATTATTATTCAGCATTACATTTTGAAAGGAAAAAAAATATCAACCTGTGGTCTCTACTTAAAAGCTAAAGAGCTTGGAAAAAATAGCCTTTTTATGTGTGGGAACATAAAATTATGAAGGAATGCAGCTTGCATTTTAAAATTTCCAGCCTTCAGAGTCCATAAAGCTAAGTCCAGATCTTCTGTTGATGTCAGGTCACTGAACCTGCTCTGTCCTCACAGCAGGACACCATCCAGCATCAAGTTTTCAATGCAGCCACTAAAGCAGCCTTCATGGAATGAGCATGGCTTTGCAATATCCACAAATGCAAACTGCATGGGACTAACACCACAACAGATTTCAAGGACACAGGCTGGCCTTGATGTTGGAAAGGCTTAACAATGGACTACTGGGATGCAACTCTTCTATTCTAAAATGTGCAAAGCTACAACAAAAATTTTAACTAGTATTCCATGATAACAGAATAAGTGTTCCTGAGCAGTGAATAGAAAACTCTGCTATTAGGTTTCTAGTGTCTCTCTCTAGGAATCAGGCACCAGAGTCAGGCTCTCATCTTACAATACTCGAGTTTCTCCTCATGTGTCCAAGACCATGCCTGGTTTTTCAGTTGGGGAGAGGGAGGGTGATCCCCTGTGGGGATTTGCCAGAGCTAAAGAATCAGCTGGTTTTGAAGGGCCAATCAGCTGGCTAAGTTTAGAGATTGACACCTGGTTAGACCACTAGAAGGAGTTAAATGTGCCCCTGTGCAAAAGTATATTTACTAATGAAGGAAACCCAGGAAAAACTCTTGGCTTCCAGCCTTTGAACAGGTTGGGCCGGGCTGGCCCTGTGCAGCTGAGCTCACACAGCCAGGTCAGCGCACTGCTGGGCTGGGATTTTTGCCACCTCACCATGCTGCTGGAACTGTCCTGGCACTGCGGGTGAGCGCACAACCAGGACTGCTCGGCCAAGGCCAGCACGGCCGGGGCAATGCCCCACAGCCAGGACTGCTCGGCCAAGGCCAGCACGGCCGGGGCAATGCCCCACAGCCAGGACTGCTCGGCGCCAGGACCGCTCGGCCAAGGCCAGCACAGCCGGGGCGATGCCGCAGAGCCGGGACCGCTCGGCCAAGGCCGGCACGGCCAGGGTGATGCCCCACAGCCGGGACTGCTCGGCCAAGGCCAGCACGGCCGGGGCGATGCCGCAGAGCCGGGACCGCTCGGCCGAGGCCAGCACAGCCGGGGCAATGCCCCACAGCCGGGACTGCTCGGCCAAGGCCAGCACGGCCGGGGCAATGCCACACAGCCGGGACCGCTCGGCCAAGGCCAGCACAGCCGGGGCGATGCCGCAGAGCCGGGACTGCTCGGCCAAGGCCAGCACGGCCGGGGCGATGCCCCACAGCCGGGACTGCTCGGCCGAGGTCAGTGCAGCCACAGCCACACGGCCAGGCAGTGCCACACAACCATGACTATTTCAGCATGGCTCACAAAATGAGCTTTGTTAACTCTGGGACCAGCCCCACGGTCAGCGCTTGGGGCAGCCCTGAGGCTGGGAGAGGCCGGGGCCAGGAGCAGCCACGTGGCTGGGGCCGTGCAGCCGGGATCAGAGCAGACAGAGCAGTGCCACATGGCCACAGCTATCTTAGAAAGACATGGAGGTGGTGCTGGCAGCAGCGCGACTTGCACGGTGCCAGCGGAGACCACGTGACCAGCAGCAGGAGGCATGGAGAGCAATTTCCCTGAGGCAGAGTCTGGAAGAGATCAGCCCTTCAGTGTTGCAGAACTCTATTAACAACCTGTTTCAGTTGATAAAGCTTGGGAACAAACGAACCTACAAACACCAATTCTCTCCCGAATCAGGAAAAGGAAAGAGTGAAGACACGTAGAGACAACAACATGGGACTTTGAGATCAGTGAAAAAAGTCCAATTCTAGATGGGAGCAGATTGAGGAGATGCCTTATTCTTGGGCTGAAATCCTCTTGTAAGGCTATAGAGAAGATATAATTGATACATCAGACTCTTTTCCCTGTAACTCATAGAAATGCATTAAGGGGATGTAGTGTTCTACCACAACTGTAAGCCAAGGCACCAGTACTGAAGCAAATAAATGTTACTGTAATCCAATAAGAAACTTGAACAGAAAAGATGAGAAACTTTGCCTCAGAGGTAGTAATAGAAAACCTCTGTTCCCAGAGATGCATTAAAAGAACTTATGTTTTTATGCTAGAGCAGCTCATCCTTAAAATAGAACCCTAATAAGTTGACACGGCCCATGAAAGCAGCTGTAAGATAGCTGCAAAGTATGGGAGGGACTTTTCACACTAGAAGGAGATTTTTCCTTTCCCAGACAGCTGATTCACTTTGACATGGAAGCCACAAGAGAACTGTTTCTTGTGGCAAAGTCCTCATAGCATAACAAGAGAGATTACTCTCCCTGAGTAGACTGAAGAAAGACCGTTCTAAGTTTTGTCTTCTTACATTGCCAGTGGGAAAGAAAAAAAGGTGGGGGGGAGGAAAAGTGTTCTGAAGGTTTTATGCTGTTTATTTCTTATTATTTTTCTCTTAATTGTGTTAATAAAGTTTTCTTTACACCCTTTAATGTTTGTGCCTGTTTTGCCCACCTTCTCCTAATGCTTATCCCACAGCAAGAAAATAAGTAAATATATTCTAGTAAGTGCACTGGCACTTAGCCAGCGCTAGACCCACTACATAATTGGTGCATTGGCCAGGAAATTGAACAATTGGCAAGCCAAAGCCTCTACAATCATTAATGATTTGCACTCAAGCTACCTGAAAGTCTACAAATATTTTTCCCTAGAGCTGCCCTTATCATTCCAAATAAAGGGATACTACTACTTTAATAAGTCTTACCTGAAGACAACCCACAGGACTGACACTACCATCAAAACTAATAAAGTTTTTAAATGGAGAGAGAAAAGAGGGGAGATAGATTCACAGAACTGCTAACCATGCTGATTAAAACATTTCTAAAAAGCACTCAGATGTCAGATTCTCAAGAAACTGAACAGAGCACAGCTGCTCATGCCAAGCTTTAACATTTAGAACAAGTTCCATAGATTTTTCTAAGTGATAAAAAACACATAACAGCTGTATTTTCAAACCCTGTAACCACATTCTCACTGAAAAGCTCAGCAGCACACAATTTGCCAGAAAACACAGACCTACAGCTTGCAGGCTCTGGAGAAGGAGAGAGGACACCAGAACCAGGGACAGCCCTGGGATGGGTATTGCTGGGAGACAGCCCTGGTGGTCAGTCACCTTGCCCAAGCCTCTGCTCAAGCAGGGTCACCCAGAGCAGACAGCCCAGGACTGGGCTCTGGCTCCTGAGTGATCTCACTCCCTCGCTCCCTCCTCTGTCTCATTCCCACATCTGTCACCTCTTCTGAACTAATACTCCTGGAGCTGCAGGAGCACAGGATCAAACAGGAGACAGGCGTCCTCCATCTCCCATGTGTAAGATGCTTCCTTGCAGGGAAGGGAAGTCCACAGGAGCAGCTACAAGACCTGTTCCTCTCCCTTTTCTGTTCTGTGACTGCCAGCTTCGAGGTACCAGCTGGTGACAGCCCTGCAGCTCCCTGGTTGCCTTTTTTGCTTGCTGCTTTGTGTTCAGAAAAGCAGATACATAACCTAGTGGTGGTGGTGTTTTATTCCACTACTGATAATTAGTAGATAGCAAGATGTTGCCCTTCTGCACAAAACACCCTTTGACACTGGAAAAAAAAAAAGACAACAACTGTAAATCATTTACATGACACTTCTGTTCTACAAACAGGTGACATATTTGTGCTACTGGTTTTTATCACTCACAGGAAGCAGCTAGCACATGTGTTGCTGTATTGGGCCCAATATAAAAGCAGAATAAAGAGACAGTCCCTGATCTCCCAAAATCTTGTAACCCAGGAGACTGCAAACAATAAGCAAAGAGCAGAAGCTGAACCACAAGGAAAAAAGATGACATAAGTCAACAGGACAACATAACAGGCACAGTTAGCCAGCTGCTCAGCTACCAACAGACCTCACTTCTCCACCAGATTTTACAATCACATCTTCATTTAACAGCACAACTGTATCTGATAAACAGTGTGTGCCACATGACAGCTTTCTGAAACTCCAAGCCCACATTTATCCCATAGTTGGTGCAGGCCAGCTTTCCACAAACAACGATCACTTCTGAGTCAGAGACCAGGGCCATCAAAATCTCCCTCCTCAATTAAAAAACACCAGGCATCCTATTTCAAACACAGGCATGGTAATTTGTGTTTTCTTCCTAGTGAACCTATATATCCTTTTCCAACCTTCTGCAAAACCTACTTAGAAGCCAGACACAAACACACACTGAATTTATTTAGCACTTTAGAACACAGATACCTCCTTGAACGCTTGGCTTCCGTGGCACTTTGGGAATATCCTCAGGGTGTGGTTTACAGAGTCCATGGAAAGGCCCTAAGTCAAAACACTCTTGAAACAAGGAAACATTCACCTCAGAACATAAGCTCATGAATCCTACTGCAGTGCCACCAACCTGGAAGATAAAAACCACGTTACATGAACATGTCTTTCTAGGAAAGGACAAAAAAACTGAACAAAAAAATTTCTGAAACATCAACTTATGTTCCATCTCTGACTGTGCATAATGGAAAACTCTAAAGGAACTATTTCAGCAAAAGTCAAAGATCCTCTTTTATTTTTTACTTGTAATGCATGTACTAGGACCTCTACAGTAGATGTTCTAATTCTTTTTTTTACTTATGACTTGCAAGAGTATTAGGTTTATATATATAGGCCAAATAATGACCTGGAGTTCCAGTAAAACTCTTTTTTTAGCTATGACTTGCAAGAGTATTAGGTTTGTTTATATATATAGGCCAAATAATGACCTGGAGTTCCAGTAAAACTTTTGTTATGGCAAATACACAACATACTTCCAAAAACGTATCATTTTGTTTACAATGAACAGTCCAGATGAAGTAGAACCTGCATTCAGTTAGCTGTAATAGCTGGCTCATTACTGGACACTGATTTGGACCTAAATTTGGCTCAGACTGAAGGGTGTATTTAATTCTCCTAAGAAATTAACTCAAGAAATCAATTATGTATAATATAAGGAGTACCTAATGCAGTACGTATTATTTGCAGCACTTGTAAGCCCCAAATATTTCTGTGTTCTGAAAAAAATCCAAGAGCTAGTCTTAAAACCCAAATGCTCTGGCAAACATGAAAGTGATGGGATCCCTGCATTGGTGGCACCCACGGCACTCTGGATGCCTGAATGCTGCTAGAGTTCTCAACAAGCTGCAGCTCTCAGCAAGACACACACTGGGACCAGGGAGAACTGGCATGCTGGAGAGTGTCTGGCTTTAACCTGGGACAAGTCTAGAAGAAGGAAGCTCCTAAATATTTAGTAGTGTATGCAACTTTCTGGTGAAACACATTATCAAAACACATTTTCCTTCCTCCTCAATACACATAATGAAAAGTCTTCATGAACCTAATGAAAACTCAAATGCTGGATTTGTGCAGCTGCTTTATCAAGCCATCAGCACATCAATAAAGACTTCAAAAAGTGTGACGTTTAATTTTTCTGCCCTCAAAACAACAAGTGATTGTTTGTTTGCCTTGTTTGCGTAACCAACAAAGCCGGGGTGCCACAGTTGCCTGGCTGCTGTGTAATTTCAGGCCCAAGGCTCAGCAGAGGCTGATTAACCAATCCATCTACCATATGTGCAAAAAGAAGCTGCCAGCTTCCTTCTCCGCAGGGGAAGTTGGCATCCATCACGGTTTGCGTGGAGGTGCTTTCCCAGCCTGCTGTGGCAGTGGCAGCTGGGATAAACTGGGGGCTTGGAACACCTTTTGGTGGTCTCACATTGAGCTCTGAACATGCCACTGGAATGTCTTATTTATATAAACAGCCCTCTGCAATGTGCCATTACACTAATGCTGCATTGTTTCCCATTTGGCTCCCAATGGCAGTGATTACAAGTTGCAATTTTATAAAACCATTTGCCACAAAAAGCAGATTTCAGGAATTAAGGAGGTTATATTGCCTATCAGCTTGCACTACCATGCACAATTACCAACACGTGAAAATCTTATCAGGGATTTTCTGCAGGATAACTATTACCACTCCTTTCTTATTTAAATTTATTCCTGGGTTTGTCTTCACTTCAGCAAAAATCTGTTTGAGCCAAAAGAAAAAAATTATCTACAGGACTTAAAACTGTGAAAAGATTACTGGCTACTCATTTTCACATGCAATATTAGCTTTCACTGGGAATGAAAACAGGTCAGTTATAATGCAAATGTCTAAAATGACAACATGGCTTCATCAACACAGTCTGTCCAAATTACTTGAAAATAATCTGCACAAGAATTGGGAATTGCTGCTTCATTTCTGAACGGGAAACATCCCTCCTGAGGACAGACACAAACTGCACTGAGAAGGGCACTCACTGTGTGCGTATAGAGCATGAATTGTACTTTTCACAGGTGGGCTGGTGATTTTATCCCCTGAGCTAGAGTGAGCTGTCACACAGGACATAACCAAGGCTACGATCAGACAAAACCAGAGATCGTGGCAGACTGACCTCACAAACAGCTGCCTGATTTTCTTCACCTTCACGTTCTAGGAGATCAACAAGGAGATATTCACCATAGGTTTCCTTCAGAGTCTCACTTTGAGGTGTCCAGATTAGCATGAGATCATCATAATCTTCCAGCCTACAAAAAAGAGATCAGGTAATATCCTAAGGCTCTGCCATCAGGAGGCCGTGATACTTCTGTTCTACTCCATTAACATATGGAAAAAATATTACAAATACTTGTTCCAAAGCCTGCACCCACAAATCACTTCACCTAGGACACATTCCCAGTGCACACTAAAGTGGGAGTCTCAGCACCAGAGAAACAACCACACCCAAAAGCCAGCAGAACCCACGAAAATCTGCACTGCTCAGTGGTGATGCTTCTCTTGCCTTAAGAAAATATACGGGAATCCCAGCTCAAAATTCTCCTGCCTCACTCTCCTACAACTGTAGTGGAGCACTCAGACAGGTCCCAGCCTACATGGATTTTTTATTTAAACAGGCAACAGAGACTCTTTCCCACTAGAGTGCTAGTCATACCCAGGGTCAATCTAACTCTGAATAAGAAAATCCAGCAATTTAACCACAACAGTGGTAGAATTCATCAGTCACCCATGCTGAGACTATGGCACAAAGGTGGGTGGCAAACCAGCTTTAGCACTCAACTGCTATCAATAACATGAAGCCACTTGTATTTATCTCTTGGAAAAATGCCAGAATTGAGCGGTGCAACCAAAAGCAGCAGAGAGGAACCTGCGGCTGTGTTGGGCTGCCAGAAGGAACAACTGCAACAAACTGCAGGGGAAACCCTCCCTGCTGCGGGCCGGGAGCAGGCGGCTACCTCGGCTACCACACCAACATCCCAGGAACACGCCGGGGGCCGGCGGAGCCCCGCGCGGTCTCTGCCGCCACCCCGCGGCCCCGCCAGGCACGGGCAGCGGCGCCGTCGCTTCGGATGCACAAACTCCTCATCTTCCTGCTCGGGAACCGGGACCGGCCCGCGGCGCTTCCCACGTTTGTCAGCACAAACGTGTGCTGCAGGGAGAACCTGGAGCTTCAAGAGCTTCCCAGCGTTTTGGGAAAACTCCTGTTATGTTCCAGGGACCCAGTGCTCAGGTAGGGAAGTGCCTGTATGCGATACCTGTAAGTTGGAGATCATTGTTCTGCACAGGCAAGAATCCAGAAACAATAAACAGATTCTCAGTGCTACTCTTTATGTGTGTCTGGATTTGGAAGGAGCCTTAAAGACAGCACATCTGGGCAAAAGAGGTTCTGTTTCTCATTGTATCAAACACTGTCCGAGTTCCTCAGCACTGCCTGACTCCAGCACAGGAGAGAGAGGTGGTCAGGGGGTCTCTGGATGCTTTTGCTGCTCCTGCACACCAGAATGGATGTGACCTCTGGGTGATACCACCTTTGTAACCAAGGCTAGGGATCCCTTGGATTCTGACCTTGCACCTGCCTTTTTTTTTTCCCCTCAACTAAAATGAAGCTCCAGCAACAATGAAAACTCCATAAAAACTTACAGTAAATCATTGCTTATCCCTCAAACCAAAATGGTTCCCCTCATCTTCTTCACAGGAGTATCCCAAGGGAAAATCTGCAGTGAGGTTTTCTATTATCAGAACATCACCACCTCAGCACAATTAATTAGTATAGCAAATCTGTTAATAAAATCTCAAACCTCAAAAAAACCAAAAAAAAAGAGGGGTAACAAAACAAGAGTGTATCCTAACTGAACCCTGTTATTTCATGGAGTCTGTAACAGACAGACACCTCCCCCAAATGGAACATTGTGCCAAGTGTTTTGAGTGCCCTGTGTCATTCTGCTCTGTGGGACACAGGACAAGATCACACACAAGGGTGCAGATGGCAGTTCCTGAAGACTGACCCTGTGACAGTCAATGGGACCCTGCACACACCCATTCACCTCCCTGCACACTACTCTGTAGGAGCACAACCATTTTGTTTATTCTGCTTTTAGTATCTTCCACCAGTACAATATTTAAGAAAGTAAGGAAACCCTCCCAGTAAGCTTTCCAATATAAAAACACCACAAAATTCCTCTACTGTGAGTGCAAGCACAGAGCTGCAAATTTGACTCTTGCCTACAGGGCACAAACCCAAGCATGGCAGGATCTAGACAAGACACCAGCAAGAACCTTCAACATCAAAGCTTAGTGGGCTGCATTCTGACACACTGCAACAGCTCACAGTGTAGAAGCAGACTAACTTTGAAATGGATGGTTCAATAAAGTATCAGTTTACAGCTGCTTTTCCCCCTCTGTAAACAGGGGAAGAGGGTACAGAGATTAGGTTAATCTCCTCTCACTGCCCCAGAACGTGTTGCTAGGCAGGTGGCTGCAGACAACATCCACAGAGGAGTCTCTAAGGGCTCCCACTGACTGTTACTATGGATGCCAGTGAAGCACAGGGGTGAATGCAGAGGGAAGGGAAAGGCAGAGCTCCTTCTGCAAACAGAAATTAGCCTTACCTGTTATCCACAGATGGACAACACTGAAGTATGAATTTTGTATCACCACTGTGTAATTTCAGAGGAAAATCAGTTTCCCAGTTAATTTTCTATTAATACCAAAGCCATCAGCAATTTTTACTTTTTATAACAAACTACAAAAATCCCAGACAAGATGGTAGCTCCTATCAAAAATATTTCTATGGCCTAAGTGACATTTCCAGTCACGCAAAAGAACATTTCAATTGACAATGTCCAATGACCACCAAAAAAAAAAAAAAGCTTAAATTGAAAAAAAAGACAAACATGATAGTTGAAACAAGACATATGGAAAGACTTTTAATCTTCAGGCATTAACTCACCTACTGATACCTTCTCTATGTAAAAGTCCATTCACTTAGTTCTAGGTGATAGACAACTCAAAAGAAACACTCAAAAAGCCTAACAATTGTACATTGAGGTAGTATGAGAGAGATTTTTAACATATTGAAATATCCAGAGCTACAGCAGGAAGATGTGAAGCAGCTAAGGTCAGGCCTCAGGCCTTTTTCTTAAAATGCTCATAAGTCGAGCAACAGGAGGAGCATAAGCTGCAGACTGGCTTCAGATCCATGTGGTAAAATTCAATATATGCAATAAAACATCTCAGACTGGCTTCTGTCAGAATGCAGCCCAAGCTGGCAGCATGAACCAGCCATAAATAAACAGTGTGGCTTTACCAATCAGACACATTCAATGTGGCATCACCATCTGCAGGCACTGGTCAGTACAGACCGCCCCCCCCAAATCCATACCATGTGCCAGAGACTGCAAGGAATACACTTTTTCCTTAAACTTCAGTTTCCACTGCAGGCATCAGAAATGTCAATTTAATCACCACTCTGCTACCTAGCCTCAAAGAAACACTTATTTTTACTACCTGCAAAAACTCCAGAATAAATCAGAGTTAAATCAAACTACTGCTTCATAAAACATTACCCTACCAGCAGTGAAGAGAGCAACAAGTAACCCAAAATTCGATGGATACATGTTCTATTTCAACCACACTACAAGGAAAACAACAACAGGAAAATCACCAGGCCCCTGGGTCAGAAACTTGGCATTTCTCACATCCTGGATGCAATGCTGGCACAGGCAGAACACACATGGCAGGAAAAACCAAGAGTGGCAACAGCAGTCTAATTCAGCAGATCACAGAATAAACATCACTGACAAAAAATAAGTCTTCCTACATTGTGAGAATCTATAAGATTAGAGGATTTTAGGAAAGTTGGGAAAAAGAAAAGCCTCAGAGACAGCAAGGATAGTGAAATGGTAAAGCAGCAGAAAATATATATTGGCAGTAGCGAAGATGTGAGAAATAGAACAAGAAAGCTGTGTAGTTTGGCTTTCTAAGTTGCAAAAGATATATTTTAGTAAATATTTAGAAAGTTAAATATGAATGGGGCTCTGTGCACTGTCTTTTACAAACAGACCATTGTAAGAGAGAAAAAGCTGCTATTGTTTTAACCAAAACTGTGTGTGCTTCATGTAGTTGGATAGAACTACTGTCAATATGCTTTTGCTCTATGTAATTAGCTGAAACTAAGTCTGAGATTGTCTTATAGTATGTTGCAACATTAAGTTTCCTCGGCCTGCTGTCTGGATAGCGAGCTGCTCGCATCAATCCATTGTCATAGCCACGTAATGAGACTGATGCTTCTTAAATAAAAAGCTCACAACACTATTCAGATGTGGTCCCATTCTGGTCATACCTGTATATAAACTGCCAGAGTCACTACATAGCTAACTAGCATTCACAAAAATACATTTCGCAATGAAATAGAACAAAACCAGCATAATCCTGGAACTACCTAGTTTGGTTATCACAGAAAACCAGAGCAGCCAAGTGAAGCTACTGATGCTGCAAACCAAAGAAGGAAAAAGCTTCAGTTTCCCCCAGCCAGATGTGCTCAGGGAAGCAGAAGCAAGGAGCTGCGTTACCTCGCTTGGCGCACGTACAGCCGTGGGTGACACCGATGCCTCGGGCATGCCAGCAAGGTGAAGCGTCTCTCCATGGGTGAGCCTGGAACAGGCACCATCCTTTCAAAGACATTCCTCACATCCAGCTCTGAATGCCTAAAACCTGTCAGGGAAACAGAGAAACTTCATTATGCAAACTTTAAATTAGCAGCAACACTGTCTGAGGAAAAAGGAGTTTCAAACTTAAACTACAGATAGTAAAATGCTCCAAGTCTTTTAAGTTAGGCAATGAGGCTGAAATGACAGCAGCACAGATGTGTGAGAATCATCACCAAAGTCATCTAATTAATCCAGCATTCCAAACTTGAATAAGCTTCAAAGCAATCAGAAATTGGTAGAAAACAATCCCTATCAGAATAATACAGTCAATTCTCTATGCCTTTGGAGAACCTCTGTCAGGACTCCATGCTGAAGGAAAGCTGATGCTGGTTGCCAGGGTGGATTTGACAAAACCCTTAATTCAGGCCCTGTTTTCTGTAGTTGACACACCACTACAGTCTTTTAGAGTGACTTGGAACCAACATGTCTAGAGGCCAGCATATCAGAAAAGTTCCAGCTCCCTTTTCAGCTCAATTTAGTGCATGGTTGGTTTATTAGACGGAATTCAGGACGAAAATTCCACATCTGGTGCTGTTCTCTGATTAACACGTGTATTCTCTACCTTTGTATCTTTATTCTAGAGGAAATAATCTGAGTTTCCTTCCATGTCTCCAGCCGCCCCTCTGAGCCTCACCAAAGTGTCTTCTTCCAACCTGCACTAGCTTGGCTAAGAGAAAGTGCCCAATTTCAAATCTCTTGGCTCTATTCAACCAGAAATCTTCACAAAACTTGTAGGTATTGACTTTTGAGACCTTTACTCCTTTCTGATTCTGGCAAATTTAAAGATTGCAGGGGATGGACAGATTGCTGAATGGCTGCTGGAGTGAGCATGGAACCACAGGTATCTCTTGCACATGGGATCTTCACAAGAAGATACCTTTAGATTATGTTTTTCACGTGTCTAGAAACTGATAACTGTTCTCAGTATTAAAAAAAGAACACCACAACAAGCTCACAGTGCATATTAATTAGGTTTGCAATTGCTTTTACTTCAAGAATAAAACAGTTTTAAGCTCTTACCTAACCTCTCCGCAGATGGTACAAAGAGAAGTATAAACTGCAGTTCTGGCAGTAAGAGGAAAGCTTTCCTAGACAAAGAACAAATATATTCAGTCTTTCATTATTACACCCATCAATGACAGACAGCAGCTAGCTTTTTTAGTATTTTTTTTCTCTAATGTCTCTAACATTCCTTCATAAGTCCACGTGGCTCCACACTTAAACCATTTCTGACAAACAAGATAATGTGAAATTTATCTGGGTAATTTTGACTGGTTTTTCCTACCTTATTTCTTTCAAATTTCCCAATCTTTACACTTCAAACATTCTCTTTTTTTTATAGCAGTTTCCCAGTGGTGAAATATTTAAGATATCAGGCCTCTGCTGGCAGATCTCTGACAGGGCATCTGGATGAGACTGCTTGAGTTGACAGACGTGATTTGACAGCAGGAGAGGGCACGTGCCTCACTACCCAAGGCTAGACAGGAACTCACCTAACAATTTCTTGGGAACATCCAGCTCCATAATCTTCCTTTGCCACAAAGAGATGCACGAAGAGCGTGTTCAAAGGCTACAAAACAAGGAGTGAAAGTCTCCACACCATGCAGCTCATGTTTATTCCATCAGCCCAAGTATTAGTATGCATATACATTTCCAGCATACACAATCTGCACTCAAGGAACAGCAAAATAGACATAAGTGACATCAAAGCATGTGTGGGTAAAGTTATATTATTGAAGTGCTTTATATGATTTTTATATGATTTTGTGCTTCTGCAACATTTTTTTCTTTCTACTCAGTTTACTATTGTTTGACTGCAATATACATCATACATTTTGTATTGAACAGTATTAATTCTTGACTAACAACATGGAACTACATTAACCATGTGTCTAACAAAGACATTCTTTTTAGATTGAAAAAAAAAAAAAACCCTCAAACCAAAAGGTCACCTGCTTCTCATAATCCTAAAGTGGTTTTTCTTTAAAGGTATTAAGAAAAATTACATATTTTAAGAGGACATTATTAGACACACAAATACCAGGCAGAAACAGGGCAGACTAACAGACACCTTTATCTTGTGCACCTCCAGTAAACATGGAAAACCCCTGTGCTGGAATGGCAAGGGCTATTAAATCAGCTGCTCTCTAGCATATTAATTACAAGTGCTGGGTCAGTGAAGGTCTGCCTGTAGATAAAAATACTTTAAATGGAAAACCTGAGATCTTCTGAATAGTATAATATTCAATTAAAACACCATAGCTAGAGGCACCAACAAACTTCAGCAATTTAAGAGCAAGAATGAGTTCAATAGAGGCTGCAGTACATGGATCAGCATCAGGACAACAAGCTATTGTAACAAACATGCAAAGACATCCCTAAACATCAGGCAGTTTGTGTTTTTAGAAGCAAAGGGAAGAAATAAAACAAATATATTACTGTTGAGGTCTGAGAGGACACCAAGTAAACTAGATGTGGACCACAACTGTTTCTGAATAGTGTTGGTAACCAGAAAATCCAGTAAAGAAGCATCTTCACTTATTCCTTTCTGCAAGCCAATTCCCACTTCCAAGCCTGAAATTAGTTCTGTACTCTAGGAAAAAGCCAGGTCAACTATACATGACAGAATTCCTATGTTCAGATGACCTCAGTTTTGAAAAGCACACCTGCATGGATTTAACCTAGAGTTTACCAATGACATCTCAAGTTATACCCCAGAAAACATTCAGAGCTTCTGCCAATGCAGAAACATAAAACACTAAATCTTCTACACCTCCTTTAGCAAATAAACTCCATTCTAGAAAAACAGAATGCTGTCTCTTTCAAGGTATTTTTCACTACTGGTTCTGGGCAGTAATTAATTTTTCTTGTCTTTTCTCTGTAGGGCCCTACAATAGATCCCACAGAGCCACCAGACAGCCTGAGGGAGATCACAGCACAGCAGAACCCCCAGAGCAGCTGCAGCTGTACCCTGAATGAAGTGGCTGCCCACAAAGTGCTACTCAAGGGACAAACAAAGTCCATTACAAGGAAATCACAGGTCCTTTTTGCACGCTCCCCTTGGCTGCACTGGTGGCGTTTCCTTTAAGAGCACACATTTTCAAACAATGTTTTTGTCAGTTTACCTCCAAGCCATTGCTTAACATCACAGAAGACCCTGGGCAACTGATGAACAAAATGCCCAGAGATAACTGCAGCACTGCCAACACCTTATTATGGCACATGCTGCACACCTTATGAGTGCTTGGTGTTTCACATTTTCTGTATTTTCTCAACAATCCCACAATCTAGTTCCCAGCTGGACTTGGTGATGGGGGAGCATTTGAGTGCTAAACTCCTAAGGGCCTGTTTGTAGTCTGTAGATCCTACCAGAAAGTCACAAGCTCCCCCAAGCAGCAGTCTCCCCACCAGCACTGAACAAGTTCACTGCAGAACTAAAGCTCCCCTTGCCAGCACGAGGGTTTGACAAGGACTCCATCACCTTCTGTATCCTGAATGCCTCAATTCTACTGGAAACAGAGTGTGGACACCCATGTGTATTTTCCATACCTGAGCCTTAAATGAAAGCTCAACTAAAATCACACAATTTACTTACAGTGCACTTATCGTTGGTGTAGTTTTTGTGCAGGAATGGTTCCCATTCAGCCTGATCAGTGATATTCCAATTTGGATAGTCCAGAAAGGCAGCATGGGCTATAACCTCATTCTTCTCATTGCAGATTGTCAAAGCAAGATTTGATAATTCTCTATGAAAACAATTCAATTTTGCACAAGTTGAAGAAGCTCCACATAGAAAAGAGACTGACTGTGAATTTAGCCTGCTGGAACAGCAAAATTAGCCATGTTCAAGAGGGTTCCCAGGATCAGGCCTCAATAAAACTTCATCACCCACATGTTAACTTGGAATTGTTGCTTCAGTTCCACATATTTGTGTTCTAACACTATAAAAATTCAGGTGGATTTTCAAATCCTCAATCATATTAGTAAATTTGAGATGCAAGAACTTAAACATTCCCTTCCATCTGTATGGTTCTTCACACCTCTCTTTTCCCCCAAACAGCTGTTATCCGGGATTTTTGCTATTAAGGGGGAAAAACGTAAGTGACCCACCAGTACCTGTCTGTCACACAGCCTATCTGCTGACTGTTTTTTCTCAACAGCATTTCTTCTGAGCTTTTATAAAAGGAAGCTAGTATAGAATTAAACCTTGTCCACCATGGCAGAGACCCAGGTTTGCACAGTCATGCATGTGACAGACATGAAAGTAGATTTTCTTTCCATTTTTAGAAACAGCACAAAAAGTCATTATATCACACCATGTCAAGGCTCAGAATGTTTTCTGCCATTTTATGTGCAATTTCCTGAAAGGTGACAACCCAAAACACCATTACTTACAAGAGGTAAGTGACATCAATCCTTCCGAAGAGGTCTTCTGTGACAGGGCTGAAGAGGCTGATAATGCCTGGGACATCATGCGACTCTGTCCTTCTGGCAGTGAGCACATCTGTATTTCCCCTTGAGGAGGTTACTGTGGCCATCCCACCAGCCCTGAGAACCAAGGAAAACACTGCTAGCCCCAGCCATCCCCTGCCCAACACTTCAGGGGAGTTTTCATAACTCTAAATTGGAGCAGAGTCTATGGATTTGGTGCCTGGTTCCTGCATATCTCCACACAGATATGCACTGCCTGAACTGCAGCAGGCAATCACTCCTACGGTCTGGATCCTACAGAAGAAATTAATTTTAATAGGCTACACCTGCTTTCCTGTTTATTCATTGGCATGCTAACCAGCTCATCACCAAGAACTTCAAACTCAAAGGACTTCAGTGGGAGGCTCAGCTGCAAACAATCAGGGACAGAAAGTCCCGATTAAACAGCAGCTTCAGGTGAGTTAGCTGCATTTTATCCAAAACTGCTCATCGAATTTCTCTTCGGGTCAACAGCAGGGCTTAAAATTCTGAAGGAATTCAAAGTTCTGTGGCTATTCAAAGTTCTACTGCTTTCCTATACATCACCACTCTGCCAAACACGACAGCCACTTCCAACAGTGACTCCAAATGCAGATGCTCAGTTATTAGGCACCACAATTCCTAACTAAAGTGAAAAACCAAAAGAAAGGCAGATTTCACACCTTTTAAATAGAGTCACATGCACTCCTACCTCTTCCACAGACAAACAGGACATTCCAGCGCGGGTCCTGAAATTAACCTGAAGCAACACATCCCGTGCAAACAGGCGTCAATTTAAAACACGAAAACTAACATGAACTTTAACAGATAGAGTCACATGCACCCTGCATCTTTCACAGACAAACAAGACATTCCAGCGCGGGTCCTGAAATTAACCTGAAGCAACACATCCCGTGCAAACATGCGTCAATTTAAAACACGAAAACTAACATGAACTTTAAAGGGCCATTCGCCGCACTAAGATGACTTCAACTGAGGAAAACCGCTTGCCACATTTTCACAGTCGATAGTTTAACTTGACGCAAAAAAACCAAAAATACACCCGCATCTCCGCCGGCTCCCCTAAACGCTCCCGCAGGCAGAGAAAGCAGCACTTTTACAGTGAAAATGTACCATTCTCGTAAGGAATGCGCTGTTCCTACAGCCACTCCTGCACTGGTCCCGCGGAGCGGCATCCCAGGGACACCCAGCAGAAGGAGCAGAGGAGGGCGATCCCCTCCCGAACTTAGAGCAGTTCCCTCCCGCCGCCTCACACAAACGCTCTCTTGAAGCATAAGCAAGACTTCATGCGGATTTTTTTCGTTGTTTGCAGCCCATACCTCAGGAGGGCTGTGAAGAGCCGCGGGAGGCTGATGCGGGCGGCTCTTGAGGGGCACCCCCCGTGGCGCGAGGCGGGGAGGGGCCGGACTGAGGCGGGGCCGGGGGCTGTACCGCGGGATAGGGCGGGGGCTGGACACCGGGGTTGGGCACAGAAGCTGGACACCGAGGGCTGGACACCGGGGCTGAACACCCTCGCTGTCCATGGACACCCCCGAGGCGGCCTCACGGAGCCCCGGGCGCGAACGATCCCCCCTCAGGCGGGCGGGCCACGCCCACGCACGCGAGCAGCCCCACACCGCCGAGCCGCCAGGAGGCGCCCCGCGGAGCGCGGGCACAGCGCCGGGCACTCACCTGCCCTCTCCCCGTCCACAGAGCGCCCCAAGGACAGGAAAGACGGGGCAGATGGCACAGATCAGCCCGCGGGCGAGACAGACCGAACAGGCGGTCCCACGGACGGAACGGACAGCCCCGCCGCCGCCGCCGCTGCCGCCCGGGGGTCGCGTCGCCGTTACCGCGGCAACGACGCGCGGGCGGCGCTGCGTGAGGTCAGGGGTGCCGGGGCGGGGCCTGCGCGCGCAGCGGCGGCAAGATGGCGTCCACGGCGGCTGGGAAGCAGCGCATCCCCAAAGTGGCCAAGGTGGGCGGCGGGGAGCGCGGCGGGGACCCCCCGGGACCCCTCCATCCCCCTCGGTCCCCACTCGCCCCGGGCCGTCGTGTCCCGGCGCCGGAGGAAGTGGATGGTCTCGGTGCTGCGTTAGGAAACGTGAGCTGAGCCCCCCCTCCTTGTACTTGCCTTGCAGGTGAAAAACAAGGCACCCGCCGAAGTTCAGATCACAGCGGAGCAGCTGCTGAGAGAGGCGAAGGAGAGGGAGCTCGAGCTTCTGCCACCGCCCCCGCAGCAGAAGATCACAGATGTTGAAGAGCTAAATGATTATAAACTCCGGAAGAGGAAGGTACTGTAAAAAAAGCCAACAAACTGGTTTGATCTCAACATTTACATAAAGTACTGAAATTCCATTGTTTTTAACTTAAACAAGATGTAGTCCATATTGCTGGTGGACTTTCCAGGTGGACACCAATTCTTTAAAACCCTTTTTTCATGCTACTCTTTAGCAAAACCTGCAATTTGTAGATGTGTTGCTTGACAAAATCTGGATGCAAGCAACATCTCCCCCATGCCTATGTTCAGAACACTGAAAGGGTAATTATTTACACAATTAATTGGTGTTTTTTGCATTACCAGCTGTATCTTGCCAGCTGCTATAAAAACACTAACAAAAAAAAGTAAATAACATTTCAGTAATGTTGAGTTATAAATCTTTAGAAGTAATTGTTTTGCTTGTGCAGATTTACCCATGGTTTTGCTTGGCTTTTTGCTTTGAAAATGCCTAAGCAAAGCAACCATATTCCTAATGGTTATTAGAATAGCCCATAAGCTATTTTTGATGTTAATGGTCTGCAGAAGGATTTCTGACTTACAGGTGTAACTTTCCCCTCAGACTTTTGAAGATAACATAAGAAAGAACAGGACTGTTATCAGTAACTGGATAAAGTACGCACAATGGGAAGAAAGCCTGAAGGAAATCCAGAGGTAACGATGATGCAGGCATCTCTTAGAACCCTTTTTAGACACACACCAAAGCCTGGGAGGCACATTTTACCTTCCCTGTCCTCATGTTTTCCAGAGCCCGTTCCATTTACGAGCGTGCCCTGGATGTGGACTACAGGAACGTCACCCTCTGGCTGAAATATGCCGAGATGGAGATGAAGAACCGCCAGGTCAACCACGCCCGGAACATCTGGGACCGGGCCATCACCACCCTGCCCAGGGTGAACCAGTTCTGGTACTGTGCCTGAGCAGTGAGATCCCCTTCTGGCCCCAGAGACCCCCCGTGGGGTTATGCAGATTATCCTGCTTCTCCAAGTCTTCTCCTAGTCTGAAAAAAAGTGGAGGAAGGCTGAAGTTTTGGAAAGGTTTTGTACTTTTGAAGCGGCAGGAGCCTTGGGGGAGAAGGATGTTTGTGTGCCTGGATGCTGCCAGTCACTGCTGTGCTTACAGGCATTTCTGGGGTGGGAGGAAATAGCTGAGGGATGCTCTTAGGAAGCACTCCAGAACCCCTGAATGGACGTGTTCAGCATGTGATGGCAGAACCTCCACCTCCTTTGCCCAGGTACAAGTACACGTACATGGAGGAGATGCTGGGGAACGTTGCTGGGTCACGCCAGGTGTTTGAGCGGTGGATGGAGTGGCAGCCAGAGGAGCAAGCCTGGCATTCCTACATCAACTTCGAGCTCAGATACAAGGAGGTGGACAGAGCACGAAGCATTTACGAGAGATATATCCTTTTCAGAGCCTCATGACTCCTGCCTAGGTTAAGATTTCCATTTCCTTCCCAAGTATTCCATGTCCAGCAGTGTCCCTGTGGTGTGCTGGGAATGAGCCACCACCCTGGGAGCCAGCAAGAGGTGTTAAAAGCATGTTTAGGGAAAGCCTCCAGTGGCTGTGGGTCCTGCCACAGCAGTGTCTGTTTAACTGCACTGCCCATCCATCGTTTGTTTCAGGTTTCTCCTCACATTTTCCCTGACCCTTATCCCTTTTTAAGTTCGCAGTAAGGCGCAAAACCTTTTGCGTGCTTATACCCGTCAGCGTCTTCTTCCCAGCTGCATTTATTGCTCCCCACGTGTGCCGTGCTGGGAGATGTCCCTGGGAAGAGCACAGCTGGGGATGTGCCACTCAGGCAGCGCTGTTTCTTTAACAAGAGCTGCACTTGTCCTCGTTCACCCCGACGTGAAGAACTGGATCAAGTACGCGCGCTTCGAGGAGAAGCACAGCTACTTTGCCCACGCCAGGAAGGTCTACGAGAGGGCAGTGGAGTTCTTCGGGGAGGAGCACATGGATGAGCACTTGTACGTGGCCTTTGCCAAGTTTGAGGAGAACCAGAAAGAGGTAAGATGTTCTTGGTAACGCATCTGAGTCATGCCAGTGTTTCTCCCTGAGGATCAAAACTGCAGGCATTTAACGTTCACTGCAATACTCGCAGTTGCCAGCACCTCGTGACTGTAGTCTGAGTTAGGGAGACAGTTTTCTGCTCACCTCTAGTTGCCTTTTCAATAAAATGTGCTCTAGGGGAGATCTGCCAAGCCCAAGACCAACAGCATTGGTTCAAACCTGTATCCTCAGACTGGAGTTTATGGGCCTGCATGATAGAAAACTGGATGTTTTTCACATTCTCTAAGGTTCCCAGGCTGTTATGAAATTGAAGACATTCTGTGAACCCCAAACCACAACCTTTTAAAGTGGTTTAAATATTCTAAGCCTGTAAATGAATAAGAGATGATGGGGGCTGGCATTTTCAGGTTTATTTTTTCCCCCTCAAAATTTACTCTTCAGGGAGATCTGTGTTAGTCCTGTTCTAAAACAATTGCTTACCTTAGGATGTCCCACAGTTTAATATTCTATTAAATATTGCCAAAAACTCATTGAAAAACTATCAGGGAGGACAGAAACTGCTTTGTAAATATTTTTCAAATGATATTTAATATTTTCAGTTTGAAAGAGTGAGGGTTATCTACAAGTATGCCTTGGATAGAATTCCAAAGCAGGACGCCCAGAATCTCTTCAAGAATTACACCATCTTTGAGAAGAAGTTTGGAGACAGGAGGGGAATTGAGGACATCATTGTCAGCAAGAGGAGATTCCAGTATGAGGAGGAAGTGAAGGTATGTGGATCAGGTACCCTCCAGGCTCTCTGTACAGCCAGCTGGTGCTTAAGGGACACGAGTATTTTGTGATATCAAGGCTGATGAGTTTCTAGTTACCCTTGAAAATCAGTCCAAAAAACCACCAGGGGAATGTTCATTTTAGAGCCAGAATTCCATCCCTGGGGAAGAGAATGATATCTGCATTCACTGCTTTTTTGGTTTCTGCTTTCTAATCTGGATTGTGCAGGTGAGGGTTTTGGATTGAGCTCAAGGCTTGGTACCCTTAATGATAATGCAGTTTAGCTTGTAGTTACTGCTGTTAGGAAAATTAATCCACAAACATCAGAGGTTTATGTCCAAAAGGAGACAGAGGAGTCCTTTTACTTTATTTGAATAAAGGGAGAGGCCATGGGGCATTCCCCTGGGATCTCTCAAATTTTTGGAGGATGCAGCCTCCCTTTTTATCCCAATTTCCTGGCCATATTTCCCTTCTCTCTTTCCCCATTGGCTGAGGTACTTGAGAGGTTCAGACTTCCTGATACCCCTGATACCAAAGATTTCCCTCTAATTTATAACCCTCCCTTTTAATTTTTAATTGATATGGAATTTGGGGATTTTTCTTCCCCATTGTTTCTTTCATCTTTCTATGTCGAATTTCATTTATCAGCAACCCTGAAGTTTATTTGTAAAAGCAAATATCTTTTTCCATTCATCAATCAGTGGAATCCTTCCCATTGTTTCTTTTACCTCCCAGTGCTAGTTTTACCTACCAGCAGACCCACAGCTTGTTTGTAAAGGCAAATCCTCTATTCCTCTCACCACGTAAGTTAGGGAATAGCCATTACAGGACACCTCACCTGTGCATAAATACCTTTTTGTGAGAAAACACCTGTGCCACACCTGTCTGCAGTTCAGTCCATTCTGCACACTTCATCGCTCCTCATCCCTTCTCACGCTTTACTTGAATTGCCTTCATTGAGACAACGCTGAGGGCAAAATAAAAACAAAACCACCGGCATCCCCAAGACTGACAGTTTTTGTTAATATTCCAGTGATCTGTTTTAAAGGGGAAATTCTGCCTAAGTAAAGGAATGAGGCTCTGTTGTTTTAGTGACTTTTTGTTTGCTGTTGCCCCTCTGCCCTGTCTCTGGAAGGCAAACCCCCACAACTACGACGCGTGGTTCGACTACCTGCGGCTGGTGGAGAGCGACACGGACGCCGAGACCGTGCGCGAGGTGTACGAGAGAGCCATCGCCAACGTGCCCCCCATCCAGGAGAAACGCCACTGGAAGAGGTACATCTACCTCTGGATTAACTATGCACTCTATGAGGAGCTGGAGGCAAAGGCAAGTAGTGGCAATTCGGGGTTTCCCTTTCTCTGTGGTAAATAGCTGCTGATGTTTTTTAATAGGAAAACCGAGAACTAAGTGTTCTCTGTGTTACTGGTTTTGTGTAACGTGTTATGGGATTTACTATTTAAATAAAGAGAATTTTTCATCTTCTCTTAGGTCACACATGATATACACACACGTGATCAGGGTTTAAGAAGAAAGAAGTTTTTTATTCTGCACATTCTCCAGCTTATATATTCTTAACGAAGCGTGATCTTAAGTCATTAACTATATTACCATAATTTATTATATTCATTAGTGCAAAGCAATTAGCATCAATATAATTGGCAAAAGTTTTACAGAAATTTAATAAGGCACCTATACGCATCTACTTATGCACGTAGTTTAGCTTACAAAAATGTTCATGTATTTTTTCTAATCTGTTT
This sequence comes from Onychostruthus taczanowskii, assembly GCF_017590055.1. Classification (NCBI taxonomy): domain Eukaryota; kingdom Metazoa; phylum Chordata; class Aves; order Passeriformes; family Passeridae; genus Onychostruthus; species Onychostruthus taczanowskii. The sequence continues at coordinate 5,410,459 of NW_024503124.1, forward strand.
CCATGTTGATGGCTTTGTCTTCTTCTTTGCTATGGATACACTCGAAAATCACCAATTGTTATTTCTTCTATTAACTCAGCTTTGCTTGCAGGCCAGCTCTCAAGGCCTTCCATACTCTTCCAGTTTTCCCTCCTGTGCATAAGGGAAGGAAAAAAACAAACTTGTTTTACCCCAATTCATTCAGAAACACACTGGTAACAAAAGCAGGAGTGGGGATTTCTGGTGGCCCTGGCTGAACTGCCCATGCAGACTGGCTGTTGCCTGAACTTGTGAAATGGTTTTATAGTTAACAAAATCTGTTTGTGAAGCAGCCACGTTGTTGCTATTGTGACCTTAGAGGCTGTGCAAGTATTTATTGGAACATTAGAGCTGCTCTTAGTAGAAAACACCTGTTCAGTGTCTGTAAAAGGAAAAGACTTATTTTTCCTCCTACAACTGGGACACTCCTTGTTTTATTGTCGGCTTCCTAGCACTGAACCTTGCTTTGAAAAGGGTGAGTCTTGTTGATTCAGAAGCTACCACCTTTGAATTGTGCACACTAAGTACATAAGCGTTGCTGATTCTAATCAGCTTGACTTAGATACTGTTCTGCAGTTTTGCAGTCACTGCAAGATTCAAATTCAGCATGATCTCAGCAGTGAACAAAATGTTTTACGTGCTGCCTGTTCTTACAGGATGCAGAGCGAACCAGACAGGTGTACCAGGCATGCCTTGAGCTCCTGCCCCACAAGAAGGTATGGCTTCTCCATCAGTTTGGCTTGAGTTTTGGGTTAAAATGCCCTAGATAAGATCCTTTAGTTCTCTTACCCTGTTGTTCAGGGGTGTAAGCTGCTCCAAACGCTGCTAGTGGGTTCATGAATACTTTGCTTAAAACTTCAAGTATCCCAAGTTTCTCCAAACGTCCACCTTCCAGAGTGGTTTTCAAGCCAAAGTGCAAGATGTCTGTAATTTGCATCACAGAGGGAAACTGCAGGGCAAGCACTGGTGTCAGGAGACCCTCATACATGAGACACAAGGGTTTTTCCAGTATTTTCAAATTACTAAGTAGTTACTAAGTAGACCTTAAGAAGATGACATTGCACATAGTCAGAGAATAGGGAAGACCACTTAGATTTTGCTTGCTTGCATTTCTCCTCACAGGATCAGTTGTACCTGCTCACAGCCCAGTCTCTTGTAGGGCACTTGAGGCTCTGCTTAACTGGGTTAACACCTTTTATAGCATCCAGTGGCCCCGTGGCTACGTTTGACAAAACAGCTGTCAGGTCTGTCTTCCCCATTACAGTCGGTCTTCAAGGCTGATTGATTGGGTTTTTTTTGGTTTTTTGGGAGGGGGGGTTGGGTTTTGGTTTTTTTTTTTTTTGTTTTGGGTTGTTTTTTTTTTTTTTTTTTTTTTGTTTTTTGGTTTTTTTTTTCTTTTTGCTTGTGAACTTTAACTAAAATATCCCTGTGGCCAAACCCTTACAACTGCATTGCCTTGGAATGTCAGAAAATCCTTGTTCATGTTCTTTTTCTAGTTTGTCATTTATTATGTCATCTGAGTGTCAGATTAATCTCTAGTTATTAAGAGCTGATCAGCTATTAATTGATCCAGCAATAGCTTACGTTTTCCCAGTTGATGATTGGTTTAAAGACTTATTTCCTGTGGTTTAAAAGACTTCTGTCCTGGTCATTTTTGCTTTCACCCCAATATATTGTCCTGTCATAGAGGCTGTTTTAGATAATGAACCCTAAACCTTTCAGCAGGAAAACACTGAGATCAAATGAGATATGACTGCTACTGCAGGTAATCTTGTATAGACAGAATGCTTATTTTTTTAAGTAATGTGTACAGTATTATATATTCACTTTCCAGCCTAAATAGCACTTTGTTCTTTTTCTTCCAGTTTACATTTGCTAAAATGTGGCTGCTGTATGCACAGTTTGAAATTCGCCAGAAGAACCTCCCCCTTGCCAGAAGGGCTTTGGTAAGCTTTTGTCAGAGCCATAATTGACTTCACTAACTAATAGTAACACAGGAATGGCATTAAAAGATCTTAAATTGTCCTTTTTAAATTGCTGATTTAATCCACTTAAAATAAAGCATCCAAGAAGTCTGCAGGGGCCAGCATTTACTGTCATGTATGATTTAAAAAGAAATGTAGCTTGTTCTGATGAATTAGCCCCGGGCAGAAAGGACAAAGTGCTGCTCTGAATGCAGAGCACCCACATCAGCTCAGTGCTCTTACAAGTTCTTAGCTGCTGCTGATGACTTACAGTGATACTTGTTCTAACAAGAGTGCTTTAAAAAGCGTTGTAGATGAATGGGAGGTTTGCCTCTAGGAAACTGGGACCTGCCAGACTGTGTGCCAGTCCCAGCTGCTGACAGAAGCAATCACAGGGACTTCAGGCAGGCTCAGGAGCTGCTGAGCAGGTTCACTCTGAATGTCACCACGAGGGGACAGCAGGGTGTGATGGGGCAGCAAGAAATGGCATCTTTTGAAATGAAAAACTTCCTTTCCTTGCAGTTCAGATATTTGTAGTAAGCTCAGGGATAGCATCAGGCATGTTGAGAGAAAGCCAGTGTTGGTAGCAGTTGGGGTGGTTTGACTTTCAAGAGCAAACTGATGGGGTTTCCACCCAAACAGTGATAGGGGGCACATGGAGAAGAACTGAGCATATTCTGAAATACCAGTGCCATCTGCAGAGCTGGAGGCCCATAACAGATAATCCCAAGTGGTGGTTTCCTTCATTTTTCATAAATTCCAAGGTACTAAACATGTAGGAACGTTGTGCAGGAGAACTGTGGTAAGGGAATTCTATCTCACATTACCTCACATTGGCTTGAGGGAAGAGAAGCCACATTACTTAGTAAACAATACTTGTCTATAGAAGTGACTCCAAGGCCAAGTTCACTACAGCCTGTCTCAGGCATGCCCATTCTTAACTCTTTTTTTAGAGTTTCCCAGGCTAAGAATGTAGAACTGCCTCTCACAGCTTGGCTCAGGACAGACAGTTTTCTTCAGAGACTGAGGCGTATCAGAAAGAAAATACTTTGTAAAGACTTTATTCTCCACCTGTCCATTGCTGCCAGCCAGCAGGCAGGGTTGGACAGCCATTCTCTGTACCAGGAGGAACAGTGTGGGGCCACAGTTTGTTTGGTTTTTGTTGTTAGATGCTTGGGAGCTGCTTACCTGGCAGGCTGGTACAGACTGGTACTGTGCTTCCTTCAGGTGCTCAGCTGAGGAACCAGGGTAGGTTCCACTCACACTCCATGGGGAGCCCACATTCTGTAAAAGAATGAGAAGTGACAGATGTCTTCTGCTTCCCAGACTCCTGGTCTGTAAAAGATGACAGATGTCTTCTGCTTCCCAGGCTCTCTGTGTTCGTGGGTGCTCATTTGTTCTCCAGACACTGGCTGAATTTACTACTACCCCTGAACAAGCTGAATAAACAGTGCAAAAAACCAAGTTGTAGTTCAAACACTTAGAAAATCGAGTGGGGGTTTTATTTTCCTGCAAGATCACTAAGGGTTTGGTTTTTTGCTTAGTTGTTTTTTTTTTTTTTTTTTTCCAAGGAAAGCGAACCCGCCGCCCCCGTCCCCGCCTTTTGCGTAACAGGGCACATCCATAGGTAAATGTCCAAAAAACAAACTGTTTAAAGGTTACATCGAGCTGGAGTTACAGCTGCGCGAATTTGACCGTTGCCGAAAGTTGTATGAAAAATTCCTGGAGTTTGCTCCAGAAAACTGCACGTCCTGGATTAAGTTTGCTGAGCTGGAGACCATCCTTGGGGACATTGACCGTGCCCGGGCCATCTACGAGCTGGCTATCGGCCAGCCCCGGCTGGACATGCCGGAGGTGAGCAGGGAGGGGACTCATTCTAAGGGTTTTGTTGCACTGGGTGGCTGATGAGCATTCAGTAATCCACCAGATGAGACGTGAAGTGAAGGCTGAGTGGTTGATGGGCACCAGGTGTGGTGCTGCTCAGCACTAATCCCAGCCTGTGCCACCGAACACCCTGAATCCATATTGTGTTTGCGGGGATCCCTGTGGAAGGGAGGAATGATACATCTGACTCCATGTTCTCAGAAGGCTAATTTATTACTTTATGGTACTATATTATATTAAAGAATACTATACTATACTAAAGAATGCAGAAAGGATACTTAGTGAATGCTAAAAAGATAATAATGAAAATTCGGAACTCTTTCCAGAGTCTTGACACAGCTTGGCACTGATTGGCCAAAGAGTGAAAATAACTCACACCAGAATCCAATGAAACAATCACCTGTGGGTAAACAATCTCCAAACACATTCCACACATGAGCACAACACAGGAGAAACAAATGAGATAAGAATTGCTTTCTCTGAGGCTTCTCTCTGCTTCCCAGGAGAAAAATCCTGGGCGAAGGGATTTTTTCAGAGAATGTGAATGCCACAGATCCCTGAACCTTTTCTCGGGGAAATTTTACCGTTATCTGTTCTTTTCCCCTCCCAGTGAGCTAAGGAATGGACATAATGAGAGGCTTCTCTGTTGCAGGTGCTTTGGAAATCCTACATTGACTTTGAGATTGAGCAAGAGGAGTATGAGAAGACCAGGAACCTTTACCGGCGGTTGCTGCAGCGCACCCAGCACGTCAAGGTGTGTGTGGGCACCCAGCACACAGAGCCAGCCCTGAGCTTGGCCCGTGGGCAGGGAAAGCCTGAGCTGCCTTGGCTCACATCAGCGCAGGTTCAGGCCCATGCCTGTGCTCTGAAGGGGGGAGGGAAGTTCCTGAATTCCATACAACAGGCTTATCTCAGGTGAAAGAAGCTTTTCCAAGCAGCCCCCTTTGCTGAGCAGCTTTGGGATCTTGATTGCTAAAACATTGCAAGGGAAACTCTGATTTTCCAGTGTCACTTGATGCTGTCATTGACAAAATTCACACAGATTTCTCATGACTTGAAACAGCCACAAGAAATTGATCCACGTGCCTTACCTGGATGCTGTGTCCCGCTGAAACGGGCCGCATCTCACTTGTGTGAAAAAAACTGATTTTCTGGGCGTTGATATTTGTTTGTTTTTTGGTGTTTTTTTTGCTGCTTTGTTGTTTTTCACCTCTGCTGTGGCTGTGGCGGCTCCGAGCAGAGGCTGGAGCTGGGCTGTGTGTGCTGTGCCCGCAGGTGTGGATCAGCCTGGCGCAGTTCGAGCTGTCGGCGGGGCGCGAGGAGCGGCTGCAGCGCTGCCGGCAGATCTACGAGGAGGCCAACAAGGCCATGCGCAGCTGCGAGGAGAAGGAGGAGAGGGTCATGCTGCTCGAGTCCTGGAGGAGCTTCGAGGACGAGTTTGGCACAGATGCCACTAAGGAGAGGATAGATAAACTGATGCCTGAGAAAATAAAGAAGAGGAGAAAGCTGCAGGCCGAAGATGGGGTAAGGGAAAATTACGGCAGTAGTGGCTGTGAGCCCTCGGTGGCTTTGTGCTTTAAGGAGTCAGCTGCTGGGCAGGGGATAGCAAACATGGGCTTTAATTTTGTGTTCTTTCTCTAATTACTCTTTCTTATTAGAACCACCTCCTAATAGCCAATGTTAACATGCAAATTAAACTCGCTTTGTGGTATTTTTCTCTCCAGTCTGATGCTGGATGGGAGGAGTACTATGATTACATTTTCCCAGAAGACACTGCCAATCAGCCCAACCTCAAACTCCTGGCTATGGCGAAGCTCTGGAAGAAACAGCAGCAGGAGAGCGAAGCTGCAGCCATGGATCCTGACAAGGACATTGATGAAAGCCAGACTTAATACCTTGCCTTTTCCCACCCCTTTCTTGGGCCACTGTACAGTATTTTCATTGGTGATAAATAAATGTATTTGGAGAGTTTTAGTATTACTGACTTGAGACGGATTTTGTGTGGAAGACAAGCACCATCTTGGGGTGGATTCCCTGTAATAGTCCAGCAGGTGTCCATCAGTTAAAGGAGAGGCCCTGGAAGCAGTGCAGGGCTCTGCAGGTGTCACCAGTGACAGGAGAACTGGGCAGTCACTTCTCTTTCAGCACAAGGGCCTGTCCAAGAATCCCACAGCCTATCCCAGCACTGCTCAGGGACATTACTGTGCCAGGGCAGCAGACCTTTGAGTGAGAGAGAGGTTTCCAGCCATCATCCCTGATGAATTCTCCAGTAATTCTGTTAAATATAAGAGTATTGTGAGAACAGTTGAAAACAAAAAACCCTGTTGACCACAACCTGGTCAACTTCCTGTCCAAGGAAGGATGCTTCTATCCCAGAAAACTGTAAGGGGAGACAACATTAGAAGTCATGTACACTGAAAGTAGGCCCTAGAGGACAAAGCTGACATCAAAAAAAAAAAAAAAAAAGAAAGAAAAAAAAAGAGGACATCAGTACCACACAGTCAGTCTGTGTTTGAACACTTCATGTCCTGGCAGACCCCAGCAGAGCTGTGTCACTGCTCTGGGCTGGGCATAACTCTGACCTGTCCACACTGGCCAGAGCACGTGCCTTTTTCTGCCCCACCTGCACCTCCAATAGCATGTGCCTCCCCTCCCCTGCCCTCTCATCTCTGAGTGTTTCTGCTGACCCACACCCCATTACATTGTAAATCCCACTTCTGTTTTCCCTCTTTCAATCCCTCCTGCTGCTCTTCACACTTTATTTGGATGTTTCCCTCTACTCCCTATCTCTGCTTTTTGATTTCCTTTGATTGAATTGTTAGGGAGTTTTCAGCAGAGGTAAGATTGTTGTGTTTATTTTGGTGAAGTTTTTAGGGTGGCTTTTATTGTGTGGGGTGTGGGGAAAGGTTTGTTTGTTTCTTTTTCTATTGTTTCATTCTCTGAGCGCTGCATTTTCCAGGAATTCCTTCCTTTTTTGAAGATGGGACCTTGCCTCTTTTTCTGCCAGCTTTGCTGCATGCTCTGTCAGTTGCTGGTATTGTCAGCAGGGGCTCAGGTGAGCATCTTGTCTGTGTCTGCACAGAGAGCTTTATCTGCACTCCAGAAAGCAGCAGGGCTGCAAGGCACAGGGTCTTGCAGGGGAAGAGCCATTACAACTCTTGAGTTAAAAAACCGGACTTTTGGATTTGGATTTTCAAGCTGGGTTGATTATTGTGGGGTGGTTGGTTGTAAAAATAGGATTTGGATTTTTTTTTTGCCTTTTCAAACCCTGAAACTCCTGTGAGGAGTGATCTGGACTGACACCCTGAACTCAGCACTTTAGGAGTAAAACTATTCCCCCTCTGGAGCACTAGTGAGACTTGGGGGTTTAATGGATTTTTCTCTTTCCACAGCCGTGTTCCCACCCCATTTCTCTCCCTCTGCCCTCATTTTACAAGCCCATCTTGAAAAGGGCAAACAGGAGGTTTTTATTCCATAACAAGTAAAGCAAAACATATCTGCTCATGTGGCTTCTGGGCAGTGAGTGGTTCCACGGCTGAAGCATTACTTCAGGAGTGATAGCAGACACAGATTTCTGCCTCTTTTCCCTTGGAATGCGTGAGGCACCTGTGAAGCAGCAGCTTTGTGCCAGAGGTGTCAGGCTCTCCAGGAGCACTTGCCCAGACTCATGCCTCTGTGACACCAAGCATGAACCTGAAGTGTTCTTTGAACAATTTCAGCACTAATCTTTTGCACACTTCCAAAATGGGGAAGCCAAGCTCAACAGTGTGGCTCTGTTTTCCAGGGATCTACAGCAACAGTTTTCCCTCACTCAGACTTTACCTTGCTGAACTGAAGAAGGAAGGAATTCTTTCCTGTGAGGGTGGGGAGGCCATGGCACAGGATGCCCAGAGAAGCTGTGGCTGCCCCTGGATCCCTGGCAGTGTCCAAGGCCAGGTTGAAGGGGGCTTGGAGCACCCTGGGATAGTGGAAGTTGTCCTTGCCCATGGCCGGGGTGGCACTGGATGAGTTTTAAGGTCCCTTCCCACCCAACCCATTCTGGGGGTCTCTCAGTGCTTTGTGCCCTGCTGCTTGACTCCCAGCAGCCTCTGTCCTCTCTGAGCTCGTGCTCTAATAGGTGCTGAGATATTCCTGCCCATCTGATCTATGTCCATTTGCCTCGCTTCTGCAGAGCTGTGGGTTCTCATGTTTAAGTTATGAAACCCCAGTGCCCTCCTGGCTCGTGCCTGGATTTATCACCAGGCTGGCTGGAAGAGAAACACTCCTGCTGGAGAGGAGAAGGGGGACACCCCACTGGGGAAATAGCCCTCTGGAGAAATGGCACCCCAAGGTTCAACCCCACAGCAGCCTGATTCCTGAGGGGCTTTGGGAGAATAACATGCTTTTAGGTCTTGCAAAAATCAGGTTTTCATGAGGAAGAGGGAACACAGAGCGTGGACTTGTGTAGTGGAAAGGTGATCAGCTCAACTGAGCTGATCTCCTCCACCTGGCAGAGGAGGGTCCATGGGGTGGGCAATGGAAAGATGTTGGGATTTAGGATGCATTTATTCTGGGATAGCTATTTCAAACCAAATGTGCACATGGAATTGCTTGTTTAAGTGAGGGCTGACTCCATCACTAAGTAAGGAGTACACAGATTTTATGCTCTGGAACTTGTGTGGCACAACTTAAACTGTCCCTGTCTCCCACCAACTGAGCAAGAGCTGCTGCTGTGTTGGGGTCTGGAAATCAGTGAGTTCACAGGCTGCAGGCTACCCTTGGGTTTTTAGGGAGCTTATTTTTTATGTCCTGACCCTGTTCTGCATGGTATCTTTTGTGAAGCTGCCTTTTCACCTGTTTTTTATGAAAAATATCCTTCTTCATGAAGGATTTAAAGTGTGTGTGTTCGTTCCACTTGTGCAGATACCATCAGTCAATAAAATGCTGCACTTGAAAGAAGATAAATGCTTGTCTGTGCTTGGAAGTTGTGTTCTGTTAGTGGATGGTTTATCTGCTGCTACAAGAGCTCAGAAGCGAGATAAATCCCAGGACCACTATGGAATATCCTTCCTCAGTGGGAGCTGAGCCCTGTGCAGGTGGGAGGTGAGGGCTTCTCACTGTCTTGGTGGCAATTTGAGGGCAATTTAAGCTGTTTCCCCCTGCCTGTGCCAGAGGCACAAGGGTGGGCAAATCCCTGGTGGATGGATACAAGGATTTCACTGTCCAGGGAAAGAGGAGGGGCTCAGCAGTGAGGCTGTAGCAGTCACACCAGCTGTAATCTTCTTTTGAGTGGAAATGGGGGAAATCTGAGCTGTTTCATGGGAATGTGAGTAAATTGGCTGAACGTGTAACATTTGAAGAGAAAAATTCAGGGTACATGGGTGGGAGTAGTGCCATTGTTGTTGGGGGAGAATTCCCAAGAAGTTACCTTCCAGAGAGGGGTAGATCAGGGATTTCTTTTTGCTCCTGGCTGTGATACAGGAAATGTAACATCTCTATTAATGGTCTGCAGCATCTTTGCAGTTCCCAGCATTATTCTGTGAAGTGGGTTCAGAGAATGCCTTTTGGAAGTTGGGTGTATCCATTTGGATGACATTGGAAAACACTGATTGTCATGGAGAACGTAAAGACCTGGGGCAGCAGCTGTGGGATGGGATCTGGATCCAGAGCTGTAGCAAATGTCTCTGCTCTTTCCTTGAATGTCCATGTAGGGCTCAGCTAATGTTGGCTCTGCCCAGGATGATTTTTGATTCTTCCCATTTGGGGGAGGCTGGGAGTGGTGGAATCTGTCTGTTTTGTGAGGAATTTGGACCCAGTGAGAGGCAGCCAGTAAGAAAGTGAACAGTGAGAGGTTTATGAGGTTTCTCAGGAAAGTGACGTAGTGACAACTGAAAAGAATAGAAACCTTTGAGAGCATTATGGATAACTATGGAATTCAAATTGGGAATGTTCTGTGCATTTTTCATATCACTGCCAGGAGGAGTATAGCAGTTCTAATGTTTAATGCATGTACAGTAATAGAAGGCTGAACTGCTCTCCACGGGCCTGTTTGTTCCATTACTGTCCAGAAGGAAATAAATGAGATTCCATTAAATCCCAAACTCTATTCTATTCTATCTGGACCCAGATGGTACAGAGGGAGAGATCAGAAGAAGCAAAGCTGGGTTTTAGAGGGTTGGTGTTTGGGTGGCATCAACATAACACGCCCAAGGTGCAGCTCAGCTGAAACCAACACCACTGAGTGCTGCTCTCCTTTGGGAGTGTGCACAGGACCCTTGGGCTGAGCTCAAAATCTAAAGGTCCTCAAGAGGAGCCATTTTATTCATAAGAGGATTTTATGTTTGGTTGGACTGATGTGCTTGGTGCCCAGCACGCTCCAACTCCCAGAATTTGAATCATGGGAACATTTTGGAGACAAATGATTGTGCTGCTCAGTCTTTAGAGAGGTTGGTAGAACAAACCTGGGTTTTCTTCTTGGGTGTTGTGACTGAGACTGTTGAGAAGAGTTTGCAGAGATGTCTGTGGAGTTCTGATCTCAGAACAGGCACAAAAAGACCAGAGGAGATTTTGGACAGCTTGGAGTATTTTAAAGCATCAGCTTCTATACCAGTCTCTGTCCAGACAGAGGATCTTCTCCAAGACAAGGAAATCAGCCTTTATACACACTTGTCTGCCCCATTTTAATCCTTCTTTCCCAGTTATGTAAATAGCACCAGACTAATATTCCCTGTGTACCGCTGGTAAGCTGATTCGCTCGCTCCCTTTATCAGACACAAAAGCACTGCAGGGCTGGTTTGTAAATTGAGTTGGATTTTTTTTTTTTTTTTTACATCTGTGTTATTCCAAGCTCTTATGTAAATACTTGGAAAGCAATTTCTATATATACTCAGTTTGTTATGCAACTACTCTGTGCAGTGATGCCAAAGGGATTTAATTTTCTTATCGGCGGTTTTTAGAAGAAGTGATCAAGCATTCTTTCTGTGGAAGGCTCAGGGAATCATAAAGTGAAAACCAATAATGAATGGCAGAAAACAAGGGCAACTACAAAATTAAAAAGAGGGGAAAAAATTAAAATGTTCCTGAGTTACAGAACTATTTAGGGAGGCTTTCACTGAAGGCCTGATTATTGCTCCAGTGTGAGTTGGCTGCCTTTGTTCTTTATGGAAATTATTGAATGATTCAATCCATACATTTGTGTTTCAGCCCTGTGTGTGTGCTATTGATGAAACATCTTATTTAGAGCAGGAGTTGTTGGGCTGGCCACCGCTGGCCACTGCTCTCCCAAAAACCTCTTGGAAACCCGAAAACTCCTTGACAGAAAATTCAATTTTTAACTAAAACCGATTGAATTTTGCCATGAATTAATGCGTTACACACTGAAAAGAGAACACTGAGGGAAAAATGAAGGCTGAAGCACTGAGGCTGCTGTAGCAAAGCTCCCAGAGTCCCAGAGGGCTTTTCTGCCCATCTCACAGCCATCCCTAGAAAGCCACTGGAGAAACCCAGTCCTGATTCCCAGCAGGCTCCTCTGCCAGCGAGCTCCCTCCGCGCATCCCGAGCCGCTGCTCCCGTGCAGCTCCCACGCATTCAGCTGAGCCTGCAGCACGCAGCTGGGTCAGGACATCCGTGCCACGTGTCCCAGAACCTGGCAGGGGCCAGCTGGGCTGCTCCTGGAGCTGGCTCCAGGGTCCCCATGAGCTTCAGGCTCATTGCTGGGGCATTACTATGGACAAGGAGATGATGAGGAGACGCTTCCACTGGAAGCCAGCTTTGGCCACCAGCTGATTTAGTTTAGCATCCTCGGTTGGGTTTGCAAAGCTCTGGGAGCCCAAAGTCCAACACATTGTTTGCTTAATCCTTTGGAAGTCAAGGCAAACACATACTAAGTGGATTTTAGAAATAAATGTCAGTAGTTTTACACATTTCTCTTTTCAAAGTAGCCATGCAAGTTGGAGGTTAAACTGCAGCAAAACCTGGGTGCCTTTTGCCCCCAGAAGGGATGGGAAGAGGACAGAACGGCATCTCGTGTGCTCTGGAGTGGTCCTGCAGATTTGGTTCGTGGCTGTTGTGTCTTGTCAGAGCAGCAGAGCTGAATGCAAGGGCCCTTGGGCATTAACCACGGGGATTATCTGACAGCTGCTGCATCCGCGCGCGTCTCCGCACGGCCGCTGGGAACGACGCTGCACTGCCACGCCATCCAGTCAGACCCTTTCCCTCTTTTCATCAGGGATCTGCCTCATCCAAATGCCCTCGTTTAAAGCTGGGGGGTGCTCGTGGGGTTAGTTTATGGCTGTCTAGAACCCAGCTAGCTTATTTCCTGGTTTACATAATGTTTCTGAGTCCCAGGACAATCTCTGCAAACTCAGATGTCTAAGTTGCCACAGGCTGTGGGCAGGAAATAAATTTGCTTCTTGAGGCTGATGTGAATTTCATTTAAAGGGGAACTAAAAGGATTTATTTTTAACTTCATTGCTGAGTTAACAGTTGGACTCTATGGTCTTAGATGTCTTTTCCAATTTAAGTAGTTTCCTAACTATAATTTTCTGTATTTGAAGAAGGAATACGTTGCCCTTTTACCACTTAAAAACACTGCTCCTTCTGCATTTTGCTGTTTCAGTAATATAAATAATGGCATTAATTTAATTTTGTATTAATTTTCTCATGCATGTAATGAAATCTAGTTCCCTTGTTAATCCTGCAATCTAAGCAAACACATTACAGGAGAACACTTAATCCCCCCCTCTTGTTTCTCTCTAATGTGCTTTTGACTTTTTTAAGGGTGAAATGAAAGTGTTTCTGTGCAGACAAGGCCTGATATTACCTTTCCACCTTTAATACCCAATTTTAGTTGTTAATGTTGCTGATACACATAGTTGGTAGTGGTTTCTGCCTGTACAATTTTTGTGTTTGGGAAACCAAGCCCCTGCAAAGGGGCTGGAACATGAGAGTTTCAGACTGGGGAAAGAAACTGCATCCAGTTCCCAGAGAATTCTTGTTGGGTTGGGTTTTGTTTTGTTTGTTTTTTAACTATGAGAGTTTTTGCAAGAGACAAACGGATGGTGAAGGTGATGTAACACCTTTGTCTCTGCAAAGACCCCTCTCCGAGCACTGCCAGGCTTCCCATCAGCACCATCCAGTTCCCAGGGCTTTGTGTCTGTTGTGTGCTATTGAATTTTGTCAGGCTAAAATTTGGCAGAGGAGCTGTGAGCCCAGTGTCAATCCTGACCTTTCCCAAGGAGGCTGCTGCGTGTTCAAATGAGAACCAAATGCAGAGACCCTGGTGTTGGGCTGAGCTGAAGTAGAATTAAGGCTCTGTATCAAATCTTACCCCTTGCTGGTCCTTCTGTAGCTCTGAAACTCTGAAATCCACAACCTCTGCAGAAGCCAATTTGATTCCATGGGGACATCCCCCTGAAGATGTCTGCTGGCCCTGAAATGATTTATGGCTGTGCTGTGGTGCAAGCAGTGAGAGATGCAGTAGGTCACAGAGACTGGCCAGGCTGGTGAAGTGTCCCAGCAGAGCATCCACGAGCTCTTAAGGAGCTGTTGATCCGTGGTGTCCCCGCGCCTCCAGCACCCTGCTCCTCTGAGAAGTCAGGGAGGGAGGGGAGGTGATGGCCAGCTGCAGCTGCCTGGCCCCCCAGCATTGTCCCCACCCTACTTCCAAAGCACAGCACTGCACCAGCTAAGAGGAAAACTACACCCCAGCCAAACCTGGGACAACCACAGGGAGCATCTCGTGGAATATTTTGTCTGTTTTATTGCTGCATGCGCTGGGAGCCTGAGCTGCCATTTTTATAGAAATGCTAAAATTTATCATTTCTTAAATCTCCTGCGAAGATATTTTTATTACCTTCAGTGCTTTCTCCTTCTCTTTTCTTTGTGCATAACTAATGAAACCTCTCAGAAACAGTGGCAGAAATGAGAGAAGACCAGAACAAACGGAGCAAGACACATCCTGTGACAAGGGTGACCTCAGCCCAGCAGGAGCAGATGTCACTCAGGGAGGACACTCAGACAGACCCCCAGGAATGTGTCTCCCTCCTTGCAGTGAAGCAGAACCTGGGGAGAATTGCCTGGGATGTGCCAAAGGGTGAATTATGACCGTGCTGTTAATTCTGGGCTGGCAGCAGGGCTGGGGCAGGTCCCTTCACCCTGACATCACCCTCTGCAGCAGATGACAGCTCTCGAGTCCCAGGCACCACATGGGTGTCCTTAAGATGCTTAGTGGGGTTTGGGGTTTTTTTCCCTTCTCCTCCTGACTCAAAACTTTGCTTCCAGGTGTCTGGGCAGAGAGCTTGGGACTCCATGGCCTGGGAAGGGAGCTGAAAAGCACCTGCACTTTCAGCATGTGTCAGGCTGTCTTCTCAGGCTCATAAATAATGAATTGTATGGATTTGAGGCTTTCTCTCGAATCAGAACATCTAAACCTGGGCACTCAAAATGTAATTTAGACTTCAAATTTGAAGATCATCCATGCTCCCATCTGATTTTAGGTGTTAAACTTGTACCCACTTGCTCTCTAAAACCAGTGGAGATGCCTGAGTGGGCCTCTCCTCTCCAGAGCAAACCTCAGGGTGTACTGCTCCTGACACCCCTGGAAGAAGGTGCCATGGTCTCAGGAAGTAAAGGAGAGCTGTGTATTTCAATCTCTTTAAAAAGTCTGTCAGCTCCCAAAGTGCATGAAAACAGACCATCTTCCTTTTTCCTTGTTTTTTTGCTAATGATGCCTGTGTATTTTCACTCATTGGTTCCCTCATTTGGCTTCAGTTCTGCCAGATGACTCATGTCAAAAGCTCATAAAGCCTGCAGTAAACAGCCTACTGTTCATCAAAGCAATTTGGGAGCTCCTTCTGGGAATAGGTTTTGGATTGCTCATCTTCCAGCCCTGGGGGTGTTACAGTACTGCTGCTTTCAAAATCATTGGGAATCCTTGGGCGCACTATATTTTTGTTCCTCAGATGTCTAAGTGTGATGTTTGGAAATTAATAACTCCACCCCTTTCCTTTTGAAAGCAATTCCTGCCCCCTGAGTCTGGTGTCCTTTGGACTTGAGCTGCTCCTCCTCAGTGGAGGTGTCCATGGAATCGTGGCATAGTTTGGGTTGAAAGGGACCCCCAAAGTCCACCTAATTCCAACTCCCTGTGCTTCCAGCACTTATGTCTGGGCAGGTGACTTGTCCAGCTGTCTGTCCTTCCTGAGGAAGCAAAATGGAAACCATTGTGTGGGTTGCAGAGGCACCACTTCCCACGCTGTTCCCGATGCCTCCTGGCTGCTTGTGGATGCCCCCAGTCCCTTCCAGCCCCTCGCCCTCTGCTGAAACAGCCCTGATTTCAGACTGTCAAACATGCATGGAAATGGTGCCAGGCACTGAGGGATCATTTCTCTCATCTGGGCAATTAAACCCTCAGCTGGCTGCGCAGTTGGATGTGAGCTCCACCGAGCTGTTCATCAAACCCTTCCTCCCTATTCCCACACGTGCAGCTCAGTCCGGGCTGTGATTTACACAACCCAACATCAAACACTGCTCACAAAGCTGCTGGGAATTTTGTTCTTTATTCCTTTTTAAATCCTCCCTGGCAGTCAGAGGTGGAGGGGGGGAAGGCCTGTTTTTACACAGGGTCATCTCCTCTGTGTGGCATCGATTTGAATGAATTTGCACAAGGTGTTGAGTAGACCTCTGGGAAGGCAAAAACTTGCTCAGGATGGAGCTTCAGAAAGAATCAGGACAACTTCCAAGCCACTGCTCCTGCTTTCCCTGGGCTCAGGAAGCAGCTCTGGCCACATGGGAAGGGCTGTTCACTCCCTGGACTGGCTGTGACACCGCAGTTGTGTAACGCAGCAGCTGCATCAGATGGGCTCCTGCTCCCGTGGGCTTCACGCTGTGCAGCCAGCAGGCTCATCCATGCTCCTCTCCAGGCCAGAGCCTGCTGGGAAGGAGAAGCTGACCTCAGAAAACAGAGGGAGAAAGGCACTGCTGATCAGCAGCTGCTGGGGCTTCCCCCGCTGCTCCTGGATGTCTGCTGGGAAAAGAGCACTGCCATCAGTCTCGTCTCGGCAGCACTTAAAAACACGGGAGCTGGGATGCTTTAGGAATGTTAAGCAACAGCTCAGCACTGGTTTTCATGCCATGACAATAAGATGGTTTTTTTTTTCAGATGAAAGAATCCTATTTTCCTCTTTTTCTGTTTCTCTGCAGCTCTTCCTCATGCAAAATCTCCAAAGGACCCTTGAAGGGCTGACAGGAGGTCTGGCTGCTGCTCCCCTCAGGGAGCATATTCCCCTGGCATAAATATTCCCCAGGCACTCTGGAAGAGGACAGAAAATGAGGAAAGAGCAGCAGGACCTGAGAAGACCACGCTTTCTCAGCGTGCTGGAATGTCCCAAGCCAGGCTCGTGGCTCAGAGCAGCAGGAGGAGGTCTGCAGGCAGCTGCTGCTGGCAGAAGGGCTCCTGCTGCACGTGCTCTGCTGCAGACATAAATCCCAGTTTTCCCTTAAACTTCAATCCCCAGCACTGGCAGGCACACTCCATGCTGAGTCCCGCTCTGCAGTGCCACGTCCAGCCTGTCCCCTGGCCACCTCTGGATGCAGAGGGTTGTCACTGGCCTCCATCACACCTCGTAGGGCACTCTGCTCCTTCCATGGGAATTAGGTTATTGAGGGTGAGAGGAATAGCGGATTTGCCTTTACAAACAAGCTGTGGGTCTGCTGGTAGGTAAAACTAGCACTGGGAGATAAAGAAACAATGGGAAGGATTCCACTGATTGATGAATGGAAAAAGATATTTGCTTTTACAAATCAACTTCAGGTTTGCTGATAAATGAAATTTGACATAGCAAGATGAAAGAAACAATGGGGAAGAAAAATCCCCAAATGCCATATCAATTAAAAATTAAAAGGGGGGGTTATAAATTAGAGGGAAATCTCCAGTATTAGAAGTATCAGGAAGTCTGAACCTCTCAAGTACCAATGGGGAAAGAGAGAAGGGAAATGCAGCCAGGAAATTGGGATAAAAAGGGAGACTGCATCCTCCAAAAATTTGAGAGATGCCAGGGTAATGCCCCATCGCCTCGCCCGTTATTCAAATAAAGTCAAAAAGGACTCCTCTGTCTCCTTTTTGGACATAAATTTCTGATGTTTGTGGATTCATTTTCCTAACATTTGGGAGGCTGGTTACTGTGGCAGCACCTGACCTCCAATCAAGATGTCAGGGAGTGAACTCCACCACCAGAGAGTGAAGAAGGAGTCGATGGACAGAACTTTGGGAGGGACTAAAGGGTTAAAAGGCAAAACATTCCGTGTGTGGATGAGCACATGGTGGGAAAAAGCCTTTGCTCCTGGTGCTGTAATATTTTCTTTATTCAGTCTTCTGCTGTATTTTTGATAAGGTTTTAATAAACCTTTCAAATTTTTGGAAGTGAGTCGCATTTCTCACATTACTTTCTCCTAATGCTGCCAATGTTGTTATTTAGAGAACAAGCACGAGTGTGGGTTTGCTCATGCATTTATAAACTTTTGGGGAGGAAATTCAGAGGTATCCAGTCAGTTGCTGCTCCCTCAGCCCCCCTCCCATGGATTCACCCCTCTGCCACTGGCAAGGGACACTTTTCACTACACCAAGCCCCATCCAACCTGGCTTTGGAACACCTGCAGGGATCCAGGGCAGCCACAGCTTCTCTGGGCACCCTGTGCCAGTCACTAAAGAAGATTATGAGTGCAATGCAAATCATAAATATGCCAAGTGGGGAAAGGCATTAGAACCCTCTGTGGTATTTTCTGAGACCCCCAGACGAGGGGAGGAAAATGTTCAATCTGACTCCATGTCCTTAGAAAGCTAATTTATTATTATATAATATAATAATATATTATATTATTATTATATTATATATTATAGTTATATTATATTATATTATATTATATTATATTATATTATATTATATTATATTATATTATATTATATTATATTATAGAATGCTATTCTAAACTATACGAAAGAATACAGAAAGGATACAAACAGAAAACTAGAAAGATATTAGTGAAAACTCATGACTCTTTCTAGAGCTCTGACACAGCTTGGCTCCTTACTGGCCATTAAGTCAAAACAATTCACATGGAACCAATCAAACAATCACCTGTTGGATAAACAATCTCTAAGCACATTCCAAAGCAGCAAAACACAGTTGAAGTAGATGAGATAAAATTGTTTTCCTTTTTCTCTGAGGCTTCTCAGCTTCCCAGGAGAGAAATCCTGGGCAAGGGGATTTTTCCAGAAAATATGATAGTGACAGCCCTCCAGCACAACGACCCCATTAATCCGCTGGTTTGCTTCTGGCTTTGGCTATTTCCAGCTCCCCGTTTTTGGCTGCCCCTCACACCTCCTGTGTAGCTGGGCTCTAAAATTCCAGCCAGGGTCTCTTGGTGGGGTGTCTGTGAGCCCCGTGGTGCTCCTGTGTGCCAGGCAGGCAGTTTTCCTGTTGGAAATGCCCACCAGTTACCAACACAATCTGAATACAAACCTTTTTTAGGACTTCTGTTAAGTGCTGGCAAACAACAGAGTGGCTGCAAATTGCTGCTATTGAAATTCACATTCGTATTCTTTCTTGAGCAATTTACTGTAGTTTTCTTTAAAAACTGTTTTTATTCTCTCCATAGAAAATTCCCCAAGGAAATCTCCATGGTAACCAGAGATTACGTTAGGGGTCCTATGAAAATGTGCTGCTGGTTTTTATGGACACTTGGAAGAGAAAATAATCTTGCCAGTAAAAAAATCCTGATCAGTTGGTATATCCCAAATGTTTTGGTCCAGGTGCTGAATTGAAGGGCCCATTTCACTCTAAAAATCAGGATTTTAAGGGTGGAACAGCATGAAGAAATGATGCTGCTCTGACAGGCCAAAGGCACTGATAAAAAGGATTGGAGGGGTTTAATTTGATGCATAAATTAATTTGATGGACTAAAAGGGAAATAACTTCTGGCTCTTAATCAAAAAGACCAATCTCCAAGTGCCACAATTGAGGTGGAATGGATGAGTTTGCAGGTTCCAATCCTGAAGACAGTGTGAGCAAGGAATTAAAAAATGGTCTGATTTACACAGGGTGTCACAACATCGGGTCCCCGGCCAGGTAATAATTAACATAGACTCTGTGATTCACAGAAAATGGATCAAACTCTTAATAATAATAATAATAATAATAAAGATATAAAATGTATTATATAAAATATATTTGTTATATATAAATATATAAATTTACTATCTTAATAATAATTATTAAGAAACCCATTTTTTTTGACAGTTACAATACAGCTAGACCCAATTGGTCCTCCAATCCAAACACCATCACCATTGGCTAATTAAGAAACCACCCTTTGGTGAACAAATCCCCATAACACATTCCACATGTTCACAACAACAGGTGCAGCAAGTGAAGATGAGAATTATTTCTCATTCTTTGATCTTCTCACAGCCTTTCTCAGGCAATGGCCAGGGAGCTGCTGCCACAGGGGTGCTTCATGCTGGATCCCTGTTGGGAGCATCAGCTGCCCCTCTCCATCCCACACCAGTGGCTGTGTGACAAACAGGTTTTGGTCTCACCTTCATTTTGAGCCCTAAAATCCATCTCCAGGTGTTCCCCTGAACCAGGACAGCTGTTAGTCTCTCTGGAAGTGTGCTGTAATTTCCTGCTGAAATGAAGAGTTCCCAGGGTCACAGCAGTGCAGAGAGAGCTCTGGCTGCTCTAGGGCAGCTGGAATGGGAATTGGAATGGGAAAGAGGAACTGGTGCCCCAGGGGAGGGTTGGCACCAGCGCCTGGTCTCAGGTCTCCATGAGATCCTTTCTTCTACTCCTTCCTTTAGAACTGTCCTCCTGCTCTCCTGCTTGTCCAGAGAGGTTGTTGAGGCTTTTCAGCACCTTCCCTGCTGGGAATGTAGGTCTGGTGGCAGCAGTACACAAAGGGGATGTAAAGGAGCCAGAGAGAGACTTTGGTCAAGAGCCTGGGGTGCCAGGACGAGGGGAATGTCTCCCCACTGCCAGAGGGCAGGGTTAGATGCGATACTGGGGAGAAATTCTTCCCTGTGAAGGTGCTGAGACCCTGACACAGGTTCCCAGAGAAGCTCTGGCTGCTCCTGGATCCCTGGAAGTGTCCAAAACCAGGCTGGGTGGGGCTTGGAGCAACCTGGGATAGTGGAAGAGATGGAACTGGATGAGCTTTGAGCTCTCTTTCAAACAAAAGCATTCTGGGATTCTGTGATTACCGTCAAAGCTCCTTCCCCTGACTATGGCTCAGCTGCTGGGAGTTGTTACTTGGGAACATTTTGCTGTCAGGAATCTTGTCTCAGCTGGAAGTTACACAAAAGTGCTTCTTTGCACTTGAAACCACTCCCTCTCCTGATGACAGATGACTTTCTGCTTCCAGACTGCAGTGTTTGGGTGAGAAAAGAACACCAAACACACGCCTCCTGTGGTGACTGCTGGTTCCAAAACACCCTGTGAAGACAACTGTCCCATTCCTTGCACCAAACCTGGGTGAATTTTGGTGGAGGATGGAGGACTTGGCTGTTTAGATGTGAGTGCTTGGTCTTTGAAACAGCCATAAAGAGAAGCTGAGAACCCAGCATGGGGGAGCAGAGCTCTCCAAAGCTGTCGATGGGCTCTTAGCTCAGCCCCAGATGCTGCCAGTCCATCTCTCTGTGCTTTTGGCCTCTGCTGGCAGAACTCTGGGGTCACTGAGCTTGGCAGGCAGGTGACTGAGCACCCCTCTGCCCTGGTGCTGGGGGATGCTCTGCTGTGTCGGGTTTCTGTGGTTGAGATGACCCCAAGGTGTTAGAAAGTCTTTTTTTTCCCCCAGGCCCGTGACCAAAGAAGCCAAGATTCGTCGGTTCTGCTTTTCAAGGTTATTTTTTCTTATCCATTACATTTCCTCAGCCCCGTGACCAAAGAAGCCGAGATTCATCGGTTCTGCTTTTCAAGGTTATTTTTTCTTATCCATTACATTCTTTCTCTGACCTGCTGAGCTCTGTCCTGCAGGTCGGGTTGTGGCACAGCACCTGCCCTTGGGGCGGTGTTAACTTTTTATACTGAGAACGACGTGTACTTCATTTACAATAATTTTCCAATACCTATCACCTATGTTAGACAGTCTGTCTCTGCTCTAAACCAATCCAAAAGTGCCACCATCCCAGCAGAAGATGGAGGACAAGAAGAAACAGGAGGAGGGACAGGACACTCCCAAATCCCTCCACCTTGCCTCCTGAACCCCCATTCCAAAACCCCAAAATCCTACTTTTTCACCCCGTGACAAATTAACTACCATTCTACTCAAACTCTTGTGGCTTGTAGATCTCCACACAAAGCTGGTCATTTTTCCATGGACTAAAATCGAAGGCACAGGTGCCAAGGTCTCTGAGCCCCCTGCCAGGGTCTCGAATCACCCAGGGCAGCCAGAGGAACGTCCTGGGTTCTGACCCTGGTGGATGGGGTCTGCCATCCCTTGGGGGGCACTCAGTGGGCAGGGGGTGTCCAGCCAGGAGCACAGAAATGCCCCACACCAACCTGAGCTGCTGGGGATGAACACTAGGCACACACACACAAAGAACTGATTTATGTCTCCACACATGAACAGTGCCATTTGCCACGGAGAAGAGCAGCTTGAGCTTCTCTGCTTAAAAATGGACTAAATTGAGCACCTCTCTCACATTTCTTTCAGTAGAACTAACAATTAAAATGGTTTGAAGATGCTGTGACAACAAGGCTTAACTCTCCAGGTGCTGCTCAGGGCTTTTTTTTTTTGGTTCTGGTTGGTGGTTTTTTTTTTTGGTTTTTTTTTTTTTTTTTTTGGTCTTTTATTGTACAGTTGTCTGAAATCAGTGGAACCTTTTTGGTTGGTCAGACCAGCTTTAAAAGCAGCTTTGAGCTACAGCATCTTTCTAAGCAGCCTGGCATAGCTCTGGCTGGGGAGCAGGAGATTTCTGAGAGTGTGAGAAATGCTCTCTGTGCCCCAACAAGGAACGCTGGCTGGGGTTTATCAGGGAATAGCCACAAGGGAAATTTTTCCTTAATTTCTCTACCTTTTGCTGGTATCTGGGAAGACCCAGGGCATCACCTCTGGTTTTTCCCTAAAAGCAGTTTGCTGTCAGGCTGGATCTGGTCCAGGCCCTCTCTGCCTGCCTGCACCGGCCTCGTGCCCATCCTGACCCTCCTGCCTGGGCTCCTTGGCGTGAAAATGCCGAGATGGGGCAGCTCAAAGCAGCTTTATCTCTGCTCAGGCCCACGTCACAGAGCCACGGGATCCTTTCTGCCCAGCTCCACGTCACGGAAGCACGGAACTGCTGAGGCTGAGCTCTGGCAAAGCTGGGCTTTGACACTGTTGGATTACAGTGGGCACCGCTGAGGTGAGCAGAAAGCTCTGCTGCATTTATCCTGTGCCAGGAGGCAGCAGGGCAGCCTCTCCTCTCACTGGCTCTGCTCTCCCCACCAGCTTCTCCAGCCCTCTGAAGCACGAGATTTATAGCAGGCAAACCACAGAAGCTCTTTAAAGTGTTCCATGCCTTGTTCCCTCGTTAGCACAAGGAACAGGCACTCCTGATGCCAGACTCTGGAGTGAGCTCATTCCCTTGCCTCATTCCAGGCTGCCTTCTTTCCCTTCCTCCCTCCTTCCCCATCACTTCTATCTTGTATTTTGCTGCAGTCACAAGAATGGCTGTACATGCAGTGAAATCAAGTTGGATTGCAGTGAAATCAAGTTGGATTACAGTGAAATCAAGTTGGATTACAGTGAAATCAAGTTGGATTGCAGTGATTTGGAGCTGAAGGGCTTCTGGATGCCTGGTCCAATTGTTTTGTTTGTGAGGAGGGAGCAAACCCCACCATTCAAACGTGTGGTGGGAATGAAGGCTGGCATACTGGTGAGGCAGAGCTCCATGGAAGCAGCCCTGGACAGCAATCCATTGCCCTGGATCCCAGGGATTTCTGCATTAATGGGCAGTGCTAGAGCCATGACTCACTGGACCACCACTACTGTTGTCTAAAAATACCTCAGGAGAAAGCTTCAGATGCAAGTGAGTCACTCTTCCCAAGAAAAGGGCTTCAGGAAAAGTATGTGTGCTGATGGAAATGACCCTGATCTCCAGGGCAGAGGTTTTCAGGGAGCACACGGGCCTTGGGCATCCCACTGTATCCATCCCAGCTGCTCCATCTTGTATTTGTGAGGTTCCCAGACGAAGGAAGGAAATTATGAATCTGACTCCATGTTCTTAGAAGGCTAATTTATTATTTTATGATTCTATATTATATTAAAGAATGCTGTACTAAACTATACTAAAGAATACAGAAAGGATACAGACAGAAGGCTAAAAGATACTAAAGAAAATCTCATTACTCTCTCTCCAGAGTCCAACAGAGCTTGGCCATCATTGGCCAATAAGTCAAAAACAATTCACATGAAACCAATGAAACAATCACCTGTTGATAAACAATCTCCAAGCACATTCCAAAGCAGCAAAACACAGGAGAAGCAAATGAGATAATATTGTTTTCCTTTTTCTCTGAGGCTTCTCAGCTTCCCAAGAAAGAAATCCTGGCGAAGGGTTTTTTCCAGGAAATATGACAGTGACAGCTCCAGGCTGGCTGTTACCCCAGAGCCTCTATCCTAGAAGAATGAGAACATAATTCACATCAAAGGTGAAGGGATCAATAACCAATGGGAAACCAAACAGTAAGAACTGTGTCACTTGGGACCAATGAACACTGAACCAATTAATTTCTCTGGGTTTAGACTGTGTAAGTACAGGAAAGATCTAGTAAAAAATTCTGTGTGATGGAATGATTTTCTCTGCACAACCCAGGCAGTGTGTGGATGAAATGATTTGTGTTGCACATCCTGGCCAGAGCAACATCCTGGACAGAATAAAGTAATGTATTAATTCTCTAACATTAAAACTTGTTGGAGAGTTTTTGTTTTTGCTGCAGTTTCAGTGACACCCTTGGAGCGGGGCCACGAACAAACCTGGACCAACAGAGGGATGTTCCTTGCAGTCCTGCAAGGAACTGGCTTTTTTCCTGAGGGCTTTCCAGCACAGCTGATGCCTCTCAGTGTGGGCAGCTTGGAGATCCTGCTGCTGTCCCAGCAGGGCAGATCCTGGGACAGACAGTCCTGGATTTTGAGCTCTAGGAGCTCATACTGCTGCCTAGCCGCGTGGCCCCTTCCATGGGCAAAGCAGAGGGTTAATCCCTGTTTGCACTGATAAAAACCCAGAGTGTGTCCAGTGACCCCAAGGGAGACTCCTTCCCAGTGCCAGAGAGGCTGTGGGTAAGTTGTTCAGTTTCCTAAAGCCTGTGAGGAGCAGCTCTGGAGGCAGGCAGGGAAATGCCTGCTGAATTCAGGCAGCCCCATTTCCTCCTCTTGCACTGCTGCCTCCCACCCAGGAGCCTGAAAATCTGCACTTACAGCGTTAAAATCTGCACTTGGAGTGCTAAAATCTGATCTTGGAGTGTTAAAATCTGCTCTTGGAAAGCTAAAATCTGCTCTTGGAGTGTTAGCCACAGCTTTAAAAAGTTTTCCTGTGCCACTGCTCACAGGGACTTACTGGAGCCCAGTGCTCAGCCTGGACAGTTCTAGAGCTCAAAGTGCAATTTATGGTGTTGTTTGGTCACTTTCTGACATTACTCTGTTCCTTGGAGATTACATTCCTTTGCAAAATAGCTCCAAAATGAAACACTGCTGTTCTCTATGAGTTTTTATTGTGGGTAGGAAAAGAATGGGATGGGTTGGGATCTGGCCTGAGGCAGTTTGTTAAGCACAAGGAGAAGGCTCATAAACAAAAGGACAGTGAGGGGCTGGAATAAGGCTTGGGGCAGATTTAAGAGCAAATTTCATAATTTTTTCCAAACATTAAGAGAACTTCTCCATCTCTACAGCTACTTGAAAGGAGGCTGTGAGCACAGGTGGGGCTCAGCTTCTTCTCCTGCTTAACAAATGGCAGGAAAAGAGGAAATGGCCTCAAGTTGTGTCAAGCCCTCAGACGCTGCTGCAGGAAAAGAGGAAATGGCCTCAAGATGTGTCAAGCCCTCAGACGCTGCCTGGAGAGTAAATTGGGGTAAAATGAGGGGCCAGCACACACAAATACAGCAACTGTGCACCCTCAGATGCTGCCTGGAGAGATCATTGGGGTAAAATGAGGGGCCAGCACACACAAATACAGCAACTGTGCACAAGTCCCCTGGCTGGCCTGGAGCAGAGCTAGCACACGGATCCCTTCACTCATTTGGGCTGCTCCCCGTGCTCCCAAGCAGTGGACGTGTCCTTGGTTCCTTGTGGCAGGGTATAAACATTCACCCTCTCCTTCCTGACCCCGTCACTTTGATCCCTGTGCTTTTCCAGCCATGCCTACTGGCCATGGAAAAACACATCAGCCTGAGCTGATCTGGTTTTCCTTTACAAACAAGTGCATTTAGTCTTGGAAGTGGGACAGGGAAGGGAGGTCATGGAGCTGCAGGGCAAACCAGCACATCCCTGACAAGGCTTCAGGCGTGTTGGTTATCGCTGGCAGCGGAGATTTTGGGTCGTGGTACCTCTGCTGCTTAGAAAGATTTGCTGTTTCTTCTTTGGTGCCAAACAGGAAGCTCTTTGTTGCTTCTTTTGCCATAAGGAAAACAAACCCTAAGGTGTGTAATGACTCTGCCCTCCCTGAAGGCTGTTGTGCTTCAGCAGAGAAGATTAACAGGAAAAGAGAAACTTAGGAAATTGTATCAGCATAATTCCTGCGGCCAGCCTGGGAGTCAGCAGCGATCAGGTGCTCCTTTTCTGGATCCATTCTATTGCTTTTGAGTGCTTATCCCCATCCCTTCCCTCCCTGCAAAGCTTGCAGAACACGAAGAATGATCCCTGCTTTGTGAATCTCGCAGCCCTCAAGGGAGCCCCAGGATTTGGGGGGCTTGACACATAATTTCTGCATAGCTGGGGCTGGCAGCTCAGCATTTAATAGCTGTGTGCCTGGAGGAGTGACTATAAAAAGTCATGTTTAGATTTCTGCAGCATTCATCATTTATTTGAGAAAATACAGCAGCAAGCGTGGAGGCAGCCCCAAATATGGTAATTGCTCTGCCATCCCTGTCCCAGACAAAGGAATAATCCGGGTTCCAACTCCTTCTTCTCACCCTGACCCACACCTGACACTAGCCATACATCTGTTAAGGCTGCTCAGCACTTAACTCATGGAAAAGCAGGGCCAGCATTTAGCAGTTTAATGCCTCGAGATTGGAAATATTTTCTTGTTTTGTTCTTGTTTTGTTTTTCTTGTCTATGTAAGTGGATTGCTTAAACTGAATTTAACATACACGGGGTCAGTCCTCTCTGATTGAAAGCTGTGTTAATATTATTTAAGTTTGGAAATGACTGGAGGTAAATCAAATTTAGGTCATTTTGCTTCTGAATAAGAACTTGCATTGAGGGATTGAATGCATTTTAACTAATCCACTTAAAGTCAAGCAGTGACTTAATTTAGATTATTTTTCCTGAGCAAGTCTGTCTAGGTAAGACCTTGCATTGCTTTCCAACCCATCCTGCTTCACTCTGGTGGAGCGGTGTGCCACCAGCAGAATTAAATCCACGTACACAAATCACAGTGCTGGGTTCCAAAGTGTGAATTTAAATAAAAAATATCTATTTGGGAGCATGAAGTCATAGCCTGGATGAGGTTTTATTTCTCTCCTTTCTAAACAGCCAGTAGAAATACAGCACATGCCTATTTGGGGAAAAATACAGTACATAGGAGAAGAATTTGAAGCAAGTCCAGAGACTGTCTTTGCTGTCCCTGAGGTATTACACAGTGCAGCAGCTGGGTAAGAGTCTCAAGTGATTTCATGGTCCCACCTGCCTTCAAAATACTTCTTTATCTGTTTTTTACAAAATACAGTGTCCTGATGTCCAAAACTTCTTATATGTGGTGTTTTCATGGCAGGTTGTTCCAGGTCACCCAGAAGAACTGGGGCTAATCTGTCACTGAAACAAATGAGAGCACAAGTGGGTGATGTGGCTGCCTTTCTTCTTGGTGGGGTTGCTCACTCAGGAGATGGTGGAAGTGTTGTCCTTCAGGTAAGCAGAAGTTTTGTTTAATAGTGCAAGCAAGTGGGATCCTGGATGCTTAATTAGGAGTTCATTTCACCACAAATTAACCCAAATCAACCCTTGTTGAAGTAGGGATTGACTGTGCTGCTTTTCCAGCACAGCTTCTTTACACAGAATCACTTAGGTAGGAAAAACCCTCTAAGATCATTGAGCCCAACCATTCCCCCAGCCACGGCCAAGGCCACCACTAACCCACGTCCCCAAGTGCCACATCCACCTGGCTTCTAAATCCCACCAGGGATGGGGACTCTGACACTGCCCAGGGCTGGACAGCCCTTTCCATGAAGATATTTTTCTTGACACCCACCCTAAACCTCCCCTGGCAGAACCTGAGGCCGTGTCCTCTCGTCAGGATCTCCCTGGCAAGCACAAGCCCTGGGCAGCTCAGTGCCACAGCTCCTCGGGCAGAGCAGCCCAGCTTGTGAGAGGTGTTACACCAAAAGGGATCTGAGGAATAAGCCCAGGGCTCACAGACTGCCCTGGCTGGCAGCAGAGCTCCTTGTTTGGGCTGGATGTGCTGGCTGTTTCCTGCTGGCCGCGATAACGTGTTGGGAATTGGGGATGGCGGTGTCGGGAGCCAGCCCGGGATTATCAGCTCCTCACAGGGCTGCTGCCCTCTTCCCTGTGGCTAAAAGTGCCAGAGGGTTGTGCTGCATGCTGAAAACGTGCTTGTAGCAGGAACCCTTGAAAACAGAGCAGAACTTCTGCACTTGGATATTCATTTCTGAGAGACGGTGGAGAGATAATTTCATTTTACGATAAAGATTTTAAATAAATGTGGCTAAATTACAGATACATTTATGCCTGAGAACTGGTGTCAATCTAGTTAAACAAAACAGTAATGTATGTCAGAGTGCAGTTGTTTTATGTAGGTCAGGCCATGCCATTTCAGAAAGTGACATAGCGTTGCTCCAAACTGTCACCTCCTGACATCTGCAGCACATTGTGTGTCAGAACCTGGGCAAATATTTTGGCTGAATTAGATGTCATTGAGACAGCAAAGCTTTCCCTTTCCCTTCCTTTCCTTTCCTTTCCTTCCCTTTCCTTTCCTTTCCTTCCCTTTCCTTTCCTTTCCTTCCCTTTCCTTTCCTTTCCTTCCCTTTCCTTTCCTTTCCTTCCCTTTCCTTTCCTTTCCTTCCCTTTCCTTTCCTTTCCTTCCCTTTCCTTTCCTTTCCTTCCCTTTCCTTTCCTTTCCTTCCCTTTCCTTTCCTTTCCTTCCCTTTCCTTTCCTTTCCTTCCCTTTCCTTTCCTTTCCTTCCCTTTCCTTTCCTTTCCTTCCCTTTCCTTTCCTTTCCTTCCCTTTCCTTTCCTTTCCTTCCCTTTCCTTTCCTTTCCTTCCCTTTCCTTTCCTTTCCTTCCCTTTCCTTTCCTTTCCTTCCCTTTCCTTTCCTTTCCTTCCCTTTCCTTTCCTTTCCTTCCCTTTCCTTTCCTTTCCTTCCCTTTCCTTTCCTTTCCCTTCCCTTCCCTTTTTCTTTTCTTTTCTTTTCTTCCTCCTTTTCTTTTCCTTTCTTCTCCTTTCCTCTCCTCTGTGACATGCCCACACAGTGGCTGTGAGACCCTGGTATTTGCTGTCTCTGGATTGCTGAAGGACTCAGTGACCAGAAGCGATGGAGCTGCTTCACCAGCACTGTACAAGAGCTCTCCCACAGCAGCTCTCTCTTCCCACAGGGATATTTTTGGGTGGCTGTGCTGGTTTGCATTACGCTGATGCCTCACTAGATGTCTCCAGGAGCAACCTGTGTGTTCTGAGATTCATTGCCTGATAAATCCGGGACTGGAACGGGGCTGGAGCTGAGTCCAAGCGGGAGCTGGCCTGTTTGCATGCTGACACTTCTGGAAATGAGAACCAATCTCTGCAGCATGCTTTCTTGCTGAGAACTGGTGACAAATTCTGTCATGCAACACATTTATAGGCAGAGAAGTGAGGGCTACTGCTGGGCAGGGGGAAACATCCCAATGAACTCTATCTTGATTTTCTGTCAACCCAGGGAAGTTTCACTCACAGTTTAGGATGCCAACAAAGCTTCCTATATAAACCACTCCTCCATCTTCTCCTATATCTGGAAATGAGAAAAATAAATGGTAAGCAATAAACCATATCTCTGCTCACAGGAAGGATGATCACAGCTTCCTTCCAGTGACTTTAATTAAGCTACCGTGGCTGGGCCAGCAAGTTCAGCTCCCTCAGCCAAGCAGCAGCATTTCCCCTCCTTGTAATTGCGAGTTATCTCATGGAGCTGCAGCCCTCACTCCGATTGCATCAGCTCCTGTGTGAAGTGCTGATGAGCTGGTTTCAGCTAGGGACCCAGAGACAGTGCCAGGGATCTCAGGGAGCTGTGTACAGGTCCTTCCAGTGCGAAGGGAACAAACAGCCCCCGGTGCTGGAGGCTCTTGCACCTCTCCTGCAGACCGCGCGCTCCTCTCCTGCTGGCACTCACCCTTTCCAGCCTTCTATAAATCCAGGCACGCTGCTGGGAGGGTGGAGGGGAGGGAGGAGAGGAAGATTTATCTGCTGTCTGAAGGGAAGTCACACAGAGTGGCCTGGGAGAGGCCACTGGAATCACCCCAGGGCAGCCACCTCTGCAGAGCTGAGGGGATGGAGACCCTGGAGGGAAGCGCTGCTCACAGGCTGGTGCTGCTCAGTCCTAATGAGAGACCTGGGCATGGTCAGAGCATGCCCCTGGCAAGCCCAAGGACATTCCCGAGCTGGGGAACTGACCAGAGCACAGGAAGGAGGCAGGGCTGCCATTCAGGGCACGAGGAGGAGCAGTGGGCTGGCAGGAACCAAGTGCTGGTTTGCTGGATGTGTCCCTTTTGTGGAGGGCAAAGCCTCTCCCATGTGCTTGCCATGGCATCCTTGCTTTTTGGAGAACAGCATCCCTCACAGGCAGGCCACTGGGTAGGGCTCCAGCAGTAAAGGGGGGCAGAAGCATTGGTGGTGATCCAAGATTTATATTAGATTTCATGGTATTTTTTTGTTTTCTCAGACTTTTACGAGCTATAAACTGTGAGCTCTGGATATACCAGTGTTAGGATTCATTCTGACACTGCTATTTTCAATATTACACAGCTACCCATCCTTCTTCTGCATTTCTGAAATTATTTTTTGGCTTCAGAAACATCTTCCTGTGGCAAAGGCTCCTCCAGGGCAATTTCACCGCATGTAATAGGGTTTCATTTGCATTTGTTTTGAATTGTCTGCCCTTTAATTTTATTAAATGCTGCCTTTTTTCCAGTGCCATCGGGCAGGTAGAAGAGCCACTCTTTCCTCTGGACTTTTCCAAGGTGGGATGTGCACACACACACAGAGATGATACACACACCACCAGCCCACCCTGTGCCCACAGAAGGGGAGGGCAGCACCTGAGGACAGCCCATAAGGAGACACAGAATCACTCTGTTTGTAAACCTGACCATTGATTGGAGAGCAAACAGGCTGCTGCTGAAAGAAAAAAAAAGAAAGTGTCATCCTGAGGCATTCAGCAATGAGCTATGCAAGGCACAGCCTCAAACCACAGGAAGCCCTGATATCCCATGAAGTAATAAATATTTTTCTATAAATACCAGCGTTTTTATTGCCTCTTTCATCCAGAAAGAACCCTAGTTGGCTTTTATGCACTGCATACTCAATTTGGTAATTGCTTCTCCTCACCACTGAAACACAAGATATTCCCAAAGATTCAGCAGTAGCAGAGGGTTAATTGCTGGGACAAGCAGCTCCAACAGGGGAAGGCTGTCCTGCTCCATCCTGCCTCTCTGGCTCCCACTGCCCTGGCCTCGGTAAGAGAAAACAGCACCCAAAAAAAGGGCTGCAGGAGAAAATACCTCCAAGCCTCAAAAAAGGGACAAATACACATACAAATACAGTGTATACACTTTCTTTAGTCTGTTTGCTCATGCGTGTGTTTAGTTGTGAATCAAGAAGAGAGGACATGGAAATCTTTAGAAAAATCTGTCTAGGAGAGGGTACAGACCAGAAAAGGAGTGAGCAAGCTGGATGCTGCTGCTTTCCTTTAACTGCCAAAGACCCCAAAACCCTCTGGCAGAAGGAGAGCCAGAAAGCAGCCCTGTCACAGCCCAGTTTGTGTTCCCAGAGAGCTTAGAGTGTGTCCCCTCTGCTCCCTCCTGTACAACAGGGTTCCCTGAAACCCTGAGCTCACCACAAAGCCTGTAAGCACAAACACTTTCGTTCAAGCTTTTCAGAGAGAGGAGAGAGCTGCCAACCTTCAGGTGGAGGACACCCAGCTTTATCCAAGGCTGCGACCTTAAGCTCTTTCATCTAAGCAGATGCAAACTTATTTAAATGCTCTTCAATAAAATGGGAACAGGCGTAGCCTAAACTCCT
Organism: Onychostruthus taczanowskii; assembly: GCF_017590055.1. Lineage (NCBI taxonomy): Eukaryota > Metazoa > Chordata > Aves > Passeriformes > Passeridae > Onychostruthus > Onychostruthus taczanowskii. The sequence goes on from NW_024503124.1 coordinate 5,441,770, forward strand.
GTAAACTATTTTTCCATTAAAATCGCATCAGCTGGGCAGCCTTTTGAACCAGCCTGGACCTGGAGTACGGGTGCATGGCTGGGAGGAGGAGGTTTGTCCTCACTGCATGAGGCACTGCCGGGAGCTGACCAAAAGCATTGCTCCTTCAGCTGCCAATGACATCCCGGTGCACACAGCTCCCCGCGCTCCCTCAGGGCACAGCTGGCTGGATTTGCTGAAACCAGCTCATTCAGATGGGTAGCTCTGTTAAAAATAGGTTAGGAACTGTTGTGAAATAGTTGATAGTTGTTAAGCATGTACTGTTAGTTTGGTTGTTGTATTGTAAAAGGGGTTAAAAGGGTAGTTATAAGAAATAGGTACCGTATTACACACAAGTAAAGTGCATCGCTCCCCAGAAAAAACGAGCCAGCCTGGACAGAACTGTAGTGGGCCAAGAAAGCACCTTAAACCTTCATGCAAATTAAGGATCCACAAAGAAACCAATCCAAAGGGACAAAAAACAGGTTAAAAAGGGGCATCTGGCCCATGGAAGCAGTGCTGCTCCACCTGGAACCTCGGGGACATCGCTGCTGAAGAAGACCCAGCGCTGGTGCCGCAGCATCCTCGACGGGAATGCTCCTGCTCGGCCCGCGGACCCCCTTGCTTTAGGCCTTTATTTTTATTATAATAAATGCTGAAATCACTTTAGTACCAGGACGTGTTCCTGTTTTTAACAGCTCTACCTGGGAGCAGGGCACGTGGGCAGGCTTTCAGCTCGCTGAGCAGGCAGGAAGGAGAGAGCAGTGGCAATCAGCAGCGTGTTTAATTGCATCCTCTCTGTTGCATGTGTGTGTCTAAGGTCTGTGGCTTAAACAGCTGGTTTAAGCCAGCCCCTCTTACCTCACAGGAGAGGCAACCATGCCAAGCCACCCTCGCTGCTGCTTTTAACCTGGAACTGGAGCTGGGCCATAGCCCTGGCAGTGAACCGCTCAGGGAGGAGGAACAGCAACTAACACATCCAGCAGCACACGCCTGAGGTGAGGGCGCAGCTTTCCGTGTAGGCAGACTCTGGCAGGGAGGATACAGGAGCTGTGCTGCAAAGGTCGGGCCCAGGACTGGAACCTGAGGCAGGGAACCATCCCGTTGTCCTCTGAGACCCAGCTGGAGTGCCGCAGGTGGGGTTCCACAGCAGTTCTCTGTGTGTGGAATGCAGCAGCGGTGAGACTTGGTGACTCTGCCACGCAGATGAGCGCTGCCCAGCCCCAGCCTCATGGTGCCCCGTCCATGTTTGGCCAAAGCTCCATGTGGGGGTCCCAGTTGTTGGTTTCTCTGGGTCTGGGTTGAAGGCACTGGAGATGGTAGCTCATGTTCCAACTCAGGAGTTTATTATTTCTTATCGGTAAAACAGTCTCACTACTGTGAGTTTGGCAGCTTTTCATTAGAAGGCACAAAATGGCTAACAGTCTCTTGTTACAAGGTCTTTAAGACTAAACTATCCAATTAAAAACTTACACCTAGATTATCTTCCCTTTTAACCCAATAACTGATCCCAAAGAGCCCACAATGTGGGCTTTTCTGCTCAAACCCATGAAGAAGAAGGAAGAAGAAGCATGAAGAAGAAACACCCGGTGTCCTCCATCTTGCTTCCATCCACAACATACTAAAAATCCCAAAACCTAAATTTCTCAGCAAGTGCTACACTACTCTCTATAATCTATTTCACACTTTTGTGGATTCTGGTCTATTTTGAATTCTAGGAAACTTTCTCCATGAATGAGGGTCAAAGTCAGTGCTCCCCTGGGGGTCAGGGCACCCCAGAGCAGACAGAGAAATATTCCTGGTGCCCTGGTCTTCCACAGGGAGCTCCAGGGCCACTCTGAAGTGCAGCTCCCTTCACCCCTTCAAACTGGCTTGGGGTGCTGCCCGCCAGCTGGGGATCACCCTCACTGGCAGCTGGATACTGCCCGGCCAACGTGCATCAATTGTGCTCTCCTTGAGTCCCAAATATTTTTTCTCCAGAGCTGAAAGCTCTTTGTGAGCACAATCTGCAAGTCCAAACAGAAGAAAAATCTCTGTTTGGTCTGAAGCAGAACTTGGCGTGGCTGGCGGGGGAAGATGCCAAGTACGCGAGGGCTGTTTGCTCTCCTTGCAACAGTCACGACTGCTCCTCTGCTCCGCCGAGGCACATCTGGCTGTCATCTCTGCACATCTGTATCCTGCGATTTACACAGTTTTCTCCCAGTGCTTTATGTGGTTTTGCACTGTGGAAAGAACAAAAGCGCATCTTTCTGCCCCTCTGAGAGCCAGCTCTGTGGGAGCCTTCCAAGGGCCCTCGCGGAGCAAGGGGACCTCCTCCAGAGCCTCCGTTGCCCTCCGTGGAGACAGCTCTGCGTGGCACCAAGCGTGGCAGACGGTGGCAGAGGTGCCACAAAGCAAACCCTGTAACGCTCATCAGCGTGCTAGTCACGTCTGGTCTTTAGCAGGTTGGTGTTTTTTTTTTTTTTTGGTGCAGAAAACTCCTGTAGAAGGTAAATACAGAGTGTTTCTTTCAGAAGAGTAACATCCACCACGGTTCCCTTCCTTCTGTTTCTTCCAGCAGACGGAGCTGCTCAAAGACTGTTCCACCCACACACCAGTTTATCAGTGGGAGAGAAGAGGGAATTCTCCTGTCTTATGCTCCCCAGCAATGCACATGCTTCAGGAGCTAGTACTCACTACACTAGTAAGGCATTCGCTAACTTGCCTTGTGATTCTGAGTGGGAAATTTGTTCCTGAGCTTCGTAGGCTTCCTGGATAGTCCCAATCTCCATTCTCAAGACAGTGAGCTCTCACCTGGTATTTACAAGCAGCCCTGCAATGGGGCCAGGGGAGGCTTATTTACAGGGAGACTTCAAAGGGACATTTAAATTTAAAGGGAGTACTTTGGGAGCACTGTCACAGTGCTCTGTCATGTCAGTAACAGGGGCTTTCACCCCCAAACCTCTCTCACCCCACAGTGGGTTGATTGCTTTCCCATGGCATCAATTGGTGACAGTCAGGATCTCTTTCCTCAGCTGGAGTGACTTGCTGTAGTGTTTGACAATGCTACAGGTTTCAGAGTTGTTTACCATGGGATAAAACCTGCCCTGCCAGGGGGAAGGGAGTGTATCCTACCCGGAAAAAACACAAACCAAAACAAAACCCTTCTTCCATAGTTATATCCTAAGCCAGTTCTCAGCTCCGTTTACTGTTTGGGTGGGAGCTGGCTCTGCCTACCCCGGGCCAACAGAGACACCAGCATTGTTAAAGTTGTGTGTAGGAGCATAAGCAGTAAATGTGTAAGAGTAGAGTTGGAAACCAACATCCTGGTCAAGTTCAGAACTGGCAGAAACCTTTTCAGGAGAGGGTGGGTGCACGTAATTTGTTGCTGCCCCCCAGAATGAGACTGTCTTTATTGAGAAAGGTTGGTAACTAACCAAAACTACTGACAGTGACGTTTACTTTCATTTCAGTCCCTGTCCAGCACGCCATGTCAACTCTTGGGGAACAGTCGGACCTTAGGAACAGAGGTATTCGTTCTGCTGTCCTATTCATCTCAGCTGAAGGTGGCTCTCCAGCCAAAAAGGTCGATCTCTTGTGAAACTCCAGGGCCCCTCCTGGATAATGGAGTGTCTCCACAAGTGTGGGCCCTGCAGGAGCAGCTGTTCCCTCGTGTGTGCACAGCGCTCCGGGTTCAGCACAGCCTCTAGGCGTTTGTGTCGATGTTCCAGTAGCAATTACCACATTACAAGAGTGGGGGAAGGAATGTTCTGGCTGGCCCAGGTCTCTCCAGCACGGCAGCCCCAGCAGAGGAGGGCTGGAGTGGCTATGCGTGGGCTGTCCTGTGACAAGCAGGTGGCACAGCTCTCCAGAGGCGTGTGAGCCGGGGTGCCAGGGTGCCCAGCAGAGTGATGGGAAGCAAGAGGGCTCGCACAGCACTGAAGGGCAGGTGGAGCAGGTGGCAGCTCACCCGGCAAAAAGTTCAGGGCAGAGCATGAGAAAGGGGGAAAAATCCCCAGCCACCCGCAATGAGAACCCTCCCGGCTGTCTGAAAGGCGCAGGGGTGGCAGCGAGGGCTGCCTCCCGCCGTGCCCGGGATCACTGCTGAGGGCTCAGCGATGCGCTGAGGCTTTTCTGTGCCCAGCACCGCACGGGCGGCACAAGGCCGTAGCCCAGGCGATGATGCCGAGCGGTGCCGAGCGGAGACGATGCCCAGCAGCCCCCTCCCCGCCCAGGAGCTGAGGGCAGCCGGCAGCGGGCACCGTGCCGCCGCCGTGAGGGGCCCGGCCCCGCCGGCCCCGGCTCGTGCGGAGCCGCGGCGGTGCCGCCGTCCGGGGGTCCCCTGCCCGCCGCGCTTCAGCTGCGCGGGGGGCGGTCGGAAGCGGTTCGCGTTGTTGCCTTGCGGAGCCGTGAATGTAAGCAGAATTGAGGCAAGGCTTATTTGCCTTTAAGAAGAGAAGAGCGTACGCCTCCGTGACTCGAATTTGCTTTTTAAATAAACAGTCGTGTCTGAAGGGTTTCACGGTGTCCAGCATGGTGCGAGGAATGCTCTCATGTTCAGAGAAGAGCACAAACACCAGCTACGGCTTGAACGCAGTGTTTCTTGTGGAGTATAACGATGTTGGGATGTGTTTTTAAGATTCGGAACTTTGATGCCCTCAATTTAATCGAATTGTCTTTATTTTTATTTTTTTTTTTACATGTCTTCTAAAACTTACGCTTTTTCTTACAAACGTGATGATTGCTTCCAAGAAGTAAGGCCAGGAAAAACATGAGCGTCGTTGTAAGTAAACAGGAGTTTATGTATGTACTGAGGTATATTCGAGTCTGCCAGCACGGAAGATGCAGATGTGTGACACCAATATCCATCCTTCCTTGACCTAAACTTCAAAGGCTGCCGGTGAGAAGGGCTGTGGTGCTGGGGCCACACCTGTGCTCTCTTCCCCCTTCATTAGTGGGAAGATGATCCGTGTCCGGCCGAGCAGACTGGCTGCATGCTGCTGCCTTTGCCAGACAAAATATTAATAGGTGATGCGGCAAGGGTGATTTTCACACTTATTTTATAAGTGTACAGAGTGCGCTGCCCTCTCTCTTCAGTGCAGTGCTCCTTCCCATCCTATTATAAATGAATCATCATTTATCACACTATGTTTTGGGGTCTCTGCCGATGCAGAAGGGGCTCCATCTGCTCTAAAGGCTGGTGCCACAGGTGCATTTCTGCTCTGCCTGAGCTGCCGGAGTGTTCCCCAGCTGGTGCCGCAGCCGTGTGTCAGGCTTTGCCTCAGTTTGGGAGCCTGTCTCACGTTGTGGTCAGAGTTTGCTCAGAGTTGATCCGAGAGGTGAGGAATGGTGTTTGCAGAGCCAGGAGCGGCAGGGAGAAGAATCGTGTCGCATAGGGAAGTTTTCCACAGCATCCACTGTGTTCACTGGTGCTGCATGGGCCCAAAGTGAGCAGGCTCTAGGAGAGCCTTGGATACAGCCTGATGCTCTCCAGCATTTGTGTTGTGCCCAGGAGGTGGAAAGGTGTATTTCTCTGTAGTTGTTTCAGTATTTTTCCCACATAAAAACACAGCATTTAGGATTCACAACATAAACTTTTGACTAGACTGCAGTGCTTTTGTGTCAGCTGGCATCTCTCTCCCCGCTCCGCTGCCCTGGCAGGAGGCTCAGGGGTGGCTTTCACTGTGTGCTGCCTGGAGTGCACGTGGCATATGCAGCTCCCAACATCCTTGATGCCAGAGGGACTGATGGCAGCGGGAGGCTGGGCACAGGCTTCCCCGGGAAGTGACTGCTGCTCCTGGAGAGCCTTGGTGTCGAGGTGTGATGCATAGGCTTGAATCACCTCTTCGCATGATGCACGCTCGTTTTGAGTGCTGCAGTTTTTCTTTGTCAGTCCCCTTCCCCTCAGGCACCGTTTCAGCCATGGCCTGGATCTGGAGGAGCCAGGCTTTCTGGATCACTGCAGACCTGTGCGTGTGTGCAGAGGATGTTGGGTGCCAGAGGCTCCTTGTGAGGTGTGTGTGCTGGCACGTCTCCGCAGGAAACAGGCGAGCGGCAGGTAACCACAGCAGTCTAGATGATAAACCATCTGGAGCAGGCAGCTCTAGGGGACAGGGCACGAGCTCTGGGATTCTGCTCTGGTAGCTCCCCCTGCTTTTCTGAGGGCCTTAATCAGATCTCTCCATGTCTCCTTTGGCTGGGTCTCGAAAACAAGGCTACTTTGTGAAGTGAGTTTGAGATCTCCTGATGCTAAATGATGTGTAATAACAAAGTGTTAAAATATTATAGTGTTCTGTGAGCCTCATTCCAATGATCTCCCTATTCTACAAGGGTCAAGCTTTTGGAAATAGATATGGTGCTAAGAAGAAAACCAAGTTCACGCTGTTTGTCTGGACAGTGATCATACAGCTGGGGTGCCCCTTTCTTACTTGCCAGCAGTGTAAGTCTGTGGTTATGCTCTGGCATTAAGGAGGTCACGCTGGTAACTGAGAGGTGTAACTGAGACCAAGCACAGCCCTGCAGACCCCAGATCCAGCTGCCAACCGCTGGCTGCCCGACTGCCACCCGCACAGAAAGGGTCGAACAAAGTGTGAAGCTGGGTTTCTTTCTTCTCCCCCTTCTTTATCCCCCCATCAGTCTGACTCGAATTCTCTGTTCTAAAGAGAGGGAGGAGTGGAGACTTCATTATATGAGACTGTCTTGTAAATTGTAATGATTCAGGTTTTTCAAGGGAGGCCTTCTGAGTCAGGCCTTTTACCAGTTTGCTGTCACGGACAGCAGAAATAGCAGGGGCGTCAGTCAGTGGGATTTTTCTCCTCTTCTTTGTGTCCGTGTCTTTGGAGGATGGTGAGGAAAAGCTGGGTCTGATTTTGCAGCCCTTACTCATGGGGATGGGCACATCCAAGCTCATGGAGTTGCCGGCATGATTCAGGTGTGAAAGATCTGGGTTTCTTTTAAGTCTTGTTTTAACTTGATGGGAGTGAAGTGTTCAGGATGGTGGAGCAGGGCCTGCCAGATGCGTTTTGACTGGCTCTGAGACTTAGCCTAAAAACGAAGCTCAGGCTGTTTTCACAGGACTGGTATTTGCCCGGTCCTTGTGGGCTGTGGTGTGTTGAAAGCATCCATGTCATGAGAACGCACTCTTAGAAAGCCTCTGAGCAATCCGGGGTGCTGTGATGAGAGATGGGGAGCAAAGATCCCGGGCACGTCCGCCTTCCACCCCTGTGCTGGCTGGAGGAGCTCGCAAGGCTGGAATGAGCCACGTAGGCTGTTTGCTCCTGACCGCTTTGTCACGGGCCCTGCCTCAAAGGGCTTTTCCTTACAGATCTCCTTACTGCCAAAATAAGGCTGAAGAACCTTGGTGGGACAGATCCGGGTGCTCTAGCTGAGAGTTAAAGTGAAAACTCCCTGATCGGAGTGTTTTGGTTTGTGCGAACCAAGAAACCCAAACCGAACTTTAGAGGTCACGCAATGAAAGCACAAAAGCAGTTGTTTTCCTCACTTCTTCAGCGGAGCGTAATCCTAGCTTCAGCGTGAGTAATCCTAGCCCAGATGTATTGCTGTAATCACTGGACCCCTGGATATGGGAATTTACCCTCACAAACTCGGGAGAGGCATCAGGCCAGAGCGTGGTATGTGACCTCTTTGGCAGGGAGTGTGTTTGGCCTTGCAGGAAATGACTTGTTCATTTATTTAGTACTTGTTCAAGGTCCTGCACCCACAGCTGACTGAGACTGAGCCCTTGTGTCGAGCAACTGGGAGAGCAGCAGGGTTGGGCCTTGCGGTGCTGCTTGCAGGGGTGAGGGCACCTGACCAGAACCGTGCTTGGCTGGCAGCATCAGCTTCAGGTGCCAGCAGAGCAGGGCTTGCACACCTGGCTGTGGCTGAAGGACTGCCTTAAGAACTCCCAAATCTCAGGGTCTGTGTGCAGTCTACTTCACCGAAGTGCTGTGGGAGCTGGCTGGGTTGCTGAGGCTGAGGTGGACTCTGGCACAGCACCTGGAACCACGGTTCAGGGTCTGTGTGCAGTCCACTTCACCGAAGTGCTGTGGGAGCATGCCAGGCTGGCTGGCTTGCTGAGGCTGAGGTGGACTCTGGCACAGCACCTGGAACCACGGGGTCGTGGTGCTCGGGATGGCAATGCGGGATGCTCGGGATGCTCAGGAGCTCTGCCTCCAGGAGGGCATGAGGGCAGAGGGCTGCTGGCTGCCCCAGCTGCTCAACAGCAGAGAGAACATCAGGCTGGCAGAGGGTGAGTTGCAGAAGGTCTCAGCAGCTGATGTTCCTTCGGTGCCTCTCAAGGCTTGGGTAGGATTGTGCTGCACACCTGGCTGTGCTTATGGAGCTCTGCGGGCTCAGGCCTACCCTGTCCATGGCTTTTGGCCGCTCCTGCCCTCCTTGGTGCCTCCTGCCTGGGCTCTGGCATGGTGGTGGCGCTTAGCTGAGCCCTTCCAGCAGGCTAACCCAGCAGAAAACTAGTCCAGGATGAATAAAGGAGGTTTATTGCCAAATCAGCACACTGAGATGACTTGGTGAGGGGCATTAACAGAGAGCCCTTGGGTGGTGGCTGTGGCCAGAACAGCAGAGCTCATGAGGACGTGGGCATGCTTCGTTGGTTCTGTCCCAGCCCTTTCCCAGTACTTCCTTCCTGCTGCTAACCTTCAGGAGTCCATAATTAGAAAAGACAGGCTGATCACAGTGTCTGTTTTTGGTCAGAGATGCTCAAAAGACTCAGCTGAACCTGTAATATATTCACGTGGCAGGTATTTGTGCTTGCTTCCTCTTGGGAGGATACAGACATTAAAAAAAGTCTGTGCTGGTATGGGACAGGGTCATTTAGGAGATCAGCATCCAGCCCCACAGCTGGAAAACTCCTCTCACCCTGGACCTGACTTGCTTCTAGGTGTTAGCCTCTCTCAGGGTACTTTACTCTGTTTTGTGTCTGTTCTTTAAATTGATGGCAACTCTCTGGTAGCTAGGAAGATCATTGGATTTTTTCTGGTTTCTGTTCCTTTGCACTGGTTTAAGTTACCCCTTCTGGACTTCCTGTTGACTAGCATAGAAAATTTAGTTTTCATAAAGCCTTCCCTAATAATAAAAGAAGAAAGAAAACAGCTAGGTTTTGTGAAACTGAGCCTGAAAATTTCAGAATTTTGTGGTTTGGAATGGAAACCACATGAGCTTTGTAGGAGTGCAGGGTCTGAGGGATGCACCTTAGGATCCAGAGCAGCAGTACAGTGGGAGCTGTACTGTGCTGTGCTCGTCTCTCCCAACTCCTTTCACAGCCCACAGCCAGGCAGTTGAGCTACAGCAGTGCATCTTTAAAAACAAATTTGGAGAGTTTAAAGTTTTTACTCTTTTTCTAGCCTTGCCTTCCTTGCCCTTCTCAAGAGCAGTCTTTAGGCTTGGGGCTTTGGAGAGCACTGAGGTTGTTGAAAAGCTTTGTTCTGCTCTGGGTTTTATCAGCAGGAGCCAAGTCAGACCGATGCCAAAAGCCACTGGTAACCTCATCCTAATTTTTTTCCGCTGCTGTGGCTTTCTGGGCAGGAGTGGTCAGGCATGCCCAGGTGTGGGCAGCGTGTTCCAGGTCTTTCCGTGGTAATCATCCCTTCCTGTTCTCATGCTCTCAGGAGAGCAGGGCTGCGCGGTGAGTAAATCCTTGTGGCTGCTCCGCATTACTCACAGCATCAAAGGGAAAGCCTGTGGAAACAAGGTGGTAAATGTGTGTAATTTGCAGCTCGTGAATGGGTTCTTGGCTGACCCTACAGGGATGCAGGTGTTCTGTCTCTCATCCCTGTGGGATCCTTGCTGGACTGTCAGACTCCTGCAGCCCTGAGCAGCCTGTCCTGTTACTGCCAAGGGCATCTGGATGGGAGCTTGCAGTGAGCTGGAAATCCCTCGGGGCCGGTTCCCTCTGTCTTGTCCCATGGCAAGGTTCACGTTCCCTTTCCTTGCGTCACCTCCCGCAGGTCAGGTCTCCACAGCACTCAACAAAGGAATGTTCAGGTGAGACTGAGCCTCGATTTTGTCAGCTTGGGGTCCATAGCAGTGGAGCTGCTGGGACAGCGAGATGGCCATGGGATGAGCCTGCTGTGCCCAGGAATTTGGGAGGATGCTGAGGCCTCCATCACTTTGGCCAGGAGGCAGCTAAATCAGAGGAGCAGCTGGACCTGTGTGAGACATGAAATAGGTGCAGTCCCTGTGTCTGTACTGTTGCATGGCTGGATTTCAGCTTAATGCTCAGATTTAAAAAGAAATGGATACAATCTCTAGATGCCAAGCTTTTCTTCAGAAGCAGGCCGAGAAGACTCTGGAAATAACAGGATTTCTCAGTGTGCTTGGTTGTCGGAGGGAAAAGAAGGGAAGGGAGTGGGACAGGATGTTGCATCCAGCAGAAAGGGTTGGACTCCAGGCCAGATTAAAGACTGAAGCTTGAGGTGAACTGGAGATGTTTAAACTGGGTTTTTCTTGCTGTCATTCTTTTTGGTTTGTGTGTTTGTGGGCTTTTGTTTTGTTTTTCTTTTTAAGCTTGGTGTCTGGTTTTTGTGGGGTGGGGTTGATTTTTTTTTGTATTCCTGGGACTAGGAGCATTGTACCAAGGGCTCCAGGGAAAGGTCCTGGGCCTTATTCTTCTGGAAGAAGGGAGGCATTGAAGAGGAGTCCAGATGTGGTGTCCAGGGAGAAAGCTGTGTGAGACAGTACTTGCTGGGACTTTTATTTGCCTTTTATGGACTCTTTTGGCTAACATGGAATGTCATCTGCCTATAAGCCTTGCCTGTGGGAAGCAGATGGTCCCCAGGTCCTGGCTGGGACCTGGGAATGGTCTGGAGGAGAGGGGGGCAGGGTGTGTCTCCAGCTGCATCTCCTGCCCCACATTGTCCTCTTGCTCAGCTCTGCAAGGCCAGGGCACGTGTCCTGTGTTGGTGGATGTGAGTGTGTTGGGAAGGAGAAATACCTGCTTTTACTGGGGGAAAAGCCCTCTTGGGCACAAAGGAGTGTCAGATGGGGTTTGGAGGCATGGGTTTGGTTGTTTTGGGACGTGGGGCACGTGTCCTGTGTTGGATGTGAGTGTGCGTTGGGAAGGGGAAATACCTGCTTTTAGTGGGGGAAAAGCCCTCTTGGGCACAAAGGAGTGTCAGATGGGGTTTGGAGGCATGGGTTTGGTTGTTTTGGGACGTTGCTGTGCCGAGCTGCTGGCCAAGCAGCCGTGTAAAGTGGGATGCACAGCCTGGCCTGACTGTTCCTCCTCCGACGGTGTGCGCAGAGCTCAGCTCAGGGATGGGTTTGTCTCCACAGGCAGTCGGGATCAGGGTGGCTTGCAGTGTGTGGGGTGCTGGGGCCCAGTTCTGGTGGTTACCCCGGCCCTTCCTCGCTCTGGCCATTCCTCAGCCCCTGATCCTGCTGGGGGAAATGGGAGCAAGCCTGTCTGCAGGCTGCAAGGGAGGGAAACTGAGGCACGAGGGAATTTGAGGGGTTCTCCAGGCTTGGGAGTGAAAGGTACCCAGGTGCAGCTCTGGTCCCCGTTCTGTCCTGTCCCTGTGGATTAGCCCTGGGAAGTGTGCCTGTCCCCATAGTGGCTGAGGGATTGCAGTGCAGAGCAGCAGGCATCACCTATCCAATGAGAACTGCAAACAGATTTTAATGGTTCAATTGGGAAAGAGCTTGCTGAAGTCCAGGAAAAAAATCTTTTTGATATGCAAGCCAAAAACATGCTAACTGAGCTACAAACAACTGAAGGGTCTGCTATTAAAATCATCCTTATTCAGAGATAGACTCAACTGGTTTTTTTTCCCTAAAATGGCCAGAACATCCTGTAACATAAAGCAGGAGGAGAAACGAGCCTTACATGGACATTCCTTTTTCCTCTGACAAGACCTACCCTCCAATTCTCAGTGCACCTCTACATGGTCGTTGATTTGTGTGTTGTTGAGAGGATGGGGCAGAAAGAAACTCTTGTAAATGAGCGTTGTCTGTGCTGAGACAGTGCAGCAATTCACTTCAGGGGGAGCTGGTCCCAGCCATACACAGCTCGCTTGTTCAGCAGGTTCCATCAGCTGTGCTCACAGCTGGGACAGCAGTGGCATGGCAGGAGAGGCAGGCAGCACTTAAAAACACCCTCAAGTTAGTTAAATTTGCTGCTGGCTGTTGACGGGGTAAAACAAATTGAGTTTCGTGTTCTTTGGATTTGTTCTTGCACTAAATCAGAGGAGGCAGCAAATCAAGCTTGTTCAGAAGTGGAGGAGTTGTCCAAGAAAGTAAATGAGTAATGTGAAAGCCTCTTGAATGGAGAAATGATCCAAAGGGAGGTTGCAGGGGTGCCTGTCTCCATAGCAAAAGCATCTTTGTGGTCTCTTCTGGACTTGCTCCCCCAGGTCCATCCATCCTTCTGGTGTTGGTGGCCCCGGAGCTGAATTCCAGGTGGGGCCTCACCAGAGCACAGCGATATTTTTACAGCTTTGATCATAAGGCTATTTTAAAAAATCCCCAAAAACCAAACCAGGTTTTTTATTTCATTTTAGGAGAACCATGTACTGTCCAAGGGAAGCAGGAGTTCTCTTTTTTCCCCCTCTCAGTGTCCCTTGAGTGCCTCTCGGGTGTGGGGGTGGCAGAGCTGCTCGGGAGAGGGAGTCTGGGGACCCGGGGGCTCTGGGGCTGGCATCTCAAATTGTTTAAATTGGCTGTGGTGGCACAGTGCCAGCTGACACCAGCTGAGAATCTGGACAGAACAACTTGTCCAAGGTCACCTCACGGGCTAAGAGTAGAGCAGTGAATTAAACCCGGGTCTGCAGTGTCTCACTTGAGGGTAAATAAAGAATAAAGAGCTTCTTGGAGGGTCTGGTCTGCCTGTCTTAAAGCCTTATAAAGAAAGGACAGCCTCAAACACTTGATGCTGGTATGATGTGGAGCGCTAGCCTTGTGTTCCAGGACCTCTGGTTAAAAACAAAAAGTTTTTTTTTCCCCCTCTGTAGTATTATTTATTTCCTTAAAGCACTTTGTAGCATTTCAGGCTGGCTTCATTTCTCAGAGGAGGGCTGGGGTGCTGCTGGGGACTGGTACCTGCTGCCTTTGTGCCTGTCTTTCCCAGCGGGTAGGGAACATTCCCCAGGTGGAAGAAGTAAGAGTGTAGGTACCAGCTTGGACAGGGATTGCATCCACATTATCCACTTTTAGGGGTGTTTCAGGGATCTGCTAAGGAGCCTCTACAAGCTTCAGCCAAGCCTTAGCACAGATCTCCCTGGAAAGGCTTCAGCAACTTTGTGCTCTTGGGCCACCCTGCTAAGGACTAGTGAAAAATCTGCTGAAGCCAGGGATAGTTTTTGATAGTTCTCTGCATTGATCTGTGCTGCTTTATGAGGAGCTTCCTGGATGTGTCCAGAGAGACTTTTCTTTTTTTCCTTTTTTAAAAAGTTTTTTTAGTCACCGTTGTGTTGGTTTGGGTATTGGAGAAAGGATAGGAGTTGTGTTAAAATTCAGGGTCTGCAGCAGAGGGCACAAGGCTGAGCAGCTGTCTCTTGATGGAGGGATCCCCGGGCTGATTCCCTCCTGTGGGACTGGGAAAAAGGACCTGGAGGCACAAAGGGGAGTGGGGTGAGCAGGATCTCCCTGCCCTGTGGTGCTCTGCCGGTGCTGGGGCTGGCACCCACGTGCTCAGTGATCCTGGGCTTCACAGGGGGAAGGGAAATTTCATCCATTTCAGCAGGGAAATGGATGTTGTGGGAGGCAGCTGTGGCAGGACAAGACTTACTTTTTCCAGATAGCCCAAGCTGGCAATTTTAACTGCAATGTGCCTGGCTCCAGCTCTGTGATTCCCAGGCTGCTTGGCCACGTCCCTCTCTTCCCTGACTACCAGATTTATTTCTAGATATGTTTGCTTACTCCTAGTAAATATCAGAAGGAGTTGTCCTGAGGCTTATATATATATTTGTCTGTAATTAAGGTAGGATTAATTGCTTAAAAATGTGTGTAAGGGCCTGTTATGAGATCAGCAGATAGGAGCATGGGATAAAATGCATAATGAATACATTATGTTATAAATAATGGACACAGCCGGCGTACTGGCATCCCCGAAAGGTAATAGCTCGTTCAATATTTAATGGAGTGGGTACCTGAGGGAAAACACTCTCTGCCACTAAGGTGATTTTCATTGGCTTGGGGACACACAGATGGGTCTGAAGGAGAGCAGGAGCCCCTTGTGCAGTGGGGAGCACTGTTTGTGGTAATAGAGGGGTGTGGAGCCAGCTTCCCACGGGGATGCTCAGTGGGGTGGGTGCTCCCTTCTGCTCTCAGAGCCCCCCAGATCCATTTGCTGGCCATTGGCAGGGAACAGGACCACAGGCACCCTGCAACTCCTGGAGCACCTTGCTCTCCCATGTTAATTCCAGCTGTTAGTTCCTGGGAACCAAGTTGCATTGGTGTCAGGAGCTCATTTTCCTGGGGAGGAAGGCACGGCGTCAGTCACAGGCCAACAGCTGCCCTTCAGCATGTTCTCAGCACTGACAGGAGCCATCCCAGGGGTTTTCTGAGCAGATGCAGGAAAAGGGGAATTACCAGCGCTCCCTCTGCCAGGCCTGGGTTCACCCCTCTGTCCCCAGCTGCTCGTTTCACAATTCCCAGCTCCTCCACACTCCTGTCCCACTCTGTTTTATCCCTGTCCTTTCACTCTGTCCACTGCAGCTCTGCAGAGCCTGGTGAGGGTTGGCTGTCAGTGAATTTTCCTGAGTGTCACCTCACGTTAGGAGCGCTTTTAGGCAGCAAATCCAGACTTGGTACCTAACAGTGGGGTTAAATACCAGAGCCAGTGTCTTGTCTGGGGCTGAGACTTGTCTCCGTTCCCCAAGTGCCTTTCCAGAACTGTGGAAGCAGTAAATAACAGCAATTAAACAAATAGCAATTACAGATTCATGTGGTGGTGTTGCAGGGAAACACAAGGGGAAAGGAGATGTAAGGCAAAAGGACAGGAGAAACAGTCTTTTTATCCCTCATGCTTGTTTACTTTTACGCAAGATCCAGTTTTTTCATCATCTTTTGTGGAGAAAAGCATGAAAAACCCTCTTTTGTGATGTTTTCCCTATCATCAGAGATACCAGAGTGGGAGCCCAGGCTTACAACAGTCTTTTTTTCCTCTCCTTTTTCTCCTGGGAGGGGTGGCTTGTTTTTAGTGCCCCTTCCACTAAACCATGTTGCTCCTAGCCCTGTCCAGCCTGGCCTTGGACACCGACAGAAATTGTTCAGGCAAAGCTACAAGGGTGTCACTTTTCAGTTTTACTGGGATAAAGTCATGGTTTTCCCCATTTTTTTGTTTTGGTTTATTTTTTTTTTTTGGTGGGGTTTTTTTTTTTGGTGGAAGAGCTGCTATGTTTCTTTTCCCTGCACATTTTTATGGTATTTTCAGACTAAATTTAATTCTGCGGAATTCTGTTTAGCTAGAAGTGTAAAAGAGAGCAAACCAAAATGAAATATTTTATTCCACTAAAACATTTCATCTGACCCAAAACCGTCTTTCCTCCCACTGTGTCAGCTCAAAATTAGGAGAGAAATACATAAATGTGGGGGAAGGAGCAGTGACTGTTCAGCTCCTGAGCGCAAACCCTCCCAGTCAAACCCCAGGTATTACCCCCTGTCACAGGGACTCGAAATACAGTTTGTTTTTTCACTGCTTTGAAAAAGATAAATGCCTTCTCCAGAGAGTTTGCTCTTTCTGTAACACGTTACCCAATCCTTCCGAGAAACAAGGGTCTGTCTGGTAACAGCGAGGCTCTCAAGTGCTGCTTTTCCAGCCTTGTAAGGTCACGACTGCCAGGTTCAAGCAGCCACAGGATCTTGGAATGGTATAAAAAGTAGCTCTGTTAGTGATGGAAAGTCAGCTGGAGATTAATTCATTGCTGCTCTTTTTTTGTCCTCGCTGTTCTACCACGAAGAAGGGAAATGGTGATGGATGGTTTTGATAGGGATGACCCAGATGTGCAGCCACCTGTAGCACAGCCTTCCTGCTGTGACTCCTGCCTTCTGTGAGCAGGGTTTTCTAGTGGAATGTGGGAAAGGGAGAGAGCAGGGTGTCTGGGTGTGCTTTAGGATTCCCTGGCATCCCTCACAGGGAGCAGGGGTGAGGGCGAGACACATGGGAAGGAATTTGGTCAGGGAGAGGAGCTGCCTCAGGGATGTGTTGGAATTTGCTCTCCATCTCCCTTTTCTGCCTCTGAAAAGTTCCTTTCTGTTTATTTGGGGCAGGGGGAAAGTGCTGGTGCCTGCAGCAGGGTAATGTGAAGGATGCTGCTTCACTTACTCTACTTCATATTGCTGTAGTTTTCCTCTGTGACAGCCATAAGAGCAGAAGGAGGCAAAAGCAGTTTTCTGGCAGGTGTTAGTTAGGAGACTGTCCCATGCTTGGGTGAGAAGGCAGGAGGAGTGGGCAGCAGCTCTGCCAGGGGAGATGTGCTGTGCCAGCGAGCTCTGGAAATCACGCCGGGCACTCCACGGCCGCGGAGCACAGAGATCCTGTCAGCAGTGCCCAGAGTTTCCACTGTGCCAGGTGAAATGCTGATGAGATGAGCGTGGCAGCAGGGAGTGAGAGAGATATCCCCCGGAAATCGGAGCAGGGAATCTGGCACACAGTACCCAGTGGGAAGCTGCTGCCTTCAGAATTACCTGAATTTGGGCAGGGTCACAGAGGTATGTCTGTGGTGAAACTGGGGAGTTTATAGAAGCATGAAAACATTGTCAGGAGAAGCAAAAAAAAACCTGTTTACTTTTGAGAGGAGCCGAGTCACACGAGGCTGTGATAGGGAGAAGTAAAAAGTGGTATTTTTTGCCAGGTGCAGAACTGTTCCTTTTGCACTTAGGCATGGATCAAGAAGAATGGAATGGTCAGGCTGATACAAATACCAAAGAAAACAAAAGTTTCTGCAAACACTGGTAATGAACAATCATGGAAGTTTTTGGCACAACACAGTAGGGAACACAAGACAGAATCTTCACTTATCTAAGCTTAATGCAGCACCCTTTGGGATGTAGGAACCAAGGAGTTCTTGGGGAGTCTGTTCACCTCTCGCAGGGATCCTTTTCCATCCCCTGGGTGAGATTCCATTCCCCTGGTTGGCTTCCCAGTGTGAGGTGGTGCAGGCACTTCACCTGGAGCTGGATGAGCCATGGGTGCATTTCTGCTGAGTGCTGCTTGTCCTTGAAGTTTCTTTGCTCTCAGGGTGGAGCAGAGGCAGGGCTCAGCAGCATGAGTGTGGAAATTTCACTTCCAGAGGTTGGGCAGCTTTTCAGAGTTAAAATAAACCAAAAGTCACATTTTTCTGTTGCCATGAGAACTGTGGAGCTGTTGTTGGACCTTCAGAGTGTGCTCTGCCCTCCCGACTCCAGCTGGGCTTTGTTGAGAGCAGTGCT
The DNA here is from genome assembly GCF_017590055.1 of Onychostruthus taczanowskii. Lineage (NCBI taxonomy): Eukaryota > Metazoa > Chordata > Aves > Passeriformes > Passeridae > Onychostruthus > Onychostruthus taczanowskii. Next base: position 5,459,155 of record NW_024503124.1, read on the forward strand.
GGGCTGGGAGGGGCAGAAGCTTTGTGGGACCCTCAGCGGGCTCTGTGCTCCTTAGGAGGGAGCTGGGGAGCCTCCCTGGAGGAGTGTGGGAGCTGGAGGTGTGCCTGAGGTTTTGTAGGGGCTGTGTGGTTTTTTTCCTACTGGTGGTGACGTAGAAAATATGTGAGAGGGTGTGTGGTGAGGGGCTGTTGGTACAGGGACCCTGCCCTGCTTGGGTACTGCCTGCAGCTTGGCTCTGGCCTCTGTGCCTCACTCAGTGTGTGGTACAGGTACTATCAGCAGGCTGGTACAGGTATTATCAGCAGTGTGCTTTCCCTACCCTTCTGCACCTTTCCATGTGGGTCAGGATCCATGGAAATACAGCTTTGAAATCAGGTGTAAGGAGCAGGCTGCTTGTCAAAGCCAGGTGTAGGATTTCTGGGGCTTCTGTTGTGTTTGGAATTTTTTTCCCCTAAGGATGCTATATTTATGGTCCTTGCTGCTGATGATTTTGGAAGAAAAGCATCTCCCAAATCAGCCTAGGCAAAGGGCTAATCCATTTATGATGTGTTTATGCAATCACAAGATCCTGTGGTGGCTGTCTGCACTAGGTCTGATGGTGCAGGGGCTGACAGGAGTGTCCCTTAGGGTCTGGGGCCACAGGGACACGGCCGTGGGAGGGCAGCTGTGGAGCAGGGCTGCAGCTCATTCACTGTGTGCTGATCTTCCACCAGGGTTCATCTGTTCTGTCCTGAGGCCACCACACCGCTGCTCTCCACCTCTGCGCTGGCTTATGCAGAAGCTTGTGCTTGTTCCAGCTTTTTTCTTCCTCTGAAATATTTCCCTGTTGTATTAACTGCAGGAACGTTTCAGGGAGACAGAGATAATTCAGCTGGTTGTGAAACCAACCCTCCAAAACCCAAAGCTGCCACCATGAAAACAATAGATAAAAGGGACAGACGAGAGAGGAGGAAGGGCAAGCATATTTCAGAGAAGCTGTGCTGTTTTTGGCTCTGGCCAGCAGTTTGCATAGAAAGTAGTTTATTGTCAGTGAGAGCTGTGGACACCTGCCAGCTCTCCTGTGCAGCAGTGCTTTGTGCCAGAGAAAGGCCCTGCCTGTCAGGTCTTCCCTGCTCCAGCCCCCTGCCCATCAGCTCTTCCCTGCTCCAGCTGGCTGCTCACGAGCACCTTCCATCTTTGTTGCCTTTCTTCACCTCAGTATTGTTGAGCTGAACCCTCCACTGCAGTGGATGAGTTTCTTCTCCTCTTCCAGCTCTGGGGTTGGGTGCTCTTGTTTCCTTTGGCTGCTTGGATCTCCCTGTCCCATGGGACCTCCATCTCCACACCAGCCTGCTTTGTACCCTGTAGGAGCTGGGTGTCTGCTCCGAGTTCTTGCTGCTGTTCCATCTTGTTGTTCCATTCCTGTGCCTTGCTTGCTGCTGAACATAAATGTGCCTGTGAGAGCAGAGTGCAATTGGGGAACGTGGGGATGTTGTTCAGCATCGTAAGGTGGTGTTCTTCGTGCTGGGAAGCGCAGCCAGGATGAGTTTGGCTGTGTTTCTGCAGCACTGAAAGTTGTAAACTCCAGCCAGAGCCATCTGGAATAGCGCAAGGAGCTCCTGAGCTCCCACGTGGGGATCTGGGTCACACACAGAGCCTTTCCAGGAGCTCTGAGCCGTCTGATCAGTTCTTTTTTCCGCTCCACCTCATCTCCATGCTCATCAGTGGGACAGGTGAGCAGTGTTGGTGGAGAGGCTGTGCCCAGCAGGCTGCCACCCCAGCCCAGCAGGGACAGGAGCTCCCAGCAAGCCCACACTCGTGTGCTCCCTGTCTCATGGAAAGAGACTGCTCGAAATGCACCGTCTGCATTGTCTTAGTTCTGTTATGAAATGCAGAGCAGGCACAAAGACAGGGAAAAATGACTCATGTGCTTATTGTCCATGGGAATATCTCCGGGAGGAAGTGCGGGTAAAGCTCTGCAGAACCTGGGTTCTGAGTGCGTAATGTAAAACTGGTGCTGGGTAATTGGAGTTGTGGAAAATACCTTGTCCAGTGCTTGAAAAAGTAATTCTCTCACTTTGAAATATGCTATGGTACAGAACTTTGGAAAAACTCTTCATTGTACCAGAGCTTTAGAGGATGTCACGGTGTTACTTTAGTATATAAAGCCAGCAGCTAGAACATTAATAAGAAAAGTGTTCCATCTTGCTTGCCCAAAATGGCACTGTAGCTGAGGCAGGATATTTAGCAGTCTTAACCTGTGCTGAAAAAATGGAAAAAAACTCTTTGTTGTGGTTCCCATTAAAAATTATCCAATCCTGAATAACTACAGTTGAGAAAGAAAACTGTTACCTTTCTTTTTTATAAGTTTTCCTGCTTTTCCTTGGGAAGAAGTGTTTGGCCATGGTGGCGGTGGCCTGGCAGCCCTGGTGTGGAATTCTGTGGCCGAGGTGATGCCCCTGGTGCTTGTGCCTCATGCCAGCACCTAAAGCAGGGCAGGCCTTGAGCAGCCTCCACCACACCACAAGGAGACTGGTGCCAGCACATGGGGAAACCACAGGGACCCTCTTATGTGTCACTGAGTGTCCTTGTTAGCAAGGTTAAAATCTCCACATGTCCCTGTTTTCACAGGAAAATCCTTGGAAGGCCAAAGCTTTAAAAAAGGTTCATCTCTAACATCTATTTTCTATTGCTCTGTTGAGTGAAATGTGTTTAGAATGGAGATGCCCTAGGCAGGATTTTGGGCGTGGTGGGCTGCAAATTCTGCTGTGGGACAGCTGGCCCTGCTCAGGCCTGGAGGTGCCAGAGGAGAGCTTTCCCTGGTGTCAGCCACTGCGTCGAGCTCAGCCGTGGACCAAGTCCACTGCTATTTACTCTGATTCTTGTCAGTGCTGGATGTAGCCTTTATAAACACTCTTGTTGCCAAATTAAGCTTTTCCCCTTCCAAAGTCACCTTAAATGACATTCTTCTTCTTTAGCCCTCGTTTGGGGGAGTTTGCCATCCGAGAGAGGCAGAGGTTCTGCTGGACTTTGGGTGCCATGGCAGTCCCTGTGTCCTCCCTCCCTCATTACTCCATGCAGTGACACAGAGAAGCCTTGCTGGCTTGGAAAAGAGTTCCTCTGCTTTGAAAGCAGCTTGTATGTGGAACTGAAACTGCTTTGCTGAGGCTACCAGAGTGTTTGTTGTTAGGGGAGATCCTTGATGCTGCATTACAGCTTGTGCTCCTTCTTGGAAATGCAGCCTGCTTCCATCAGCTTAATCTTACTGGTGCTCACAGACTAAACTGACAGCAAATTCCAGTCTCTAACATTTGTAAAGCACGGAAAGGACAAAGTTCTTGAAGCTTCAAATGATGGCGTTTGGTTTACCAAGGTAAATGGGATTTTTTTTTTGCTTAGAAAACAGGGGTGCTTCAGGCTGCCCGTGCAGCTGTAGCTCTTCCCCCAAACATGCACCCAGATGACTCCTGTGTATCCTGAGAGATTGGTCCCAGTTACTGCTGGTGGCCTGGGATGCAGATTCCCAGGCATCCCTTTCCCAAACATTCCCTCCTAGCGTGGCATGGAGTGGCCTGAGCAGAGCATCATCTGGGCAAGGCAGACAAGTCTCAGGATGGGCAGCCCTCTCAACTGGATGTGCCAGGGAACCTAACACAAGGCTTGGGACCTGCAGAGAACCTTTTCCTTTGTCCTTAATCACCCTCTGAAGCATTGGCCCAAGATTTGAATCTCTATCCCACTGCTTTTTTGCCTGTGATCTGTTTCCAAAGTAGTGGACCAAACTGGGAATAATTCAGAAGTCCTGGTGAGAGAGCCCATGTTCTCCTTGTTGGGAAGGGGATGGAAGGATGGGAGGAAATCCCTCTCAGATGCTGTTTGATACTGGAGGGCTGCAAGGTCTCCATTGCAAGAGGGCTGATTTGGTGTGTGGGTATCTTCTGGCTTTAAAAAAAAAAAATAGACTTTTTTCTTCCTCCCTTGAATCTGAACCAGCATAAGAGGCTGACACATGAGCACGTTTGTTCAGCTGATTTTTTAGGCAGACATGGCATATCCAGGGCTGACCAGCCTTGTGCCAGGAATGTTGTAGAAATCAGCCAGCTGTCTTTGTTGACTTTGCTAAAACAGAGCTTCCCTTAGCAGCACCAAGGAAAAGCTGAAGGGGAAGCAGAGCAAGGGTTGAGTCAAAGGTAGTGAGACAAAGTACTGCCCCTCATGTTCATGGACATTTCTTGTTACTGGAGGTGTGGAAATGAGTCAGAGGCGTGCTCTGCCTTCAGTCAGATGGTGCTGGGTGGGAAAACAGATGCTCTCCTAGGATGAACTTCAGGAGCTATGGAGGAATGCACATGGTTCCCATGGGATGGGGAGCTGCTGGCAGTGTCCCGTTCCAGTGGGCTTAGAAACACTGCCCCTTTAAACCCAAGAAGCCGTGACATTTTTAAAATGCAGATGTTTTGGCTGCTTCAAGATGATCAGGAGTTGCCTTTCCTCATGTACCTGCTGCTCTTTTCCTGCAGGTTACGATGCCCTGAGCTATTCTGTGGAAAATGGTGACAAGTGGAGCGGGCGGCAGCTCCTGCAGGCGCGTGAGCAGAACGCGAGTGACGTTCCAGAGGATGGGGGGCAGCTCTACATCAGAAACTGCACTGAACCAGGTAGGAATGAAAGTTGCCTCTAGCTCCTCAGTCCTGCTGGTGGCTTCCTCACATCTCTACTGCCAGGACTCGCTTGTTTTTAAGTCTGTAAACACTGCTCTTTGCAGCAGAGCTTAGGTATCATTTCCTCAAGTGTTGGGGAGAGGAGGGGAAGGGTTTTTCTCTGTTCTTCAGGACTAATGTAGGTTACCTGCCCCAGGAGAAATTCTAACAAAACCAGTTCTGGCTGCACTTCTCTGTCTATAATTTTTCCTCTGCCATAATCCTTAATAACATTTCTGGACAGATGGATGATTATGGTCTTTTTTAGACAGCAAAGACTGGTACAAAAATTCTTCTTACTCAATTTCTGCTTGTTTGCATAATTCTGGCAGAGTGCAGACCCAGTCTCACAGCCTCACATCAGCACTGGCAGTAATATTTTCCCCCACTGTGCTCGGTACCTCAGCACCTTCTGTCTCACCATTGCAGCTGTTCTTGCTGCCCTCACCAAATAGAGTGGTCTGTAGGAAGATTTTGTTTGTGGTGTGTAGGGTTTCTCCCCACTTTTTTTCAGCAAGTAGAGCAATAATTACTGAGTACCCTGTGTTTTCTTGGGAAAGAGAAAGCAGAAATACCTAGATATGTGAAATTACTGTTTCTTGTTGAAATTGTCATGGTGTGACATTCCGTGGTAGAATGTACTGCAGAAAGGAAGTGAAAGTAACACAGTTAAGGTCCTGCCTGTGGTTTTGTCGATTTTGTTTGTGTTTGTCACAGTGCAAATGCAAATAACGTTAAGTACTGTTAAGTACTGTTGGTGTTAAGCCAGGTGGCTGTCAGAAGCATTTGGGAGTGTGACATTCCCAAAAGGCAGTGTCTGTGGGAGTTACCTGTGGAGCTGGTGGGGCTGAGGATGACCTGCAGGATGCATCAGTTCTGCTGCTCAGCAAACAAGTGAGTGAAAGAGCTGGCAGAAGGGCATGGGCACAGCAGTGACAGCGGTGCTGCCTGTGGTCCTGCAGCACGACAGAGCAATGAGGTGGTAGCTGTGCTTTCATTTCAAAATGTTTGAAAGTGTGGCCAGGAGTAGGGTGGCTGAAATCCTGGTCAGGCAGAGCTGCTGGAAGGCTCCATCCCTGGGCAGCCCAGTCCTTCCCTTGGCTGTGCTGGTGCTGGATCAGGCTCCAAATGGTGGCACAGCAGTTGAGGTTTCACCAAGCAAAGGCTGCCTTTGCCTTCTCCAAGGGCAAATCTCCAGGGAATCTGGGGCACTTCGTGGTGCTGCTGAGCATAATGCATGAGTGCTGTACAACCAGAGCTTGGGGGCCCCTTGTGATCTGGGAATCTGCAGAGCTCAAACCTCCCTAGCATCCCCACAGCGCCATGTGTGGTGGTCTTCAGGTGCTTCTCCTTCCCTTGAGCAGGTGTCAGGAGGGAAAGGCTGCCTGAAAAGGGTTTTTTTTTCCTGCTTACTTCCCAGGTGAACCTGTATAAACACCTTGCAGCTCAGCAGAAGTGGACATGGCACTTGGTGTTATAGTCTAGTTGAGTTGTTAGGGCATTGGTTGGACGCGATGATCTTAGAGGTTTCTTTCAACCTCATTATGCTGTGATTCTGATTCTGTGTTTAAGAAAGTAGTTTCACCTCACCTGCTGGTGGAGGGAAGTGGAGTACCTCCTGTTAAAATGTGCTGTGGCTTTTTGCAGTGCTTGGATTCTGTGCTGTGTTGGCAATAAACACACCTTGAGGTGCTAGAGGGGAGATCTGTGTTCTTTAGCTGCTCGGGTGATTGCAGGCTCATTTGAACGCCTGCCATGACATTTGCCAACTGCTACTTTAATTTCCTAATGGTTTATCCAATGTCCAGTATCATTTCATCATCAGAACTGCTCCAGATAGTGGGGGTTTTGCTCACTTTGCCTTTGCAACAAAAACTGTAGAAGTATTAAAGTGGAGAAATGGACTGATTCCAGCCTAAAGACCATTTTTAGGATTTTTTTTGGGGTTTTTTTACCTTTTTCTGAGAAATGCCCATCATGGGCTCTGGCCTGGTCCTGTGGCTGTTTGTGGTTGTGGTGAGTGCCTGTGGAAGCAGAGCCACAGAGCAGCCTGCTGTCTTTTGTCAGGAGCCTCTTGTCTCTTGCTGCCTGTCCTCTGAGTGTCCAGCCTTGCAGTCAGAGCTTCTTGGCCCCTTCCTCTTGGATCCTGGTGGCTTCTCATGGCAGTGTCTGCTGTCAGACAGCAGGTGCTCTTCTGGCCTCTCCTACCCATCCCCTTGTCCTTGTGGTATCCACATGAAGGTGTGTGGAACTGGAGATGGACAAAAAAAATCGGACAGTTTATTCACTGAAGTGGTGATACTGTTTAAATGAAACACTTGTGATTCTGGGCCATGTTTGACAGTTTCAGCTCATGCAAAAGATGAAGAGGAAGGAGTGAGAATTACTTGTGTCAATTCAGGCCAAGTATCATTTACTCACCCAGTCCTGTTCAGAAATGTGATTCACCCGCTGGAAGCCAAGAAAAAAGATGTTTTAAAGCTGGTTTAGTGTTGGGTCAGGTCCCTGTGCTACCAGATTCAGAACTCAAATTGCACTGGAGGAACTCCAGAGCTTGCTCTTGTTTCAGACGGGGTTCATTAGCTGCCAGAAGGTGACAGGCTCTGGGGCTGTGTCAGGGTGGGATGTCACAGGTCTGGAGGTTCAGGTTGGAGGGGGTGGCCGAGGTCCTGGTGCCAGCCCTGGTTATCTCCTCTCCAGACTGACATATGCTTCCTCTGAGGAGCTGTCATCACCTTCTTTCCTCCCCCGCTTCAGTGCTTCCACTCCCGCCTCAGAAAGGCTGAAAATAAAGTAACAGCCCTGCTTAAGTGTGCTGTTTTAAAGTCATTATCAGTAATGGCAGGAAATACTTGATTGCTGCAGGAACAAAAAGATCTCCCTGTATTCATTTAGACCCTCAGGCATGAAAGTGCTTGAATTAAACCAAAGAAGTTTTTGTGCAATTATTTTTTTTACATTTCCTCGTCTTATTTCAAAAGCAACTTTATCAATATTTCTCCTGTGAGTCATAGCTCATGGTAGTGTGATTTGTAGTGCTTGGCTGTGGAGCAGGTAACCCTTGCTGGCTACTCACTTGTGGCACTGAACCACACACCCAGACCCCCTCGGGTGGAGCTGAGCCTTCTGATCTCTTTCCTCTCTTTTGTTTATGCACCTGGTGGGCTTGATGTGGTGTGAGTTCTGCTGGGCTGTCACGCTCTGAATGAAGTCCAGAGAACTGCAGAGTTTAGAAAGGCCTTCTTCCCAAGCAAATACAGCATCCTATTCACTCTTCACATGAGTGATTTTGTGTTTTGTGTTCCTTTTTTTTTTCTTGTCCCTCCTTGAGCCTCAATCCAATTGAAAGTTGCCTTCCCTCAAGCAAAATTAATTTTATCTTAGCAAAATGAAAAGCAAAAATTTGTTCCTGCCTTGCAAGTTGCCAAACCTTGCTTTCACTTGGGGGAACGTTAAAAAAATAAATTGCTGTAAGTTTAGTAACAAAATATCCTTGAGGAATAGCAAAAAAAATGTTCTTCTCTCACTGAGCTATAAGTTTGGTGAATTTGACAGAAATTTGCTTGAACTTCTGCTTCCATACGTTGCTTCACTTCGTCAACTTCAGACCTAAAGCATCAGAAAACCAGGATGTTGGGGTTAAAACCTCAGAAATAAAACCAAAACCATGCTTGTTTCTTCTGGGTTCTTGTGCTGGCAGGGAGCTGGGCTCTCCCTTGCTGCAGCCAGGAAGGAGAGATGTCCTGGTGGTGGGGACCAGGGGCTGAGGTTTGGTGCTGGCCCCAGGGAGCTGGGGCTTGGGGAGCCAGGAGTGTCCAGACACTGGATTTGGATGTGCCCCACTTGAGAGGAATGTGCAAGGCAGCTGAGGGCTTTGGAGCTCTCCTTGCAGAGCTTCCTTTGTTAGAAACCACGGTGGGTATTTCTCCTTTTCTGTGCTGCGCTCTGCACTTGCTCGGAGCTTGGGGTTTGCCTTCTGGGCTGGGATTTTTTGTGGGACTGCTGGATTGCAGGGTCTCTCAGCAGTAAGAGGTGGGCACAAGTGTTTTCTCTGGGATTTTTCAGCCATCCAAAGGGGCAGCAGCTGTGCAGGGGAGCAGGAGCTGAGCACCATTGCTCTGGGGCAGGATGTTTCACAGCAGGGCTGTACCTGGACAGTGTGCCGAACAGAACAGCTGCTTTTGGCTGGGTACTTGAAAATCTGAATTGATCACTAAAACCATGCAGTTCCCTGTCCAAGTGTGGCTGAGTTGTGCTGCTGTGCAGGGGAGCAGGTAGCTGGGCACCATTGCTCTCGGGCAGGATGTTTCACAGCAGGACAGTGCCAAAGGGGAAGCTCAGAACAGCTGCTTTTGGCTGGGTACTTGAAAATCTGAATTGATCACTAAAACCATGCAGTTCCCTGTAAAACAGGGCCCTCTGGGCATACACGGGAGGCCAGTGGTGTTCTTTTTGCTAAAATTTTGCCAGTGTTCCCATGTGATTGTGCAACTCCAAGAGCCAGGGAGGAAAATAAGACAAAGCTTGTGAGATAAAAATCAAGAGGTGGCAGTGGTATTCCCCATTTGATCTTTGTGCAACTCCAAGAGCCAGAGCTTCAGGGAGGAAAATAACACAAAGCTTGTGAGATAAAAATCAAGAGGTGGCAGTGGTATTACCCAGTTCATCCTCAGTGTGTTCTATTGCATCAGTGGAACAAGGAGAAAGCAAACTCCAGATTCCAAAGCCAGCTTTGTCCCTACAGTGTGCAGATTGATCTATTGCATCAGTGGAACAAGGAGAAACCAGATTCCAAAGCCAGCTTTGTCCCTACAGTGTGCAGATTGATGAGAGGTGATGAGCTCCAGAGTGTCTTCCCCTGAAATCTGCTGTCAGTTTTTCCAGAATCCGTAACTGCACGTGTATCAAGCAGCTGTAATTAAACTGCTTGTTCAGGGAGAAAAATAACACAAAGCTTGTAAGATAAAAATCAAGAGGTGGCAGTGGTATTACCCATTTGATCTTCAGTGTGTTCTATTGCATCAGTGAACAAAAGAAGGAGAAAGCAAACTCCAGATTCCAAAGCCAGCTTTGTCCCTGCAGACTGAGGGGAGGTGGTGAGCTCCGGAGTGTCTTCCCCTGAAATCTGCTGTCAGTTTTTCCAGAATCCATAACTACACGTGTATCAAACAGCTGTAATTAAACTGCTTGTTCTGAGGGAAAAGAACCTTGGCTCAGCCTCCAGCGCCGCAGCGCAGCCGGGATGCGCACCTGTAGTGTGGGCAGATCTCTCAGGCTGGGACTTGTTCGCTCCATTGGCGATGCTTGTGATGAGCCTGTTCCTGTTTTAATTGTTGTTCCTGGTGGGAAATGCTGTGTTGTCACGGGCTGGCTGTGCAGGGAGGGCACGCAGAGCTCGGGGGGAAGATCGGTGTGGCACGCTGCACGGGGAGTGAGGAGCACCAAAGGTTAATTGCCTGTTGCTACCCAAGAATCATGTTCATAGTCTTGAGAAATGATGGCACGGGGGGAGGAAGAAAGGAATTATCCTTGTAGGAAAAAAGGAACAGAGCCTGTACACTTGCTGCTGCCAAAGGCACAGGAGGAGGGTATTTGAGAGTCTGTCAGAAGTGCAGCCCCATCTGCATGGTAGCTCTCCAATGGTGGAGTGGGGAAGCCCTGTGTCCTTTTTTATGATTATGTTTTCCCCTCTGGAATAACTTAAAAAACACCCAGAAATTTTCTTGGTTTTTGGATTTATTTTGGCTTTTTTCCTCCATTCCTTTTTTGTTTGTTCTTTGTATCTGGAGGAATGAGGCTTGCTTCCTTGACCTTTTAGCAAACTTGGGTTACTCTTTTGGTTATTTTGTGTTGTGGAAAAGGCAGCAGAGAGGCTTGAAATACTGAAAGGGGACCCTTGCTTCCAAATCTTTAAATGCCTTTGCATTTAAAAGGTGTTAAGCAACAAAGCATGACTTCAGACGTGAATAAATATCACATTGTGCCTCCCTGAATTGGGTTTTACTTCTCTGACACTTGAGGATGCCAGGCTGCTGCTGTGCATCACTCTGGTAATCTGAGAAGTCTTCCATGAAGCCTGTGACCTGAATTTCTAAGAAGGCAGTGAAAAAAAAAAAATTGTCAAGTCAGACTTACTCCTTTCTCTGGGAAGAAAAAGCACTTGGATTTTCACATGCTGAGCATGGAAAGCAGCGCCAGTGGAGGGTTTGGGGCTGGCAACTGGGAAGAGTCAGTGTGGTCCCCTTGTTTGGTGGCTCTGGCTGCCTCGGGACATTGCTGAGGTGCAGATGGCTGCTCACAGCTGCAATAACATTGCAGTTATTGAGTTCCAGATGTAGATGTTCTAGGCTGGCCAGATACCAGAATGGTTTACTTTTTTTTCCACACCTGAATTATTCGCCTGGTGTGATCAACACAAATTGTCCCAGTTAGCATTTGAAATATATATTGCTGCATTTTTGTAAAATGTCCCAGTTCTCCCCAGGAAAATATGTGCTGCTGTAAATTTTTGGTTGTTAAAAATTTTGGACTTGCAGTACCAAGAAATTAGGGAATGAAGTAATTTGCCTCAGTGCCTGCTGACCCCAGGCCATGTAAAATATATGATCTGTTTTTGTTGGGACAGAGTATGAGGTTCCTGATCAGATCATGTGAATGGCAGTTTCTTTCCTAAGCTGTTTGAAAGTTTCTCTATGATGCTAGAAGGGTAGATGGAGTAAGCTTGATAATGAAGGAAAACAGAGCAAGTAGTTATCAGCACATGCTTTAAATGTTGGTATGTTTATAGTATTTCACAGATCAAACATGAATGTGTGAGCAGGGGCCTCAAGCATTAACTTAAATTTCAGGGCTGAAAGCTGTTTTAGCTCTAAGATCCAGGACAAGCCTTTCTTAGAGCTCTGTTTTAAATTTGGTATTTTTGAGCTATTACTGCAAAGGAAGAAAAATAACATCTGGCCCCATGTTGCAAACTGGATTTTTGTTGCTTGTTTTTCGGTTCTTGCCAGTAGTTAGTAGTTAAAAATCAAAGGTCCAGATTTTCCACGAGTGTAAATTATTACTGGCTTCATTGACTTCATTGCATTTACACTAGATTTAAATGACCAAGAATCAAATAAAGCATCCCAAGTCAGGTTTTAATACAGTCAGGGTGGAGTTTTTATCATCTGCAATCTGCATTTTAAGCAGTGCTTAATTGTGTAGTTTTTATATACAGACACGTGCGTAAATTCACTTATGCATGCACAGAATAATGGCTTCATGTATTAATGCTGAAGCAGTTTGATTTAGTGTGCAGCAGTGGGTAAAATAAAAATATTTAATTAAAATGCCCTTTTTTTGTGGACTGCATTAAAAAGAATTCCCAGATTAGATACTGGTTGTCCATGTGTGCAGGTCCTTTGTCATTTCCCTGCTGCTCCTGTTAGAAAATGGAGAGGTGAGTGGTTTTTCTTCCCCAGAGATCCCAAAATGCCTGGTGCTGGCAGAGAGGTGAAGAGCTCCCGCTTCAGCCCAGGCTCTTCAGGGGCTCTCCTGTTGGGATCAAAGTCTTCTGTGCTGGGTGTGATGAAACCACACAGGAACAGGGATCACACCTCCAAGTCAGAGCTGTCCATGCCAGCAGGACATGCTCCAGGCACATGGGGAGAGTAACAGAAGAGGATGCCAGCTGCTTGGAATGTTCAGACCTGGCAGACCCCCCATGGTCACCAGAGTGGAGGGCACTCTGTGGATGCTCATCCAGAGATACTAGGTGGTTTTCAGATTTGGTTTTGTTTCCATCCTGAAAGCCAGGATTTTAGGATATCATCAGATACCCTAAAATTTCAGGATAGGGTCTTTTAAAAGGCTTATGCTGGTGCTTTGGAGAAAAAAGTACTGATTGTGGGGCAGCAGCTACCCCAGTACTTCGTGAGCTGTCTGGCAGCTTCTCTCTCGGGGGAACTGCTGCCCCCCAGCTCATTGTGTGCCTTTGCCAGTGCCCAAAAGTAGTGTCCAGGCAGTGCCACAGCTTTCTGTCCTCACCACTGGTCTTGGCAGTGACCCCCATGGGCACGAGCTTGGATGAGGGTCTGCCAGAAACTCTGGGTTATTTGCACAGTCGTGGTTGTGCTTCTCTGCTGGAGGGGGAAATACTTAGGAATAAACCCTTTCCTTGCTTTTATATGTATATGCATAGAAAAAAGAGAGGTGGGATGAAAAGAAGTGAGCTGTCCTGATTAGAGTGTTTGTAAGCAAGGCCAGTCCTGAGGCCGCAGCCTGGCGAACGCAAACACGGGAGCAGCGTCAGCCCAGGCACCTGCTGATGGATGGGCAGCTGCTGACAGCCTGAATGGCCACTTCTAATTAGCACTCATTAGAAGTCTCAGAAGAAAACACTGGAGAATCAGCTGCTGCCCCCATGAGCGTGAGTCCCCCGTGACCCGAGCACTGCACGCTTGGCAAGCTGCGCGGCCCAGGAGAGCATCCCGGTGATTCCCCACCCCTGCAGCTCCAGTCCCAAAGGGCTCTGAGGAATCCTGAGCCAGAGGTGTGCTGTCTTCCCATCTCTTAATTGGCAGTAGAAGGGAAGGAAAGGAGAAAGTGATCATTATTTTATGTTAAAACAGAGATAATTACCGCTATAGAATTTCACCAGGAAACAAAGCGGCAATTAATTATTCATCATCAGAACTCCAGCACAGCTCAGCAGAGTCGGGGTTCACATGTCCTGTGGGCTGGGGCACGGGGAGCCCTGGGCCTTGTCACTCTGCAGGGATGGCTCCCTTGGGAGGAGGCTGCTTTGGAGTCTCTTGGGGCTGCTGCCCACAGGAGCTAAGCCTGTTGCTCCATAAAACCTGGCTGCAAGCCGAGTGCCTTGCCTGTGCTCGTGGTAGACATGGCCATGTTGGTGTGTCACAGCATGCCTGGAGAAGGGCCCTGGCAGTGGCAGAGGTTGGCTGCTCAGGCTGGAAGAGTGTGTCTGACACTGCCTTCTGGCTCCCTGTACACCCAGTGCCGTGTTCACTGGGAAAAGTGCAAGCAAAGTGTGAGATGTGTTTGCCACTGGGATTGGGGCAGTGGACTGGGTGACACTTCCCTGGTGCACCCTCGCATCTCCCAGTTAACAAGTCAGTAACTGGTATTCCTGTATGAAATAGCTCCTTGCCTTTCATTTTCCCTGGGAATTTGTTTCCTGTACCCTGTGCGAGCCTTTGTGCTCCGCAGTAAGAGTTGCTGAGCTTTGTGCTCCTCTCAAGCTGCCTCTCGAGAGGAGGCCAGCGTGCTGAGGAAAAGGGAGGGAGGAGGGGGCATGGATTTTCTGTGAGAGGACATCAGAGCCACTCTTGAAGCGAGCAGGATCTCAAGGCTGTCTTCCAGGGCAACTGGCTGCTGCAAGGACCCTCAGTGAGGCAGGATGCTTCATGCAGGGATGCAGCGACTTTCCTGTAGCCATAGCAACAGCTGGGAGGTTTGGTGGTGTCTGCCAGCATCCCTGGGCAGGTGGGCCTGCAAGAGAGGTGTGGCTGCAAGGCCAGGCAGGGGAGTGACCCACAGCCATCCAGGTGAGCAGGGCAGGCGTGGTGAGACTGATCCACGGATCCTTTCAGGTCACCATGTTGTGTCCCCACCCCTGGCAGCCCCCAAAGCTGAGGGGTGGGCAAGGGACCAGACAGGTCAGCTCAGAGAGCAGTGGACAGGGGAGTGCAGGTGGATCCCATCCCATGAACCGTGTCTTGGAGCGAGGTTGTCGGTCTTCTGTGGATAGTGCTGAATCTCGCCCTCTCCCCCATCCCCAGGATTACCAGGATTACAGATTTAATCAGGACGCAGGAGCTGACAAAAACTTGGACTGGGAGATGGAAAGTTCCACTGAGCCACCACCGCTCGTGTGCTTGGGGGGAAGCTGGCAGAGGGGGAATGGAGCTGTTCATGCAGCCTCTGTGCTTGAATTAATTTTATGTTCTTCTTACACTTGGGTTCCTCCTTTGGACATGTCTTTCCAAACTCACATTTTCTTAGAAAAAAACCCATAATTTCCAAGCTTTTGTTGAAAGCCAGTACGTCTTCTGCCCTACCTCCACTGCATCTGTGCCGAATCGTTTGGATTGAATCTCTGTCTCCTGGGAAAGACTCACAGGGATATTTAACCCGCCCTCAGAACAGAATCAATCAGTAGGTGAGCACAGAGGAATCCAAGAGGACCAGCAGCCCACACAGCTGAGCTATGTGTTACATCATTACCATCACCTGGTGGCCAGGTTTCCCTGGAGCTCTTGCTGCTGTTTGGTGACTGCTGGAGGAGACCTTGGTGTGCAGGCAGTGTGCATCCGTGTTGTGAGCCTGGGTCTGTTTGCTCTGCAGAGCACAGCGAGTGCTCTGCCCAGCCAGGGACAGCGGAGCTGAAGACAGGATTGATGTTTCCCCTGGCAGATTTTTCCATGTAGGAAATTCCCTGCTGCTTCAAGCCTATAAATCAGCATCGGATGGCCTTTTAAGGGTGCGTGCTATCAGTCACTTTCCCATCCTATTTTGATTTTGCAGATCCATGAGATGTTCCCAGTGGAGGTGCAGACTTGCCTGCAGCCAGTGGAACTAGAGAAAGTCCTGTTGCTCTGGTTCCTTTTCCCAGCCCCTTGGATGGTGGTCCCACAGAGCCTCCCTGGGTGACACTGCTTCTGCAGGTGGAGCTGGGCTGTCACTCTGGGGGACAGGGCTGGGGCCATCCCCATCTCCCACAAACGGGGTGCTGCCAATCCTGCTGGAGCCTGGGTTAAAGCACAGCCTGTTGCCCAATTTCAGAGGGAGGAGGTTTGCAAGCAGACCAGCTTTAATTTACAGCCTTATTTTTCTACTCCCACAAGACCAGTAGAAGAAACACATACTTTGTAGTTTATCTGTAAAACTCAAAAGAACTAAGTGAACTGCTCAAAGGATATTGCTGGGAGTGATTAGTGTGTGGAAAACTGAAACAAACTGGAGCTTGTGCTTGGTGCTGGGAAGGTGACAGGCTGTGTGCCGTGCCAGGTTTGTGCTCTGTGTCGGCGGCTCTGTAGGTGCTGGAAATTGCAGAGCAGGGAGGTTCTCTGGTGTGCAGAGATTCCCCTGCTGGGCAGGACGGGCTGTGGGAAGCTCAGGAATTGTTTGGGGAAGTGTTGCCCATCTGACAAGCTGCGTGGCGCAGCAGCCAGGGCTGGGACACTCAGGCCTGTGGAAATGAGGTCATCTGATTTTTAGGGTAAACAGAAACTGCTGGGGAGGTTCTGTACGGAGCCTCAGGTGTGGCTGTCAGGGCAAATCCCTCTTTATTTCTTGACATGCTTAACAGCAGGCACAGTGGGATGGCCCTCAGAGTGCTGACACAGGCAAACACACTCTGGCGTGGCTGTACGCTGCTTCTGTGGGGGTGAAAATGCTTGCAGGAAAGGCAGATTAAATAATTTCCTCTCTTGCCTTTATTCCCTCTTTTTTTTTTTAACTCTTCTGTGTAATACTGTTTTGTTCACTCAAAATTTTTAAACAGAACAGTTTCACCTGCTTTTTAATTTTTGGGTGAAATTACTAGAGACCCTCATCTTCATGTTTCAGCATGGTGGTGCCACAGGTGATGCATCCTCTTCCCAGCCCGGAGTGTCCCCTCAGGAGGTTGGGAGCAAGCTCCAGGATCCTGCAGAAGGCTGGAACAGCTGAGGAGAAGCCTGTGCTGTTCTGTTCCAGCTCTCCTCAGGCAGTGTGTCCTGAAGTGGAGATGGAGCTGCAGTTTTTGGATTGAAACACTTTGTTTCTAACATTGGCTGCAGCAAACAAGTCTGGAGAAGCATTAAATCCTGAAGCAATTAAATGTATCGGCAAAGATTTTTTTTTTCCCCTTTTGTGAGATACTTTGCCAGCTGTTGTTTATGGAAAAAATCTCAATCTTTTTTATGAGAACTGTTTTTAGGTTTCTTTGTGTTTGGGGCTGATTTATACATTATGCATTAGCTCGGGAAGGCAAAACATTTATTTACCAGCCTGAATATTTAGAGGAAGAATAAGTGGGAGTCAGTGAAAAGCTTGTATGGATAGCTTAGCCAGAGATCCAGAAGAGCTTTCCTGGTGATAGGAATGGCCCAATTAACTTGTAAGGGAAGAGCCAGACAATAAATGGACTTTCCTCTGCCTATGTGTGGGTGACCCCTCTGCCTGCAAGGCCTTGGGCTCCATGGCCAAAGCACAAAGGCTACAGAAACCCCTCTGCTGCATGGTGGGGACTGACAGCAGCTGGGGATTTCTCTGTTTTTGGAGGTACTGCTTCATGGAGGCCGGAGAAAGAAAGGTTGGATGGTGCCTGACTGGGCTGGCTGTCTTTGGGAGGAACTGAGGAGGAGTGGAGTGGGTTTTCTTTGTTCAGGTTTGCTAAATGGTATTTTTGAGGGAGTTCTTTTATAAGGCACCGTGCTGAGATATGCACAGTTCTTTATGCTGTTCTCTTTTCTTTTTGCTTGTGAATGAAAGAATGTTGATGAGAGCTGGGGCCAAGCAGCATGCCCTTGTCTGGGATGAGGCATGCCATAGGCATTGTGCTGCTACAGATGGAGGCTCAGAGGTGATTTTATTGCTTGCTGACTGCAAAAACTTGCCACCAAATGATAGTTTATGAGAGCTGGGCTGTTTTAGGAGCAAATGGAGTAAGTGGGTTGGAGCTGTGAAGAAAACATACAATATGGGGGAAAATACACCCTTATAGTTCAGAACATCAGTTTCAGAACAAGGGGTGCCAGTGACTTCCCTGGGAGCAGGTCCTTGGCTGCCTCAGAACTTGGCAGGAAATTGTGACGTGAATTTGAACGAAATGCAGCTACCAACAAGCACCCTGAGCTGTGGGACCCACGAGCATTGCTCCTGAACACAGGAGTTGCAAACCTCCCTGAACATCACCGCTGCGGGAACGAGGGCTGACCTGTGGCAGTCATGGAGTAACACTGTGTGCTGTTCCCTGGAAATGCTGCAGGAACACACAGCAAGCAGCCATAAATAAGGGCTCACAGAGAGGGAGGGTTTGGTGTGCTCAGGGAGAGGAGGAGGTGGCAGCCCAGGGCAGACTCCCATGGGCTGCCTGGCACACGTGGGAGGCTGCCCAAAATCTCCCTGTGGTGCTCACTGCTGGTGCTTGGCCATTTCTTTGCTTTTCCAGGCTGCTGTGGCTGTTCTGAGCCTGCCTGTGGCTTCACTTGTCCCCTGCTTGCACTGAACAATGATAAAGGTGCCTGTGAGGTGCACGGAGCCTGGCAGAGAACGTGGGGGAGAAAGCAAAGCAAAACCCCCCTGGGCTTTGTGTCTGAGGAGAAAACAGAGGGTGTTGTTCAGTTCTTTGAGGAGGATGCAAGTGAACCATGTCTGGTTGGCAGGAAGCACGTGGTCCAGAGCAGCCAGCCCCAAATCCAGAAGGGTTTGTTTGCCCCACAGCATGTCCTGAAATAGTAATGTTTGGATGATGTTTTGGGGGTAACTAAGCTGGAACATGTGTATAACTGTTAAAGTTGTGAATGCCAAAAAAGGGAATCCGTGTTAAGCTCACAAATCTGGACTCATCATTCAATTAAAAAAAAAAAATGTTACAATTGTAGTTTGGTTTTGTTGCATTATGCTATAGGCTTTTTGGCAGGGATTTCATGGGAGATGAGGAAACAGCAGCTTGATGCTTCCCTCAAGCTCTTTTGAGACTATTCTCTGTTTTGCCAATGTGTACGTGATGCATTCTTAAAAAATCCATCTTGGGTTCCTCGGCCTCTGCTGGAAACTGCTCTGGAGGGTAAATGTGGGACAAGGCAGATCTTGGAAGCATCTTTTCAGAAGCATCCCCTGCTCCCCTGCTGGGGCTTTGTGCTTGAAAACCAGGGTGAGGGGCTGCATGTGAGCCCAGCAAGGAAGGGTCTGGCCCTTCTGCTCAGCTGGACCTGGTGTTCAGGGAGGCAGGGGAAGTTCTGGCCGTCAGTGCTCCCTTGGGCATAATTTGTGTGATCTGCAGTAAAATCATAGTTACGTGGGGTGGTCTTCGGTGTTGGGGCTGAGCTGAACTCTCCCAGGGGTTTCTTACCTCTGCTTGTGGGCACCAAATCCAGGCACTGCATGTCTCTGAGCACATGGAATTGCTTTATAAGCCTCACATAAGGGCGTGTCAGAAGTGCCCTGGATGGAGAGGATGATTAAACATGCAGAACCCTTTAACAGGGGGAGTTTCTCAATTTCTTTGAGGAAAAATAAAGTCATAAGGGCCGTCCCTTTGCTTGCATCTTAAATTAACTCAGAGTTTAATTTGTTGTATTTGTTTTAGTTTGTCAGCTGGGCAGGGGTGAGCTCGGGCAGAGATACGTCAGAAAATGATGCTTTACTCCTTAGAAAAATCCACAAAGCCTTACAGCTGCATTTATGCAAGAATAGCAAGGTTGGTGAAGGGGAGCGAGGAGGAAAAGGAGATTTGTAAAGCCAGTAGATTTCTTCTTTTAGTTGCTTTCAGGTTTGAGAAACCTGAAAAACCTGAGGTTTTTAAGCTCTTTTCTGCAAACACGAGGATTCAGGAACGCTTTTTGACGTTCGGTTATTTTTTCCTTGTTTTCTTTTTCAACTTGCTTGTGATGAAAATGGGTTTGACCCTCTGGCTGTGTGAGCCTCACTGAGTGAAGGCTGCCAGGCTGTCCTGCAGGGCAGCTGGCATGTGGCCCTGCTGCTGCCTGGGGTGGCAGCTGGGAATGGGGACAAGGGTGTGCCTCCGAGGGAGCCAGGACTGAGTGTCCCCTTTTCAGAAGCATTGCCTGGTCCTTCAAGGGGTTCTGTCTGCTGGGGAGGTGCTGATGGATTTTATCCCACCCAGGTGATGGCTGGGTGGGAAGCACAGGGAGCTGAGCTGGCAAGCTGTAGGAATTCCCTCCCAGTTCTCCCCAGCTGTGGTGTTGGGGGCATTGTGCAGAGGATGCTGGGCTCAGGCACTGAGAGCCACGGGCATGTGGCAGTGGTAGGTAGGAGGGGTTTCCATGGAAACCTTTCAGCAGCATGACATCACCAGCACTGTCACGTTTAAGCTTTTCAAGGCTTTTTGGATTTTAGGGATTACATAACATTGGAGGGGTTAGGCTGGGGCTTAGATCTAATCAGTATTCAGGGTTTTAGTTGAATTAAATTTTTAGAAAATCCAAACACCCCAATCCAAAAGTGGCCAGCAGCAGCAGCAGTGGTTCTCTGGTCATCTTGGGCAGGCTCTGAAAACCCTGGAGCTTAGGGGCTGGGGCACAGCCACTCACACCCACCTTTGTAAATGTTTGTGTAGCTGAGTCAAGGTTTTTTTGCTTGGAGCAAAGGAAGAATCTTCATCTTGCTTCTAGGTATCTGTAATCATTTCCTAGTAGCTGTTTGTGTTCATTGTTCTGCCCAGTAACTTTTCTTATATGTGAACTTGAGGAAAATACTCTGTGGTTTTCTGTTAAATGTAACTTCGTGTTTTTGTGAGACATTCAAGACTGAAGTGCCTTGTGGGAAATTTGGAAATAATGTAATAACATCCAGTGAGGCAGTAAACCCTGCAGATAACGCAGGGAAAGTCTTGAAAGATGATGGATTTGTTTTTAACCACAGCACAACTGCTCCAGACTTGGGGTTCCTGACTCAGCATTCCTGATGGGAACAATTTACAGCAGTGAAAGGCGAGTTAGTTCTGGGATTCCCTGGCACAAAAAGATTGCCTGGGCTGGGAAGGAATGCCTTGTCTTGCTGAGAGGAGGTGCAGCATGAAAAGGAGGGGAAGGACTGAAATGCCCAGTAAATGCTGTGAAGACCCCTCCTGGTGTCTTTATTCCAGCTGGAGGACCCAGAGCTCTTTTGCTTGCCAGGGTCTCAGGGCCAGATGTGCCTCTGAGCCACAGGAGCAAGCGCCAGGCAGGGCTTAGAATGGAATCCCTGACTGCTTTGGGTGGGAAGGGTCCTTAAAACTCATCTCATTTCCCTGCCACAGGCAGGGACACCTTCCACTGTCCCAGGTTCCCCCAAGCCCCATCCAGCCTGATCTTGGACCCTGCCAGGGATCCAGGGGGCAGCCACAGCTTCCCTGGAAAACCTGTGCCAGGGCTTCAGCATCCTCACTGTAAAAAAAGGGGTTTTTTAATATCTGATGTAAACTCACCCTCCTTCAGCTCAAAACCATCACTCCTTAGCCCTGATTAAGGAATGAAGGGCTCTGTTACAGCTTTGGCAGTTTATGGAGCGGTACCTGAGGGAAGGCAGCTCTTAAGCATTATTTTTATTTATTTATTTATTTTAGCAAAACGCATTTGTGTATGTCAAAAGATGTATCATCTGCCAGAAGAGTGTCGTACCTAGAATATGATTCATAAACCAGATGGCATTTGTCTGCCTCTGGAGAGTTAATCTCCTAATCTGTTTGCCTTTTACCTGCAATTGTGTATTGCAAATGGTTATTTTAAGGAAAAATTACAACCCCCCCCTTTTTACTTAACTAATATCATTAGAGTGCACATACAAAATTTTGTTTTGCTAACAAGAAATTCCTATGACTTCCTCCGATGAGAGAATTATCTGTGCATGTAGCAGAATCTTCTGCAAAACATTATGCCTAGGGAAAGATCAGGCTGCTTTTTTTTCAGGAGTCAAAAAATGTTGCAATTCAGTAATTGTAGCCAGAAATAATTGTATGTGCCTTGTTGAACAGGAGGATAGTTATGTTCAGTAAGACAGGGGTCAGTTGTAACCTTTCCAAGCCAGCCCTTTAGGAGCCACTTGACCGTGTCATCCTGTGCCAGCTCTTTTCTGGTGTCCTCCTGTGCTTGTGTGGTCTGTCCACTCTTCTTTGCTGCTTTCAGAAAGAGTCCTTCACTCCTGACAGGAACAGGAGAAGGAGCACCTTGGCGAGGAGCCGGGTGGGTTTTACTGCAGCCTGGGCATCCTCAGTAATGTTGTCTGGCCTCTGCTGCTTCCTCAGCCTCACCGGTGTGTTGGTGTGGATCAGAGAGGGGACAGCTCCGCTGTGAGGAGTGCTCTGAGCCAGTTCTCCAGGCAGACATGGCCAAAGGGAATGAATTCCCACTCCAGTGCTGGCCATGGGCCTGTGTCACTGTCACCGAGCTTGGGTGGCTCTGGAGAGCGATCCCACTCCCCTGGCCTCTTTGCACGGCACGGGAGAGGGTCACTGTGGAGTGGAACTTGTTGGATAAAATGCACTCTGAGGTCTTATGGATGTGTGAAGTAGGGAAAGGGTGCACAGGGTGAGTCCATGCCTTTTCCAAGCTCCTTGGGGAACCACTGGGGAGTAAATCAATCCCTCAGGTAGGATCTGCACTGCCCAACAGCTTGGCCCTGAAGTTCTATGCTCCGGCAGAAGCAGGCAGCTTGGAAACAATTTGGTAGATGAGTTACTCCAGATGTGGGTTTTGGAATTGGTTGTTTTCCAGTTTGGTGGTGGTTTGTGTATTTGGTGGTTGGAAGGCAAGCAGCTGTGAGTTGGGATGGAGGAGAACTGGGTTGCCATGAGGATGAGCACAGCAGCCATCGCTGTGAGAGGAGCTCACAGCACAGCTCCTGCACAGAGGGCAGCCACTTCCTGAGCTCTGGCACATGAAGCATTTCCAGCAGGGATCAGAAAGTGTTCACAGCCCACAGTTCTACCGAGAGCTTGTTAGGACTGCTCGCTGCAGCAGCACGCTGAGGGAGGAACTCAGGCTGGAGCAGGTAAATGTAAAATATTGGTGTAATCATGGGGCTCAGAACAAGAGAGGAGGTTCAGAAGAAGAAAACAACACCTTGGTCTTACTTGGTGCAGTAATTAAAAAAAAATAAAGTGCTATCTGTGCATATCCAGAGGTTGGCACTAAACTTGTGGGCAGGATTGGCACAACAACAGGAGATAGGAATGAGCAATGGATAAACACAGGAAACAATTTCTTGGAAACAAGAAATTTCTAGCCACAAGATGGGCAGTGTGGAAAAGCTTCCTAGAAAGGGTTGAGAGGGAAAACCAGCCCAGCCCCAAACTGGGACCAGTGAGGTCCCAGCTCGAATCCAGTGTTGTGCAGAAGGGCTTTAGAGGACTACAGGGAGGCGTTCATGGTTCATGGAGGTGCCAGACTGGAGCCCCAGTGGAGCAGCTCCCTCGGGTGGAGGAGTCCCTGCCTCGGGTGCTCAAAGACCCTGTGGATGCCCTGCTGTGTTTCATTCCTAAGCTGAGTGGCATTCCTGGGGCACCAGGAGAGCGTGCTGGGAGCTCAGTGTTCAGGTGGGAACGTGTTTCTTTTCTGTTTAATGGAATTGCCATGAGACAAAAAGGTGAGCACAGCTTCAGGTAACTCCGTCTCTCAGTGGGCTGGCACCTTTGTGTGCTGAGAGTGCTTCATCTCCTAGAAAAAACATGCCTTCTGCTTGCAGCCCAGGGTCCCATGTGCTCACCCACGTGTTGAGAAACAGCTTGCAAATCATTATCTGATTGGCATCCAGCCACTAAACTTCCAGTGACCTGCCTGCTGATATTATTCTGTGTGCTGCGTTCTCCTGACATATCTTTGTTGAGCACGTTGTATTGTTTTTGGAATAAATATGAGGGTAAACAGTAAAAACTGCAAACAGCTGCCAAGGATGGAGGTGAAACATAAACTTTGTGGCTGGTGTTGGAAATAGGATCTTTGGTCTGGCTGCCCTCTCTGGAAAGGGGCAGGCTTGCTTGAGCAGTGCCAAAACAAAGCACACTTGACCTTTGCCACTGCTGGATGCCAGCTCAGAAGGCATTGTATGCAGAATCTGGCTATTTTTGGATCTTGCCTCACAGAGAAAGTGCTGCAGGTGTGTGGCTTGGTATATTTAGGAGGTATAGAGAGTTTCTGCAGTGGGCTAGGCCAGAGGTTGGTTTTACTGTCCCGGCTCCAGCAGAACTAGTTGCTCTTCAGCAGTTGCATCCAAATTGAGGAGTTTGATAGGCACTGACAGGACCTGTCTCCCATGGGTTAGTCTAATGTGCTTTTTGAATCAATCTAAACTTTTTGGTTTAAACCAATCTAAACCTTTTGGTCTCTGCAGTGCACTGAAATGCAGCACCAACATAATGAGTGTTAGCCATCTCTAAAATGGCAGGGAGCTGGGGCAGCCTTTTGTGGCACACAGGGCTCATCAGATGTAGGACTGGCAGCCAAAATAAATGAGCAGAGCAGGAATTTTGAAGCTTATCATTCCAGATCTGCCACAATCCAGCTTGGTGAGACTGGGAGAACCCTTTTGCACATCTGTTTTGTTCACTTACAAAAGGTGACTGTACGCTCCTGTGGCACTTGAGGGTGGCCAGGCATTAAAAGTAAAACTGTAAATTGCACAGTAGGCAGGAAAGGACTAGAAAAAGGTGTGATTTGGGAGTGCTTTTGTATTCCTAGTGTTTCTCCAGTGTTTATGAGCTGTTGATTTTTTTGCTTTGAGTGATGGGATCCTAGCAAAGAGTCTGGGGATTCCCTCCGTGGCCTGGTGCCAGGGGGAACATGGAAGGTCAGCTCGGGTAAAGCCTCATTAGGGAGCTTGACAAGCACTGAAATACTGCTCAAATGGAAATTTCAGTGTTAGGGAGTTTGGTTGGTTCTTTCTTCTGTTTGAAATATAGCTGTTGTTAGAGATGTTTCAGCCAGACCTGCTCACCCTTGTCCCTGACATGGGAACAGCAAAAGCTCCACAGATCCCTTGCAAACCTTGCCACTTCCACTTTAAGTGAGCTCATTATGTTTCAGCTTGGCAGCAATAAGAGGAACAACGGGGAAGAGGGAAAAATCTCGGAGTTAAAAGAGATTTCAAAAACACCTTAGGAAATGTTCCCAGCCAACCACAAACCCTCCCTGGGGATCCTATCCACATATTAGACCTCCAGCTGTGTATATCATACAGCTGAAAAAGGAAAACTTGGCCTGTGCAGTGCTTGGATGGAGAGCAGGCAGCTGTGGTGGAGTGCCAGAGAGCCTCGTCCTGTGCAGGAAAAGCTGCCCTGCTCAGGGCTGACCTGCCACGAGCCAGGAAGCCTTTCAGGAAACTCATCAGAAAATGCATTAGGTGGGGATGGTAATGCCTTCCCCAGGCATCATCCGAGGGCGTGCTGCTTTACAGATTAATTCTTTCCCCGTGGCGGGGGCAGAAATATTCTGCTTTGCTGATCAATGGAGCCTTGCTGTGGGAAAAGCACAAAGTGTGTCCTGTTTCCATGGCTGTGGCACAGTGTCAGTGTGTGCTTTGGGAAGAGTGTTTGCTGTGTGGGATCCAGGGCTCTGTCCCAGACACCTGCACAGTGGGCCAGGGAAAAGTCAGGTGTGGAAAGGGAAGAGCTAAAATGTGCTTCCCCTGCCTGAGTGCTGGCAGGGGCTAACTCCTTGCACCAGGGTGTCCCTGCTCTGGTTTGGTTAACACTGGGCAGGGAACTTCCTTCCATCCAGTCACTCTGTACCAATGGAGATGGCTTTGGGTACTTCTGGGGGGTCAGATGCTGCTCTCAGTCTCAACATTGAATTATGGCATTGACAGCAAGCTGGAGTGTACATCCCGGATTTCCATGGAATAACCCAGCACTGGGATGGGTCAGATCCTCTGTGCCTCAATGCCTGAGCTGTATTCCACGTCCAGGTCCCCTCCAAGGGGTCCAGATCTCTGAAGCTGTCTTATTCCCAGCTTGCACTGTTGCCCTAGAAATCAGCCAACCCTGTTTAGGGCTTCAGGTGGATTAAAGCAGTCAGCAGAAAAACTTCCCTTGGTTTTGGTTTACGCTGGCTGAGCCAAATTATGATAGGGAAATTCTCAGTAAAAGCTGAATAAAATCAGGGCTTTTGGAGGCAGGAGGGAGGCATTTAATGAAAATAATTTAGTTTTCCATAAAAGCTTTGTGGTTTGAGTCCCATAAAATCAAGCTTGAAGGGTTTTTATGGGGGTTTGGAAGGGGTGGGGCTGTTTCTAGTCATGATGCTGAGCCTGGTGGAAACGAGGGAGAGTGTTTCAGTCTGTGAGTGTGCAAGGCAGTCCCTTGGTTTGGAGCTGCCTTGCCATCTCATGAGTCACTTCACCCCCCTGCCCCTCCGTGCTGCTCCCTGGAGTGACAGGGGTGATGCCTGTGCAGTGAGAGGATTTGTCAGCTCTTTGCAGCAGTTTGGGGAAATCTCATGGAAAGGAGCCTTAGAGCAAACGGGTATTTCTGATCCAAATACTTTGTCGCTTCTTGCCCAATTCCAAATTTGCAGCTGCCAGCAACTGCTGCGTGCCCTCGTGCAGGGCACAGCCACCCATCATTTTGGAGCTGGTTTTGTGGAGGAATGCAGGGATACACTAGTCCTGGCCAGCAGCAGCCTGTTACCCTCCTGGTTTGGTGACCCTTGCTGGGCTCTGTGTCCAGGTGGTCAGCAGAGATGTGCTGGGTCACTCTGGTCACTGCTGTTACTCTGCAGGTTATGTTCATTATCACAGAATCATGACATGGTCTGGGTTGGAAGAGAGCTCTGAAGGTCACCTAGTCTGACCCCAGTTATGTGGTGTTGAACAGTGGGACCTGGAGGGTGCCTGGGGCTGAGCAGGGGCCTGAGTTACCCAGAGCTAGGGCAGGGAGATGTGGATTCCTCCAGCTGTGCTGTCTGTTGGAAGGGGATGTTTGGGTCCATGACCCAGAACATTCCTGTTTTCCAGCTCAGGAGCTTCTGGGCCTCCTTCAGGGAAGGGTCAGAGGGTCAGAGCTGGCAGGCTCCTCTACCCAGGAGTGCTTTCCTCTCGTCTTTGCTGCTGGGAATTAACAGTGCAGGGAAATAAAGCAGATAGTGTATCTGGCCGTGTTTGTCATGTTCCACAAAATAGCCTGGAGGATTTTCCTGGGTGAAGATCTATGGCTTCCAGTCTCATTAATTAATATTCAGCTGCTCTTTGGTGATATTTTGCTTTGCTAAACCTTCCTTAGCAATGTGGCTGTGGTTGTTCTGTCAGGGCCTGTAGCAGAGGTACTGTCAATCCCTAGTGCCTGGCAATATCTCTGCAATATTTCACTTTTTGACCAGCCCAGAAGAAGCACTTCACGTGGCTGGTTATTGAGCATTGGTGGCAGATTTAGGGCTGTGCCACCCTGTAGGACAGCTGTCATTCCTGTCATGGATCTCCTCCTGTTCAACCGTGCCGTGGTTAGGGATGGCCAGCAGTGGTGCTGGGGCTGTTTCAAGGGTCTCTGGGGTCTTGCTGTCGTTTAGGGCTGTGTTTGTTTCCACAGCCTTCTTACAGTTTATTGTTGTTGATGTTTGCACCCTGGTAAGGTTGGTACTGCTCCTGGTGTTCCTGCTTTGGAGGTGCTTGTGGTTATCTCCAGAAGTTGGCACTGAAGGAATCTAGAGAGAAGGTGCAAGGGCTTTCCATGTGCCCTGAAAAAAAATGTGGCCTTGGGTCACTAGAGAAAAGCTTTCCTGCAGATCTTGCCCCCGTCTAATTCCAGTAATTATTTCTTTACCAGGGCCCTGTGTGAGTAGTTCTGTGCTCATCCCGGATTACAGGAGCATGGATCCAGTGCCACTGGTGGTGTTTTCCATATTGTGTTTGCCATGCAGCCTGTCTGCTGAAGGGCTGGGGCTGCTGGCAGCCAGTTCTAGCAAAGCCTTTCATTGCAAAGCCAGCTTGTGGTGTGTTTGGGATGAGGAGTATTCCTCACCACTGAGCTTTCTGAGGGCAGCCCTGAGCACAGGGGAGGGGGTCAGGAGTTGTGGCCATTGCCTCTGTTCTTTGGGGCTTTTTTCCTTTCTCAGCCTGCCAGCTGTGCACCGCTGGGCAGGAGGGAGGTGGAGGGGACACTCTCCTTGCCCAGACATCAGCAGAGGCACCTTGGTGGTGGAATCCATACCCTGGAGTTATGAGAAAGAGGAAAGAGAGTGTCAGGAGGCAGAAAGGAAAAAGAGATTTGTTTGTTTGTTTGTTTTGGTGCCTGTCTTGCAGGAAGGGCAAGGTTTGGGCTGTGTTGAGGGCAGAAGGGCTGTGGCTCTGCACAGGGGTTACAGAGGCTGCCTGGCCTTGAGCAGAGCCCCCAGACATCGTCTGACCCCCTGTCCCAGGCTGATGTGCTTTAACCTGCACACTGGAGCAGGAGCAAACTGTGCTGCCCCTTTCTGTGGAACAGCAGGATTGGTTTGCCATAACCCTTCTCAGCAACTCTCTCCTGAACCCTCTTACCCTGTAATAATCTTTTCTGTCTGACTGATGTGGCATGATAACTGGGGGGAAGGAAATGAGCTGCATTTTGAATGTCTTCTGTGTCCAGGTTTTTTTATAGAGTAAAAGGGATGCCTATAAACCCAGGGGGACATCTGATGGAATTAGCAGGGGCTCAGAGCTGACACGAGGTGCGCTGGAAGGTGCTGGTGCATGCCCTGTTTTCTGCCATGCCTGATGTGTGCCCTGGCACCTCAGTCTGCTTACAGAGGGGCACAGCTGCCTTGTTGCTCGTGATTCCTTGCCTCTTCCTTCCCTCTGCTTCCTGGCAAGCCAAATGCATTGGATGTACAGTAGTCCCAGCTTACTGCCTTGTTGCTCTTGATTCCTTGCCTCTGCCTTCCCTCTGCACCCACTCTGCTTCCTGGCAAGCCAAATGCATTGGATGTACAGTAGTCCCAGCTTGATGGCTTTTAAAGCCTCTAAAAACTCAGGCTGTTCTGGCAAATAGAGCAGGAGATTGCCAAGCACCGTGGTGTTGTCATCTTGTTTTCTCTGAGATGTCCCTGCATCTCACCTGTGTGACAGTGAAGTCTGCTGCTGCCCCCTGTGCTTTAGGAAATCCAGTTTAGCCACAGAGATGCCAGCAGCAGTGTGTGGATAAAATGTTGTAGAGCTTTTCCTTCACCAACAAAACCTGAGTCAGGACCCATTTGTTCGCTGCTGTGTTCCTGTGTGGGATACCACGGCTGTGCTCGCTATGGTTTGTCCTGCACTTCCCTTGCTGGGGCTGAGAGGGGTGTACAGCCCAAGGGTTTGTTCGCTGCTCTGTTCCTGTGTGGGATATCACGGCTGTGCTTGCTGTGGTTTGTCCTGCACTTCCCTTGCTGGGGCTGAGAGGGGTGTACAGCCCAAGGAAGAGCCTTGGGTGTGAAGCTGTGAGTGGAAAGGTGCTGCTGTGGCAGTCCCCTGTGACATGGGGCAGGGCAGGGCATGGAGGAGCTGCTGGCTGCTGTGCCGGTAGTGCTGCTCCTCGGAGAGTGCCGGGGCGCTCTGGTGTCATTCCAGCCGTGGAGCGCCCTGCCATCCAGCAGGTTGTTAGCATGCACAGGCATGCCTTGCCTGGCTCTCAGCAATCCCCTTTTCCCAGACCACTGCAGCCACAGGATTCACCATTTCGTGCCCGCTGACACAGGGTCTGCCTTTGCAGCAGCAGAGCGCCTGCCCCAGAGCTTGGCGGCGCGTGGTGTCGTGTTGTGCCCTCGGTCTGCTGCAAACACCCAGAGTTTCCCCTGCTGAAAGGACTCTCAGCTACTCTGCACACACGTCTTTCCCCTGCTGAAAGGACTCCCAGCTGCTCTGCACACACGTCTCTGGATCTCCCCTGGATCCTCGCCCTGGTGCTGACCAGTAAGAGGTGCTGTGCTTTGGGCCTCTGCATGGCTGGAGTGACACCTGGGAATAACGCCCCCAGAGCCTGCATTGGGGTGCACAGGGTCCCTTAGCAGGTGTGCCCCTGAAATGGCTCATGCAAGGGAGATGAGAGGCCTTTTTAAGGCTGTTTGCAGATTATTGATGGCAGGGAAGTTGTAACAGTTATGCAAAGGTTATGCCACCAAGGGAAACGTGGTATTTAGCTGTGTGATTGCCACTGAAATCCATTGCCCTTCTGGCTAAACCTCCCCAAAGCTCTTTGAAAGTGTCTGGCATGTGTTCCCCGAGTGTGACACAGCAGTGTATAGGTCAGCAGAGGAAATTAGCCTGGATCATTGTGTGGCTGAGGGAAGCCTCCTCCTGACGGGATGAATCACTGGGAGCAGCTCACAGCCTGGCTGGCTCTCTGCAGCTGGTTCTGGTTCTGTGTCCCTGCTCACAGCCTGGCTGGCTCTTTGCAGCTGGTTCTGGTTCTGTGTCCCTGGTCACAGCCTGGCTGTTCCTGGAGTGTCCCCTCTCTGTCCCTGCTCTCATCCCGAGCTGGTTTGTGTCCTTTGCTGGGCTGCCTGGCTGTTCCTGCTGCCTGTGCCTTTGCCAGGTCTCTGGCTCTGTATCTTCAGTGGTACAGTGCTTTTCTGTAGCCTGATGAAACGCAAGGAGATGCCTGCCATCCTCCCTAGCTTTGCTTTAAACGTATTTTGTCTCCTTGCAGCCATTAAAACTAAAAGCCATGTGTTGTGCAAGTTGATTTTCCCTATATTAATGCTTTCAGGGGCTCTGGGCCACTTCTTACTGCAGCATGTTTGTGCATTGTTAGGAAGTGGAGTTGGACTGTGAATTTACAATATGAAATGGCTGAAGTTTAAACATTTGCGTTTCCCTGTGGCTCAGGAAGGTCCCAGTCATAGCTGAGGAGCAAGTTTCCATAGTGGATCATAGGAATCAGCACTGTCCTGCCCGGGTGTTTGTGCAGCAGGCAACAAGGGATGGCCCTGGTTTTAATGAGCTGGCTCACAAGCTGTGTGTTGGGACGGGGTAGGATTGATGGATTTTGTGTAAGTCAGGGCACAGGCAGCAGCACACAGTAAATATTTGGGCCCAGCAGCTGGAGCTGGTCAATGCCCTGTGTGAGAGCCTGTCCTGGACCCAGTGGGGTGCAGGTGGGTCCCTCATCCCAGGAATGCATCCAGAGCTGCCAGGGATGGGAGCTCATGGCCCTGGTCTATGCATGTGCTTCTTTGGCAGCATCTGGAATTTGCTGAGTGAGAAGCTACATGCAGTGGGGGATTCTTGTCTGTGATGTGACCCTTCTGCTGCTCCAGCCCTATTGAGAGTAGGTGGAGGCTGTGCAAAATGTATGTCTGTCTGGCTTCCTCAGGGATCAGCCCTTCACACAGAGAGACTTTCCTTGAGGATAGGAATGCTGCCTTCTTGTTTTTCCATCTTGGAAGACAGGATGGCAGGAGGGGGAACAGGGTGATGAGGTGGATGATATTTGATGTAAAAGTGGAAGGTATTAAGTAATAAGAGAACATCTGTGGGGTGCTCTTTTTCTGTCTCTAGCTGTAGCTGTAACATCAGCAATGCCAGCGCCACCCTGACAAGCTGACCTTTCGATGATGCAGGATTTTGCTGTGGAAAACAGAGCTAGGAGGGGTTGCAAGAGGAGTTTAAAAGCCCCCACAGATTGCTGTGCCATGGTTCCCTTCCTGCCAGCTGGCCTGTCCATCCTCAGCTTCCTGCTGGCTGGTGGCACCTCTTGAGACCAGGATCACATCCTCCCTCCTCCTCTGGCAGGTCTGAAGCTCTGGAGGAGCACAGAGTGAGGTTCTGGGGTGCTCATCCGAGGAGAGGCTGGAGGCATTTCCCCTTAATGCTTCTCATTTGTTGCCTAGTGAATGTAGGCTCTTCCAGAGTAATGAAGCTGTAAGTGTATCCTCTGGAATTGATTGAAAGACTAGTTCACTGTTTTAAGGTATTTAAAGAGTTTAAAGGCTCTCTCATTTGAAAACATAATCTTATTTTAAGACTCTGGATATTACCAGTGCAATGCTTCCATTTAGGGAGGAAGGGGAGGACAAGAATATAATTGGGATAAAAAAGAAAATTAAAAAAGAGCCTAGTAGTGCCTTCCTAAAGCAGATGGTCCTTTCTCCAGCCACATGTAAAAGAGCCTGCCTGTGTGGGGATTTAGATTTTAGATTTAATTACAGCTGTCCTTGGAGCTCCCTCTGATTGTTTGAAAGAACAAATTCTTGGGGATCCACTGAAATCAAACCTTTTTTGTGTCCAGCTTTCTCTTGTCATGTGAGGGAGGTGAGGGAGTTCCTCCTTCCTCTCTGCTTCTCCTTTCTTCCAGCTGACTGCAGTGAATGATTTTTTCCATGTCAACACAGAAAGTGTATAAATGTTTGCATATATAAAACACGTGAGAAACTTAAACCATCGCAGAGAGGAGCTATGCTTTCACTTCTTCTGCATTCTGATTGATCCTTTAAGGTCCAATGATTGTGGTAGGAGGGTGTGAAAGGAGCTGCCACGGATGATGCCCCAGGCAGCACTGTCACCTGCCATGGGGCTGTGGCCACACCAGTGTCACTGCTGCTGATCTGCAGCCCTGCAGTGAGCAGGGGGTGTTGCCTGTGTCCAGTGGCCACTGCCACCGAGGAGCTGGGACTCTCCAGCAGGCTCTGCTGAGAGCATCCAGGGGCCTGGAGGGAGGAGGGATGGATCACTGTCGGTGTGGTCTGGGATACAGCTTGGGGAGAGGAGTCCCACCTTTGGGACAGACCTTCCCGGCAGCCTTGTGTGGTCAAGCTCCATGGAGTTGGCCTCATGCACATCATCATTTGGGAACTGACAAGCATGAGGCATCCAGGTGGCAGGAATGATGTGTGTATTGTAGCAAAGCTAATGCTGAGGCCCAGTGGTAATGCAATGTTCCTTGGGTATCAGTAGCGATGTTCTCTTCTAAAATGGTAATAAAGGGCACATTTGCTTATTAGTAATGAATGTCAAGCCATTCACCACCATGAAAATATCCTATTCCCATGACTTTGATAAATAGCTGCTGAAGCTCATGAATTTTTAACAGTAGGCCTATATTTAGGGGCTTTCAGTTTCTGGGTGAGATGAAAGGCGCTTCGGAGATGGAGTTCTGGAAACGCCTTGTCTTCTGCAACCACTGGTACCTATTTAAAGCCAGTATTGTCTTTCTGATGTATGAATAGTATGTTGACATTGATTGATGTGATTTTTATGCTGGAGATTGGGCTCTAAGCCCGCCTGTCACCATAAAGCAAAATGCATGACTGCAGAGGGACCTGCTGTGTGCTTTGCTTCATCTGCATGTGCTGCGTGTTCGCTTTTCCCCACAGTCATAGAAAAAACTGAACCACATCTTCCTCTGTGTGGGAACCAGCTAGGAGGAAAACAGGAAAGCAAAACTGAAATCCATTAGGGGGACCCCAGAGGAAAGGGCAGGACCCAGCTCTGCCATGTGACACAGGACAGAGCAAAGCCTGGGGATGGGTTTTCCCAAGATCTGGACCCTGGTAGTGCTCACTCTCTGGCTTGGCCCTCTGAGATCCTCCATCAGGGATGCTGTCCTGGACAAAATGAGAATAAGAGGAAGAGTGGCACTTTATGGATAATTACAAAGGAGACAAAAATCTCTCGAGCTTCCTGTGCAGTTCAGAGGCTGAGGTGTGGGGAACAGAAAGTGTGCACTGTCAGGGCTGTGCTGGAGAGCCAGAATCCCCAGTTTCACTGACCTCAGCCCTCTGAGGGCACTGATTCCAAAGGGTGTTGTGACAGCCTTGCTGTGGGAGTCACATTGCAGCAGATTGAAATCAGTTGGAGGTCCTTAGTCAATGCTAATTGCTGGAAAGCAATTAGTTTGTTTAGACAGGGCTGTGGTGGTTCCCACCCATGGAAGACCTTGCTTGCTGCAGCCTCTTTTTTCTACAGCCATCCCCAGTTCCCATCTGACTCTTCTCAGCAGAATGGTGTGCAGTTGCCCAGACTCTTTTTAGAAATAACGTGGTTCATCCCATTTCTTGGGACAGCACGTGTCTCAGTCTTTGAGATGGTCATTGCCAACAGCATAATGAATGCATGTAACACTGAGAAAATTGTTGAAATCTCAACCTGGAGTAAGGGAATTCCTGGTGGCAGGGTAGTAAGTAGGCTTAGAAACCTCCCAGTTGAACCTGGACATGATGAACTTCACAGTGCAGTAGCTGAAAAACTGGATTAAACAATGCCCAGACCATTAGGAGGTAACTGGGGAACCTGTCAGGTGTGCAGTTGGTGTGAGCTGAGGGTCTGAGGTACGCCTGGAGGAGCAGAGTGGTGTTCAGAAATACCAATGAACTGAAAAAGGAGCTGGAGAAGATGTGACGATGCTGTGAAAGGGCACAAGTGAGTCCCCTGTGCTGTGGGTTTCAGCCAGGCAGAGACCTGACTGCAGATCTCTTCCAGAAGAGCTGGGCTTGTGGCTGATCCCAAGCCAAGCTATCTTTGAGATGGTCATTGCCAAGTGCATGATGAATGCATGTAAACACTGAGAAAATTGTTGAAATCTCAACCTGGAGTAAGGGAATTCCTGGTGGCAGGGTAGTAAGTAGGCTTAGAAACCTCCCAGTTGAACCTGGACATGATGAACTTCACAGTGCAGTAGCTGAAAAACTGGATTAAACAATGCCCAGACCATTAGGAGGTAACTGGGGAACCTGTCAGGTGTGCAGTTGGTGTGAGCTGAGGGTCTGAGGTACGCCTGGAGGAGCAGAGTGGTGTTCAGAAATACCAATGAACTGAAAAAGGAGCTGGAGAAGATGTGACGATGCTGTGAAAGGGCACAAATGAGTCCCCTGTGCTGTGGGTTTCAGCCAGGCAGAGACCTGACTGCAGATCTCTTCCAGAAGAGCTGGGCTTGTGGCTGATCCCAAGCCAAGCTGAAGCCAGAGGTGTTGGGATGCCTTGGAAAAGGCTGGCTGTCACCCTGAGAGCCATGCTGCTTTGTCACCTGAAAATCCCTCCCATGCTAATGTTTACACCCCCAAGAATTCCCTTCTAATGTACTTTTATTGCTCTATCAAAGTAAAGAATTGCTCTAATTTCCTTTTATGGATGCTTTAGGTAGGTGTAGCATTTTAACCTCGCAATCTTGGAATGGAAATTTTCCCTGCCAGTTTTATATGCAAAGAGCTAAATGATGGATGTCTGAAGCCTGGAACTCTCTCTGATTTGCTAAATATAATTTTCATAAGATTTAAGTGCCTGAGCACTTTAAGCACCTTGTGTTGGGATGGAAATGGGAAACGAAAATTGCTTCTGTTGTGGCTGAGAGGGGAAGGGACCCTGAGTGTCATTTAAGCTTAGATGGAAAATCCTAACACACTCTGGGTCCTGTCCTGTGCTCCCCAGGGTGTCAGGACAGGGGCTCCCTGTCATGGCAGGGCTGCCCTGCCTTTTCAACCAACTCTTGGCCTCCAGAGGAGACAGGCCATGTTTCCTCATTATCCAGAACTAATCTCCAAATTATGGTAAACACTGATTATATCAAAGTAAGAAAATAATGGGATGCCTAATGTAAAATAACAGAGACTGTAATAGCTTTAAGCATTTATACATTCAGTGGAGCTTAAAGCATATTAGAGCTGCTCCACAGATGAGCCTGGACAGTTCAAATGTTGAAATTCATTTGCAGGCAGTAAATCCCTGCCCTGATGGCAGCCTCCAGGGGTGGCCTGGAGCAGAGCCTGCTTTGGCAGGGGGGCAGTGCTGGGTCTGTGACCTGCCAGGGCTTTTGTGTGAGGCAGAGCCCATGGCAGCCTCCAGGGGTGGCCGGAAGCAGAGCCTGCTTTGGCAGGGGGACAGTGCTGGGTCTGTGACCTGCCAGGGCTTTTCCAGCCTAAAAGGTTCTGTGACTCCAGGATCTCTATCCCACTCACATCGTCCTCTGGCCCAAGGTGCTGTCCCTGTGCCACATTCCAGGTGCTCACAGTGTCATCTCCCTGCTGCTTGCCCTTGCAGGGCTGGTTTTGGCCAGCCCACGTTGAAGCTGCCTTTATTCCTGGATTAAAGCCACAACTTTAAACATGTTTATGACAAAATCCAAAAGTTTGATTCTTTGCAGAAGGTTGTTTTGGGTTTGTTTGTTTGTTTGTTTGTTTGTTTTTTTGTATGCTTCAATCCAGGTTCCCAGCCACCCCTGTAATGGGGCTAAGACTGGAGCAGACAGGGGAATTTGCTCCCCTCCTTTGAACTCATGGCATCCCTGCATCCAGTACTTGGGATGCAGAGGGATTAAAAAGTCCTTCTCTTCCCCCCCACCCCAGAAAAGAAGAGAGGTGACAGCAGCATCTCTTCCTTTCCAGGTGGCTTTATAGAAGTGCTTCTTGTAAAGTTGCCTTTTTTGGTTAGCCTGCCCATGGATATGAGCACAATATAAATATTTGTTACCCAAAATAAAGCTAATGAAAGAGGGACTGTATTCTGTTCCAAATCAGAAGAAGTCTGGGAACTCCAGAATAGCTGTAATTAAGCCAGTAAATTATTAGGAATTTCTGGCAGTTCGTGTGAGGACAGGAACCAGCCAGGGATTTGTTCTTTTGTTGCTTGGTTTTTGTTCTTCTTTTTGCTAAGAGCCTTCCTTGTACCAGCTATTTCTGACCAGAGTGTGTGGCTGATAATGGATCACTTTGCAGAAGCATTGCATTTGTCAAGGGCAACGTCTGGATCCAACACCAACTGTGCTCAGGTCTGTAAAAGTTGTACCACTGGCAGTTCTGCTGATAGCTCCCTGTGCTGCCTCTCACAGGGAGCAATTGATGCTCAGGGTGGGGCACAGAGCAGAGCAAAATCTGCCACAGAACCCAGAAAGGTTTGGGGTGGAAGGGGCGTTAAAACCCATGCAGTGGCACTCCCTGCCATGGGCAGGGACACCTTGCACTATCCTAGGGTGCTCCAAGCTCCATTTAACCTGGCCTTGGACACTGCAGGGATGGGGCAGCCGCAGCTTCTCTGGCCAGCCTGTTCCCTGGCCTGGCCACCCTCACAGGGAAGAATTTCTTCCCAGTATCCAATCTACCTCTGCCCTCTGTCAGTTTAAGCATACATTTTTTTATATATATATTTGAGCAGCTTAATTATAGAATGGTCAAGTGAAACACAGGAATATAAAAGCACAAAGATCCTGCGAAACAATTGCCAGATTCTTGCTGTGACAGAAATTAATTCTTGTACTGACCAAAGGAAAGTATAACCTTCTCTTTAAAGGTCACTTGCTGCTGTTATTTGACTTAAACTCTCTCTGAACCATATGCTGTTGCATATTATTTATTATTTCTGATTTCTCCCCCATTTATGCTGAGATATATGTGCTTGTTGTCCTTGGATCTCAATGCACCTCTGACCTTGTGAGCAACTCATTTGCACTGAAGCCAAGGCAGAACCCTTTTGACTTCACAAGGGCTCAGCTTGTGTTTAGGGGTTTGTTCCTTCAAGGCTGTAGTTCCTGCAGCAGAGGAAAGCATCAGGAGAGTGTGTGTGCAGCTGGCATAGAGAAAGAGCCCCAGGATGGAGCAGGACATGACTCTGGGGGCACAGTGTCACCCAGCACACAGCCAGGAGAGCATAGAGAAAAGGGGGACCTCACAGTGTGGAGTGTGCAGGGCTGGGCTTTTCACCTGCTTCTTCCAAAGGAAACTCATTTTGCAATTTCTGCGCAGTTCTGAACATCTGAAATTCTGGACAGTTGTCAGCCAGCGGTGTATGGAACGACAAGCTGCCCGCAGAACCGTGCATGCTGTAGCTGTGTGTGTGTTTCCAGCCAGGTGCAACACCCCTGCAGCCCAATCCCACGGGCCTGGCCAGAGCTGCCCTCCCTGCAGCTGGTGCTGGGCAGCAGTGGAGCTTCCTGGGAGCTTCCATGCCAGCTGCTCCATGGGTGGAGAGCCCTGGGAGCTGCTCTGCCAGCTGTTTTCAGGCCGTGATTTCTCTCCAGTGCTTCCTCCAGAGTAGCAGGGAGTGGTGTTTGTTCTCACTTCCCATGCAAACGAGCTGTCAGTTCTGAATTCCCCGTGGTGCACAGGGTTCACCATCTCATATTCCTCTGTCTCCTCCCTCCTTTCTCAATAGAAACACAGAGCTCTCCCATTCTCTTCACACCACACCTACTCTGTCTGGCTCATCCCACCAAGAGGCACCTGTGAACAGGTACCTGGCCAGCCTCAGTAACTTCAGCAAGGTGCTCCTACCACTCTAGCTCTTGCTGTCCCCCAGGGGCCAGGCAGAGAGCCTGGAAAAGCCACTGCAAGGTGTGGGATGGTGCCTCTGGGCATGCTGCATTGCTGCTTCAGCTGCTGGTTTGCAGCAGTTAAGTGGAGACAGGAGTGAAACATTAGCAAAATGTTTTATGACTGATGTATCACCGTAGTTTGGCTCTCTTTGTATTTTAGCTCATGCCACTGCAATGCAAACACCATTTTCACTTAGTGGACAGTAAAACATTATATATATATATATATATATATATATATATATATATATTTATATATTTATATATATATATATATATATATATTTAAAGGTACTTGCCCTCTCTTCAGAGGGAATTTGACTGACTGGTCCCTGCTCCCTGTGAGGCAGAGCTGGTGCTGTCCTGGGGTGCTGCTATCTCGAGCTTGAATTTAAAACAATGATTTGGAGTGTACGGGGAGAAAGGTGTCTAATTGATTTAAAGTTTACTTTTGTTTCCCTGTGTAAAAAGCTGTCAGCATGGATGCAAAAGGCATTGTCTGGGTTCACATCACAAGGTCTGCTCCAGTAATATCTGTCCCTCATAGGTGACAACAGCAGAATTTGCAGAGAAAGAATTATGGGGACAGCATGAGAAAATGAACCAAGGCTGTAAATTGGTGAGTTTTCTGTGCTGGTAACTCATTGGCCAGGCTGAACATCTTTAATCTCTTAGAGCTGTGGGAGATTTCCCAAGGGTTTTCTTGTGCCCAGAGTAGATACACTGGCTAGCAATATAAAGACTTCTTAAAAAAATAAGTGGATGTCGCAGCATTTAGAACTATTGATCCAGTACAGTGCTGGATTTTTTGAAAAGTAATCCTTTTGGAGAGATGGGAACATTCAATGTGAGAGGGAAAGGAGGAGCTGGGAAGGGGGTTGTGAAAAGTGCCACCCCCGAGGAGTGGTACAGCAGCACCTTCCCTGCACACCTGGCCTGGGCAGAGACAGGTTTGTGCTGTGCCAGCCCATGCAGAACCTTCTGTAAATCACCTGTGGCCCGGGCTGAATAGGGTTCCAGTTTTACAGAATTGCACACTAATTGAGAATAACAGGACAAGAATTAATTCCAGCTCATTGTATTGTGACTAAAATAATTTTCTCTTGGCGGGTGTAGAGCCAGACTTTTCCTCTGAATCTGGCCGTACCCTTTTGATGGTGTCTCCAAAAGACACCATCTTGTCTTTAATCTTGTTTAACTTGTCTCCAAAAGGTGTGGGCTTCCTGTGCTGCACAGCAGCCACTGCCTGTCAGAACACCTGGAGTCAAGTGCAAAAGAGCACATCTTCTCACACCTAATGCTCATCTCTTCCTGTAATATTTAGCTCCCTTTCCAAGTCCAATCCGTACCTTGCTAATGGCCATCTAATTCCATTTGCTTCCAGATGTGAATAATCCTTATGTTCATTCTTAGTTCTACAAGTTGCCCCAGTGCAAGGTAGAACTGCACCACTGGAAGGAGTGTGGTGTTGAGCTGCAGGCTTCAGCCCTCGGTTTTCTGGGAATGTCACCCTCAGGAACTGAAAACTGAGACTGAGCTGTGTATGTCCAAGGGCTGGAACCCGTGGGAAATGCACTGGGAATGTGCTGGAAGGTGTGCCTAATGCCCACAATGCAGGAGGTAACTGGGGAAGTGCTAAGCCCTGTGAAGATCCTGCCCTTCTGCTGCTCCAGGCTGATACCTGCCAAGTCTGCAGGACCAGAGGGAATTATTAGGCAGAAGTCTTTTATTCTTTGAGTTTAGCTTCATTGGCAGGGTGGTTGGGTTTTTTTCTGTGCCATCAAAACAAACCTGGCAAAATCTGCACCTATTTTCTGACAAAGGCTGGGGACTCTTTAGTGCAATAACAAACTGTCTGAGCTTTTATGATCTGCTAAATAGGGCAGCTGTTGTTGGAGTGGTGTTCCAGCAGCACCCTTTATTTCTTCTTAGAAAGGAGCTCCTGTGTTTTGCAAAGCTCTCCTCTTATCTGTACTCATCTGCACCTGATGCAGCTAATAAAAATGCAGCAGATTTCAAATTTGCATACATTAGTTTATAATTGCATGTTTGCAAGTGTAACCCACTGAATGCGTTTGTGTTTGGACGATGTTGGGGAGGATGTGCTGCTGGACATTTTGGATTTTCTCTGAAAAGCGGGTGCATTTCCTGCCAGAGTGAGGTGGGAACCTGAACCTGAGGGAGCACTGGGCGTTTCTGCTGTGCACAGGAAGGAGGGCCAGGATTCCCAGCCACTGACACTAGAGACAGCTTATGCTATTTTTGTACTATTTTTTCCCCATATGCCTTTACCTTAGGTGCACTTCAGGCTCCTTGAACCTCCCAGAGACTCTTGATAAAGGGATTGTATTTTTATCATCTGTCTGTAATGAATGTGAAATCTCAGAGGCAGCTGCAGGAGGAGGGGAAGCACACACACGTGTTTTGGCAATCCATTTTGCATATTGCTGGAGGCAGACCTCCCCGTGTTTCCTTCGCTTGTGGAAGGGGGAATGGTCAGGAATGTTTCTTAAAGCTTTGAGGGAAACACTGGATTTTCACATAATGATGTTTTGCTGGGGAAGGATGAATCCTTTCCACCCGATTTGCCTTCATTGTCTCTCAGCTTCCATAGTGTTTCGTGTTGCTTGTTGGGGTTTTCCTCACTCCTGTCCTTGTGCTGGTACCTCCCTGACTACTTCCTTGGGCTGCACACCTGTTTCTGGCGACCTTTGGCAGCTCTAACACAGCAGATGTGCTGGGGTGGGAGGGGAAGGCTGCCTGGCAGGACTAGGTCTGCCATGGAAGGAAGCGGTCACAGCTCCTGGAAGTAGGCACAGCTCCTGGTGGGTGAGTTCTCACTGGTGATAAAAAGTCACAGGCATCGCTGGTTCTCATGAAGGAGAAGGGTACTGCTGTGTTCCTCTGCTACAGATATTTTAAAGATGCTGTCTGTACTGCTCCAGTAGCTCCTGCTAGTTTTTTAGGACTCCTTATAGAATTTTCCAATCCATAGGAATACAATTAACAGTAATAACCTAAGCCTTTGGGTAAAAGACTGTATGTAAAAAAGAGTGGTTTCCTCCTCTGGTGCAGTGCCTGGGTAGAGCTGTTGCTTGCATGAGGAACAAAATTAAAATGTAGCTGCCTTTTGCTCAGTTATTGCTTCAGAGGCAGCAAAACCAGGAGTGTGAGCTGGATTGTTTTTCCATTTAATCTTCTTTGCAATTGCTAATTAAGTCCCTATTGCTGTAGCTTTATTAATGCTGAAGATGTGAAAGGCAGAAAGAGCCTGCTAAAGATGTGAAAGGCAGTTTGATTTTTTCCAGCTGATGGCTGAATGTGCAGAACTGACCATTAGAAGAAAGCTGTTGTTTCAAAATCTGGAATTACTGAGAAGCACTTGAATGCTAGAGCATCTTCTTCACACTGGCTTTTTGATTTATAACCCAAAGCCATTCCTGCAGCCTAATTGGCAGGCTGTCCTTAAGAGCTTTATAATCCAATTAACATCCAGAGCAGTAATAAGGCATTTGAGCAAATGGAGGGAATTTGTCTTTCAGTGACTTGCGACAGTGCCTTTGCAGCAAAGGCTGTGAAGTGCTTGCTGTGCTCCTCTCCGTGGTTCTGTGGATGGCTGGGCAGTGGGAAGAGAGCTGCCAGCCCCTCCAGGAGCTCTTGCACCTGCTCTGGACAGCTCTGACTGCTTCCCTGAAGGAAGGAGCCATGCTGTGCTCTAGGGAGGCATCTGTGGGTCACAGGGTGGTGCTGGCCACAGAAGGAAATGGCACGGTGAACTTTTGGGGAAGGTGGTGCCTGAGGACAAGGTAAGCTGAGCCACAGGGAGGTGAGGCAGAGCCTGTGGCAAGGCTGGGTTGGGCAGCCTCTCGCTGTGTTACTGACCAGCACGTGGGGTGGCTGTGAGGAGCTGATTAAACATCTGAGCTTTCTTTCCCCCCTCCCCGCTTTTTGCAGCTCTCCATGAATTCCCCAATGACATCTTCACGAACGAGGACAGGAGACACGGAGCAGTTGTCCTGCACGTCCTCTGTGTAAGTGTTGTGACTTTGTTGTGACTTTGCCTTTCTTCTGCTGGCGTGGACAGGGCCCCGTGTGCTCAAGAGCTCTGATTGAAGTTATTTTCTCTTCGGTGCATTTTCATCTCCTCTATGGACTGTGAAGTCAGGGATGTGATGGTTTTTTTTTTGTTCTTGGGATCTTCTGGTAAAAAGGAGTCAATAATGGAAGGATGGTTTAAAGTCACTTCCCATTTTCATTTTTTCTGTAGACACGGTTAGAATGTCAGGCCTTAGGAAAGAAAAAGTCATCCTGAAAATGGGACAGTTTGGCATCTTTAGGATGAAAACTAAATGTCAGAGAGCTAAAAGACACTTCTTCTGCAAGAAGTAACTCTGGAATACTCTGAAGTTTATGGGATAGAATAATTGACATGGAAATATCCATGGCATTACATGGATTGGAAAGTTTGCTCTATCATTTCTTTGAGTTACATTAGAGGCATTCTTAAGCAGCCAAGAAAATACCTGCTCCTAATGAATGTTTAGAAGCTTTTAACGATTTTTAGTGAGCTTAAATGAGCAGTCACCATTAGCTGTGAGGAGTGATTCATGATTTCTTTTTGAATATAAATTAGATTGTATTTTGTATTTTAATGTGCGACCTCTGTGTAAGGATTTTATTTTGGCTAAATAGCTGCAGAAATTTGTTGAGTAATGTTGCTATTGACCGTGCCTGGCAAGTTCAAGAATCTCAAGTTTCCATGGGAACACTGAGCTTTGAAATGTTTTGGAAACTGAGCACTGGACCCGAGCGGGATTTTATATCACCAACAAGAGTACTCCTAAAAATTCATATATGAATTCAGTTCTGAATGGGCTGAATGTGCCTTTAACATGTCCCAAAATGGAGTCTGGAGGACTGAACTGTCTAGTTCAGAATAAAAAGAAAAATCTGTTTTTAATGAGAAGTAGAAAAGCATCCACTGTCCCAGTAGAAATGTACTCAGTTTCTTCCCTGCTAGCAAACAGCAAGGCATCTCCCTCGATCCATTGTTCCATGGGTGCTCCATTGTTCTCTGTAGCACTTTCATGGACTTAGGAGAATTTACTGACCACTCTTTTCTTGTGGCCCCTGAGGTGCAGGACCCGGCTGGATTCAGCCTCTCTAGTACTGGGATAGCTGGAGACAACCAGCTTTGTTCTTGTCAAGTTAAAAAATGGTACTCAGAGAAAACAGAAAACTGTTAGCATTTATCAACCTGCCTCTAGTCTGGCTTGGGAGGGGTGCTCTTTGTCCTGGGATAATGAACGTCCAGTTCTGGTTTTTAGCTCCCAGAAATACAGTTACCAAACATGTGATGAAACCAGAGGAGAAGCGGAAATGCACTTTTTTGGGGGAAAGAGGATGCAGACAGAGGTTTTTTTGCCTCCACTGAGGTTTCTTCATGGGTTTGAAGGAACAGGACTGTAAAAGGAGCTCTGTAGTGGTAGGAAGGACAATGCAGTGGTGATTAGAGGTCATCACCATGCTTCTCATGTCAGTGACCTCCCCTTAAACAGTTTCTATTAATTTCAGTAAAAATGTTGTTCTCTGTCCTCTGCCCCTTTGCCCATACTTTCATGTTTAGTTCTGAAAGACATCAAGGCAAAGCTGGTTTACCAGAAGCCAGAGGAATGGGACAAAAGCTATCACTGGGACCTTGGGGAAGAGCAGGAGGCTTCCCAGGGCATCTTCTCCCTATTGTTTAATAAAAAGGGAAAAAAAGACCCCAGGAAATCTTCTCAGTGAAGCTTTATGAATTACTAAACATGATGTGATGCTTCACAAAGATGAAAGTTAATCCCTGAACACTTGAAAAATCTAGGAAAATCTGGGCAGGTCGGCAACAGTTTTAGGTCTGAACTGAAAATACTTTGGTTTGAAGGAGAAGTGGGCCATGAAGGCATGTTACAGGTTGGAGTCATGGTGTTTAATTTCTCCTAGATACTTTATCAGAGCTCAGCAGCTGACTGCTTCACTGCCATTCATAATTTCCATGTCCCCTCTGAGAAGAGGCTGAGCTGC
Source organism: Onychostruthus taczanowskii (assembly GCF_017590055.1). Classification (NCBI taxonomy): domain Eukaryota; kingdom Metazoa; phylum Chordata; class Aves; order Passeriformes; family Passeridae; genus Onychostruthus; species Onychostruthus taczanowskii. Next base: position 5,502,778 of record NW_024503124.1, read on the forward strand.
TGAGTAACTCCCCACTAAGTCACTGGCTTGGGATGTTCAGTTTGGAGGGGCCAGGGTCTGGATTTTAAGGCTGGTGCTGTTCCTGCAGCCTGGGAGTTCCCCAGCACCCAAGGGCTTCTTTATGCAATCTTAACATGACTGTTTGTAGAATCACAGAGTGGGTTGGATTGGAAGGAACCTCACACATTATCCAGTTCCAGCTCCCCTGCTATGGGCTGGGACACCTTCCACTATTCCAGGTTACTCCAAGCTTTGTCCAGCCTGGCCTTGGACACTTCCAGGGATCCAGGGGCAGCCACAGCTTCTCTGGGCAACCTGTGCCAGGGCCTCAGCACCCTCACAGAGGAGAATTCCTTCCCAATACCCAATCTACCCTGCCCTCTGTCAGCACGAAGCCATTCCCCCTTGTCCTGTCACTCCAAGCCCTTGTCAAAGTCCCTCTCCAGCTCTCCTGCAGTCCCTTTGGGTACTGGAAGGCTGTGTAGGTGTTCTCTTAGCCTTTTCCTGGTTTTTATTTTGTTCCAGCTGGTGTCCCCATGCGGATCTTCAGCCCCGCCATGCTCAGGGGCACTGGCACCAGTTGCCCCCTCGAGACAGGAGGGAAATGGCTGTGCTGAGAAATTCCCAAGGTTTTGGCTGGCAGCTGAGGATGGGGGATTTGGGTCTCTGCATTACCCCGCTGTCTCTGACAGCACAGTGTTGCTTCCTCTTTTCCCAGCCTCCTCCAGCAGATCTGGAGGGCAGAGCCGGGATATGTTGGGTTGCCAGCGTGAGGAGCCTGTGCGTGGTCAGAGCTGAGCCTGTCCCTGGGCAGAGCTGGGCAGGGTGAGGAGCAGTGTCTGTGCTCAGCCATTCCTCCTGCTCCTGGCTCTGCTGCTTCCCGTAGCCATGGGAACGGGGGCTCTAACAGGCACCTGCCTCCCTCCTGCCGGGCGCTGGGGAAATGTAGGTCGCCCTGGATGGGTCCTGTCTCTGTTTCTGCATCGGGTCAGTGCCCAGACACATCTCATTTCTGCAGCACAGGGCTGTCTCCTTCGGGGGTTGATTTCTCCAGTGCCCTGGCCATCTGTGGGAGCACTGCTGGGCACATCGTGGTACCCACGCTGCTGGCTGGAGTCAGTCCGGGCTCTGTGGCTTCTTGCTTTGGTTGGGGTTTTTTAATTTCCCTCCCACAATGGAGTTTTAGGTGGGTTTGTAATGCAGAGTTGAGAAAAGCCCTGTGCTTGGTTAACGTGGTTTTGGGGTGGCCCCTTGCTAGTCCTGCCCCCCAGGGCAGGGTCTGTGGGGCAGCAGAGGCACCCCTGCTGATGCTGCCAGCAACAACCTGGGCCTTTCACAGCCCCCTGGGAAGAAGGCAGGGCTGTAGGGATTGCTGCTTCTACGGCATTGTGCTCTCTTGTGAAAAGCTTCTTTCGCTCAGTGAAGCGAGTTGAGTTCGAGTGTGAAGACTGTCATGGGAAGCTCAAAGGACTGCTGGACAAACATGAAAAATTACCATTTCTGTGACCAAAATGACCAGTGTCCTATACAGTGGAACAGGTATTTTGAATAAGAAATGTAATCACCTTTGATGCAGAGATTCCATCTTTGTTAGTTAGAATCATCATTTTAAAATGAATTGTAATGTGGTACTCAATCTGGCATTTATAATCCTTTTATGCAGGGCCATTGTATTTTCCTATTTTTTTAATGTCCTTTGGGGGAGGAGGAGTGAGTGTATTTCTTAAAGTGTATTGCCTGGCTAAAGACTCCCATATCATCACTTGGAGCTGAAAACAACTGAGTGAAGGGAAGCCTTATTTTGTGTGTTGAGTCGTCCATGTTGTATTCTGCTCCATTGCACAGGCCATATTCTGTGTCCCCCAACCACCTCCTTAATTCCCAGTGGCAGTTTCAGGTGGAGCAGCCTTCAGTCCGTGCTGCCCTGCTCCTTTCCAGAGCTGCTGCTCCCATGGTGCCTGTGAAGACAGGAGGCCATGTGCTGAAGGAAAAATCAATGTGATTCCTTAGTGGAATCATCTAAGGATGACTTAGGTGGAAGATGATACCACCTCATCATTCTGAGTGTCTCAGCTGTGCTCTTAGCCCTCTCCTCATGGGACATGCCATGCAGACTGGCCTCCCTGATGCTCCTGCCTTCCTCCCTCTTGCATAAAAAAGCCTCCTCCTGCTTGTGTTCCTGCTGGCCCAAACTCTAAACATTGCTTTGTTTTGTTTGTTTAAAAAGCCAACAAACAAGCCCCACCAAAAAGCCCGAAGAACTTCCAAGGAAGTAACAGTTACTATCCTCATGTGGTCACTGACTGTGGGTGGCTTCCAGTGATTTAGTCTGTGAACAAGGCTGGGGTTTAACCAGATACTCCTTCCATTCTGACACTTTACACTTTATTGCACCCAAGCCACTTGAATGAACTTAGGGAACACTCACAGCCAGAACCAGAGTTGTGACAGCAATGAGGTGTTTAAAGTAAGTGCTGGAGAGTGCAGCTCATGTGGGCTCAGTCAGTGCTGTCAGCCCCATGCTCGCACCCATCCCGAGGAGTGCAGCAGGTTTGGCTTCGTGCTTCCAGCATCTGCAGCAGGGGGCCAGTCCCCACTCCTGAGGGGGATGAAAAAGAGCCTGGGAGGACAGTTCCTTCCCATTTATTTTTCTGCTCTATACTCATTTCAGTGCCCTTTTTGCCTTTTGTCTTGTACCTGATCCTACTAATCAGAAAGTGTGGGCGGACAAAAGAAAATTCCCTTGTCACCCTTGAAGGTTGTTGTGCCCTCTAAAAACCTGGACACCATGAGATTCCACTGTAGTGCTGGGACGTGGAGGTGCTTTGGCAGTCTTGTGTGCACTGGAAATGACACAAGCCCTCCCCTGGGATCATTTAAATGTGCATCTAAAAATCCAGAGAAGGAATGGTCTAACTGAAAAGCTGGTGGGTGCCTTGCCCCTGGTGAGCGCTGTGGAGCGTGGCATCATCTGTGGGCACCTAAAATGCAGTGCAGCGTGTGTGCCACGTGTGGGGGCATCTGGGGTGGGCTGCCTGGGCTCTGGGGCAGGGGATGCTGCCTCCCTTTGGCCCCTATTCCCTTGCCTGCCTCTGGGAAGTGCAGGAAGCCCAGCAGGCACGTGGAGCCCTGTGCTCCGTGGGCGTGGGTTGATCGTGTCAATGGAGAGGACATACTTTACAGGAATGATGCTGATGGACAGATTAGCATTCTTGAGAGGCATTACTGTGTGTTTGGACAGGACAGTGGGGGCGTGACTCACTGCAGATTAATATGATTAGCAGATCAAAAATCTAGGCTGAAGTTAGGCACCCTCTATCCGTTGTATTTCAATGGAATTTGGCTGCATCACTCTCTGGAGCCCTTTCTGATCCTTGCTCCTGTCTTCCTTTATCTCTGTTCATACAATTGGTATTGTGTCAGCAGCTGGTGCTCCCTTTGCAAGATCAGGTTCTTCGCTGCACCATACAGAGTTGGAGACCTGGAATTTTGTTTACTCTTGTGATCCTCAGGGCTGTTTTGCAGTGTAAGATTTTCAAAATGCCTAAGTTACACTTACTCATGTTTATGATGAGGGACAAAGAAGCACAGAAACTATCCAAGTGACATTCTAGCACCTATTGTGTCAAGATTGTACCAAAATAACTTGTTATGATGAAATTCCCATCTCTAATCCTGAAAAAAAATACACTTGAATTATTTTTGAGCTTGAAAAGTTTTCATGGCTGAGATGTACAGTAATTACTGTACTGGCTTTTTTGCATCAAAGCTGTGATTCTGGCAAATTAGAATCTGTGTTTTTGGTGAGGCTGGGGGGTTTATATCTGTTCCTGGAAAATCAAAACAAGACCAAAAAACCTGGAGGCCATTTTTATTGCTGCTTTCTCTCCAGAAAAAAATACTCTGGTCTCCTCGCATTGCCTGAGCTTCTGCAGGACTTCAACAGCAAGCAAAGCCAGAGGATCTGCTGGTGATGTGCTTGGAACTGTGGTTCCCTAGGATTAATGCACTGTGTTTCTACAAATATTGGCCACTTCTCTCAGCTGTAGTTAGTCACTGGAGCTGCTTCTAGAAGTAACTCTGTGCTAGTCCTTGGCAGGTGACACCAAAAAGGTGGAGTTCTCTTTGAACCTTGCAGCAGGTCTCGGATGTGTCCGTGCCAGAAAACCAGAGTGGGCTGGGAGGCAGACTCAGCCTGGCTGGGGGGGTGTGCTCTGCTGGTGCCTGATGTGCTTTTCCCCTGGTTTTCCCCTATGCCAATGGGCATTTTCCCATCCAGTGGCAGTCTTTGTGTCGAGGTGAGGAGGGAGCTCCTTCCCTGTGGGCAGGATGGGCCAGGTTGCCCTCCAGGGCTTTGCTGCGTGGATGTGAGCCACACTGTGCTGTTTGCCTCTCGGGGCACAGATCAGGCCCCAGCACATTTAATAGTACAGAAACCCAAATTAAATGCTTCTTGCATGAAATTGAAGAACTGATTGTCCCAGTGTCATTTAGAGTCCTGGGTTCCCCCTTGGTTTTATTTGTTCCTGTATGAAGTTCAGCAAGATTTACCACTGGCACCCAGGTGACATGGCAGGGCATTTCAGTCCAGAAAAACAAGCTCCTTTTCCCTTTTTCAGGACACTAGATTTCAAAATTTACTCCTCCAGGGTTTAGATTTTCATGGAACATAGTGATAAAAAAGCCTTGCACTGCCCAATGGGGAAAAAAAGGAAGGCAGAAACACTTCAGTGTGGCTTAGCAATGTCCACAGAATTAAAAAAACCCAAAAACCAAAAAAGGAGTCTTTATAGTGAAGATAAAATATTGGCAGCTTTTGACAGTTTATAAGAGCTTTTGGATGAATACTCCACGATGTTTCAATTAAATCCCAGACAGCTCTAGGAATTCTTCTTGCAAAAGCATTTTATTTTCTTGAAAAGTGTGTACCAAATCAAACCTGAGATGCTGCTGTTCAGTTCTGTGTGACAGTCTCCAGACTCAGCCTTTTCTCCGTTGCAGGCTGTGTACATGTTCTACGCGCTGGCAATCGTCTGCGATGACTTCTTCGTCCCTTCGCTGGAAAAGATCTGTGAAGTAAGTGTCAGATGTTCCTTCCTCTTGTGCTGCTTCCACAGCACTTCTGGAGAGCCTTGGGGTGTGGTGATGGTGTGTTTGCTGTTGTCCTGCAGTGTTGCCCGTGCTGCTTGTCTTGTTGCTCAACATGACGTGTGCGTGTTGACTCAGCTCTGTGTTCTTCCTCGCAGGACAGGCTCTCCAGGTGCTCCAGGCATTCACACTGTGGTGGTTGCTGTTGCCTTTTGTTTGTGTGTCTTTGCAGATGTCTCTGCAGAAACACCTTAGCTGGCACAAATTAAAACCCCTGGTGATTTACCCCAGTAGAAACCATGGATCTTGTACCCTGCCCTCACAGTCATGACTGTCAGACCTTGCGTTGTGTGGGTGTAAGTTTTAAAGCAGCAGGGACAGCTAGGTCAGCTGTAAAGAAGCTTGTGAATGCTTCCAGCAATTACAAAGGATTCTGTTTCTCTTTGGTAAGGTCGAGATGCCTAAATTTTAGAAGACAAGGAGTACATTTTTGCCTAAATCAGCTCAGACAGCCACGGAGCGAACACAGACCATGTGCCCAAAGTTGCTGCGAGCCATATCTGCCGTCAGTTCCAGGCAGTGAAATCTCTGTGTGGGGAGAATATGGTTGGTCGTGGCAGTGCCATTTGCAGAAGACACCTGTCCCTGTGCCTGGGAACAAGTGTCACCCATCAGGGTGTGGGCTGTGCTGGCCCTGGGAGAGGGGTGGAAGCTGACAGGGCGAGTCATTTGTGCTGACAGCGCTGATGGAGGCTGTCTCTAAACTAACCTGATATTTGAAGATCAACACCCTGCTGTGCAGGCCTTTTTTTTCATCATCAAAGAAAAAAAGCCCTCAGGGAATTCCACTTTTTGGTGCTTAAGTATAGAGGTAACTGAAAGGTAACAACATATATAAGGAGCTTCTGTCCTGCAAAGTTGCTGCACCCTCTGGGGCTGAATCTGGGGAACCCCATTGCAAGGTTCAGGAGAGGGAATATTGGTGTGGACATGGGGATAGGGATGCTGGGGGATGTAAACACACCGAGTTCTTCGACCTCCCCTCTCCCAGGCAAGCGAACCTCAGTGGGAAATGTGGCTCTAGAAGCTGGCTCAGGTGTCTGTGGATGAACAAAACCTGAGCTGAGTGAGCAGTGTCCAGGACAGGCTTGTATTTTGGGGTGCTGTCAATATGCCCAAGGGCAAGCCAGCCATCCAGAGGGACACAGGGAGACAGAAGGAGGGAGATTGTTATTTCTTTTCTCTGCACACTCATTAGTTACCTCCCATGAGTGTGTTTGGGTTGAGCCCCACTCATGGCCCAGAGGCCTGACCTGGGTCTGTGGAGCACTGGCTCCTGTTGCAGTTCTGCCATGGACAAGCTCCATCGCTTCCCTGTGCCTCTGTTTCCTGCTCTGTTCAGCAGGAAAGTTGATCCTTGACTGTGTTTACAGATGACAGTAGGAAACACTGCATGGGTTGTTACCAGTTTGTAACTTCACTGGTGGTAAACTTCATTGTCACAAACAAGGGGCTTTTATGGTCACTCTGCACATGCAGGGTCTGTGTGTCTCCACCTTCTCCCAGAAGTTGGTCTAACAAGTGCCAGGCCAGCCCTACAATTGGTCTAACAAATGCCAGCCATTTGTTCTTCTGACAAATTCTCAGCTGTGCTTGAGTTTGTGCAGACATCTGATGTCTCAAAAGCAAACACCCTCTCTGTGTGATTTACTGCAGTATTTGCACACCCTGGGCCCTAGAAGGCAGTTTTTGCTTGCTTAGATCTTTGCTGTTTTGGTTATTTGTTGTCTTCTCAATGGTACACAACAATTCCTCGTGTGCCTTAGTTGTTCTGAATCTTTCTGTTATCCAGCACCACAAATAAGATGACAATAACAATTTTTATTCTACTGTGTGTAGAAGAGAAAGCTTAGCAACTGAACACCAGATTTGGAGTACTTGTATTGAGAAGTTGCTGTCCAGGAGAAAGATGCTGTGGCATTAGGGATTATCAACAAAATGGGTCACATAAATGGATCAGACTGTTACTGTTCTATTGCTCCTGCTTGATTCTCTCCCAGAAATGTCTTTTCTCACCTCATAGGTGATGTTTGGAGACATTCAAATATTCTTATGTATTTTATGCACTGAGAATTCAGGCCTCCTGCCTGAAGTCTTTTTTGGCCGTGAAGATCTGCCAGTAGTTGTTCTACATCTTCTCACAGTTTAGATGCTCTAATTCTAAAACAAATGTCCTTTTTCTGGCTTAGCTTCTTCTAGTATGGGAAGCAGTTATTGAGTTGAACCAACAAGCCATTTGTGCTCCCAAATGTGTGTTGACATGGGAATTTGCTCCAGAACACTTGCTGTGGTAGACTTTCTGTGTTAGTTCAGACTTACAAAAAAACCCTGATTTTATTTTGTTTTCTAAAGCAGTTTCTGCTTTCACTTGCCTGGCTGCCTCACCCCTGATAGTTTACACTATGTCAGTGGCAAACATTTGTCTGCAAATACATTTTTGCTGTCTACACAGAGTGCTGTTATCTGCTCTGTTTTATCAGCTTAATCATCATGTGCATTTCAGTGAATTCTCTAGAAACTGTCCTCAAGGGCTCCTGCTGTAGCACAGCTGGTTTCCCTGGCTGGTGGCTTTGCTTTCAAGAGGCACTGTGAGTTCCAGCAGCTATTGTAGGATGGATGTCTCCATAGTTTCATAGAGCATCCTGCAGGAGAACCTGACCTTTGGGGATCTGCTTCTGGTCCTGTGAACTTCTTTCACAACAGTTTTAATCCTGTTTAAAATAGTTTTCCATGAATCTGTATTTTATCAGGTTCCACAAGCTTTATAGCACTCCAGCAATGCTGTGGTCTTCTGCTTCAAAGGCACTCCTGGTGAGGGCACATCCTGTCCTTTTCCCTTGTCCCCATAACTTATGTACAAAGGGTTGTTACCTCTGGGCAGTGGATAGAGTTACACCCTCCCTTAGGGGCGAGGAATACCCATTGTGGAATCTTCAGAAAAAGCTGCTATGAGGATTTCTGCTCTCCTGTCTCTGCAAAGGTCCTTGGGCAAGGATGAAACAGCAGAGGAGCCCTGCAGGGGAATGGGGGCAGAGGGAGGTTTCCTGTGTCCTGCCAGGCTGGGCGGGCTGCCTCAGAAGGCAGCTCTGCCAGGGACACTTCCCACCACTCTGAGCTGCCTTCCCCAGGGACACTTCCCACCACTCTGAGCTGCCTTCCCCAGGGACACTTCCTACCACTCTGAGCTGCCTTCCCCATGCTCCTGGCTGCCTTTCCTGTGCTCCCGCAGTGGCAGCTGCTGCATTGGTGTAGTAACAGCTCGGGGTGGTGGCCATATGGCAGGAGCTGGTTGTTGCTCCTCCTCAGCAGGGGAAGGTGCCTTGTGGCATCTGCTGAGCAGATGCAGGTGGGTGCTGGGTCCATGGGAGCTGGTGCAGATGGAACAGTGGGAGTGCAGACAACATAGAGGGTGTAATTAACCAAGGGAATCTTTGGAAGCAGCATATGCTGATGAAGTTTTTGTAGAGCAGTGGGTCCTTTCCCTTCCAGAAGCCCCTGGTTTTAGACAGTCCCTGGCTTCTGCTGAGGTGGTACAGGAGGTAAGTGATGTAGTCTATGAGAAAGGGGGTAAGGCAAGGGTAAACTGAGATAAGTGATGTAGTCCAGCAGAAAGAGGGTAAGGAGAGGGTAAAGCAAGGCATAACATGTACCAGGGAAGGTGGCTGGAGGTGAACGAAGCCTGAGCTCTAGTCCTGCCCTTTACAGGCGAAAGTGGGGAGGATAAGGTGTGTATTGATAGGGTTGTGGAGCAGACAGATCCATGAGTGGTGAAGCTGCCTTCCCTGTTGGCTGGAGTGGTGACCTTTTCCTCCTCTCTAAAAGTCTCACTGGCATAACCTGCCTTCTCTGCCAGGTGGTGCTCAGTTCAGTAGCCAGTGCCTGTGGTGGCTTTTCCCCTGCACTTAACCTTTGTTTACACAAAACTTTACAGGCACCTGCTCTTGGCAGGCAGTTTAACATTGGGAGTGGAATTCCTTCAGCTGCTCAGTGTGGTAATCAGTGACTCTGTGTTTCTCTGCAGCGCTTGCATCTCAGTGAAGATGTGGCTGGGGCAACTTTCATGGCAGCAGGAAGCTCTGCTCCTGAGCTGTTCACATCTGTCATAGGTAAGAAGCCTGCTGCTGCTTCCCAAAACCTGCATGTTTCCCTGGCTGTTTTCAGAGCTGAAATGCCGTTGCTGTGTGCCTGCAAGGTTTGTTATAACCCTTCCTGGGCACACATGGCGCTGACTGTGGGGAGTCCTCACCAGGTGAAGTGACTCTGGGAGTACTCTTATCTCACAGCAGGGCCTGAGTGTGACCTGCCAAGCCAGGACCAGTGGGCACTTTACCATAGCTGCACATGAGCCAGGCTTTACTTAGAGCATTATCTTCTCCTGTCCACTTTCCTGCCCCACCTGCCACGCCAGCTCCAGGGCACAGTGGGAAAGGATTTCCCCCAGATTTCCCTCTCTGGTACCCTGGCACACTGTTCATGTCCTCAGTGGCATGTTCTCTGCCATCACCTCCTCTCTGGTCAGTCTTCCAACACTGCTTTTCCCTGGAAAAGCCCAAGTGGGGAGGAGAAGAGGATTTGAAATGCTTTCTTACAGCAACAAGTTGGTCAGAGCATCACATTTCCAAAGCAGCTCTCTGCTTATGGGAATTGTGATGAAGGGATTCAGCAGTCCTTAAGTGTGTAAAACCCAGGAAATTCTGTGTGCCCCCACAGCAGGGGGGGAAGGGGGACTGCAGGTAGTGTTAGAGTGATGTTCTACCTAGCCACGTTAGGAGGGTGAAGTGTTCCTGCAGTCTGACTCACCCACATCTCTGTTGGCGGGGGATCATCAGGAGCTGGGAGGGCGTGGGGGGCTCTCCATCACTGAACAGAATTAGTTCTCAGCTCATATACTTTCTCTAGGAGACATTTGTCTTTCAATCACAGCTGCCAGATGAAGAGCACGAGTTAGTTCATGCAAAGCTGTGTGCTCTGCAGAGGTCTCATTGCACAAGCAAAGCCTTGTTATTTGGGAACTTAAATTGGACCAAGTTGGGATCGTCCTTTGGTTAAGGGTAGTGCAGTGCCAGGGTGAAAATAAAACCAGATTCCTTCAGATGACTTAGAGAAGCCCTGATGGTCATCAGGATCATTTTCCTGCAGTGGTGTAACCTGCCAGGTGCCGTGTGTCACTTGGCAGGTGAGTGCTTCTGTGTTCCTGAGAAAAGGATGAAGTTGGAAAAAATACATGAGCAGCACTGGCCAGTTTATTTATGGCCAGATAAATACTGTTGGAACCTTAAAAGCAAGTGGTGAATTTAAACAGACTGGCAGCTAGCAGGAGATGGAGTGTTATTTTTAGGCTGGCTTCTAAGGAAAGGACTGTGCAGCACTGTGATGCATGTGTCTGTCAGTTCATCTCCCTCACCATTAACCTCATTGGCCAGTTTTAACCAAATTTGACAGAAGAGCTCTGAAAAAAGCTTGTAGCATAGCCCCATAACTCATCCTGAGAGGCATCACTTGGCTTGTGAGTAGCTGTGGCCAGACAGCTCTGAATCATTTCCAGCTTCTACTGAAGCTTCATCCCTACTGAAGCCAGTTGGGATGGGGATATGGGAAGGAGCAGAGTACTGTTCAGGGAATATCTTATGGGAGACAGTGTCCTGTGGATTTGTGTCCCACCAGCTGCTGCCATGAGCTTGCAGTGTTTTGTGGTGTGTAGTTGAGTCACAATACCAGGAAGTTAATAACTTGGATGTGCCTGAAGTACTTGGTTTCCATCACGCAGTCTATCCAGGTCCCCTCAGAAAGCAACTCTCTGCAGTTTGCCTAGCACCTGCTTTTAGATTCATTAACAGGGTAGGGTGTGAGGTCTGCAAATTGATATGAAAAGAGTCAGCTCTTTCCCATTTACACAGCTTCTCTTGAACTTGTTTTTCAGGTGTTTTTATCACAAAAGGAGATGTAGGCGTTGGAACCATTGTGGGCTCGGCTGTATTCAACATCCTCTGTATTATTGGTGTGTGTGGGCTTTTTGCAGGACAGGTAAGAGCATTTAATGATTCCTTACAGTTCTTGCTTCACCCTCTGCCTTGGCTGTACTGCCAAATCAGATGTCAGGTTCACCACCTTGCCACAAATTTCTCTGGCTTTGCTGTTTTTAATAGGGCCCTGTGCTGTTACTCCCGCGTTTTTGAAATGAAAAACAGAGCAGCAAAGTTCAGCTCAGGCATTTTGAGCTGCCCAAGGTGTGTGGGTGGGCAGAGGAATAAATGTTGGTTGTTTGCTCATCGTGTAGTTTGTGAGTGTTCTCCAGCGTGTCAAACCGCTTGTGACAACACAAGCTATTCATCTGAAATTAAAGCAATTAAGTTGTGAGATCTGAGCTGCTGTCTGAATTGCAGACGTGATTGACTGTATAATTAAATACCTGAATCTGCATTTACCTTGGCACTTACCAGCATGCCAAGTATTTTTACAATCTCATAAATGTTCTTTGGCGTGTTACTGCGCAGACTTACTCATAAAGAGGAGAAGCAGGGTCATGTTACCAGCATAGGGCAATGGAAGAAGAACTGAGAAGACCTTGGTCAGTCTGGGAAAACATGCAGAGAGGTGGGGTTTTGCTTATGATCCGTTCTGTTTTCATTAGCAGTGAACTTCTGCAGGCTGAAGGTGAGCATTTTCAGCATGAGGAGGCCTCAGGTTAAGGTCACAGCAGTGCTTTATAACCACCCACGTGTCCTGATTTGCATGCAACAGATGCTCAGTGTGTCAGTGGTGCTGCTGTAACTCTTACTGTGAAAACTCAGTTAATTGAGGTAAATTTTTAATGACCAAAGCCTTCCCAGGGCATGAGGCTCTGTTCCCCAGAGGTATTCTCCTGTCATCAACAGGACTTCCTTCTCAGGCTGCTTTTTTCATGCAAATGAAGGTGATTAACCGTCTAGCAGTTAATGATGGCAGAGGAGCCATTTCTGATTTTTACTCTCCACAGTACTGATTGCCTGCCTCAAACCTGCTAAAAAATGGCTACAAACCACCTTTGGAAAAGGCCTACTAGAATTTGGGGCTTGATAGATAATGCCAGTCTTCTTGAGAGGCCTTTTACAGGTGGAAGATCATTGTTTCAGAAGGATAAATCACAGCCAAAATGCTCTTGTAAAACGTCTGCAGCCTTTCAGCCATGGTCGCTTTCAGAAGTTCAAGTCATCCTAAGCATAATCTGAGTTTCTTTCAAGGCAAGCGTTGAGATTTTGACTGCTTTGCCCCTCTTTGTTTTCCTTGAGACTCTGCTGATGATTTGTGTGTGGTTTTGTCAAGTCACATAACCTTTCTTTGCTGCAGTCTAACCCTTAGAGGGTGGGTGAGCACTGGAATGATTGACGTCACCACGTGGAACTGTGATTTTAGCAAGCAAAGAAATTTCAGTGTCAATAATTGCAATGTTTTAGATAAAACTCTGGATCAATTTATGCTTTTCATTGTTTCCCACTCCCAGCCTTTCACCAAAAAGTCATTCCCTCTTAGTGGTGTGATTCACATTTGTTTTGTGTTAGTATGAGTAGGAATTTGGTTTTATTGTCAACAATGTCTCTACAGAGGCACTAACATAGGTGGTAAATTTGGTTGTTGGTGAGATTTCTGTTCTGCTGGGGACCTGGATCTCAGCAGTGAGTTGCCAGGTGAGCTTGGGGGCTGGCTGTTGGTGAAAGTTGCATGCTGTGCTCCACGATCTTTTCTTTGAGCTCGGACTTGTGGATTGAGCAGCTGGAGACCTCAGATTCTCAGATGTATTGCCTGTGGGCTGGGAATCCCAGAGGTCAGACCTGCAGTGGCCTTTTCTGTGTTTCTGAAATCTTTCTTTTTTTTTTTTTTTTTTTTTTTTTTTTTTGACTGGTAAACAGTTGAATTGTAAAATACTGTCCAGCCCTCTCCAGGACATGTTTTATTTTTAAATTAGGTTGTAGCTTGTATGTGCTGTGTCGGATGTATTCTTCTTTGGCCCAAGAGATGTGCACCATGTTTAGAAAAAGAAGCAAATGCACAGCCTCCAAAAGCTGGTATGCATTTGCTTGAGCACCAGCCCCAGTTGTTTATTCTTCCAAGCCTTTACTGGCTGTATGAGCACACTTTTCAGGATAAATCAGAATAAGCATCCCACTGCTTATTGGAACAGGAGAAGGGAAGCGTGCCCACGCCTCTGTGCCACACTGCACACCTAAAAAAGGCATTGAAAGAGCATTGTGAAGGTTGAAAGTCAAACACGGCAAAGTTAGAAAATAGCAGTGTGGGGGTTCCCTGTGCACCCTTAATTTGCCCCCCCGGTGTGCGTGCATTATTATCCAGGCTTTAATTACAGAGTCTCTTGCCAGGTTCTCCACGGGCTCCCTGCCTCCCTCTGCCCACAGAATGGACTTTGCTCACTTAATGAGCAGATATTCAGAATTTTGTTTTCTCTTATTGTTCACTCTGTGCCCTTCTGCCTTATTTACCAGGCTCTATTCAAGCCCTGTTCCAGCAGCAGAATTATTAATTTCCTCTTGAACTTGTGCCGATCTCGGCGCTATTGTATCTGAGCAGTTGATGAGCAGTTAATTAATCTTCCCCAAACCTCTGTGAGATGAAGGGATGCTTTAAAGATGGGGAAACAAAGCACAGAGAGATTAAATAAAAAAGAATAACTTGTCTTTTTAGGGGCCAATTAGAGCTGGCACAGGCCTGCTCTTTCCCCCGGTGCATAGCATTCTGTGGCATGCTCGTGGGTCCTGGCTCCAGGTGCTGCTCCACAGGGCTTTCCTTGTTGGAAAGCCTTGGTTTGAGTGGCCGTGTCAGTCTCCACACAGCCCAGCTCTCCGTGGGAGCATTCAGCTCCTTGAGCCATGTGAGCCCCTCTTCTCCTCACTCCTGCTTCCTTCCACAGGGCACCACACAGAATGCCTCTGTCCTGATCCCTGCCCTCATCCCTAGGGCTGTTCTTGTCTGGAACTAAGCAAGTGACTTAACTACATCTCCTAACATTTAGTGGTTGCTCTTGCCAGTGTGATGGTGTTGTGTTCCTTCTTGTCACTCCTCCTCCAGCTCTTGAGGCCTGAGAGGAATCTTTTACCAGATTCCTCTCTTGGGTTATGCATCCACCCATAGCTGCTTTCTGAGCATCCAGCTTTCTTGCAGTGGTTTTGATCCCTTCTCCTCTCCGCACTCCTCTGCTCTATGTCTCCTTCTCCTGGCTAATGTTAGCCATGCCAGGGAGGCACCTCTAGAGTTGGAGGAGTCTGCTCTGCAGCCAGGGAAATTGTATTTTCCACTGTTTTCATCTCCTCCTGAGATTTTGGATTGGAGGAATTAAAAAAGCAACAGTGGATGCAGGCTGCCCATGTGTTTGATGGCCAGACAAGAACCATCCCCTAAAGACTGCGTTTTCTAAACTAGCATCCACACTCTGAAAATCAGAGCTTTCAAATACAGCTTAAACTGGGCCTCTGCAGAAGCAGAACTTCACGTCTGGTGTGTATTGAGGTGTTTGACCAAAGCATGTTTGGAGAGAGAGCTCAAGTTTTCCCCGTGGATAGTGAATGCTGCCCATGTGCCTGTGGCAGTGAGCCTTAGAAGCTTCTCCTGCTTTCTTCTTGCAGCCTGTTTAAATATTCTGCATAGCACTCACACCTAGAGGAGGATTTCTCTTATTTCATCCAGGCAGTAGATGCAGCTTCTAAGCTGTAGATGGTTTCAGTATATGGAAATACGTTAGGAGCTCTTCTCACTCCCCACTTGCCTGTGCAGTGTGGGTTGGATGTGTCTGCAGCTGTTTCCTCTTATGTCCCTACACCTTGGACACCAGCACTTCTTGCAGGTAGGCCACTGCTAAGGCACATAACCCAGCTGTTGTTTTTTAGCTGCTGTGTCTGCTTTGCTTCCTCCTGACAGAGGGGGAACGAGTAGGTCAGGGAACACTGAGGGAGAACGAAATGGCAGCAGATGCAGCCCTTCAGTCAGTAATCCAGCAACGTTCACAGGAACACAGGCTGGATAGCAGCGAGGAGGCTGCTGTCTGCATTGTGATGGATTGCATCGGGCTTTTTCCATGCTTGCAAGCCAGCTGTGTATGGGGAGCTTGACCTTAGCCTGGGGTCCCCTCCAGGCCTTGGTCGTGCTGTCCTGTCTTCTCTCACGCTCATGTTTGTGCTTCTCAAGCTCTCCCCTCCTTCCCCTGCCCTCTCGCCGTCCTTGGCGGCAAGGACGCGGCATTCTCGGAAGCAGCCCTTGCTTAATTCAGCTCTCATTCAGGCCAGCACAAGCAGAGTTTGTTCAGTTTTGGACATTCCCCCATCCAGAGTCATCGTGTTTTCACAGCTCTGCTGCTCTCTCCTCGCCATCCTGTCCTCCCAGCACTGACCCACCGTGTTTTGCAGTGTTGCAGAGGAGGCTGAGAACTTCTTATGTGAGAGCAGTATAACTATGCAAGTCACTCCAGCATTACCATGTAATTTTGAATGTGCATGGCTTGATTTGTTAATTAGTATTTAACTGCTCTGTTTTTCGGTTGAGTCCAAGTTTCTCTATTTTACCTTTCCCCAGAAATAGACAGGATTCTCTGGATGGAGCAGGGGACCAGAAGTGCTGGCTTGTGCCACGGCTTTTCCAGTTACTGGTTCTGTCAAGGGGTCTGGCGTGTGGCAAGGCATCATTCCTCAACATACTGGAGCAGAAAAGGATGACTGTGACTGTCTGACCTGCCTCCTTCTTTTCCAGTGGGATTCTTTTACCTCAGGAATTACACTAAATTCAGCAAGTTCTCCTTTGTCCAGGTCACAGAACCCTTGTGCCAGCTGAGTTGCCTCTAGGAATTATCAGCTGCCATGGGTTATGTCAGTTATGCCTGTGTTAGGCATGTTGACCAGGACATTAAACAGAGTTTAATAACCTGGTAGAATGTTTTTTAATGAAGCAACTGGGACTTCTGTAATCTGTTTTATCCCACTTCTGCCATTCAGCTGGCTTGCATGCCTCTTAATCTTTTAAGCTTTAATTTCACTCACAACTCAGACTGCAGCCATTACTGACTTTTGGCTTTATGATTGCATTCATGAGCTTTTTTATTTTCTTCTCCTTGACTGCGGGGAAGTTTTAAAAGGTGAGAGTTGAAATCCTGTTGTTTTTTCTTTGTTGGTCTGTGAACATCAGTGGAAAATGTGTTAAACCTTGGGGAAGTAGTTTAAGGAGAACTTAATGCCAGCTGTTGGGAGTGTTCACTGCTCTCAGAGCCCAGGGCACGTTGGGTTTGGTGCTGGCAGTGTTCTGTAGTGACCATGAGCCTGCTCTGCAGACATGGGACAGACTAGTAGTGCAGAAGCCAAGGCTGTGGTTCTTGGGTACCTAAAGCTGCTGGCATGGCCGTGGTGTGTGAAAGCCCAGGAACAGGGAAAGCAGAGGGGGATGATGGCAGGATGCTGTGAAATATCAGGCAGCCTGTGAGGTGCTGAGACTGCAGCTGGGACAGAGAGGTGTGGATGGAGTTTCAGGATAGAGAGATACCATTAATTCAGAGATGCTTCCCAAGGCAATCAGAAGAGTTGCAAATGGATTCCTATCAGCACCAAACCAAGGCTACTTCCTAATTGTCACAAAAAAAATCACCATTTTCTGTTGAGTTTTCTCTGTCAAAAATTGACACACGCATCCAATAATGTGGATGTACCATTTGTAGGATATTTTCTCAAAATCATTTATAGTGCAAAAGCAAGGGAGATAATAAAATCTGGTTTTTACTTCTGGCGAGGACTGGCCAGTCTGAAGAGAGTGAGAGATGTTTACTCTGTGCACGCCTTCCTGTCTGCAGTTATCCTTGAATTCTGCTGTGGATCTTGTGGTCCAGCAGAGGCCTTGGGGTCCTGCTGCCTCAGCACTGTGGGAATCTGAGCTAAAGAGACATGCTGGTCCAAATAACTCATGGATGATTATAACCACCAGTTGAGCAGGGAAATATTTCTGGCTTTGTCCTGAGGTTTGGAGAGTGTCCGCTGTTTCCATTCTGAGAATGTCACATAGACAGATTGCTGCAGCAGTGATGAAAATATCAAGAGAGGCCTAAAAAAGCAAATATTCTTGGGGAAGTGATGAGAATAGATGGAGTTGGTGCACAGTGTACAGACTGGGAGCCAGAGTGACAATTGAGCTCTGCAGAGAATGGCAAACCAGAGGTGAAATTAGGGGGCTGGTAATTGAAGGAGGCTTTCCTCACAGTGGGTCCCTTAGATCATGGCTGCTTTAGCTGCCTGAGAGAGACAGATACATTTAGGCCTGGATTTTTCTTTGGCCTGACCTGTGCTCGTATTTGGTGCTTTGCTGTAGGTGGGAGCTGTGGTTAGTATTGGTCAAAGCCTCAAGCAAGCCCGAATGCTGCATCATGAGGCCCTGGGGTCTTTGGCCAAAATTATGGTCTGGAGACTGAGCTGGATCCTTGTAGTGTCCTGGAATATTCAGACATGACCACGGGGTATAGAGGGAGTGTCATTTAGTCCAGGACATCCTGCTGTGCTGTCATTGCCAGCTCAGAGCCCTCTGGCTGATGCTGGCTGCCTGCTGGAAAGCCTGCCTGGTTTTCCTGGGGTTCTGCACAGGAAAGCAATGGCTTTCCATGCAGAAGTCTGTCTAAAAGGTCTGCTGTGGCAGAGTGGTTCAGTGTGCCAGGAGGGGGTGTGGGATCAGGACTCCTGCTGTGCTGGGAGATGGCACCTCTGGGATCCTGTTGGACCTGCTTGGCTGATTCTCTGTCCAAATTATGGATTTGTCAAAAGTGCCACCAGGAACCCACCACCCTCCAAACCAAGTCCTGCATGTGTCTCCCAGGACAGGTGCAGAGGCTCCACAATGGCTTCTTGCTGACAGCCACAGGTGGATCTACGGCCTAATTTAATGTAAAGATGAGTACAAATAAGGCAGTGTCACACTCTCCCATTAATCTGTGATGCTTCACTGATACCTTGACCAGTGAGAATGAGCAGGCAGGTGGCTGAATCCTTGGAATTACCTGAGCTGAGCAAAATAGTCACCTGCAAAGTTTAAAGGCAGAGCTAGAGCCCTTTTTATTTTTGTATAATTCTGAATGCATAATACATGGATTAACCACAAACTATGGCCAGCTGTTTCCTTGAAAGTCTGTCCCAGACCTCCACCTGAGTTCACTGCTTCCTGTAACAGTGGCCAGCACTTGGTAGTTTCTCTTGCTTTGGCATGAGATCCTGCTGTGCTACCACAGGACTAATTTGAAATTGCCTTGAGGGTTTGCAGAACGGTGGTGTCGGGAGCACAGCCCTTTCTGGAGGGGACCCCAGCAGGCTTCAGAAGGCCCCTCCTTGGCTCCGAGGGCAGCTCCTGCAAACCAGGAGCAGGGTGTGAGGAGGTTCCACGGCACAGCTGGCTGCAGCTCACCCAGAGGGCTGACACAGCGCGCTGCCTGCTGTGGGCCAGGGGCTTGTGAGGGATCACAGCGAGCAGCAGCTTTTCAGGCAGCACAGACCAGCGCTGGAAAGCCAGATCCCTGCATCTGCTAGGGGGGTGTAAGGGCTTCCCTAATCACTTCTGTGCAGTCCACATCAAAGAGGGGCTGCATGAAGACTGACCCAGATTCTCTGCTCCTGGATGCCTTTTGATGGTGGTGGATTCACTGCTGGCACATCTCTGTTGACCTCCATGGACTCTTATGGCTAATCACTTGCAGGGATTGTCTTTAATCTCTTGACACCCTAGTCCAAGCATTCCTGCCTCTCCACATCAGCAAATTAGGTTATTAGCTCTTAATACCACAAAATCTAGACCTTCTGTGCCAGAGGGTAACAGAGAAACAAGATTAGGGAGATTGCTTCCAAAGCCTAGCATTTCCCAGCAGTGTTAGTAGCTGATCAGCACTTGAGAATGTCAAGCAAAGAGCCAGCCATGAGATGAGAAAAACCCTCAAAACAATTCAGGGTGAAGAAGATCCCTGAAGAAAATGGATGTGATTGCATGCTTCTCCTGGAAGTTTAGCAGCCAGAATACCCAGGAGTGCACGTGCCTGTGGGCTCCTGCAGCAGGAGCACAGACATCCTTGCTGAGGGAGCAGCAGCCCTGTTCTGCCACATGTGCTTTGTCTCGGGCCCGTTGCTGCTGTGGGCAGAGCAGGCTGGAAAACAGCCAGCTGGGGGGCCTCTGCTGGTGGATATCTCCTGGATGGGAGAAGAGCTTCCATGCTCCCAAGAGCAGAGAAACAATTTGGATGAGCAGAAGAGAGAAGGGTCAGTTTTACAGAGGATAAAGGGTGGAGTCCTAGGATGAAGCATGGGGCATATTGCCATTGAGGTCCTGGTTGCCCTGAGCCAACTTCAGTGCTACAGGAAGCAGGCACCAGTGTCTGATTTTAGGGGAGATTTTCCCTCTGGTGGCTGATTTCTACATATGTGCTAAGTGGGGGAGGTGGTGTGTGCTGCATAGGGCCATGGCTTCATGAGTTACAAACCTCAGAAATCAAGCTGGAACTGAGAAAATCTTGATTTTTGTGCTCTCCAGCCCATCAAAAAGGGAAGTAAGCATTGAGTAGTAAATTTTATATGTAGGATTTTGCAGGGTGAAGGTTGACCTGTGAGGAACCAGGTAGCTACTATGGGTAAGTTTACCCTTAGGACTGGTGCTGTAGCATGCAGGGGAGCAGGCTGTGTGTGTCTTGTGTTGAGCCATCAAGGGATGCTCTTGTACAAGCCTTGATTTGACTTCAGAGCTCTTCAGCTCACATGAACTAGGTTCAGTCCCCAATAAGTGGTCAAGGGACAGCTAAGAGGCACTTGTCTGGTGCTTGGATTTCTGGTACTCACTTCAAAAGGAGGAAACATCACTGCACTGACAATCAGTGGCTCTACAGATGCCTCCTTATGCTCCACTCCGCAGGACCAGCTCACTGCTGGGTTACAATATGACAGTATTACTGATTTAAAACTCAAATTTGATCATGTTTTTACCCAAGCTGATTGCTTTCCTGATTCCTTTTCTGCCTTGTTAGTCTGTAGTTTCAGTAGTTTCCAGCATGTTAAGATTTATGTGGAGTCCTTGGTGGCTGCAAGGCACAATTTAGGCCTTCAGGAGCTCGGTAGTTCTGCCTCAGGACGTGGTTCTGACCAGCAGGGTGAGCGCTGCTGTTGCTCTCAGTGCTCATGAGCTCCTTTCACCCTCCGTGCATGGTTGCCCTTATGTGTGTGGCTTCCCTGTATCACATGGATCAAAATGGCTGAGAAACTTCAGCTAGGTGACTTGGGCCCTAAAGATGTCTGAGATTTAACTATCCAACAGTTACTGCTTCAGGGAGACCCACTCTGATGTCTGTGAAACGTGAGCAGCCTGTACCGGTGCTAGGCATGAGCACGTTCCCCTACAATCCAATCTGGAATCAGCACAAGAGTCCTTGTGATTCCCACAGGATCCTGGTCTGTCAGTTCTGTGCAGTAGCTCCTTGCTAGAAAGCTGCATTTAGGCATCTGGATCTTACTGTGCTCGTTCAGGTGCCTGAGGAAAATTCCTTGGGAAAACATTACCCTGCACATTCAAGTAGAATATCAAAGAAGAGGAGGAAGACTACCTTGACTCCTTGTCGCCAGGCACCTTGCTTTCACAGGTCTGCTGTGCTGCATGGTGACACCCCTTAGGCCAGGGACAGAGGTTATGAGACAGAGCCCTTTCCTGTGGGGGCTGTCCTCTGCTTCAGAATTGCGACTTCTGTGTGCAGAGCTGAAGTTTACAGCTGTAAAATCCCCACCATGCTGAGGCAAGTGCAGAGGACCTTAAGCAGCATCCTGAAAGCTGAGTGGAATAATGTCCAAACATTCTGTAAACTTTCTTGCATAATTTGCTCAGAATTCTCAGAATGAAGGGGCACACTGATGTAGAATGTGAGATTTAACTGAGGATCTCTGAAAAGAATTATGAACCCAACTCCATGTTCCTATATTTGGAAATTTCCATCAAAAAGCATCTCCATTTATCTATGTCTGTGTGTTGTGAAATGTATTGTCAGCTGGTAGGAATCTGGTTTGACCCAAGGGCTTTAAAAGCCTGCTTTTTTGCGTCATGTAGGAGTTTCCAACAGGTAAATGGTTGCATAAAGAGATTTTACACTAGGCATAATTTACATCAATTTTTTAGAAAACCATGCTATTAAGAGACTGTAGAGATTTTTCAGGTATAATGGTCAGTATCTTTTTACAGCATTTGTTTCATTAGCAGTTTTGGAAAATTCCAATATTGGAGAAATTTGGGAAACTATTTTTGCTGACAGTGAAATAGAACTGAAAATGATGTTACTGTTCATGTGACTGAGTTCATGCGTAAGTATGACTGGAGGGTACAGTCAGAAAATTAATATATGTGTTCAGATCCAAATCAGTGAAAATGGACCATCTCTCATCTTCCTCCTTCAGCTATACACCTTTGAAGGATGTAATCCAGAATGTTTGAAATGCACTCCAGAACTGGGAAATACTGATTTGAGGAGAAGCTTTTACTGAGGGGACTTCCTAGAGCTGCAAAATATAGAATCATACTGAAGATGTTACCTCCAAATGACTGCTTTTAATCTGGCCTTTTGAATACTATTAATGAAATTAAAGATTAGCTCATTCACTGGTATTTTCTTCTAAGATCTGAGTTGCAGGCTCATGCAGCCTGCAGTGAGAATTCTTCCTCATTTCTGTGGCTTTGGAAGGTGACAAGTGACATGAACTGCACAGTGATCCCTTTTTATTCTCCAATGCGTGCAAATTCCTGGGTTTTGTTCGTAACACTTTGCTGGAGTGTTGACTTGAGTGTCTGTCCCAAAACCTGTGTAGATGCACACAGAGCTGCTGGAGTGTTGACTTGAGTGTCTGTCCCAAAACCTGTGTAGATGCACACAGAGCTGCTGGAGTGTTGACTTGAGTGTCTGTCCCAAAACCTGTGTGATGCACACAGAGCTGCTGGAGTGTTGACTTGAGTGTCTGTCCCAAAACCTGTGTAGATGCACACAGAGCTGCTGGAGTGTTGACTTGAGTGTCTGTCCCAGTCTGGGCACACACTGCTGCTGTGGTAGCCGTGCTGGTGAGAGCCTGGCTGACACCCTGTCTCTGCCTGTTTCCCCAGGTTGTTGCGCTGTCGTCATGGAGTCTCTTGAGAGATTCTATCTACTACACACTGTCTGTTGTTGCACTCATCGTGGTAAGTTTCTGAAGATTTTTCATCTGTGGGAGCCCATGTCTCCTGCTGCCTCTAAAGGGAACCTGCCATGGCGTAACAGTCGTGTAGCTGAGATCCCAGCTCGAGCACTCACGGGGATTTCTGCTTGTGGAAAACTGCTCGTGGGCTCCCTGGTTCTGCTGGGAAGCTTGGTCTGAGTGTAGGAGATGGAGGAGTGTCTGGGGAGCCCAGAGGGAAAGCTGGGGCAGGGCGTGGTGGCCCAGTGCAGACATGGGGAGCAGAGCTAAACCCACATTCCGGGCAGCCCTGCAGTGGGGGGGTCAGTGCTCTCCTGGCCTTGGTGACTTGCTGAAATGCGTATCACTACCCTGTAAGGGGGCAGCACTTGTGCCCAGAGGAGAGAGATCCTGAACAGCTACTACAAAACCTTCAGGTTAGTTTTCCACACATAATAGAGGCAGGTTTAGTGCATGCTGACAGCAAGTCCTCAAACAAAAACTACACTTTCAGCAGTTCTTGGTGCTGTGCCTATCCCAATTTTCATCAGGCTCAGAAAATGCTCCAAATCTCTCAGAAATGGGCTATTCTGTGAAAAAATTTTGGCACAAGAGTTTAATAAAGACGCTGCTGTCATTTTAATATTACCTTTGCAACCAATACCAAACAGTGCCAGGAAATGTAAAAATTTAATTTTCAGGCAGCAGTTGCATGTCTTTTTTTCCCCCCACCCTAGCATAGTACCCTAGATTCCCTAAGACAGGAAGAGTGATTTTGGGAAGTTAACTTCCATATGTCAGTAAGAAGGGCTTAAGAGTCAGAAGAGGGTTGCTTGCAGTCTGGGTTACTTTGGTTAGTGTGTTTCAGCAGTGGGTTTTGGTTTGTTTCTTGCTGAACAAGCCCATGTTTCCAGATATACTTGGTACCTGCAAAGGCCTCTATCTGCCTTATCCCAAACAGGGAATCTTTCTCAACCTGTTTGTACTTTTATTCCCTGTACTGCAAGGCCAGCCATTTTGTACCTGGTGAAAAATAACTTTTCTACATAATTACTAGCAATGAGCTGCAAAACAAAAAGCCTTTTTTTTTTTTGTTTTGTTTTGACAGCTTGACAGTAACCTCATTCCAAAACGTGTTGCTAAACAGCAAACAGAGCCACACATACTAATTGTAGTGAATTCCATTGCCCAAGCTTAAAGACATCCAGCAGGCATTCTCTTAGTTCACTCCACAGGAAGCACAGATGTGGGCATCTGCCTGGCATCTGGCCTCCTGGTGCTTGGATTGGACATTTCATTTATTGCATGGAGGCAGACAAGTTGAAAATCGTTTGATTCTGTCATCAGTTTTAAATTCTTTAAGCAAGGCAGGGTTTTTTCATGGCTGGTTCATCCCTGTGGTTGTCAGCTGCGTCAGGATGTGGAGAACAATTCTCTACTCTTTGTGTCCCTGAAATTCCTATATACTATTTCTGTGTCATGAGGAAGTTGTATGGCTTGCAGAGCAGACATCTCTGTTACCCCTAAGACTTCTATACTTTATTTCTGTATAAGCTGTTCTTGGTAATTACAGAACTGAGAGTCCTTTTCTTTTGGGACTGTACCCCATAATACCAGGACACGTTTTTTTTTTTCCCTAAGCTGTGAGTTAGCTTCTCTCCAGCTGTATGCCCACTCTTCTGCTCATCTTATCAGTGATGGAGTTCAAGACCCTCCAGGCAGCCAGGGTAGCAGGGTGGTGACACTCCAGGCATCAGCAGAGACTTGAAGGCGTTGCCTGAATTTTTATTCCCGTGTTACAGCACTACCTGGCTAATTTGGCTAGGGAGAGGTGGAGCACATCCCAGGGCTTTCAGTGTTACTCCATAACAATCATTGCAAATGACTTAGACACCTATTAGGGGAAAGCAGAGAAAGATGGGAGGGAGGGAGGGAGGGAGGGAAAATGTTTTAAGTCTTTAAAGGTTTAGCTTCCTGCTAGCTGACCTACCAACCCTTTTGTATGCAATATTTCTCCCCAGTTGATAGTGCACAAGAATTTCTCCTTTTAGAGTCGAACTCTGCTTCAGTTTAAGAAGTTTCTCCTTGCCTTCACTCACCCAGGAACCTCTGGCTTCCCAGTGTCTCTAATTTTTCCTTTCCTTTTAAGACAGAATCAAATGGAGGTGGCAGGACCTCAATTGTTCCTCAAATTCTGACTCTCTAGTCCCCCATAGGTTTAGGTGGGAGATGAGCTACAGGCTCTGCAGAGCACAGCATAACCTGCTTGTGGTTCCTCCTCCATCAATCTCTAGTCCCCCATAGGTTCAGGTGGGAGATGAGCTACAGGCTCTGTGCAGAGCACAGCATAACCTGCTTGTGGTTCCTCCTCCATCAGATTTGTGTGCTCCTTTGAGAAGATGCTTCAGTGCTTTGTGTGCAGGGATAATTTTTCCATATGAGGGCATTGAGACTTCTCTGCAGCTGGAATAGAGTCATCAATCTTGAAGAATTATATTGTTTGTAGAAGTTTGTTCTCATGGCATTTTAAACAATGGCCTGTGGTGCTGTGTTAAAAGTTGCACTCCACTGGTATCTTTACTAATCATAAATACACCTGAGGGGAAATAAATATATTCCTTCCGTTGCTGAGATACAGCAATTTAAAAAAGCTTGATACTGTGCTGGGTAAATCAATATGACTTTGTCTCTGTTTGCACTAGAAAAGGAAAGAAATAGAAATTTCTCGTAAGAAATAGAGCAGTATAGATTCACCTGTTTGCTGCTCCAGGCCATTTGATGAGAGAGAGTGAACTCTGAACCACAGAGGTTAGAAGTAGATATAAACCACATTTACTGTGCTTAATTCATCTTGATTTAGCCCTATGATTTTTAAAAACTTTTTAATAATATTACAATGCTACCTTGTCTTCTAGTAGAGTTTAGCAAAACTTATTCCTTAATCTGTTGAAAGGAAAAAGATGCCTGTGTGTCTTAACTTGAAGGGACATGGTCAGAGTCATTAGAGGCAAAATTGAGGTGGATGCTATTTTTAGACACAGAAGCCAGTGCACACGCTTTCACATCCCATCACACCAAACATTGTAACCTAAAACAGGCCTTGTCAGATTAGATCATGGTGACTGGGAACTGTAATTTACAATGTCTTGCGGTCGTGTTTTCTTCCAGTAACCAGCATAGCCCTTGCCTCGTGCCGGCTGTCACACAGGAGTTGCTATTTACGGCTTTATGGCCAAGGGGAAGTGTTCACTGTGCTTTCAGGGCCTCGTTCCTTTTCCCTCCTGTTTCCGTTCCTTTTCCCTCCTGTTTCCCTGGAGCACAGCCGTGGATCTGTAATCCCTGGTGCGGGCATGCATTTCCCCGCTGGTGCTTTGGAAGGGCCGAATAGACCTCAGCCTGTCACTGAGGCCACCAGGGCTGTATGCAATTCCAGCTCCAGCCTCCTGTGGAGGCACCAGCCTCCAGCACCAGCCGTGCTGCAGCCATTCCACTGCGGTGGGAGGAGAACTGGAGGCACGGGGAGTAGCAGGGCTGGTGGAGCACAGCAAGAGGAAGGGCCTGGTCCTGTGAGCCTTCAGGCACTGCCAATGTGAGCCTTCAGCCGCTGCCAGTGTAGGCCCTTCCCTCACCCCTTGCCATGGTGCTGCTGCTTCCTTCACAACCCGCACCATGGCGCTGGTTTTCCCTTGACGCCCCTCAGCTAGGCACTGGTTCTTCCCTCACACACCTCAGCATGGTGCTTGTCCTTCCCTCACACCCTTCAGCACGGTGCTTGTCCTTCCTTCACGCACCTTCCCTCATACCCCTCACCATGGCGCTGGTCCCTCCCTCACACACCTTCTCTCACAGCCCTCAGCATGGCGCTTGTCCTTCTCTCACACCCCTTCCCTCACAAGCCCTCACCATGGCGCTGGTCCTTCTCTGACACACCTTCTCTCACGCCCCTCAGCATGGCGCTGGTCCTTCTCTCACACCCCTTCCCTCACAGCCCTCACCATGGCGCTGGTCCTTCTCTCACACCCCTTCCCGCACACCCCTCAGCATGGCGCTTGTCCTTCTCTCACACCCCTTCCCTCACAGCCCTCAGCATGGCGCTGGTCCTTCCCTCACACACCTTCCTTCACGCCCTTCACCATGCTGCTGGTCCTTCCCTCACACACCTTCTCTCACACTCCTCAGCATGGCGCTTGTCTTTCCCTCATGCCCCTTCCCTCACAGCCCTCACCATGGCGCTGGTCCTTCCCTCACGCCCCTTCCCTCACAGCCCTCAGCATGGCTGGTCCTCCCCTCAGGGAGAAGCACATTCCTTGCCTGGGGAGCAGCGCAGCACTGTTGGGGAAGCCACAGTGCCTGTCCATCAGCAGGTGTGCCAAAGGGGCTGTCAGCAGCTACAGTCAGCTGGGGTGACGGTCACCCTCAGGTGATGGGAACAGTACCCTGGGCCCAGCAGGACATGGCAGCAGCTGCAGAGCTTGCTGTGGATCTGCTGGTGGGTCACTCGGCGTCCAGCCGGGAGCAGCAGGGGGGAGGCCATGTCCGTGAGACAGCCAGGTGGGTCGGAGTGGCGCAGCCCTGTCTCTGGCTCACCACTGCTTTCCCTCCAACTGCTGCACAAGGATCCAGTGGCATTTGGGAAAGGAGTACCTGCTAGCCTTGACTAAGTGAGAGAAACTAAGGGTTAAGAAGTTCAAAGGCTGGGCAGGAGGGCAGTGCCAAAATACACCTGAGATTGATGCCATTGCCACGAGCCCTGGCTTGCTTTACTCTCTCCCCTGCCTCAGGTGATGTGCTGTTTTCAACTGTGGTTTTGTGTATAACGTGCTATTTTTAAATCTTTTCTCCACAGTTTATTTATGATGAAAGAGTTTCCTGGTAAGTGAACCCCTTTTCTTTTCATTTTTTCTGGTTATGCCACAAAAGCTGCCATAATTAGTGTTTATGAGCAGGAGAAAGCGAAAAAGTTCTGCAGAGCAGCTATTTGCTGCTGTGTGTTAAACGTCAGCACAAGACAGGCTAGAATAAGTAATTTTTTGAGCTAGAGAAGAAAGCCCAGGAGAATAAGACTGTTCCTGGTACAATGGCAGCAGTCAGTGCCCTCTGCATGCCCTACAGCAGTCTGGGGATGACAGTGTGCTCAGCAGAGCTGTGGATGTGCAACAAAGAGCCACCTAAGCAGTCATAAATAAGTGTATAGTTGAATTTTTCATAATTTAGTGAATAGCCAGTTAAAAGAAATTTTAAAAAGATCCCTATTAATGTGCTAAAGAGCAGTGCAGTAGGTATGGTAGTTTAGGAGGGCTGCAGATACTTTTCAGTTGCTTTGGTCTCATGGTTTTGTTTCTGGCATATCCCAGAGGTGATGTGGTGACATCTGGAGGTGACTGTGGAGGTGACAGCGTTGGCTTTGTTGTCACTCCCAGCTGGTGTCATTTGGATTACGAGCACTAGGGAGCGTCAGGCTGCTTGGGCTGGTGTTTTCCCTCACTGGCTCTTGCCCATTTCAGAGGCAGGTTTCAAACACCCATTCTTCGCTCTGGCCTGGTTTTCTTTGTTGATTTTTGTGTGTTTTTTTTTAACTGAAATTCACTCGAAGGACAGTTATATTTAACTGTGGTCTTAATAAAAAAAAAACAAAACACAACACAGAAGCTGAGTGTTGAATCTTAAGAAGCAGGGAATGAGACATTGATATAGTTAGTGCAATATCTCAAGATCCTTGTGGAGAAAATGTTCCATGAGTTTAGCATACAGTAGTTTGATAATGGATGATTTCCACAGGGACTAGCAGTTTTCCATGGGGAACTAATCAGAATACTGCATTTTGGAGAGTGAAAAAGATCACCTAGAAACAAGCTCTGAAAGTCATGCTGTAATTTGTTTTCGTACAAATTTCATTATTCCATTAGTTTGAAACAGCAGAGGGGAAAAAACCTGTCAGTATCTAATCAGCAGTTTGAACTGCTGCCTGCTGCATTCTCAGCACTCATGCAGCAGCAGTAGTGGCAGAGCAGCTGCCCCTTGCTCAGGTTGTCTCAGCACAATTGGCTTTTCAAAGCTCAGCATCCTGCTCTACACTCCTGCAGGCAGAGCAGGGTGGCTGATCCCCTCCCTTGGCCACATCTGTGGTTATTGTCCTTATGGAAATGTTGGTGGTCCTTGGGTGTGCCATTTGCTCGCTGAACTCCTGGGTTTTGTCACTTGTTCTTAGCTGACCGGTCAGTTTGGCCAAGTAAAAATCACAGAAGTCAAGAAAACAAAGAAGGATGTGTGAGCCATTTCTCTTTTTTTAATAGAGGAATGTTAAGGCAGCCCAGGAGGGTCAAGCCTTTCTGCACTCTTGTGGTGTGTCAGAAACACAGGGGAGTGGCTGAACAGGGGCCACTGATGCCATGCCCTGCTCTGATGTGTTTATGTGTTGCTCTTGTTTCCAGGTGGGAGTCCTTAGTCTTAGTGCTGATGTACATCATCTACATCTTCATAATGAAGTAAGTCAAATGTGCCCTCAGCTTATCTAAATTCTAAGGCTCCTTGCTCCCCTTGCCTCACCTAGCCCTTACTACAAGAAGAAGAAACAGCCTCCAGTTCTGCCAGAGGAGGTTTAGCTTGGCTGTTAGGGAAAATTTCTTCACCAAAAGTGTTGTCAGATGCAGGAACAGGCTGCCCAGGCCAGTGCTGGAATCACTATCCCTGAAGGGGTTTAAAAGATGTGCACATATGGTGCTTAGGGACATGGCTTAGCGGTGGGCTTGGCAGTGCTGAATTAACACTGGACTTGATGATTGTGGAGGTTTTTTCCAACCTAAACTATCCTGTGAATCCGTGCTTTATGGATCTCGTCCTGTGTGAACTGACCAAGGCTAACAGCAGACGTGGCAGAGCAGAGACCTAGATCCATTCTCAAGTCCCACCAAAACAGTCTCTTCTGACTTCACTTCAGCATCTCCACTCAGAAATAAGCAGCAGTGAGATTCGAGTCCACTTTTCATGAGTGTGAAGCTCTGTGGCAGTTCTTGCTTGCCTGGAGATCCGTGATAAAACTACAGCAAGGTTGGCAGGGATTTTCTGAGCATCTGGCTTGTGTGGCTTCTGCCACACAAGTTCTTGGTAGTAAAACTGGTCTTTTCTGCTGTTTTGTTCACCTCCTCCTGTCTTGTTTTCAAAAGCCAGTGCAAAGGAAACCCAGATTCAAACTGGAACATTCAACAAAACCTTCCAGCTGCCAAACACACCAGTGGTCTTGTCTCCACAAGTAAGACTAGAGATTTGTTTTGAAATGATGAACAGAGTAATATTGTGAGAGCACTTCTCAGTGAGAACAGCAAAACACTCAGACTGGCTAAAGGGAACACAAGTCAGAATTCATCTATTAATTAGGAATTTTGACATGGAGGGTAGCTTTTTACTCTTGGAGCAATTAACTGACCAGCAAGACAGTTGTAATGTGTGCAGTTTGGGGTTTTTTTGGGTTTGTTTTTTTTTTTTTTTTTCCTAAAAACAACGTTGTAATGTGAACAGGCTTTTCATACTTGTTTGGATATAGCTTGAAAGGTTGTCAGCCTAGTTAGGGACCTCTGCCAGGTGTTTATAGGGTTCTGTCCTTTCCTCTGAGTGTCACGGGGAGAGCCTTGGCTCATATTTGTGTCAGCTCCCAGATGCTCCAAGAAGCAAGGATTATTCCCCACCCCTGCCAAAGCTGAGATGAATTTAGCATAAGGTGTTGTCTTTCTGGGTTGAGTCCTCCCAATAAAATAATGCTGATAATCAGGAGTGATTGTGTGGTAAAAAAAATGTACTTGGATGATGACAAGCAAAGGTTACTCATGATACAGAATATTCATCACACCTAACACATAAACATGCATTTCATTCAAGATCCATGGCTTCTATATTTCATAGCCTTCTGGGTATAGAGAGACTGTGTGATGTACAATTTAGCTGGAGCTCTGGGAGCCTCCTTAAAACCAGAGTAGTTTACTTCCCTCCCTTAGCTGTATTGCACAGGATACAAGGCTAGGAAAAGAAGACTGTCAGGAATTAAAGGTACATCCTGAGTTTGTTTCGTTTGTGCAGGTACAACTCAAGCATACATCACTTCTTTGAGAGGAAGACAAAAAACTCTGCAAATATGGTGAATGGTTTAGCAAGTAACACAGAGATGGATGACAACAGCAACTGTGATGCCACAGTGGTGTTACTAAAGAAAGGTAACTGTTCCAGTAAGTCACCCTGTCGCTTGCATCATTCTGGGTGTTCTCTCCCTGCTCACACAGTGGGAACTGCTGCTCTCTTGTAATCCACGAAGCAGTAGGGGGCAGGTCGTCCTTTTGAAACCCCTCTCCCAGATGGGGATCATGGTGTGGTGATCCCAGCCACCACAGTCCATGCCACTGGAGGTGGCTGAGGCCTCTTGTGGCTGATTCTTGCTGCTGGGTTAGTTGCTTGGCTGCAAGGACTCCTTCAAGCCCAGGGGCTGCTTATCTAGCTTGTTACAGCAATTTTAATTTCTCCTGTGGGCGCTGTTACTCTGCACTGAAGTTGCCCATTTACAGCATGTCCAGTTAAATTTAACTCCACTCCAAAGGGACATGAACTGAGCAGGAAAAAAGGCCCTACTTAGACCAGTGTACATTTACCCCCAGTGAAGGAAGGCTGGGAACTCTCTGTGGGTCTGGGTACTGTGCTCTTACTGCACATGCTGGCTTTACCATGCCCAACTTTTCCATGTAAGTGGTCTTTAAGGGTATTTCACTTTGGCTGAAATCTGTTCCAGTTTGACTTTAGTCATGATCATGTATAAAAATGGTTGTATTTCTTCAGCTTAAAAAAATACCCCCATCCCATAGCTCAGCAACAGTTGTTCAATGTCTGCATTTGCAGGGATGTCCTAAACTCTATTCACAGTGGATTTATTTTGTCTTTAAAGCAGTCAACAAGCATGTGCAGCATCTGCTTGGGGTGGATATGTACCTGTTCTCAGGAATAACGCCTCCCGTTTTCCTGATGCACTGACTTAGCCTGAGAAGAAGCTCCATCTTGTCAAAATCAGTCCTGGTCTCTGACCACAGATGGGCTGCCTCTTTTGTTTATCTAGTCTATCAAAAAACCCCAACCAACCAACCTTCAAATAGGTCTTTTTCCTGCAAATGGGGCTTGAGAGGCATAGTCTGTATACAGTAAGCAGTTAAGCATGAAATGTAGAGTGGTTTATTTGCATCTGCAAATGAGTCTGACTGCTCTCAGTTACAGGCCTGTTGCAGAGGGAAGGTTGTCAGCAGTGCTGTGCAGTCTGATTTGGGGAAGCTGCTTTTTTGGGGAGGGCTCTCTATTGCCTGGAGCTCTCCACAGCAGAACTATGCTGGCAGTTCTGCACTAGGAGAGCTGGATTGGGAAAACTCAGTGAGCACAAGCTCAGGCCTTGCACATCCAACTTTACCCATTGGTTTAGATGTTCCCACAATGGGTTTTTTGCATACTCTGCTGATAACTTTTTGATTTGGACACTTGTGGTTACTCAATCTGGCCAAGGAAGGAAGGAAGACGAAAGGGTTGCTTCATCTTCTTGTAGATTGTTCCTGTATTTCCTGGGGACTGGGCCACGGGAGGCCTGGAGAGGCAAGTGGTGCTGCTTTGTGTCCCAGCTGGGGGTTCAGGGCCACCAACAGCACCTTTTGCAATGGGGTGCCTGGGGTTTTCAGACACTTTGTCTTCTGAGGCCTTTTCTGAAACCTTTTCTGAACAGAGGACCAAAAAGTCAGAAAGGTTTCTGTGTTTGTCAGTTTTTTCAGGTGCCATTCAACAAGTGCCAGTGTGGAAAAACTTACAAGGAAAAGCTGTGTAGTTGTTTTTTGTTGTTGTTGGTTTGCATTTTTATTTTTTTAGTATGGAGGAGCTCATATCTACCCTATTCCATGGAAGCCTCAGTAGGCAAAAAAAGTAACATAAAGGCCGAGGAGATAGTCCTCTGTAAGACTAACATTGATGATTAAAAATGGTAATGCCACAAAACATTTGCCAGTGTTTAACACTGGTTTTAATAAACCTGTGCAGAAGTGTGTTGGATGAGGCCTCAGGTTCCCCTGCTGCCAAGTGCCAGTCCTGGCACAGAATTCACAACCCAAGGTTGAAGGAAGGATGAACCCCAGAGGCAGTGGGCTTTGGCACTGTGCTCCAGGCAGAGCACGATCCAGGGACCGGCCTCTGTCTCCCTGTCCCTTTGCTCCCACACTGTGGATTGCTCTGGCACATGCAGTTGCTGCTGGATTTGGTGGCAGTTCCCAGCCATGAGCTGCAAGCCCAGGGTGCAGGACATTCTTTTCATTTGTGTTGGTACCTTGAAAGAACACAGCAGTGGATGAGGACAATATCCTCACAGAAGTGCAGGTTGTAGCTGGAAGTAACTGCCTTGGTGGGATAGCTGCTGTTGAAGCAGTGGTGTGCCTAACACAGGCCTGTGATGAACTGTGCAGAGCAGATTTAATTCTCTGTAGGGAGCATGAGTGGTCATACTGTGTTGACAATTTATTTAAAAACAGGAATGTAAGGTGTGT
Source organism: Onychostruthus taczanowskii (assembly GCF_017590055.1). Classification (NCBI taxonomy): domain Eukaryota; kingdom Metazoa; phylum Chordata; class Aves; order Passeriformes; family Passeridae; genus Onychostruthus; species Onychostruthus taczanowskii. Next base: position 5,535,641 of record NW_024503124.1, read on the forward strand.
AGAAGGCAGAAATTAAGGACAGGTGAGGCCTATTTTGAATGGTGTAGCTGAAGGAATGGTTCTTACAGAGAACTTCAGGAGCCCATGGGTTCATTCTTCTTAGAGCCACACAGAGCAGAGGGAGAGACTGCTGGAAAAAGGCCTCAATTTGTTTTTGTTCCTTGGCTGCAGGAAATTTCCACCGTAAAGCCTCAGTGATCATGGTTGATGAGCTGCTCTCTGCCTACCCACACCAGCTTTCATTTTCCGAGGCTGGGCTCCGGATCATGATAACCAGCCATTTCCCTCCCAAAACACGTCTCTCCATGGCCAGCCGCATGTTAATCAATGAGGTGTGTCTTTTATCTTCCCCACCTGCCCCTCTCCTCCTGAATTTGCATTTTCCCGTAGCACTGTTTAGCTTGAAATGCAACTCTGGTGTTTCTTCTGGATCCCTGATAGCGCTCTCCCAGATTTTATCCTTTTGGCACTGACTTCACTGAACATCCCTTGCTCTCTGTGCCCATGGAGATTTTAGCAGAGGTTGTTATGCAGTTGTGTTCCGTGTAGCTGTTGCTCACAGGAGGTGCCTTCTGCATAGATCTGTTTGATAATATGGTACTACCCCGAGACTGCACTTAGCATGTCACTGGTCTTGGAGTACTCCTGGAGTCAATTCCACAGCCATTGGACCTTCTCTTGTAAAAGTTGTACATGTGAGATTTTTCTAGTGGTCTGAAAGCAAGCATCATGTTGTACCTGTTGAAAATCATTCTTTTTGCTTTTAAAGATAAATTTTTAAGTAATTCTACACATCTTTCTTTCTCTGTTCATCCCTTTTGCTTAAAAAAACCCTCAAATTTTAAAAAGTCTTCTTTTTCAGCAAGGCTGCCTTTATTTACAGAGACAGAGGCTGATCAACAGCAGGACTTACACCAACGGTGAGTCAGAAGTAGCAATCAAAATACCCATCAAGCACGTGGTGGAGAACGGAACAGGCCCCAGCAACTCTGCTGAGCGTGGCGTGAACGGCACGCGGCGCGACGAGGACGTGGCCGAGGCCAGGAACGAGAACGAGAATGAGGACAACGAGAACAACGAAAACGACGAGGAAGAGGATGATGATGATGACGACGACGATGACCATGAAGGGCCATACACGCCTTTTGACCTCCCCAGTAAGAAGCTCCTGTGTTTGTGTGGTGTTCGTTTGGGTGTGCTGGAAAGCATTGCAGATGGATGTAGAGGTAGAAGTGTCTCTGAGAGCTTCTGTCAGCTTTCACTTGGCAGTGAGGCTTGTGGCCACATGTAAAAGAAGTTGGGAACTGGGAAGTAGCAGGAACCTCTCAGGATGCAGACTCCTGGGGTTGGGCACACCTCTGCTGCAGCTCCTGTGTTGGCCCTGTGCTGCTGTTGCAGTAACAGGGGAGATGCAGCAATCTCCACAGGGTGGGTTCTGCCCCCAAAACATGGCTCAACCCCTGGAGAGAAGGATCTCTGCTCTCTGTGGAGGAAGCTGAGGGTGGCTGGGCTGCTGGCAAGGAGCCTGAGTGAAGGTCAGAGTGAGGACCCACGTGTGCCTCAGGCTGCTGAGCACTGCACCTGCAGGATGGAGATCTCCTTTTACCTAGTGCTTCTTACCACATCAGGGCTCTGGTCCTGGGATGATCATAATATATCCCTGTCCTGCCTTTGAGTCACAGTTGCCATAGCTGGCAAGATCTGCTGTGTTGCAGATGAGCTGGAATACTGTAGGGAGTGGTCCTGCCCTTTGCAGTCTATATACAATTTTGGGAACTCCTGTTCAGGTCTCACTCAAATAGCATTTCTGTAGTTTGAGTGAGGAAAAGACCTCAGCCTTAAAGAGAGTAGTTTAGACATCCTATGGACTTTCATAGTATGTGAAAGGCTGGCACAGACCTCTGGATCTCTGGTTCCACCCTCTACTCAGAGCAGGTCCTCCTCCAAGCCTGTGTCCAGTTGAGCTTTATTATCTATAAGGATGGACATCCCACAGACTTCTTAGTACCTGTTCCAATGTTTCACCACCCCCCCCGCCCTCCACTCCCCACCACTCTAGTAGGAAAAAAAGAAAAAATGCACAATTTAATGTACTATCTGTTCTGAATTTCCCTTATTGGAAGTTGAGTCCATTGGCTTTTGTAATTCCCTTGTGAAGGGCCTGCCTCCATATTTTCTGTACCCTTCCATTAGGTGATTGAAGATTAATCAGATCTCTTTCTTGGACTTGCATTTTATGTGGTTTTGTAAGAATTTGACTAGGGAGGAGGGGGAGCACATGTGGTCTGACCCGTTACTTAAACTCCCAGGGAGGCCCTTCATACTCCTGTCTCTGCCCTCCTATCTGCCATCACATCATTATCTTCTGAACAAGGAATGACATGTTGGCATAACAGGCTGAGGTGTCCCTGGCATCTTGTTTGCACATGCTAACAAAATAACAGCATTCTGAAATACAGCAGACATGACTTGTGATTGTTTCCCTTTGTTTTGTTGTTTGGCAGCTGGCAAGATAGAAATGTTGAAGTGGGTCTTCACATGGCCCTTGAGTTTTGTCCTGTACTTCACAGTGCCCAACTGTAACAAACCCCACTTGGAAAAATGGTTCATGGTCACCTTTGCTTCTTCTACCCTGTGGATTGCAGCTTTTTCTTACATGATGGTGTGGATGGTACGTACCAACTAACCCAGAAACCACTGGCTGGGAGAAGCAGCAGGAGGGGGTTTGGAAGTCTAGAGAAATGCTTAGGAAGTTCTACACACCTGAATTTTCAGGTGAGAAACCTTAGGTTTGCTTCTATTTCTTTTGGACCTGTCCACACTCAGAGAAGAAAATTAGGGGCCAGTAGCCATGGCCTTTGAGCTTGATTTAGGGCTGGCATTTCATCCAGATTCTTTACCTTGGGCAACAATTACACCTGCAGCAGTGGAACATCTCCTGGTCCTGCAGGGTAGTGTGGAGGGTGCTGAGTGACAATCTGGCCACAACAACTTTTCATTCTCTTGGAGCAAGCAAGCTCAAGAGACATGGAGTTGTGAATGACAACACTTTGAACTTAGCATGAACAATAGCATGACATTCAGTCAAATTCCTGCAGAACTAGAACCATAGGGTGGTTTTGTGTCTGCTTAGCTAGTATTTGTACATAACAATGTTTACAAAATTCATCCAAGATCAGGAGACAGTTACCCAGGGTAGTGAGCACCATATAGTCTCTTTTCCAGATTAGTATCAGGAAAACTGTGGATGAAATGTATGGAACAACTAACCTGAGAGGGTACACAGCAGGTGAGTGCTACCCCCTGCCAGTTCATGAATATGCCAAAAAAGCCTGTCACTGCCTCTATTTAAAGGAAGTGTGAGTCTGAGCTGAGAGATACCCTCTGTCTCACAGCATCTTGCAGATTTGGGGCAAGTTGGTTTTGGGTCTTAATTCTTGTAAACAGCTTGACAGTTTATTTCATACTCTCCTTAGGTGACAATCATTGGGTACACGCTGGGAATTCCAGACGTGATCATGGGCATCACTTTCTTGGCAGCAGGAACCAGCGTGCCAGACTGCATGGCCAGCCTTATCGTGGCCAGGCAAGGTGGGTCATTGCAGGGATGGCATCCTGCTGTGGAACTGTGTCCTGACATTCTCCTCCTCTTCAGGTAGCACAGATGTTTCCTCAGCAGGGGAATATACAGAGCTCTTTCCACAAGCCTGGAATTTAAAACAAGAACAAAGAAGGAAATAAATTGTGCTGTTATTGCAAAGCAGTTAACAAGTTCTCAACAGAAGTGTGGAACAAGTTCTGGCAGTATTGTCAACTTCAGGCCTTCCTCAGTAATCACAGTAATTTTCTTAATTTGAATATCAGTGGTATAGAACTATTTAATGGCATAAGAATCTTTCAGGTCACCTTCCAGCTTTTCTTCACAGTCATAAAGACTGGAAGATACTACTGTTTTTAAGGAAAGCAGCTTTCCCATATTTGTGGCCTGAGCAAGAGGTGTGTTAAGAGGAAAAACAAGTAGCCAGAAAAACAAGTAGCTTTGGGGAGCAAAACCAGTGGCTTGTCACTGAAATAAGCAGCTGCTGAAGAGATGACTCAAAGACCTTTTGCAATTCATCCAGTACAGAAGCTCATGTGTCGTGGTCACAGTAAAGGGTCAAAAGTCCCCCTGAGCATGGCACCAGAGAACTGGCAGGTCACAGCCAGCACAGTGGGTCCCCTCAGCAGCAGAGGATTAGAGGAGGGGAATTCTCAGATGATCCTGGAAGGTGAATTAAGCCCCTTTAAACCTGCTGGCCTTGTATGACGGGGGGCAAAGGGAAGGGAGGGAGTGAGGGGCATCTTCCATAAATCTTGCCTGGATGACTTCAGATTAAAGCTGCAGGACTTTTCCGAGACATGTCTGATTATATGTGCTTTCCATTCCTGCAGGTATGGGGGATATGGCCGTGTCCAACTCCATTGGAAGCAATGTTTTTGATATTTTAATTGGCCTGGGCCTTCCATGGGCTTTGCAGACCCTAGCAGTGAATTATGGATCATACGTAAGTCCTACATTTGTTCACATCATTGTTAGTTATTTATTACTTATTTATTTAATAAGCAAGATCTAGCTAGAAAAAAAGTCCAAAATTCTACGGATTTTATTTGAAAAAACAAGCAATTTTCTCTGTTACGATATGGGAGAAGTAGAAATTAATTGTCACTGGACATTTCTCATCCATTTGAGGACAAGTACTTTCATTTCTTCCTTAAAGACAGAAGTCTGTGCTGAAGTAAGCTAGTTTACTAGAGTGCACTGGATTTTCATACTCTTGACTATATTCCAAGTAAGAATGATCCTGTTTTTAATAAGGCAGAAGGGGTAAACACACAGATGAAATGTAAAATGTAGATGAGATCTGTAGGGCTTTTGTTAAGAAAAATTCTGGCATTACTAAACTGTTAACACACTGCGAAGTGAAGGAAACTGTTAAATAATTGGATGTTTCAGAGTGTGACCATCAGCAGGAAACTCTGCAGAGCATTCCTGTTAAAGACAAAACTACCAAACACCAATGGACTTATCCTTTACTTCCCAAGTGCTACAAGAGCCAACCTCTCCCCTGGGTTGCAAGGTTCCTTCTGAGAAGTAAAAGCAGGAGATGCCACAGAGTTCTAGAAGGAAGTCACTGTGGCTATTGCTGTTACCTGGACACCACTCAGACAGCATGCAGGGCAGAGAGAAGACTGTTGATTACAGTCACTGAGTGAATGCAAAGTTAAAAGGCAGGAGAATGACAGAACTGCTGAGCTTGACCCTAACTACCTCTGGAGATTGTCTAGTCCCCAGCCCTCTGCTCAAAGCTGAGTCAGCTAGAGCAGAATGTTTAGGACTGTGTCCTGTTGGGTGTTGAGTACCTCCAAGGATGGAGTCTGCACAGCAGACTCAGCAGTCTGCTTTGTTTTTTAACCACTCTCAACAGTCAGAAGCATTCTTATGTTATAGTGGGATTTCTGTATTTAAAATTGTGTGGTTCCTCTTGTCCTTTCAATGGATATCACTCAAAAGAGTCTGGCTGCACCTTCTCTGTGTTCTCCCATTTATGCACATGGCTAAGATCCCCCTGAATCTTCTCTTCTCTAGGCTGAGCAGTCACAGCTCTTTCAGCCTCTCTGTATGTCAGATGCTGCCATCCCTAAAATCTTCCTTGTGGCCTTCACTGGACTTGCTCCAAGAAGTCCATATCTCCCTTGTATTGAGGAGCCCAGAACTGGACCAAGCACTCCAGATGTGAGCAGAGAAGGATCATCTTCCTCTCCCTACTGGCAGCACTTCTCCTGATGTAGCCCAGGACCCTGCTGATGCTCCATGACATAGGGGTGCATTGTTGACTTCAGCTTGGTGTCCACCAGGATCAACAGGACTTTCTTGGCCAAGCTGCTTTCCAGCTGGTCAGCCCTGTGCTGATATGTGGAGTTATTCCTTCCCAAGTGCAGGGCTTTTCATTTCCCTTCATGGATATTAAGGAGTTTGTTGCCTGCACATTTTTCCAGCCTGTCCAGCACCCTTTGTATAGCAGCACAGTCCTCCAGAGCATGAGCCATCTTCCTTGGTTTTGTATGGGCTGTGATCTTGTTGAGCCTGCTCTCTCCCCATCATCCAGTTCATTAAAGAAGCAGTCCTGACCCCTGGGGTAAGGCCCTAGTGACGGGCCCCCAGCTGGGCTTGGAGCACAGTGTTTTGGCTGCTTATCAGGCCATTCCACTGTCCACTTTTCTAGGCTGTTCTTCCTCTGTTTGTCTCCGAGGATGTTTGAGAGAATGCCAGAATCCTTGCTAAAGTCAACATAAACAATGTCTGTTGTGCTCCCCTCACCCAGCAAGTCCCCCTCATCCTACAAGGCTGTCAGGCAGGGTGAGCGGGATTTCCCCTCCATAAATTAACGTGTCTCATCCTTTGTGTGTTTAGAAGTGGTTCCCATGATCGTGTGCTCTGTCATCTTCCCAGGGATCAAGGACAGGCTGACCAGCCTTTAGTTTCTCAGATCTTCCCCCTTCTTGAATATAGGAGTGCCACAAGTGCTGTAGGAACAAAATCCCTTTCTTTAATGAGCAATTTTATTTGTAGCTCATGTATATATTTGTGAAAAAGGATGGAAACAAGTGGCTGAACAGAAGCAGCCAGCTTTCATGGAGGCATAACAGTATCACTACTGTTTTGCATACCCAAAATGTCCATTATACAGTGTGGTCAGATGGTTAGAAAAGGCAGTCTTGGAAACTGCCCCACAGTTAGCAGAAGAGAGTTTCCTCAGTTTTCACTTGCTGTTCCTGGATTTCTCTCCAAATTCTTGGGTAATTGGACTTTAAAACAAAGCAAGCCCCCTTTCCCCACCTGTTATCAGTAATTAATTTCTGAAGTATTACTACGTTGCTAGCAAAGGCTGGCATTAACTGGGTCAGGTGCACCTTGGTGGCAGTTCCTAGAGCTCCAAGATGCTGGTTGTTATTCCAGGAGTGTGGCCGTTGTCCCTGGCACCCAGGTCAGAGGGGGCAGCAGATGAGGAGCTCCAGTTCCTGAGGTCTGTGAGGCTGAGCCTTGTGCTGCCTGCATGAGCAGGCCCTGCTAGCTGCACTGGGGCTGGTGGGCTCAGCCCAGCCTGGTTGTCCACTGAATATCACCATGAGTCAAAAGTACTGGGTGATTTCTGAGCTAATAGTACAGGATTTAGTACTGCTCCTTTGGTGTTTGGACCCAAATGTGTGTCTGTAGTATCTCCTCCAACAGGGGATCTCCTCAAAGCAGTCTTTGTAGGTGGCTTCACGTGGAATCTGGACTTGTTTAAACAAGCTTGCTCCGTGGGATAGTGTCTGAGTGGGAAGAGGCAGCTTTGTGATCCAGCAGAATGAGTCAGGAAGAGAGCAAGAGGGGGACCTGTCAGAGAGATGAATGGGCTTGCTGGAGTCACAGTAGGTGAATGTCAGAACTGGAAATAAGCTGTGAATCCCTGGAGACACGTCCTGGTGCTGGGTTGCTAAATCATGTTTTGATTGAGTGTCTCTCTTCTGACTGCTGCTTCCCCCGCCCCATTGTCAGTTTATGCTTCAGCTTGGTGTTTATTTTATTCTGCCTTCCTTATTACAAGAAGGGAGAGGAAAACCATCTTATGATTTTCAGGCTGCATCTTGGAAGCACCTGTTGCCTGGTGTAGAGAAGGAGGTTTTCCTTTTGTGTTCCTGCTTTAAATGAAACATCTTCCCCTAGGATGTGGGTACACTGCAAGTGCCTCAGCCTTTGCCTTCAGCTCAAGTGTCAGTTCTAGAATTCATGGCTTTGACCAAGCCAACGACCCTTTTTCCATGAAAAGGCAGATCTATTCAGCATTAAACTTCCCACATCACATCCCTACTGTTTTTACAATGCCAAGTCTTTAAGCCAACCATATGTTTATTATTTCAAAGGTCCTTGTTTCTTAACACTCATTAATGTCGAGGTACTAACTCTGCCTTCCTCTGCTTCCCACTGGGGCTTCCATCTCCACTGCTCACTTGGCCACCCTCTTGCAGCAGCTCTCCCCTTCTGTTATGTACACAGCTAATCTGGCAGGCCAGCAGGGCTTTTGGAGGAAAAGCAGCATCTGTCTGGACCTTGAGAGTCCTTTGACAGATTCACTCTATCCTCTCTTCCAGCACTGAGTCTTGGACGCGTTGCTGACTCTGTAATCTGGTAAGCATCCTTCCTCAATGCACCTGGCATATGCAGAGTGGAAGGATGTTTGCTCCTTATCTTCTATCCAGTTGCTTTCCTCTGGAATATTTTTTTGCATGTAAACCAGACATCATCCAGCAGTATTTTAGAGAACAGGAATTTTAGCCTAAGGATAAAGAGCCAGGTTGATTTGATCACGTCAGCATTTGGGAGTATAATCGTGTCAGTCCAATTAGCTCCTTTGCCTGATAACTTCAGGCAGTATCAGCAAAATCTGACATTGGAAGTCTGAGAGACCTGATATGCCTTCCACACAAACAAGCAGCTTGAGACAGCAGAAATAATCCCAGTGCAATCATATTTAGGCACCAGAGGATCCAGAGGGAAGCAAGTGCTTGCAAAGCACACATGGAGATGGGAAGCCTCACTGCTTTGCTCCTCGCTGACCAGTTGATTTTCACTGGTTAGATTCCAAGGCACTGTTTGTTAGGACAAAGCTGGCTCCCTGGCTTTGTGGCAGAGAGATTATTGTGATGATTCTACTGTAGTAGAGCAAGGGTCTCCCTGCCAATCCCCCTAGCATTACAGGAGTTCTCTCCAGCTGGAGCTCCTGCATCTCCTGCATGATACTCTTGAGTGGCCATGTGCAGCATTCCAGGTGTGTACCCTCTGCAAAATGAAGAGCAAAACTTCTTGGGAGTCTAAAAACAGGTTTAAGAAGGAAATTCCATTTAAACATGCAGCAATGCATCAATGTTTGAAGTTCCAGTTTGCTTAGATCGCTGTCTCATGGCAAGACCTCAGGAATGCAGGATTTAGACTGAATTTCCACTGCCAGGCAGAGACACTGAAGGGGAAGGATACCCAGACATACAGAAGACCTGCAGCTTTTTCAGCTGAGGGACTGGAAACAAAGCATAGCCCTTCTGAAATTCCTTTCTGGGGTAGTTTCTGTCATATTAAGGCCCTGAAGCAAAACCAATGTGGGTTTTGGCAATAGCTTCTTGTTTTCCCTTAAGCAGCTGCCAGAAAAGAACTTAAGAATAGAATAACTTTTATTTCCATTGTTTTTCCTCTGCTGTTTGGCTTCAGCCTTGGTTTCCACAGCAGCATGGGAATGGCTGGAGCTGGTGGCAGCCTCTTTGCATTTGCTGCACAAGCAGCAGGGAGGTGGCCTCCCTCAAACTCTGACAGAGGAGGCTGTGAATGTGCAAACCTTCTGTGCATGATCAGCCAGAGCAGCATTCTTCTGCCTTGCTTCAGCCCCTACACACAAGCCAGTCCTCAAAGGGGAGTTTGGGAATGTTGATTTTTCCTCCTTGCAGTATGAGGGAGTGCTTCTCCTGCAGGCTGTTTTCTCTTGGGGAAGAGGCATTTCCTATTCTTAAATGAACAGGGGACTGGACTATTCCTTATACAATTAAAAGGCCTCCAGCTGGGACTCTTTTGCCAAAACCTGAAATTATCTCCTCTCTTACTGTGAGTTTTGAATGTTTTGCTGCCCTTGTTTTCCCTGAACTTGCACATTTTCATATATCCCAAGGAAATGCCACTCATCTCATGAGAGGGCTTGACTATTTCTGGCCTAATTTGACAGATCAAGGACACATTTTTCTTAAGGTTTTGTTTAAAATTTCAGAATCTTCTGGACTTCTGTGCTCTTAGGTAAAAGTCATGATAAGAAATGGGGTGGGCTGGTGATTACCATAGGAGTTTAATCTGTTAAGTCTGTATTTCCAGAGCTGTAGACTCATGGGAAATTTGCGAAACAGCAGCGGGTAGTCCAAAGTCAAATTCAGGAAAAGAAAGGGTTTGTCAGGAAGCTCATTTGGCTGAACTAGAGACACATTACAGCTGGAATTTCTAGAAGAAAAAGTCCAACTGTTTGAGTAAAAAAATATTCCTGGTGAGCTCAAAGTACTGGAAAAGGTGTGAAGAACTCCAGATGCTTCTGCTGATGCTCAGGAGGTGATGTGTGCGTGGCACCTCCCTGCCATGGAGCAGGTAGAAAAGGGACAGAGAAGGACAGAAACCACATGTGAAAAGGGCTGTAAAACAACTGAGAAGCAAATAGGAAATAACAGAAGGACAGTTGGAGCAAGTGGACATTGATGTAAGCCTGTTCCCAAGGCACATTTGCCCTGGGATGACTGGGAGATGGATTCCATAGATGGGTGCCTGGTGTAATTCCAAATGAACTGGACTTGCAGTGCTGTGGGGTTACCCTGTGCACACCAGCATTCCTGTGGATTTGGCTTGCAGGGAGCACTGCAGGGCTTGGGCAGGGGCCCCCATGAGGCATAGCTCACCTGCACACGGGGAGAGTGGGAGCATCCTTCAGGTAAACAGGGAAGTACAGGGAGAGGAGCAAGGCCTGCATGAACCGTGGGGATTCCTCCTCGTTTGGGTTTCACTCTCTCAAAACCCTTCAGCAGCACTGTACAAAAACCACCCATGGTTCTGTAGGCTCACTTCCTGAAGTAGATACATGCCTGCTAAAAAAATAGGGCAGGGCTGCCAGGAAAGTTCTTGTTATTTCGGTTAATTAACAGCTCTCTGCTTTGCCCAGCAGTGGGAGCTGGGCTAGATTCCAGGCCAGGAATGTGGCTGGTTAAACCCAAGCTGAGAACTGTTAACCTGGAGTGAAATTTTCCCTGTGAGGGTAACCTGGTGCTCACGCTGCAGGAGGAGTTGCCACATTTGCTTGTCCCACACAGGAACAGCATGGTGTGTCTGTAGCTCTTACATTGGTAAAGCTGCTGTAAATAATTAGCATACATTTTCTGCTTTTGAATTATCCCTAATACCATCTTTTATTCCCCTGAATGACCTCCAAGGAGGAGCTTGCAGATAGTCTGAAGAAAGCAGCACCAAACATCTCTTTTTCGAAGCACTCTCCTCAGCAAATTAGACACAGAGGCCTTTGGAATGCTCTGCTGGTTTTATGGAGCATGAAGTTATAACTGGGAAGCAGCGTTAAGGTTAAATTTTTGCACTTTAGGTTAAATTCAGACATTTTCCATGGTAAAATAATTCCATCTTCTTCATATGCTTCCTTTTCCTGTAGATCCCTTTCCAACTGATATATTTTATACCGACAATTTTTAAAAATATTTGCACTAGTCAAACAAAATTCCTGACCAAAATCCAGACAGGCATTTATTGTAAAATATTATCTCATTGCTAGCCAGCTGCTGTTCATTTGGGATATAGCAGGGAAGGAGGCTTTAAATGTGTATTTTACTTTTAGTACACAGAGTTAGTGTAGGGTTTTTTTGAACTTTATAATAATGGAATTGCAGGTTAACTGTTACTTGTGGGCCACTCTGATGGGTGGAAGCAAGAGAGGGGGAGTGGATGCACAGGAATGACTGAAGCCAAGTGGGCTGGTCCATCTCTGAAGCTTACATTAGCAGTGGGATCATGACATTTTTCATCTTCAGTTATGCAGACAGTCCCAAAATCAGTCTTCATGCCCTGAAGCAATCCAAATCCTCCATTTCTTTGAGCAGTCTGATGAGAATCTTGTATTTAAGATGTAATGGCCATAGAAATGTAATGGTCCTGCTGTCCATCCATACCCTTACAGTACATTTCTCCTAAATAAATCCTCCAGTACCTTTCAGACTAAATGATCATCGTGGTTGTAGCCTTTTTTATGGTGTCAGCAATCAGCAGGGAAGGAAAGTGTGCTGTTTGTGTGAGCTGGTATTTAACATGTGTAAAGGGAACAGCACAGCTCAGGCAGCATGGATTGGCTTAGAGGATGCTGGGTGTGCAGAGAGCAGTGCAGGCTGAGCATTCCCAAGTGTCAGGACTGATCACCCTTTCTGACTCTGCAGGTCAGACTCTCCCTTCAGTGATCCCTGGGGAGTGAATCTAAATCATTACTCTGGATTTCGGAGCAATAGTGGGGTGAAAAGGATTTCCTGGCTGTGGTGCACAATGATGCAAGTGTATCTGTATTCCTGCATTCTTAAAATTGTGGTGCTGCTTGACACATTAGCTATACCCACTTCACTTGCAAATGGGGTTCTTTATCATCTAACTAGAAGGATGGGAGCACTGAGAAGCCAGCCTTTCCTAGAAGGATGTCCTCTCCACATAGTAGCTCCTGGAGCAGTGTCTTGAGAGGCTCCACTGAGTGCTGCCCTGATGATGCTGCAGGTGATGCTGTTTGAGGTCATAAAAAAATGCCCAAAAGGATAATGATTAAGTTCCCCAAGGGAAGGATGGGAAACCAAGGAGAAGTGTGATCCTAGCTGAGGAGCAGGAGTGGAGAGATGGCTTTATTCCTTGTAGCCTTCCTTTGTAACATTAGGTTTATGTCTCACAAAAATCACATTTTAAAAAGTATTTGGGCCTTGAAGATGCAGGTGACTTCCTTAGGTTAGGCTCAAAGCCTCTGAAAGTGACAGTTTGATGGCTTCCCAGCTTTGTGCACCTGCATCTCAGTTCTTTCTTGGACAGTGACTGTAACTGGGGCTCTGCCACGAAGACAGCTTGCACCAGAGCCTGTGATGTGCCTGGTACACAGCCCTGCAGGCAGTAAGTTGTCTCCTTGTCTGCTCTGCCTGAGTGCTAAGCCATGTCCAGCCTATGTTAGTGTGCCATGATGCATTGATACAGACAATTTTTCAGCACCTGAGGCTCTGGTTTTGAGATTACTGACTTGTTCCCTTCACCAAGAGGCATAAGATTAGGGGAGAAATAAGGTGAGAGCGGGGAAGAAATCAGGCACTTGTGTGTGTCCTTGTCTATTTTCCCCCATTGTGAAGCACTAATTGGTGACTGAAGGCAAAATTTCCTTTCCCCTGTTTGTTCTTACAGGACTCATACAGGAGTTAGAAAATGTCATGATATAATAGTACAAGGGATGCCAAAGCTCACATGGAAGTGGAACACTGTGAATGAAATGTTGTCAGGTCCTAAGGATGCTCCTCTAACAACACTCCTTTGGCAAAATAGGGAGTAGGCAAAGTTACCTGCCATGTAATGGTCTGACTTGGCATTTACACCTTGCAAGCCACTGTTTAGCAGCTCAGCAGTTTTGGATTATGGAAATATAAGCAGAGAGGAATGTTGTTTGAAATTGTGAGATGGTTTGATGAACTTCCTTCTTTTGCAGATTCGGTTAAACAGCAGAGGACTTATATATTCTGTTGGTCTCCTGCTGGCATCAGTTTTTGTCACAGTATGTATATAGTCTTTTGTTCTTCTTTTCCAAAAGAGGGATTTTTACAGACATTTTCTTCACCTGCTCCTTTCTCACCTCCAGCTGAAATAGTGCTTGAAAAGTCTGTTGTTGTGGGGTAGGGGTGCTCCCTGCTTGAAAAGCTTCCCAAGGCCTTGATTCAGCCCTTTGCAGGAGCTGTCACTCCCATGGGATGACACTCCTGCCTGTGTGTTTTCTGTGGGAGGAGCCTGGGAGAGCTATTAGTAATAATTTGGAATTTCTGTGCTAGAGCTAGGTCCCTTGATGCATGATGAGATCCATTGTCCTGTGAGACAAGCAGACAAAATGCTGAGCAGGTTGCTTGGCCCTCTCTGGGATCCTTCTGAAATACAGCACAGTCCAGAAAAAACAGTGCCTGGCAATGCTTCTGTTGAAATCAGTACTTGGTGTTCCCTGACCTTACCCAGAAATGACAGAAGTGGAATGATGTGACATCTTCCAAATCTTGAGGTGGGAGGGGCGTCCTGTGCAATGCACACCAACACAGTTCCCACGTACACAAGATGTTAATCTTTGGTGGGAGCAAACTGTGCAGTCTTAGACTGCGTGGCTCTAGATTGGGATGCAGAGGAGCACATGAAGCATTTTGAGTTAAAAAAAAAATAAAGGAACCTGGCCTTTAAATCCATTTCTGATCGAATTAAATGGGATTGTTCTTGCCAAAATTAAATTCACTGCAGAAACCTAAGGTGAGGTGATGTAAGTCAGGGTGGCTTTTGTGACTGCTGCTCTGATTTACTTGAGCTATGGTTTTCAGCTCACTTGGTGCAGTTTGCGATTGCTTCCAACTCACCATCATCAGTAAGGGGACAGCCCCTCCTGTAGCTGAGGAGGGGATTTACCACTGTATTCAAAATGTTCCTGCTGTGGTGGCTTACTCTGTGTTTATTGTAGGTTTTTGGTGTCCACCTGAACAAATGGAAACTGGATAAGAAGCTAGGGTGTGTGTGCCTTTCCCTTTACGGCATCTTCCTGTGTTTCTCCATCATGACAGAATTCAATGTTTTCACGTTTGTGAACTTGCCAATGTGCAGAGATCACTAACCCAGGTGGCAGACTGTCGGGAGGAGCTTCCTTTTTACCTGTGCAATACAAGCCACGGCTGGCATTTCCTGGATGCAGTGCACCTCCAAGTCGTGACCTATATCCTGTCACTGTTCATAGGACCCGTGGCCCCGTCTAGGTTTGCCCTCTCCCTGGCCCCCACAACCTGGAACAATCCTTCATCGATGTGAAGAGCTTTTTTTTTCAACATCCATGTGATTTCCTTGCTCAGTTTTTGAACAGTGTGACTGAGACTCAAGATGAACTGGCTGCTAACTGGCGTTAAGCCAGTCAAAACTGGTCTGCTACAATTCCTTCTTTTTTTAAGTTATTTGATGGAAGACTAATTAATTTATGACTTAAGACTATTGCTACAATGCAGGAGAGGGTACGTCATATGGAGGCTGACTTTCAAGGAGAATCATGGGAGTTTTTTTTCGGTTGTGGGGAGTGTTTTTTGTTTGTTTTTAGCTTTTAGTTTTGGGTTTGCAGGTTTTTTTGTTTGTTTGGGGGTGGGGGTGTTGCTTTTGTTCTTTTTTTTTTTACTTGCCAGAGATCAAAGTCCTCTCTTGTGTCTTCTCCTGAGTGCTGGGTCTCCTGTAGTAATCCAAAGGCCACAGGGCAGTGTAAAATGGAAATGCAATTCAAGGTACTCAGCATAAGAATGGATAAAAGAAGATTGTCAAGGAAAAAACTGATTGACTTTTTACTATAAATAGTTGACCTTGTACAGGTTTGTTAAAGAATGCAAGCTAAATGTGGATTCAAAGGGTAAACACTGCTACCATTTTACTATGAATGTTGGAGTTTTATTACTAGGGTGTTTGTTATTTCCAAGCAATAGTTTGATTGCCAGCCCAGATGGGCTACCAAGGAGGTGTCCTGGTTTTTAATGGTCTGCACATGGAAATGGAAGGTCAGAACTTTCTCTGCTTCATCAGATTTCTTGTTTTGGGGGGATTCAATAGTTCATGTCTTATTTGTTCTGAAAAGGACATAAGTACATGTGAAAACTTTTCTAAATGAGTTACAGACACTGGTTTCTTTAAGAGGAAAGAGGCATATTTTGCACAGATATAGTTACTGAAGTCATAATTTGCCATTCTTTAAAGAATACACTGGACCTGGCCAGATATTTTTCGTCTTAAGCAGTTGAACTTATCTGATAACAGATCATGTGGATTCATCACCTCTCCTTTTGGGAGGGAGGAGGACACAGACAGAGATGGCACATTTTAAAATGTGGAATATCTTCAATGCAGACTCGCTCACAGATCTTAAGTTATTGTGAAAGTTTAGCTATTCATTGTTCCAATATCCCTGCTAGATTTTGTATAATTCTGTATTAATAAGCAGGCAGATTCCACCCCTGATAAACACCATCACTGCTTCATTTGTATGTATTGATGCTGTGCGTTCTTGCCACTGCGGCTCTTGTATTTACTTTAAGCACTGATCACTTCTGATCCTCTTGTATATGTTCTGCTATGAAATGTATTAAGAGACTACCAGCTAGGTGAATGTTTTTGTCTATGGTACAAACAGTGGCAAATAATAGTAAAGGTACAGCAAGCCCTACATAACAGAAAGAAAGGAAAAAACCCGAAACACCGAACCTAAACTATAGCAGGAAAAGAAAAGCGCTCCAGTTTGGAAGAAAAAAGAAGAGAGCCACGTTGTGTTCACAGATGAAAAGCCAATTTTTTTTTTCACTTGCACTTTTGGAATCGATTTTTTCAGTCTGATTTTCTTTGAGCAAAATGTTGTAAATGAAAATATTTACACCCTGTGGTTTCCCTTCAGCTCAGCAGCTGGTTTTCTTTGTTTCTGACACCAAACACGTGGAGGCACTGGCAGCTCTTGCACTGTGCAGCGAAGTCCTGTGGAAAAAGCCACGTCCCACTGGCCTCACTTGGGGAACTACATGTGCAGGTGGATCCCTGGCAAGAAGAAGAAGAAAGGGTCCAGGGACAGAGAGCAGAGAGAGTGGATGACATGCCTGCATCTCCAGTTTTCATCCTGGAAAGCAATTGTGTTGCTGCTTGTTGAGTTCTGCAGCTGAGGTTTGAGCAGCCTTCTCATAGCTGTGCCCGCGGGACATCCTCTTGCCCACTGTACCTTCCTGTTGCTGGGTTTTTGTTTCTTTTGTTGTTGTTGTTAATGAGATTAATAATAATAATAGCAACTGTTAAAATGCCTAAAATACTTCTGTAAGTCAAATGATGTTTGCAACGATGTGGCACGGGTCACTAAAGCCACCCCACAAACACACAGCTTCACTTCCTAGCGAGATGCAGTTGCTCCTAAGCAGAGTGTGTCCTTGCTGATAAGGGGAAGGAAAAAAAAAAGAAGTTTCATATCAGGGCCTATTATTTCTTCTATTTTGAATATTTATACTGCTGCTCCAATGGAGCCAGTTGGATCTATTTCTGCGAAATAGCCATTACCTATCCCGTGGCACAAAAACTACACACGTATTTCTTAGGAACTTTTCCTACTGGTGTGCGTTAAATACTGTAGTAATTGTAGTTTTGTGTTGTGTGTAAAACCTGAAATACCTTGCTTTGATACTTGTGTGTGTTTCCAGAATGTTCTGCAAGCAGTTTGTTCTAAGCAGAAGCAAAAGATACCTTGAACTGCCGTTACCTGTGGCTCGATAAGCACGTCCTAAAGCGATGCTTTCTGCCAGATGTGCTGATGGTTTGCAGCAAAATCTTCAGGTGCAGGCCTGGTTTGGGAGAGAGCAGACCGACTGTGCCAGGGGAGAGTGTGCCTCTCATTCTTGTTAGCACAGTCACAGCCTGTGTAGAAGAGCAAAAAACCAGCAATTTTTGGCATCCTTCCTGTACGCTGTCTCCAAAAGTGGCATGGACAGTTCTGTTCCAATGCAGGGCATACTCAGAGCTTTACTGGGCCTTGCAGAGCACTGAGTCTCCCATGAGTTCTCTCCTCCCAGGGGGGGTTCTC
The DNA here is from genome assembly GCF_017590055.1 of Onychostruthus taczanowskii. Taxonomy (NCBI): domain Eukaryota; kingdom Metazoa; phylum Chordata; class Aves; order Passeriformes; family Passeridae; genus Onychostruthus; species Onychostruthus taczanowskii. The sequence goes on from NW_024503124.1 coordinate 5,553,079, forward strand.
CCCCGCCAAGGTCAGACTCTGGAGGACAGCCAGTGCCTGGCTTCAGTGTCCCCTTGGGAGGCTCTGCTTTGCCCATGGATGCGTGAGCTGCGAGCTGTCGCCGGAGGCAGGGCCTCAGGACAGCCACTGTGGTTGGAAAGAGGGAGCTCTGAGGCTCAGGGTTGGGGGCCTGCAGGGAGCCACCAGGGAAGCTGGGTTCTCTTGGCTATTTTTAGCATGATTGTGATTCATTTGCAGCTTTCATCTTCTGAAAGCAAGGGTCACCTTCGCGTCCGAGGCTGCTCTGGTTCTTGGACCAGTCAATTGTTTTTGTTTCCATTCCTAGCAATTTCAGATGATCTTCAGTGAGTATTTCAAAGGGAGATTAAAGAGCCTTTTTCTCCATGGAGAGGCTTCACTGCAGTTCTTACTTTGACTTAAATATGTGACCCTTGGCTGGCTTCAGATCTGCTTGACATGGATGGCCTTCCTTTGACATTGGTTCAAAGGGAGAATGACAGGAGAGGGTATGATAAGAGATGGTCTTAAGACATGCTGGGAAAACTGCTTTTGTCCCTACCAAAGTTGAACTTTTTACTTGCCTTTTTCCCCCCCCTTTTTTTTTAATTTTTCTTTTTCATGTGCTGCGCTTTTTAATAGACCTTTTCTGTGATAGGAACACCAATATGAAATGTGTGCATGGGAGATTTTCACTTGCATAATTTGTTGGTTTTGCTGTGATGCCACATGCGTGCTTAGTTTCCAGATCTCCGTCCTCAGCTGTGTCACTGAAATCAATTTATTAGCTTTGGATTTGTGATGGTGGTGCTTGTGAAGAACGAGGTGCAGGACTGGGTTTTTTTTCTTGACAAAACAAATCAGGTAGAACAGCAGTTATATTTTAGAAAAAATAACGTTCAAGGCAGGTGGAGTAACCTGAAGGTAACTTTTAATACCCTGCTGCCAGAACAGGGATTTTTATGTCTTTTTCAATTGATACTTGTGAGATAAAATGTACATTCAGTATTGTTGAATAACTTTTTAGAAAACCATAGCTTTCTGCTGACTGATAAATATTTCTTATATTAAGATTTTTTGGAAACCCTAATCCTTTCAATTAAAATTCACGGAGATGCAATAGTGCGAGGTTTGTCACTTTCAAAGTTACACCACTGGAGCTTTAAACTTGTTTAAAAATATATTTGAAAAATCAATCTCAGTGGACCATGCTTACCTGAATTTAATTCTGCCTTGTACTTTCAAAGTTTTGCTTGATCAGCAGCCACTGCAAGTTAGTCTAAAAGAGACTTACATCCTGGTAGGAATGTCCCATTTAGATTGGTACAACTTTAACTGAATCAGTTTAAAGCCGTGGTTTTAAGGAAAGCAGTGGAAGTTTGAATATTTGAAAGACCTCAGCCACTTCAGATTTAAGGAGCTGCAGAGTCTGAGTGTGCTGAATGCATGTACCAAGCAGTATGCAAGGCTTAGTTTCAGGAACAGACTTCTCAGTATTCAGGGACTTGGGTGAAATCTGACCTTTGTGAAATCAGGGGCAGAACCCCTGTGACTGTTGTAGGGTCAGTGATGTATTTGTAGCAGTGAATCCTGGAAGGGATGGGGACACTGCGTTTTTTTGGGTGAGTGGCCTTTTTACTTTCTTACCTGAATAGATAAATGACTATTAATTAATAAAACCAAGCACCTTTAAGGGAATTTACATGAATACTCTGTTACCACTTAGTGGCCTCAAATCTGAAGCACAGTTCCAAAAAGCATCTACTTCTGCCCAAACTGCTTGCACTTGTCTGGCTGAATCTGCAGAATCAAGCTCCGGCGAGGACTTGATCCCTGCCTTTGGGAGAAGTTCACTTTATTCTGGGAAAGCAATAGGGTAAGAAATGGGAGTCTGTTTTGTTGTGCCCTGGGGATGTAAATTGGCTATGAAATCGATTGTTTGCTGGAACAGTCTGACATCTAGGCCAAGTTATCCAAGTTTGGGTAGAAGCACCTAAGTTCAGGAAGGCTTCAAAAAAAGCAGATTGTTTTAAGCAACACATTTTTAAACGTATTTATGTAGCAAGAATGACTTTATTGTGGTATTTTTTAGATAGGTTTCTGTTTTTCTAATAGATTTGCAGAACAAGTTTGAAACCCCCCACACCAGAACAACCTGACAGAAATCTTGTCAGTGTCATCTGTCTCTGCCAGGTAGGATTTGAATGGTGCTAAAAGTCAACGTGATAATTTTACAGCAGCAATTCAATGTAACATTTTTACTGCCAGCTGAGGAAAACCACACCACCGTATGCCTGACCCTGTGAGGATGTTTGTAGTTGGTTACAGATCTGCTCCAGTGCTGAGGAGGTTGTCAGTGTCACTGAGGTTTTCCACTGGCATGCCTAACAAGCAAAGCGAGACCTTGGTTTCCGGAGGAGTGATGCCTGCTGCTGAGCATTTTGTCCTGTCAGGAGAGGAGAGGAGAGGAGAGGAGAGGAGAGGAGAGGAGAGGGCTGCAGGGGCACAGGCCCTTGGCTACTCGTTACTGCTGCCAGCCTGGCATTACACTTGCTGCTTTTTCAGAGCAGGGCCATGAGTTTTCCTGAGGACCAAGTCTTTGCTTAGCTCTGGTCAGGGTTGCTTTTGGCTGATAAATGCTGGAGCAGGGGAGGGAACAAGGCTTCATCCACTTTATGTGTGTAGAGGAGGATGTTGAGTGGCAGATGCTGCGTCACAGGAGGACTTTGGATGGAGCCTGTATAAGTATTGGGATGTACCATGAAATCTCTCCCAGGGGCAGACATCCCTGTACACCCAGCAGCCACCCACTTTGCTTCCTTATTTTATCTTGCCCCTTGTGTTGCCAGGATTCAGAATTTTGCTTCCACTTTCTCATGAGCTGTATCCTTCTGGCTTTGAAGGCTGGCCCACGTGCTGCTTTTTGTAACACAGAATTAATGCACTGGGCAAGCACAAGTAGTGTGCAGGTTTTGATCCAGTAAGCTGATGGGAAGAAATGCAAGGAGATCCTTGCTTGGCACACCAGCCTGACTCCAAACAGCACAAACTGCCTGCATGGAAAGTGCCACTGGGATAATCAGGCACTGCACAGGACATGGGAACACTTCTCATGTGTTTCCAGAGACTCCCTCAAGGAAATTTTGCACCCCGTGCAAAGTCATGCATTATACAATAAATATAATTGATCTAATTAAGGGATTCTAGATCTGACCTGGGCCTTTCACACTTTGTGAAACCAGATTATACTATGGGAGTTTTACTGAGGGACTTGGTCACAAGTTTCTATAAATTCACTGCCAGGTTCTTAGTGTTTTTTTAAAATGTATGAACATAGGTTTGTATTCAAGCAAAATACAATATTTATACATATATATACACTTTACCTAGTAAAGTATATGTGTTAACTGTTGTTAAATTGAAGCGCTGTGGTAACCAGCTGTTTCTGCATAGGAATAAATTCTTACCATGGCAAGTGCTAAGATGCTATAGGTGTATGAGTATTTAAGACAGTCTTACACATGCCTATTTATAAACTCAAGCAAAGTTTTTATTTGTTTTAGCAAGGTATTGTGAGTGGTGCATGGCAGTTGCCATGCATCTGTGTAATACATCTGTGTACACTGAGTAATATTTCTAATTATTGTTAGTCATTTGAAATTCCAGTTCTTTTGCTGAATATAAAGTCAGCTTCGGGGGGGAAAAAAAAAAAGAGCATGTGTGAGACATTGAGGAGGTCAGAAAGTTCTGCACTGCAGTATTTGTGCATTTTATTTATTTATTTATCAAACACAGAGTGCTGAGCCCCTGGTTCAAGAAAACATTTCCCCATGCTGGCAGAAGATTTAGGAACCTAATTTTGGTCCCCTCCTAAAGCTAATGCCAGGTTTCCCTGGGTCAGGGGTCAAGCAGACTAAACTATTTAAAGCATTGTTCTGTCCTTTTAAGTGGCCACAAAAAGGGGTGAGACCTTCTCAATGGTTCTTGTAACTTTTATTAGTAGAGAAGCTGAGAAATGCTGAGAGATCCAAAGATGCATCTGCAGGTGATTTGTAAGAGTAAAAATATGTAAATAGTAAATACTCCTTTAATACTTGTAATATCACTGTCACAAGGTACCATTTGCAATAACCAAAATTCACATTTCATAAGTTACCCACAAGTAGACTTTTTTATTATTATTTTTGAGGGGTTTTTTGTTCCCCCTTTCTGATTAAGGAATTAATCTTCCTTTGACTTGTTTTCCCCAATTCTTTTCAACAGTAAGTGATTGGCTGTGGTTAAATATGAAGATTCCCCTAAACCAGGTGTCATGTGCCAGCTAATGCTTGGGGGAAGCTGACATTTATTGTCCCAGCTTTATGACAGGGTTGTTCCCATCTACAGCAGGCAAGGACCTCCCACCTTGAAATCCTGCAGTAAAAATGGTCCCACCACTCACAAACACAGCGCTGCCCTGTTTCCACCACACTGCTTTGGTTTCAGGGGTCAGCAGATCTCCAGCGTTCAGGAATCTGTCACATCATCACTGTCAGGGGGGATACAGTAAAGCTTCCTGGGGGAACACACAACGGCAACGGGGGAGTCCTTTTACAGACTATGTAGTGGAGAAGATTTTATTTTGCCATCTTTTAAAGACATGGGGCAATTTTAGATCAGGAAAGCAAAAAAAAAAAAGGAAGATAAAGCCTGAGTGTACAAAATACAGCCTCAGTCTTTCATGAAAGTTTGTAATAATGTTCAAGCTTTGCATAGAGTGAGCTCCCATATTCTGTCAAGCATTGAGCTCAGCTGAGTTTTTCATCCTTGGTTCTCAGAAAAAAGCTTTTTCTCTCATGTTTCTCACTGCAGTCAGGACCTCTGAGCATAACATGCATTTCTGTATCATGGAACTGCCTTGTGAAATTGCTTATAGGTGAAGTGAGCAAGCACAGAGATTGAACCACAACAGGTTTTTGAAAGAAGCCAAAGCAAGCATGTTTGTGTAGTAATTTTTGTTGTGAAGTAATTTTTTTTAATGGGTGCCAGGAGCAAAGGACACCGTGGGAATCTGTAATCATGCAGCACCAGTGGAGAGCAAGTGCAGGTGAAAATAGTATGGCATCACAAAAATTTGTCTGCAATTCAGATACTGACAAGTTTCACAGGGGTCACATTTACGTGAAGATTTTCCTGGATGCTACTTGATCTTTGGTCAGGAAAGGTGAGAAGTACTTTGTCCCTTTCTGAGGGAGAAGGGAGAGAAATGCCTAACCCAATGTCTCCAGCTCTTACCCTGGCTGCACAGGTGTGTGACTGCCAGTCACAGTCTGTGCACCTGAGAGTTCTCTGGTGTGCAGTGAACTTGGCAGTGCATTGAAAATTTAGGGGTAAATTTTAATTAGCATTCCCTTGAGGAGCAGTGTGATTGACTTCACTGTAAAGCTGAGAATCCCTACTATGCAGGCAGTATTGTGTGAGATTACTAATGGAATGTTACCTTCATCCTTGCATCCAGTCTTTGCATTCAGGACTGAAACACTACTCAGAAGAAGTTTGTAACAGTTTGGGGGATTTGCTTGATTGTTGTTTTTAATTTTTTTGCTGTCTGTCAAAGTCCTGTGCAATATGAACCCTCCTGGCAAGGTCTGGCAGTGGTTTGGGTGTTCCTCTTGCTGGTGCATTCATCAGAGCTTCAGCCAGTGGGATGTGTGGGAGGGTAGGAGTGCCGCTTCTCCTGGGTGTGTGACAGGCAGCCGAAGGGGCACTTCTGCCAAGCACTCCAGCACAGGCCTGGCAGTGGGAGTTGGGACTCAGGTAAATCAGGATTCCAGAGAACAAAAAGGTGAGCAGACAGACCTGTCAATCCTCTAGTATGCTGTGCATGTTTTAGCCCCTTCCGGTGTTCTTTCCAAGCCAAACCCAAACTGATGTGTGTGCATGGGTGCCAAGCCAAAGGCAGCCAAGCTCAGCACCCACAGTCAGCCTGGCATCACCAGGCAGTGTGGGGACAGCCCCAGGGCCAGCACTCTGTCCTGAGGGGGGTGTTTGAATCATTTCAGGGCCCAGCAGTCAGCTGTTCAAGATCTGATAATTTCATAGAGCTATAATGGAAAATTTGGGTTTGTACTGTTGCTGAAGTCTTAGGCTGCTGAACGTGATCCCTGCCGTGTGGCTTGTTGTAAAACAGAGGGCTGAGAGTGTCCCAGTCTCTGAATCATGGTGTGGTCTCTGCTTTGTGATACAGTCACAGCACCCAAACTGCAGGAAGCACAGCAATAAAAGTGACTGATAGGAGCACTTTCTATTTGATTTGGGATCAAATGACACTGTCTGAGTCCCTTATCTCTGGGCAATTCTGTGATGCTTCTCGTCATAAGGAAGAAAATGTAGGTGGAACTGAGTGCAAATGTACATATAATGTATGTTCATTTACAACCAGCCAGAAAGCAAAACAAGCAGTGGTTTCTAGTAATATAATTCTACTCAAAATAGCTTTCTATTAAGTCAGCTTGAAAGTGTTAAAATGGTGGAGCCACAGACAAAACATTTGTTACCTTTTGAAATTAGTTGCAATGGTTTTGTCATACTTGTACAAGTGTTATAAGGTCAGCCTTTCTGTATGTTTTACAACTTACTGTAGAGTAGTCTTCTATGCATAGCTGTTCCACTTGCCTGTGTAAGTTACAAATCTAACAGAAATGAAAGCATGCATTTTTCTCTGTTTGCTGGTAACCTATGAAATTAGAAACTTGTATTTCTGTGTTTTTAATGTGTTATACTATAAACAAAATTCACAGCACTATTGTCTATGGAATATCAAAAAGTTTTATCAGAATGAATTACTTTAAATGTTTTGTCAATTGATTTAATAATGTGTCAGACATCTACACTAAGACAATATAACGTTTATCAATAAAAATATCCTCTCTTTGTACTAACTTAACATTTCAGGGTGTGCTTGGACATAGGACTAGAGCACCCCTTTGAGTTCCAATCCCAATGATTTATTCATTTTTGGCTTAATTTTGAGAGTACTTTATACCCCTTGTTTGACCTCAGCACTGGATTAGGGAGTGAAGGAAGAAGAAAAGAGAGTTTTTATACTTTGTATTACCTGTGTCACTGAATGTGTTTGCTGTAAAAGTGTGTGCACCACAGCAGCTCCTTTAGAAGTCCTCCAGTACACATAGGAATCTGTGCAGAAACAAACACTGGGAACTTTATGTGTTATTATATAAAGAGTCAAATTCTGCTCTTTTACAACAGTACAGATCTGAAATTACTGCACTGGCGTTAATTTAATCTCTTCTAGCAAAGGGAAGCAGGTGTTGATTGTCACTCTCCCAGCTGGAGGAACCTGTGCCTGCTCAGCCATTGGAGCCGTGGTGATGACAGCCAGTCCTCCCTCGGAAGCAGTTCCTGGAGTAATGCTTTCAGTAATGCTTGGAATAATAATGAGGGGGCGGGCAGCTTCCCTTGGAGTGCGGCAGGGCTGCTCAGAAGCCCCTCTTTGAGAGGGAAATACTTGTGCTGCTTTTCTACTCTGCACCAGCTAGGGAGCTGCAGTTCCCCCTCACCCCAGCTCAGCCTGCCCTGGTAACAGGATGCTTCTTCCTCCTACCTCATCCCCATGGGACACTTCAGCAGCCCCCCCTCCTACTGTACTTTCCCTGAAGGAAGGGCTTGAGATCCTGGCATGTAATTGGGTCTGGCTGCCTCACCGTAACCACCTTTGCTTGTGTCTGTAATGTCCTCTGACAAAAGGGTCTGTTCCTTCTGAAGTGCACGCCATGTCTCCAAGAAGCAGTGCTGTGTCTTAGGCAGGTTATTTACATTTACACATCCACAGCTCATTCCAGGTGCAGAAGAGTCCTGCGGTGCAGAAAAGGCACACACGCTGATCCTACGCCTCTGCCCACGAGCGCAGGGACGAGGTGCAGCTTTTGATGTTAATGCAGAAAATGTCTTTGATCAGTGCCAGCCCAGCAGTTGTCTTGAAAATATTTTCCATTGGTGTAATTGTTTGCTTTCCATCTCTGTGTGCTTGCAACCCAAAGCATATGTTGGAATCCATACAGATGCTCCATCTCTCTAGATATTTCCCCATGACTGGTTTTCTGGTTCAAAGATAATCTTGCTTCTCGTCACAGTTTGGTGCAGCTCCAGTTGGCTGTTGGTCTCTGAAGATGCTCTCACTTCCTACCCCGTGCCATGGTGATATGGCAAATGTGCATGTTTTTGGGTTCTGCCTTGTGTGCTTCAGAAAATTTTTATGTAGCTTACAGCCCGGAAAGTTAGAAATTGGTTTTCAGATATCAGGCGAGTATTTGAATTTCTAACCACTTTCATTAAAATTAGGAAAGTCAGAGTGGGAAGGCAAGCTATCATTGCTTTCAATGGAGTAGATATGGATGAACGTATATTCATATTCATGTATTCACTTCTACTTCTTCAGAAGCTGTTCCTATGTTGCCTTTACAGTTATTCTTCAACCATCACAAACCCTGACTAAGCAAAGATGTGAATTCTTAGTGCAGGAGGGAAAAAAAAAAAAAAAGCATCAGAGCAAAAGTACAAACTGGTTAAAAAAAACCTAACCCTCCTCTCCCACATGACTACCTTATATATGCAAAACTAGAGCACAAATCTGGTTTTTTTCCCCTTTGGAGGTCACTTCTAGCTTGCTTTACAGAGGCCTGACTTGTGTCTTTGCCAGCCCAGAAGTTACTTGCTTTGAAATAATACTTGCAGAGATAAGAGTTCTGTTCTCTGTAAATTGCAGATAAAAATCTCCCTCCAGGCTCTGCCCACTTGGTTTTGACCTGTGTATTCCAACACAAACAGTGTGTGCATGCTGGGCAGGTCATGGCATCCCAAAGCAATGGGATTTTACACTGCAGGAAGGCCGGGGCGTTTCCATACAGCCCTCATGCACGCTTCCCAGCTCCAGGTGAGACTTCCTACCTGAGGCTTCTCCCCATCTTTGCACAGGCATGCCAGGACATGGACATCCTAGACATGCTAACCACACCCTGGAAAACAAGGGCTTTAGTTGTTAGAGCTTTTAGTGCCAAAATGAAATTGTTCTGCTGCCTACAGCTGGGCAGCCTGTGGGTTGCTGCTGGGCTGCACAACTCCTGGAAGTGCAGCTCCCAATCCCTGGAATCCCTGGAAGTGCTGGGAGGTGGACGCTCACGGGTACTCCCAGTACTCTGTGCTTGCTGGAAAGCTGAAGCAGAAGCAACGTGTGGCCATGCCTTGGGGAGAGCAGTGTGGAGACATGGGACTCGGGATGAGCTGCAGGTATGTTGGTTTTGCGTGGTTTTCCTCCCTGCTGCAGCAGTGATCAGCCCTCTGGGCACAGCTGAGCTCCTGCCCACTTCCCGTCCAGCTGCCTTGGGCAGGCTGCAGCATTCAGAGAGGAAGAGGAGGCTGATCTTCAGCCTCTGACTGTGGGGAACAAACAGCACTCTCTTTACAGTGCCAAGCAAATCGCTAGAGAAGAGTAGCATGGAATAAACAAAACAGTTGAATGCCACAGCCTGGAGAGAGCAGGTGCAGTGAAACTACTTCAAACTGTGCACACAAGAAGATTTTACAAATGAGCATTTTAAAAATAACCAGGGAAAAGAAAATTAATATATCAGCTGCAGTGCAAATGTCTCAAACAAGTAACATTTTAAAAAGAGAACTCTGCTTTGTGTGTTTAAATCAACACTTGTTCTGCCTGAAATTCTTTTGTGCTCACTGCAGGGAGAGCTTGGATTTTGGAAGTGTATTTTCTAATGTTGCAGAGCAATGCCATCTAGGGCATAGAGGCTTACAGTTACCAACAGGAAAGCTATCTATCCTTTGTGACAGAGCTTTCTGGGTAGAATATTTTAAGTGGTTCATCACATCTGCATTAGGCCTGTTGAAATTTGCTCATTTTCAATGTCAGTTTCCAGTTTCAATATCTGTTTTCGGGACTATGCTCAGTTGTCAGATATTAGTGGATTGTTTTGTCTCAACTGCAACATAATTAATTTCTGGATATACCTTATTTCCTCCTTAAATCCTCTTGGTAGCTTTCATCTGTGCAGCTCAGCAGGGATTACTGATGATCTCTCTAATCTTCAGCTACTCGAGGAATCCACCAAGGCTGTGATTAGAGCCACAGTACACTTGGGCAGTAGATTAAAATATTAAACCTAACAGGCCAGATCTTGTCATCCTGACTCAAAGCTATTTACTGTGTTGCTGAGTCTCTGCTGTTCAAACCAAGCTGCCTCTAGAGCGCTGGTCTGTGTTAGCTGAACACACCTCAAGAACCTGGCCTGGTCACAGCCTGTCCTCACTCCTGGCTGATGCAGCTTTCTCCAGGCTGAAGTGCCAAATACAAGGTAAAAATCTGCTGGGTTTTGTCAAGGCCTGTGGCAGTAATGATTAATGAACTTGGGCTCACGGGTAGTACATTTATGTACCATCTCTTCTTGCTTCCTGCCATTTGAATTCATAATGCTTGGCCTTTCTAGGGAATGGTAGCAATATTTAGTGGCACTTCAGACAAATACTGTTTGTCTCTGCAATGGGTTTTGTTCTATGGACACAAATTTGCTCCCCATTAGAGAAGAGCAAGTTCTTTAGTTTGTAAACCAGTCTCGGGACGTTCTTCAAACTCCCAAAGTTGCACACCAGGTTCTAGACCAGCCAGCTTCTGCCTGTCTCTGTGGGAGTTACAGCTGCAGCTGATGATCCCCAAGTTACTGGTTGTGTATGACTGTTGTTTTTACAAGCAGCTCCAATCTGAAGGCAAAATACTTGACTACAATTTGAAAGCATACTGGGAAATGTTAGTACTTTCACTAGTAAGCACAAGAGCTTTTAATGTAGCTGCAGGAATTGTTTCCCCTCCCCTGGAGTAATGGCATTCTTGTTGCTGTCTGAGCATAGAGGAGGCCTGATTCTCCTCCAGGTTCGTAGTGGTCTGGTTTGGCTGCCAAGAGGTAATAAAGCAAATGCCTGCTGCTGCCTTAGAACAGCATTGTCTGTGGGCACTCCAAGTCTGGGGAAGGATTAGCTATTAACAGTGCTAATTAAGAAGCATAAAGTGCATTAGTAATTACATTTTTTTAGGTCTAGTTAAACAGTGCACCGTCAAAACGTGATGCTGAAGTGGCAAATAATTGGTTCATCACAGTTCTCCCTTGTCCCATAAATTGATATGGTGTATGTCACTCCTCACTGTAACTGGAGATCTAGAGCACAGATGACTTTATTTAGAAAACAGTTTTAAAGCCAGGCTAAAAACACTGTCTTTTCCCCATCTTCAGTGTAAATATAAAAGGATGACTCACAATCATTACTTTCCTGCAAGTTAAGACAGCTGTGAGAGGAAGACTGGAAATATCAGCCTGGATTTTTTTTGAAGTTGATGACAGCATGCTGGTTTTTGCCAGGACTCCATCCACCATAGCAAAGGCAGAGGCTGGTACTTCCAAGTCCAAACTTGGATCAACTCAAGTTGCTGTGCTTCAGTGGTGGGTCAGAGACAGAATCAGGGATGCTGAACTAGGGTGCACTGAGGAAGGCCTTACCCAAACACAGGTCCTACCACTGCTTCTCTCCTACCCGCACTGTGTCACCCAAAAAAAGATACATGTTCAGCAGTGGGGTCAGAATATGGCTCAGATCATTACCAAGTTCCTGAGGATTATTCACAGCTAGTGTCTGGCAGTCATCATCTCCCTTGACAGAGGTCTCATCACTGCTGCCATGTTACTTGGGCTCGGACTATAGAGAAAGGAATAGCTTTTGGCAGATACACAGCTGGAAGGAGCTTTCATTGGCAGCTGGAGGCTCATTATTGCACCTCCCTTCTTGCTCCCTGAGCTAGTGAGGTTGCTGGTGAGGAGATGGATCAGATGCCATGGCCCTCATCTTCCTTTCACAGTGCTGAGAGACGTGTGTGGTGTTTCTTTGTTGCTGTGACTCTGCAGGGGCTTTCTGAGAAACTTGGGCTTCTGCTGCACACCTTCTCTGGGAACTGAGATGTACAAGTGTTTGCACATCCCTCTATGAGTATACATTGTGTTTGAATGCTGTTGTCAAAAAAATCTTAAAAGAGAGGGAAGGTAAAAATTAAGTGCTGCTGAGCTGGAAATACAGTTATGCAGCTTTTCCACTTTTTCATTTCCTGGCTGGTCAGGAAGTTTAGCTGTTGTCAGCTCTCATCAGAACCCCACCACGGAGATCTGTATTGATGTGAGGGAGTGTTGGAAAGCTGTTGGCCAGATCTACCTTCATGGGACAAGGCTGAGAGAAAGGGAAGAGGTGGAACAAGGAGAGGTTCTGCCTCACTCTACATTGCAGGGCAACAGAACAGAGCACAGAACAACTCAGCATCCCAATACTAGCCTAGCTACAAAAAACTAGGCTTGCAGAAAAACTAGTGGGCTCAATTCTGTGGGGTTTTGTTCACTTGTTGGTTAGTGGGGATTTTTGGTGGCTTATTTTCTTTGTATGTGTGTTATTATGTTTCCTTTGATATGTTCACAGTGTATGAAAAAGTAATCAGGAAAACTAAACAAAACATCTCGGTCTGTTTTGCTCTTAAGCAGTTTTTGCTGTGCCTCCTTCATGCAGTTTGATTCCCATCTCCCTCCTCTCTTGCTATAAGGAGCAGCTGAGTGCAAATCAGAACAAGAAATCCAGCTTGAAGCCGAAAGTATAATACACGTAATGCTGCCAAGGGCCAGATTTGGAATGCACTGAAGCAATAGTTGTCACATGCTATAAAGTGAAACACACCTCACGTTTTAAGGTGAGTAAAGGTCACTCTGAAGTCATTGGTGGACATGACCTGGTTGTGGAGCCTGGGGTGGATGCGCCTCCATGGCTGGGAGATGGCACAGTTGTTCCCATGGTGCAGCAGCAACGTGTTCAACTCTCAGGAGAGAGATCCAAGCAGCTCCTCTGTCTTTTCCTGGGCTGAGGTTTCTCTTCTCACTCCCACAGAGCTCAGAGCAGTGTGACAGGCGTCTAGGGCAGGAGCCAGAGCAGGAGGGAAGCATCTGGATGCAGGAATCTTGGCTGCCATGAGAGAAGCTAGCCAAAGGAATTAACAGTTTCTGCTCCTTGTTGCAGCTGCCACCGTGTGACAATAGATAAGCAAGTCTGTGTTCTTTCCCTGTGGCATCTTCTCAGGACACTGGAGATCCATCCTGGTCACACGCTTTTCCTTTGAACTTGGGACATGATTTTTATAGCTGGAGTACATACTGCCCTGGCCCAGTCAACCCCAAATTCCATGGGAAAGCTTCCGTCACCTCTCCCTGGTTTGTAACACAGCAGAGCAGCAGCTTGGGGAAGGCTGTATGCCAGTCTTGTCCAGACTAGTCAGGTGCTCAGGGGCATCCCACCTGAAATCCTTCTGCCTACAAATTGGTCTCTGACCCACATCCATGTGATGGGAAATACAGCCCAGCTGTTCAGGGCTTGGAAAAAAACAAAACACCCCACTGTTCTGCAAGCTTACTGTATGCATAGGAAACCATACCAAGCCCATCTCACAGCTGGATTGAGGGGAGGGGTCTCAGGGATAAATAAGAAAGACAAGCCATGAAACTTCACACTATATCTCAGATTCTTCAAAGGCAGAGGCTTTTCCAGTGAATTTTTTTCCAGGCCTTAGGCCTCAGTTCTGCTCCAGTTTCGTGAGGCTGGCTATGTCCTAACCTGCCTCTTGTTTACTGCCTTTTCTGCTCCTGTTTTCCTCTGTGGCTGGCAGTTCACCTCACTGCTCTCAAATGTTTGGCAAGGAGAGGGGAGCAGCAGTGTCTCTCTCTGTAAAAGGGTAGCCAAGGGCTCTGATGGCTCTACCAAACCAGGCGCTGCAAAGCTGGACTTCATTTCAGTGTTCTAGGCTCCTGAATAAACACCAGCAGCTCCCACTGGACTGAAAAGTCAGTCACAATATAGTTTGTAATAAATGCATTTTAATGTCCCAGTTCTGTATGGTATCCATGCAGGTGGAGCCATTGCCAGTGGCCCTGGAGACTTGTTGTAGAACTGCTCCAGTTCATGCCTCTCTCAAAAGGCAGCTATGAATTGCATGGAAGCTGCAGCAACAGGAGCTCCTCAGCAGGGTGAACCGGGGCTCTTGGGCCTGAAGATAAATGGGAGCTTTCGCGGAAGCCATGGATTAATATAAAAATTCCCTCTTGGACACGAGACAGCCTTCCTTTGTCCTGCCTCCTCAAAGCTAGGTAAGCATCCACCTTTCATTTTAATGGTCTCTATTTTGGAATTGTTTGTACCCCCTTTAAGCAGATTTTGCCACTGTGGTGTGTCTTTGAACGTGTATGAACGTTTTTGTAAGCAGGCTTGACGCAGCAGCTGCTCCTCACTGTGGTCACTGGCATTCTTAATGGGCACTGCTGGCAGCTGCCAGAATGGAAGGGAAATGTTGCTCTCATTGTGTTGCTATTGAGATAACTTGCACTGAAAGGCAGCCTGGAATGAGCTGTGGAAAATACACTAATAGCATCGAGGCTGCGAGTGATCTTAACCAGTTTCTTTGGCCCAAGTCGGAGAACTGCGCCCATCGGTCCTGGTGACTTGGAGACGTCTGTGAGGCCACCCCGCCCCACGAGCAGGTGCCGGCGCTAAGGCGCAGTGCCCGCCCGGCTCCGTGCCCGGGCTGTCCCCGGTGCCCTTAGGGGCTCTGCCCGCCCGGCTCCGTACCCGGGCTGTCCCCGGTGCCCTGAGGGGCCGGCGCTGCCGCCGACGCGCGGGAGGCGAGGCGAAGCGAGGTAAGGGAAGGGCGCCGGGCCGAGCGGGGGTCGCGGCCGTCCGTGCTGTTCGCGGGGCCCCATCGAAACCGCCCCCGCGAAAGCGCCGCGGGAGCGGGAGGGCCGGGCCCAGCCGAGCCCCGGCAGCCGCCGGTGCCGCCGGGCAGCGTTGTCCTCGCCTTGCTCTCACCAGACTCTGCCCCTTTCCCAGCCGAGGGCGGCCGGGTCGGGCTGCCCCCGCGGGCCCCGGGCTGGGGATCTTGCTGGTGTCTGTCCCCTCGGGTGTCCCGGGCTCGCGTGAGGGCGGCGCGGTGCGGTGCGATCCCGGCCCTGGCACTGCCGCGGGCAGGAGTGCAGCCCCGCGGGGAGTGCTCAGTGCGGGCATCTGCTCCCTTTGCTGGCTGGAACGTGGGCTCCTAGGGCCTCAACGCGGGGTCTGTGTCTGGCTGCGTTCTCTTCTGAAGTCTTTCTTTGTAAATATTATGTCGAAAGTTTGTTTTAGATGGCGCAGGTGTGATTTGGTAGATGTAGAAAAGCAGACGGTGTATTATTCTCTGAGAGCTCGTCTTCCCGTCTTTTCAGGCGACTGTCCTCTCGTTTGTTTTATGTGCTGATTTCCCAGAGTGTAACTCTTCAGCCCTATTAAATAAGGAACGTCTTTATGTGCCTTTGCCAGTGCAGCTGAGTTGATGAGGAGTGAGCAGAGCAGAATTTCCACCAGGTATTTGCGTGACAGCAGTGCCCGGGGGTGAACAGGACAGTGCTGGCCGGAGCCCTTTCTCCCTCAGAGGATAGCTTGGGGTAACAGGTGAGGAACTGGTTGGGTGAGTGGAGCTGATGGTACCTGAAGAGGTGTGTGTTTGTTAGGCGGGGGCTGGAAGGCTCTTGGGGCAGTGCTTGGAAAGGCAAGGGCTCAACAGCTGTCATTCTGCTGCTCCACAGCAGCTCTGTGTTCAATTCAGCCGTGTCTGCACCAGTTCCATGAGTAATTCTGTATTTTGTTGTGGTAAAAGTATGCCAGTATAGCCTTGCAACCAAGCCCTTGACTTCCCTCAGGCCGGATCTGTATTAAGGTTCATTAGTTTCAGATCTGTTTAGCTCCAAAAATAGCAATTTATTCCTTAGGGCTTGACTATTTAATTAGACCAGCAAGAGGAAGTGGAATGAGGCTGTGCTGGCCAGGGGTTTGTTGGCAGGCGTTGCTGCTGGCACAGCTGGATAGTGTCTTGGGGGGGTTCTTGTGTGTGAACTGTGGTAGATCACTCTGTCACCCTGTTACACTCCCAGCCAGCTCAGTGTCTCTCACTGCACCTCTAGGACAGTAGTTTTGGTGTCTGTGTGAAACTCTGCTCCAGAGTCCCCTCCTGCCACCCTTGCTGAGGCATTTGGTGAGCGGGCAGCTGGACAGGTGTTCTGGTTGTGTGGCTGACAGGACCAGGAGGGGTGGTTCCTGTTGCTCTTTGGTGTAGAAGAAGACTAGCTCTTCTACTTTAACTATTGGGGCATTTTTGAGTTGTTTTTAAAGCTAGTTCAAGCAGTGGCTACTAAGAGACTGATCAGTAAGGTGACTGAATTTTTTTCAGAAGGGAGCTGCTGCCATGAATTGAAAAGAACAGTGCTGTTACTTTAGCAGTGAAAAAGCTGCTGTTATGTATGAGGACAATGTGAGGTAATTCATCTCCCATCAGCAGCAGGGGATTGATGGAGTACTGTATCAAGTAGATATGGACTCAGGTCTTTTCTTAACATCTCCCTAAACCACAGCCACGGTTTATTGTTTCTGTAGGATCACTAAGAGACTCTGTATCAGGAGGAGAAATGAGATAAACAGTAAAATCATGCTCTTAACCTTGCAGACACAGTGACTTCAGACACCGGTGGAGCAACATACAGAAAACTCGTTCTGTGGTCAAATGTATTGCAGGCACTGTGGTTGTGTAGCTCTTGCCTGTGGCTGTAATAAATACTTGGCATACCATACAGATCTCCAGAGTAAGAGGTTTAAGAGTAAGAGAGTAAGAGGCTTTACGTGGAAGAGTTGCTGTGGAGACAATGCTAGGCAGAGTCAAGCATGCCAGTTACCTTTTTTGTGTCTGGGTCACTTATCATCCAGTCGGTAATGCTTGTCAGGAGAGGGGTTGGAAGTGTAGCTGAATATTCAGTACCCTGTGTTACATTGAATCACTGTAGCAAAACACAGATGTTTTAATATGAATTAGTTGGATATGAGGCTCTAGTTTTCTAGTACATGTCTTACTTCAGAACGCTGAAAATAAATTTCTCCTGACACATTAAATGCTACATCAAGACAGTTTAATGCAATACAGTTATCCTATGTCTTCTCATGGAGCTACAAAAGGAGGTCATGGATGCTTCTTAGCATTTATGGTGCTTGTGATCCAGAGTAGGACTACTGTGGACATTACTGGTACTGATACTCTACCACCTGCAGCTAGCCAGTGCCGAGGTGCTCTGGTTCACCTTACCATACATATTCAGGAGCCCTGAGCATTTGCAGCTTGAGCAGGACAAGGACAGAGAGCTGTCAGGGACATGGAATTTTCTTTGTCTCAGCTGCTGTGAGCCATGACATGGTTTGTTTGTGGAAGGGCAGCTGCTGCTGCTGCTTCACATTCTTTGCTGTAGAGTCTGAAGTGTGTACATGGTCTGATCCTGCTTTTGGTCCAGGCCCTGTGTGATCCTTACCTGGCAGGGGAGACATGCTGTGCTTAACCCAGCCTGGGTTAATTTGGCTTCAAGGACCTTTTTGTAGGTAAACCAAGGCAAACACATACAGTCGTTCCTCTGCCTCCTTGTTCTACAAGGCTGCTGCAGAAATGGAAGGTGGTGAAGGACCTGTAGGCACACCACAGCAGTCCATGGGCATTCTGCCCCAAAAAGCATCCCCTGTCTCAGCTGATGACGTGACTGGCGAGACAGAGGCAGAGGTTTGTGCAGTGCAGATGCACAAATCCTTTTGTCATCTGGGCACGGTGCTGCTGGGAAAAGTGTGTGTAGAGTGCACCCTGCTGCTCTGTGCCCAAGCAGGCAGGGCAAGAGAGTCTGTGCATGGAAGTGTTTGTAGCTGCCTGTTTAAGTTTTCAGGCAAAACAAAAAGCATGGTAGTGTGGCATAGTGTTCCTCTCTCATGCTTGTGAAGTCCATTCTTTGTGAGGATCATTCTTGAGTCAAAGGAGGGTGGGCGTAGTTCTCCTCTGCTGACAGTATGTTTTATCCTTTATTGACTTCAGGGGAGTTGCTCTGAATTTGTGCTGTTGTGAATGCTGAATCAGGCCCAAGAGCTTGGCTTTATCCATGTAATGTTTGGTTGCCTTATGTAGATTTTATGAGCCTGCATACATAGAACCCGTTGTTTACTTTTTAAAGTAAAATTGAAAATTCTGTGGGATGGCTAAAGGCATGTTTCTACCTTGAGATGAGCAGAGTGAAACTACCCATAACAGAAAAGAAATTGTGGAGCTGCAGTCACGTTCTGTCATTAGGTTAATTCTGTTTTTTTGGAAATTTTGATCTAAACAATTAGCTCAGTTGAAAATTGTTGTGCGTTAATGCTGTACTGCTTCCTTTGGAGCTGGTAAGGATTCTGCCATCAGCATAAATGTGGAAGAGGAGTATGAAGATAACAAAAAAATAACAAAAAGGAAGTTCCTGGAGTCCTACCAGTTCTCTGGCAGGAATAACCTCACCATGGTAGAGTGAAAATAACAAAAGGAAGTTCCTGGAGTCCTACCAGTTCTCTGGCAGGAATAACAGTATTTTGTAGTACATATTCATCATTATACTGTTTGGAATTAGTGCACCTGTTTGTGTTGTGTGAGAAAACAGGTAATGATGCTGCACCAGGGAGGATTCTGGTCTGTGAACACTGTGTATAATGTGAGGGTAGGGTGAGAAAATTACATTTTCCCTCCTGATCTTGGAACAGGGTTTTTGAGACAGCCTTGTAAATGAATGTTCTTGGAAGATGTCTTATCTGTAACTTGTCTTTGAAGAGTAAAAGCCCTGCTTTGCACGTAAGCAGGTGTTGTCTTGCTGCAGTCTTGAAAAGTCTGAAAGCACTGGATCGTTTTGTATGGTATTCAGAAACAAAAGGACAAATCTTTTGCTGTCTGCTTTGCACATAAGCAGGTGTTGTCTTGCTGTGTCTTGAAAAGTCTGAAAGCACTGGATAGTTTTGTATGGTATTCAGAAACAAAAGGACAAATCTTTTGCTGCAAATTGCTGTTGCTCCTTTACATCTGGCAGAGCACTGCAGATTGACTCAGGTGAAAGATGTTAAGTCACCTCCCCAATCTCATGTATACATGCTTAGATGCAGACACAACTCTTTTCTGAGGGACTTTTCTCAAAAAAACCCCAAAACTATTATTTTTCCTCACTCCACCAGCTCCAGAATGTCTTCTGGCCAAATGCCCAGAACTGAATACAGTGCTCTAAACAAGGTCTCACAAGTGGTTTGTACAGGAAAAGAAAAAGACCACAATAGCCAGATACTTTTTTGGCTCTTAAATGGTTCTTTTGCACTTTTTTTGTATCAAAAAAGATGTTTTTGGCTTCTTCTTTGTATTTGCTAAATAGAAATCTGTGCTTTCCAGGAATTAACTCCAGGGCTCCTCAGTGCTGACTTTGTTGAAACATACATGCTTGCAGCATGAATATAAGCCAGAACCCTACTGGTTTTGCTTTCATGTTTGATGTGTGTTGCATATGCTGATATGCCCTTCTTAACTTGACTGTGGATCTGTAGCCTTGTCTTCCTCTAAATCCTTTGTTTAGTATTTTCTCCTAATGGATGATGATTTTTGAGCACATGCCAAGACATGTCTGTAAATGCATTTGAGAGCGAATGTGTGGAAAGCGAGGGGAACATTGACTTGGCTCCCTGGGGCAGGTAAGGTCTTGGAGCTGTGGAGCACACGGGGATGGAAGAAGGCAGATCTGAGTGAGTGGTCAGAGCAGCACTGGGAGCCAGTGTCTGGAGAAATGCTGTTTACAAGTGCCCTTTTTTATCTTGCTGCCCTGCAGGTACTCAGTGCAAAAGCCAGGTGCTGTGCCATGGGGGGTTTCTCCTGTGTGGAGCAGTGGACAGAATTCTGAGCTGTTGTGTTCCAGCCTAACCTCTGTGCCTGAGCCAGTGTGGCAAGGTGCTGCTGTGTACTCCAGCTTAGTGCTGGTTCTGTGAGTGAACCTTGTGGTAGTTTTAACTCAGGAATTAAAAAAACCCTGTACTTAGGCCTGGGGATGCCTGCTGCCAGTTTTGGAACTGGCTTGTGTGGGAAACTGCTCACCGTCTTTTGCAGAGAAGTTAAGTTTTTTAACTGATTTTTTTTTTTTTAATGCAGCCACAAAACAAAACCATAACCTTCACAAAGATAAACATGCATCCTTGTGCCAGCTGGGGCCTTGGCATGCTTTATGCTGCATAACTGGCTGAGACTGTAACTTTTTTTTTTTCAAAAGCAGTTAGATATTGGCAGCTATGAAATGTCAGCCCCCAGTAAATGTTGTAATAAGCTATTTTAGCTACAGCTGGGGATTTAAAAAAGAATAATTTACTCACAGCATTCCTGGTAGTTAATGCAAGAATAAAAATCAGACTTTGGACACACTGAATAGCTTAGGAGGAGGAAGCAGGGTTCTTGTGGTGTGTTTGCTAAGGGCTTCAACTGTCTTGATGCATGACTGGGAACCTTTAGGGTGCTCTAGGTTATTTATGTGTATGCACCTGTGCCACAGCAGATCCCTAAATTTTTACTTTGATTTTACTAGATTTATGTGGATACAGCTGTTAAAGTGATGGTTGTTGTGGAAGTTTATGAGAAGTCTGTTTTGGGAGGTAGAAGTAGGAAATGTGCTGGGGACTTGAACTTGATTGACTTAAATAGTAGGTGCAGTCAAACTCATCCTGAAATGTTTCTCTGAATGTGTGTTAGAGCTGGGAATTGCTGGTGAAGTCTTTGTAACCTGCTTTTAAGTAACTGGAACTTTAGGAAATTATATTTGAGGAGTTAGGTAGGCTCAGTTCTAACTTCTGTTGGTGTTCTTCATTTATGTAGTATATCCTCTGCAAACTGTAGTGCTTGGAATTTTTAGCAGAGGGAAAAATGAGTTCACCATCAAGCGAGCAGCCGGCTTTCCTTTGGATAGTTCAGAGTTTCTATTTAGTGGTTCCATAAAAATTCTTGGTTTGTGTTTGTTACACTGATAGATGCATAGCTCCTCCACTTTGGCAGGAAGCCCTACAAAGATATTTTCAGCATCTGTTTTGCAGTATGTCTCTTTAAATGTTCATCTTTATTGCAAATTTTTTGCTAGAAGATGATGATCTGCCAAAGTAAATATTTGTTTCCTTATAGTGCAGGTTCATTTTTTGATGTTTATATGGAAAATATTTTTTCATCCCGTGGTATTTTGTGAATGCCTGGGCATATGTTAGCTATCACTTATGGTAATACACCGTGATAGCTGTGGTGTATTTCCATGTGGTTTACAACAGCTCTGGAAGCCAGATAAATGTTTTAGCTGGATCCTGTGTGATTTGATCCTTGCTGGAGTGGTGTACTCTCTTGTCAGACACACTGGGCACCTTCCTGGGCTGCTGGTGGCCTTCTGTTTGCTGTGTCACAGGGAACCACAGCTTTCACTACTCCACAGTGAGCCAGAGGAGGCAGCTGCTTTTTTTCTCCTTATTAGTATGGTACCCTGAGAGCTGTGTCTAAATTCAACCTTTTAATTAAGGTTTATTCAGGGCAAGGAGTGCACAATAATGTGGCAGTTCCACTGACGCTCTGTGTGTTGCTTTTCATTGTTTTATGTGTTCTAAGAACATACAGTGGGAACATAGAATTGTTTTTCAGTATTTACTATCAGTATTCTAATTGTGACTAGAAGAATGTTAGCTCCTATAATCTCAATAACATTCCTGGCTGCAGCACAGGAGTACAGAATGTAAAACTAAGAAAGTCTTGGGCCTTGGGGTTAGCTGGGTAGTATGTTTAACTGAGGATTGCTGGATTGAGACCATAACTCAGAAGCAGTGAATTGAAGAAAGTAATCTCAATATCAGGACTTTGTTTCATACCACCTTTTCCTTCACAAAGGCCTGTGTTCATCAGATTGGTTAAAATTGCTGCTAGGAGGCAATGCACCAGTCATGATGAGAAGACTCTTGGGATTTTTGTTTTTGGGCCTTCCAGTTCCCACATGTGGGTGGGTGTTGTGTTCCCTGCACAGTTCTGGAAATGTCCATGGGGATATTTCCTTTGCTGCATGGGATCGGACTGTAATGCTGGTTACAGGCATTTGCCCTGTGTCAAGGCAGGGCATGCCCTTGGGCCCTACAGAATGGCAAGACAACCTCTCTTTTGCTAGTGGAAATCTTCCTTTGGAACATTTTTCTGGAATCTGGTGTATTGGAAGGAAAAGAAATTTAAGAAACGTAGATTGTAGGTTCATCTCATTTGCCAGTAAGCTTTCCATCCAGCAAAGTGTTTACATGCTATATATCTAATTTTAGCTATGAATGGTCCATCAGTTTTTCTCTGTTCATGCTTTTCCTGGTTGATGCATTTTCTTAAAGTAGCACTAATTCAGGCCAACAGACCATGTTTAACTCTGGAAACTAGGGAGAGATCTAGACAAAGATAAAACATCAGACCTTGTCGCTCACAGGTTGGATTCATGGTCTCTGACATCTGTAGTACACACCTTTTTAGTCTGAACGTACAAACTCCGAAGAAGAGTAGCCCATGTAAAATTTTGGCAGAGTCGATTGTGTATGACGCCTGCAGGGTGACTCTTCCATCATTTTTTGGAATCCTTTCCTTCTGTTCATCCACTGTCTGGTGGCCAGCACAGACACCTGGTTGTCAGTTGAAAGGCTTTTGTCTCAAGCTGGCCAGCTTTTAATTGAAGGCAAATGGTTGGTTGCTTGGCTATTTAAAACCATTTCTAGGCTATGCTCTTTTCCCTGCCGTTCAAATATTCATTCACCACAGCAAGGCTTGGTTCTTCCTCTTACAGATCCATTTCAGCAAGGCCCCTGCGCCATAGGGTCCTTTCCATTGAGTCCCTGAGGCTGTGGTGTGTAAATGTAGGCTAACTCCAAACTGCACATAGGATAGTCATCACTTAAAGGTCAGATCTTCCAAGGCTGCCTGTAAATGTCTGGGGCAGTTGGCAAAATTATAATTTCTTAGGGAGAATTTCTTACCTTACAGCCTTGGTGGTCGTAGAATGGTAAATTGAACTGTTAGTTTTCCAGGCCTGAGTGTGACAGTGTAATTCGTGTGTAGGTTTGACATGTGTTTGTGCAATGTTTCTGTGTGGATTTACTGTGTGTTTTCGGAGATTGGAGAGAGATGCTTTTGTGTGGCCAGGTGCTAAGAGGCGTGACAGTTGTTTGAAGGTGCTGCTGGGCTTGGAGTCTATTTCTGATCAAGAGTTTAACAAGCAGAAACTGCCAGAAGTTCATTGAACATGCAGGCTTCAAACAAGTAACTCCTGCTACAGAGTTCTGCAGTGCTAGTAGCACGGGGTAGCCAGTGTTTGCTGTACACAGAAGCAGTGGTAGGAAGCTTAGGGAAGGCATCATTGGCAAGATGGACAGAGCAGAGGAGGAAGCTGAGGCCAGCTCCTTGCTGGAAGGTTCATGTTCACCTTCTCCAGTAGGCATGAATAGATCTTTGCAAGTAGGAAGAGATGCAGGTCAGCAGTCCTGGCCACTTGAGGTCATGGTCCACAAACTGTGGAAGATGTTTGTTTTCTCCTTGATTTGCCCTTTGGTGGTGTGGTTTTGGAACAAAGGCAGACTGGCTGGGAACAAAAAGATTAATTTTAGGGCTGGATTGAGTTCCCCTAGCTCAGTCACAGCAGGTCAAGTTACTCAAGAGATTTGTGACTCCCCAGGGACATGGGTTAGCCTTTGTGCAGGGGATATGTCATAGCTGAGGTACAGAAGACAGAAATGGACTTGTTGGGGTTTATTTTAAGAGTGGTTGATAGACCTGGAAGTTGTTGGATTCATACAAAGAAGCTGCGTAAAAATAACTGGCACCAGATGTAGAAGCAATAAATTAATGCCGTGTTAAGTCTTGAAACTGTGCTGTGTAACCTAAGCAGTATTTTCATCTATTGGCAGCTTCCTCTTTATGATCTGCAGAATGAGAGTGATGGAATTTACTAGCTGTTAAACAATTTAATTTTTCAGTTTTAAAAGGACTAAGTAAATGCGTATCTCACTACGCTTAGTCTTGTCTCCCCATACACAATGGTTGCCAATGTTTGTTGCCGGCAGTCATGGGAATCTTTTGGTACCAGCGTGTCAGCAAGAACTAAACACTAGGAAACAGCCTGTCACCTGACTGTGGCCTTACTTTCTGGGTTTGATTGCATTTGGTTCAGATCTGAAAGAAAAAAAGTGACACCAACAGACTGTCTGATCTATGTGCATAATGTAACCCCCCAATACAGTAAATATGTGGAGTCACCAGTGTGTTTGGAATGCTCTGCTTTTGGCAGTACTTGGACCCAGTTTCACCATTTCAGCAAATGAGGTTTATTGCCTTCTGAAAAGCCTATTTCAAAACACAGTGTCCCAAGAGAGAAAAAACAAATTGTTTACACAAGCAAACTAACAGAGAGGAGCTAAACACCCACGCTTCTTTCTTCAGGAGTTCCCCTGCTAAGAGTTTCTATGAACTCATTAATCCAGTGAGTAAGGAGAAACAAATTTTAAGTTCTAATCAGATGGGTCTTGATGTGACTGCTGATGCTGCTGAGGAAGGAAAGTTTGCTTTTGATGATATTCACCATTCAACAGGGGGATTAAAAAGAAGTTAGAGGAGGGAAGAGTGCTTATTCCAAAACCTAGGGAGGACCTTTTTTCCTCCTAGTCTGGAAGGAGACAGCCTGGTAGAGGCTTTCAGCTGTTCTCCTTACTGTTCGAGCCAGCTGGTGCTGTGGCATCAGTTCCTCCCTCTTTTATCTGTGGGCTGTATGTGTCCTGGCCTTTTGAGGAATTGGAGGAAAGAAGCAGATGGGGAATTACTAGAGTGTGATGATCTTGGTCCTCCTTCTTAAAAACAAATGTGGTGGAAGAAAGGGAAGAGGTGAGAGGGCTACTCACACCTGCATGAAGTGAAGGTGTTGTGGAACGTGCATGGTGTCCCCCTTATAGTGGAATGCGTCCCTGCCCTGGCGTTGGGGTTGGAACTAGATGACCTTTAGGACCCCTTCCAACCTTGACTGTTCTGTGATTCTGTGAATATGAAATCCTGCCTGTCTGGGATCCTTATGCAGGTGGCTTGGGAAAAAGGGGTAGAAAAGGAGAGGAGCTTTAGTAGGAAGTAGAAAACTGTGAAAACTGAAAAGCAGGAGGATTGGATTGCTGGATGGAAACCTTACAGGTTCAGGGAAGGAAGCTGGCAGAACCATAAGGCTTCATCCCCAGGGGTTCAGCTGCAAGAGTGAAGTCAAGCTGGATGTAGGGACTGTGGCAGGGGAGTCTGGGACTACTCAGGATCAGCAGAATAAGAGGATGGTGCTGGTGATGGGAAAAGGGAAGAGTGCTGCGAAAGCAGCAGTAACCTTTGCACTGCTGATGAATTTACAAGTCAGCTGTTGACAGAAAGTGATGGGGTTATCAGAGGGAAGACTTGCAGGGAGAAGTCTGAGGGAACAATTGTCTATGGAGGAAGGGTCAAGAAGAGCACCATGAGGACAGGAAGGGTGACCTATGCTTACGTGACTTCAAGGTTACACAGGTTGGGACCCGAGCCAGGAAGTTTGGTTGAGGCTGACATTGCCAGTCCCATGGTGCATGTACAGAAAACAGGAAGAAGAGTGGAATTAACTTGAGACAGATATTTCAACAGCCATCAGTTTTGAATTTCCTGGGTTTCATTGCTGTGTGTCATAACCTTGTTTTCACAATTTAATTTTTTTTCCCATAAAGAAATAGGATGGAAGAAGAAATAGGATGGAGGAAATAGGATGGAAGAAGAAACAGAGTCATATGTTATGATTGACTTTCCTCTTTTGTTTGGTGAGCATATATTTGGTAACAAAGTTGTAGATTCTAAATATTTGCATATTTGGGACTTCCTTGTCCCTCAAAAAGAAAACATCTCCAAGGTGAATCCCTCTACCTCTCCAGTCCCACAGATAAGGAGTAGTTCAGTATTTGTATGAAAAAAAGAGGAAACTTAGTATTTCAGAGCATAGTTGGTCAAAGTTGTGCATGGATTTTATCAAACAGTCACTCTTTATAACCAGTCCTGTAGACTTGATCATTATGAGGAATGTACAAGTATCTGAAATGATTTTGAGAATTTAAAATGACCTCCTGATTTTTCCAGATAGGTCAGGTAGAGGCAACACCTCTGCATTATGCTATCTGCAGACTTGGTTCTGAAGAACTGTTATGTTGTCCTATTCATGCCTTCCCTCTGCCCCCAGCCAGATCCTCTGACAGGCAAGAAACAGACTGTGCAAATCGAGTTTTTCCCTCCAGGATGTGATTTGTGGTTTTGTTTTGGTTTTTAACCGCCTAGTAACACAAAATAAGTGCAGCATTTTGTGCAGGCATTCCATCTCCTATGGTGTGTATATGGCACAGCTGACAGAACGTGTCAGAACGTGTGCTTTGGGTGTATCCTGCTTGCTGTGTTGGCACACTGAGCTGGCACACATTCATGGCTCAGTCTGCTTTTTCCAGTCTGTTACAGTTCGAGTGTGGTTCAGGAACAAATGACACATTCTGAGCTAGTGGTGGTTTTCCCTCTACGTAATACAGGTTAGCACTGCTGTGCTGTGGTGGTGCAGAACATGTCAAGTCCCTAGTGGGGCTAACTCAGTTCCCAAACCTGTCTCCATGCAAACTTTCTACAGTGATGAACTTATCTGTTCATTGCCAGTGGATCTTAGCTAAGTTAGGACAGTGAAAACTCTGCTGCGGGCAGAAGTGTTGTTACATGGATCATCCTTGTGTGGAGAGCAGATGACCTTGGTTTAACTAATGCAAGATTTTCTTGGAGTCTCTTCTGTGCATAAACCAAAACAAACAGGTCAAGACATAAACACTGTTCTTTTAAAGTTTTTCTAGTGAAAATATTTTCTTTTGTTCATTGAGAAATAAATCTTCTACTTGGTACTCAGCCTCATGGTTTGCTGTGTTTGTGCACCCTCAAGGGTGTGGAACCACATTGAAAGTGTGCTACAAAAAGTGCTTCTTAAAGCAATCGACAGCATTCTTCAAAAATTAGCAGCGAGTGCTTAGTGAATAAAGAAGCAAACTGTCCATCATGTCTGATGTCCAGCTGTTTAAAATAAACAGTGCAACCACAAAAACTCGCATGTGATCTTCCTCATACAGTCTGTTGGATTACATGAACCTCTTGGTCAGAAAGCACTAGTGCAAATATAACTAATGACATGCAAATAAAACTGTTATTGAACAGACAACAAACCCACACCTGCAGCGGGAGTGCCCTCAGGTTAGTCACTTGGTGCTGACCTGCTGTGGTTCAGGATGTGGGATGCTTTGCATTCTTAAACAGGCAGCTTGAAAATGGATCCTTTCAAGAATTTCACTGGCTTCACACTAGCTGACCTACAACACTTAGTGTACTTGCTTTAGGGGGCAAAATATCAGGTTCCATCACTGCAATTTTTCCTCATTTGTTTAAACTTGAATAAATATTTGCATATTGCTTACTAGGTGAGCTGCCCAGGGTATTTTTAAATATTTTCCAGTGGTAGATAAATAATAGTTGTGGTTTGTTTAGATTGTTCCTGTAAAAAACATAGATCCAAATTTTTATTCCTCCCGTTGATATGTAGTTCCAACATTAATTTGTTTGCTCCAAGTTTAGATTTTTTTCACACAGTTTTTTGTGCCCAGGTGTGTGCCATTTGCTAATAAATACAAAGTTAAAAGTCTGATTTATTAATTAATTAAGCTGATATTATGCTTTTTGATCTACTGCTTCCTTTTGGGTTACGTAAATTTAGCAATTCCTTTATGATGAAATGTAAAAATGGGTTTTGGAGCAGTGGAAGTCTCTCCCCCGTGTGAAACTGAGTAAGAAAAATTCATGCTTTTCTTCTGATATCTTGGTATTACAAAAGAAGCAAACAAAAAAAGCCAAAACCCCACCAAAAATAATACCCAACCTCCCCAACACACACTTCCCCATTCCTTCCCCTTCCCACTTTGTGATGTCTTTGCAAAAACCAGAGGTTAGCAGGGGCTTGCAGAATTCAGGTAGTCCAGCCCTCCCTGCAGGCTGATCAGGAGCTGGGAACCTTGTCCCACTCCTCTGGTCACACCTTTCCTTCCTCTGCACGTGTCCTGGTGACAGTGAGGGGTTCTTGTGAGTCACCCCCATCAATGCAGTGTCTGGAATTGTCACTTCTGAGTGATTCACTCAATGAGAAAACACTCTGACGTAGGGCAGTACTGTTCTCAGTCTTCATGGGGAACAAAAACTAATTACACATCAGAGTTCTCACCAATGTGAGTCCTGTTTCTTAAATCACAAGAGTTCATTAACTGTGGTACTTCTGGAATGTGCATAGACCAGAGAGGGCACATATACTTCCTGAAATCCCAAATCTTTCTATTTTAAAGATGATGCCACAGTGTTTAGGTTTGTCTCCTTGATGCTGAACATAGCTTCTGGTATAAAGCCTGAGTTTTTGTGGTCCCCAGAATTTACTATTTCAGGTAATGTGCCGAAAATGTGAATAAAGAGGAAAGGGTGAAATTATTCCTAACTAATGCTAAGAGCTAAACTGAGAAGTGTCCCAGGTGATAACATCTTAACAGTTTTGATTAAGGAATTCAATTATGAGTCTTTACCATGGACTCAGCTGAAATAAAGTAGTCTATATTTAATTTAACGTACTTGGCTCAGAGGAAGTGCAGCCTGTGTACTGGAAATGAGCATCTTCTGTCACTGGGAGCTATCCAAAAAACCAGGTGCCAAGTGTGTGCATTTCTGATGATCCGATTCCTTAGTTAATAGCTAAACCATTAGATTCGTGGCATTTACATATTATCTTTTGAATGTGTCACGTGAAGGTGAACATAAGGTCAATACCAGAAATAAAGAGAGGGGTGTTGGTTCCCTGGTTAATCTTTGCCCTGATGCCTTGGCCTGTGCTGAAGCTGAGGTGTACAGCACAAGCTTTTAAATGGAGCTTAGAATAACAGCCTGAGGGGCTCCTGATCTTACGGATTCTTCTTGCACACTATTTAGTGCCCTGTGCTGAACTCATTCCAGTGACCATAGCCATCAGTGGAAATCTTTCTGTTGATTCTATGAAATGCAGGATGGAGTTTCTTTGGCATTGGCTGCCTCCTGAACAGCAGTTTACTTTGCAAAATGTTTCATAGGGAATAATGAAACCATTGCTTGCTATTATAAGGAGTTATTTCTTACAAAGAGATACCTGTTAAACATATTGGTGATGCAACAAACACAACTAGAAAATGCTGTTGCATTAGAATTAAAAGAAGATATATTTGTCATTGTTTGTGGTATACAAACTATTTAACATTTGCTTTTTTTCGGTGTTAGCAGTAAAGAGCCTAAAAGATATTTAGGGCTTAAAAAAAATCACAGCTTTTGCAGCTCTTTTAAGATCACTTTTCTGTCTCACAATCCATGTCTCATATTTACTTTTAAGGTCAACCAACTTTTAGATCTGTCTGCTGTTTTTTCCCATTTGTGTGTTGCTTTGGGTGAACAAATGCAATCCTGTTCAATGAATTATGTGAAGGAGAATTTATCAAAAGTATTTGTGTTCCCCTAGCTCTGAAAAGAGAATTGCTCTTACTGGAAATAAGCCGAAGCTTTTCTGGAAGCATTGAGCAAAATGAGCACAGGCTTTGATGTACATGATACTCTGCCACAAGGAAGAAATGTTTTAAGGTGGGACAATGGGGAGTGGCTTCAAACTGACAGAGACTTAAGTTTAGGTTAGATTGGATATTAGGAAGAATTTCTTCCCTGTGAGTGTGGGGAGGCCCTGGCACAGGGTGCCTAGGGAAGCTGTGGCTGCCCCATCCCTGGAAGTGTCCAAGGCCGGGTTGGACAGGGCTTGGTGCAACCTGCGATAGTGGAAGGTGTCCCTTGCCCAGAGCAGGAGGTTGTAAGGAGACCCTTTTAGATCTCCAAGCCAAGGCATTCTGCAGTTCTATGATCTTGGAAATACGTGAGTAGACAGCAGTGTTCTGGCTGCCTGAACCATCAGAAGTCAGGTCTCTTCTTCCCCCGTGCTGCATGGAGGATTGTCACCTCTGGCAGTGGAGTAGACAGAGCTTTCTTTTGATGCCTCTTTGGGCCAGAAGGTAAGAGCTAGGAGTTGAGCACTGAAACCCTCATCCTGCTCTGGCTTTCATGGTACAGGGGGAAGATGCTTTTCCCAGGTGCCTAAAAGAAGCTGTGGTCAAGCCCAGCAGGTGGTTGTCTTGTGCACATCCATCTAGATGTAGGTGCTGAACCCCATGTCCTTTTGCATTAAAGTGACACTGTGAATTCTGGAGTTTCTCTAGACTGTGAAGCTAATATTGTAATTCAAGCAATTGCTTTTTCTTGCTTCTCCCAGGAAGTGCAGCTCTATGTTGAACTTTTTAAAGATGTTTAAAAACACTTGTGAATGTTATTCTTTTTATTATTCAGTGGTTTTGGCAGGAATAGTAAGTGGAAATTTCAGAAATACTGTAAGAAACACTAGTTTTTGTGAGGTATGTAGGCTAGGGAATTTGGGAAGAATAGAAACCTTCTGAAAGGTTATCCAAATCAAAGTCAATATCTTCCTAAATTTATGTCTCTGACATTTCCAGAGGCAAAACAAGACACGAATGTATCAACAAACAATCATTCTCTTATAAGAGACTTGGTAGTATCCTCCATGGCTAAATGCTGTGCCAGAGGAAATGACTTGGGGTTTTATTCCTTTTCAGTAATGTGGAAAGTATGCCATGGGACAAGCAGGAAGAGGTTGTTTAGTGGAAGAGAGGAAGAAGAAACTTGGGAAAGGGTACAGAGGGACAGTGCTAGCAGCAAACAGAACTCTCCTGGTGGGGTGCCGTGCTTTTGCAACATGCCATGCTCGTACAAAGCTTGAGGGTTGGCTTTTCTGAGGCACTCAGTGTTTGCATCACTGCGTTCTCCTGCTGGAAGAGTGGTGCCATGTCTGCTCATGTTGATGGGAGCAGAGCCAGGACGATTCTTGTGCCCTTTTCAGATGGGATTTTCAGATGCTTTCATTTCTGAATTTATGGCTTCGTAGGTAAAAGAAGTGGGTAGGCAGCTGTGAGCGAGACAGTGGATCTGCCCAAAATCTGATGGGACTTAAAGCCTCTCCTGAGAGTGCTGTGCTAAAGCAAGTTCAAAGTAATAACTCCTCTTTATCCTTTAGTCTCATAAAAGGCTGCCAGCAAATAGGATCTGGAATCAAGGGGAAAAAATAAGCCTGCTGGCAAAAGATTGGTTGAGGCAGGAGTGATGACTGGCTGAAACCAGATGTAGAAGGATCAGTGGATAAGTCTGGCAGTGATGTTGCCACTTCAGGCTGACCCCGATAATTATGCCATGACTGACACATAGACTGGATCACAGCCCCTGGAAATCGATCTGTCCGGGTGGGTTTCTTGTCACAGCCCCTGAAGATCAGTCTGTCCCGGTGATCGTTCATTAAGCACTGGCTGTACTTCATGGCTTAATGCACTGCGAGGTGGAGTGTCCTTGGAGAGCTGGCTGTGATTTAACAGCATTGTTATGTTAAACGAGATGAGCAGCATTGATACAGTTTACCTGTGACCCCCCCACTGCCTTTGAAAAGTTCGGAGTGTTGCATATTTTTGTTTCCTTTGCAGTTTATGAAGACAGTGTTGTTTCCTGAAAGGGGTTGCAAACAGTCACTCATGGCCCTTGTGCCTACACGTGTAGGGAATGTCTGTCTTTGTAAGATCTTTTTTACATCTAGGGCAGAAATACTGACTGAGAAATACTCACTGACATCATACTGGTGGCTTACTTCGGGGGAGCAGCTCACACAAACACATTATGTTTAGGTAGCAAAGATAAAAGTATAAATAGTGCTTGAAGGAAAAGGGGGGTGAGGGAGTTTTTTGTTATTTCCAAGGTTTTAAAAACTCTTTAAATAAAATGGCAAGATAGATAAATCCACCAGAGTGTAAAGAGTGATTTGTCATTTTTGCTGTATGTCTTACTTGTTTTCTACAAGTAATGTGCCCTTGCATTACTTGAATTGAAAAAAAAAAAAAAAAAGACTGTAAACCCTTTCTGCAGCCGGAAGAATGATGGAAATTAGAATTACTTTTTACATAATCCCCTCGCATTTTGCTTGTGGATACAGCTGTGTTAACACAATGCAACATTTGAGTTGAGAGATCTGCCAGATCCTGGCACCAGTGATAGTTTGCAGACTGAAGGTCTTATTTGATAGATTTTCCAAGTGATACTGTGCTCAGTTGTATCTATGTTCCTGGAAGGAGGCTTGCAGTCAGCTTCTCAGAGGAAATACTTTCAAAAGGAAAAGTTTAATTTTGCCAAGATTCAGATAAGGTCAGAGTAATTGGACAAACCAGAGCTTTGTAGGTTAGAGATGAGCACAGCCTGCTCCCTGGGACTGGCAAATGCACTAGGAGAACAGGAAAATGAACTGCATGAGGATGATTACATTTGCTGAAAATCTGAAGAACTGTGTGTATCTCTTGGCATATTATCAAGTGTAGAGTTGCATTTGAGCAGGGTGGGGTTTTTCTACTTTTTAAAATTAAGTAAAATGTATTTCTTTTTCCTGTTTCTGGTTTCTACTTTAACCCACCAGAAAATGGATTCGCCAAATTAATTCTAGTTGTTTTAATACTATGTATTTATAAATTGCTATAAAAATTGATTGTAATATGATGCTAATTCACCATAGGTTTTACAAGTGCATCTGTAGTGGTTTCTACATAGCTTCCATGCTTTTCTGTTATGGGGCAGTAGGGATTGTATTCCAACTGTACCCCACTGCTGGCCAAGGGAATGCTCTGACAGGTAGCATCCAGCATTGGCTTCTGACATCAGCTGACCTTTGCCAGCTTATACTTAAGATCTGGACTGATAATTTTCTCCTGTGTTTTCTTGGCTGCAGAACAGTAAAACCATTTCTTAATTTGCCTGAGGTAGTTTCTGGGAGAGTCTGTGCTCAGTGATTTGCACAGCCTTTACAGGTAGAGAATGAAAGAGGACAGACCAAGTTACTTCAGTGGGGTAACTCACATTTAAAATACAGAAAACAAAAAAAGTGATAATTCTGTGGGCTAGCCAGCAGAAGGAAAGCTGCAGATCTCTTCCTTCAGTGGTGGCATACATGGAGTCTCTTCCTGCTATCTTTTTGTCTCTGTTAGAGTCTTTCCTTATTCTGGTCTTGTTAGGCTGGCTAAAAGATCAAAAATCCTAGTTAGGAACTAAGGAATAGGAAGCTAGTGCAGTTGGATAGCCTTGACTCCTTAGGAAAGAGAAGAGGTGAGATTGTGGGAGGATTGTGGGCAGGGACTTGTACAAATTGCTGTGGCTGAGCTCGGGGGAGGCGTACAGACAGACTGTCTCATCTTTCTTTGCTTGGACTTTGGGCTAAAGAAAATGGGATGTTTTGCTTTGTAAAAGCAGGATTGGAATGAGAGGATTAAAGGGAAGGATCCTGAGAAGTCCAGTGAGATGGTCATTGGCTCTAATATAGTTAAATATAAGAACATACAAAAAGATCCAAATAAAATTGCAGTAGAGGGAGTAAAGTAGGAGCTGTTTTGATGAGGAGTCAGAAGTCAGATTGCATACAGGCATGTGAAAGGTGCTCTGGCATTCCTGTGTGAATGAAAACCAGCAGGAGAAGGGAATGGAAGAAAGATAAAATGGGACCTGTTTTTTTGAAGCATACAGCTTGCATGGGCACGAACATCCATGCGGTAGCATTGGACTTGAGGGAAGTGTGCCAAGCAGACAGATCATGCCTTCTCCCTGCCCTGTCTTGTTGGTCGCACACAGGAGCTCTGTCCTGGATGTGGGGAGCTGCAGGAAGGCAGTGCTGTGGGTAGGGAGTGTCTGGCACCAGCTGCCCACAGAGAGCTGGGACAAAGCCCTGGGGCACAGAGGAGGCTTCCCTCCAAATGGCCTGGCAAAAGGCCACGTGGATTACACAGTGAGCTGGCTCCTGCAGCCTGGTGACATTTCCAGGTGGGTTTTTGGGCAGGCTGCACCTGGGCAGAGTCTGGGTGAATCTGCCTCGGTGCCTGGAACACAGGAGGAGGAGAAAAACCTTCTCTCCAGTAAGTGCAGGAGATGGCATGCTTTGCTGACTTGCTCCACCTAGCTTGACAATCAGAGGACTTTGTTCTGACAGCCTCATACAGTCCAAGTGCAACAAGGACGACTTCAGAGCAGTGGTTTTCCAGCCTGTCTTAGATCTGAGTAAGCATCAGATGTGCACAGCTATGTAGAGAAATGAAGCCTCCTTGACAGTAGGTTTGTTTTTCTGCATGATATGGAAATACCTCTCAGCTCTGAGGTAGGAGCCTGCCCTCAGGTTTTGGGGTGTTGCACCCAGCCTGGCTGTCCGTTTTACCAGCAAGCCCTAGTATCTTTTTGTGTTATTGGATGGTGAAAAAGAAGTATCTGCACCAAAAGAACCCTTCCCAGCAAACACAAAGAAGACCAGCAGTGTTTCCTGTTGTGCTGATTTTAGTCAGGAATACTAAAACCCACTCAAACATGAAAAATTATTTAGGTTACCCTAAATTAATTTGAAATTATGTTGTAACCATGAAAGGTGGTAGGGATTGATTCACTGGCTGTGTGGAACTGGAAAGAGCTCAGCTGAGGCTCAAAGTTAAGATCCTACAGATAGCAGTAATGTTGCAAAACAGTGACAATATAGAAGTTATGAAGAAGTTTGGAGCTCCAGAAGCTCTTACAAGTGAAATAAGCAGTGGTTTTATTTGAAGCTTTCTTCTGCTGTAGTCATACCACTCTTTGAAGGGCAAAAACTGTGTGTGTGTTTTCCTTCCTCTGTGGAGAACGAAAAAATACCAGCATGGTCTTGTTTTGGTGATGGGATTGCATGCAGACATCCTTGTGGTTAAAGTAAAAAAAAAAAAAGAAAACCCATGAGATTTCCTGTGCAGGGGTTGTTGTTTGCAAATGGAGTGATTAAATACTGAGACTAGAGATGTACAGACAACTGCAGGATCTTGCTCATAACCCTCTAATGTAACTCCTTAACACTCTCAGGTGAAAATCTTCTTTCCAGAATTGATCTAAAGATTTTTTTTTAAATATAATTTCTTATGCTCCCTTCTTACAGAGGGAAGCAGCTGCTCTGTACCCTTGTATATGTGGCAAACGAGGAGACAGCTTAAGTTATTTAATAGCACCTGCAAAACACCTGCTGAACATCATCTCTTGTGGGATTACTGCAGACAAGTTATTTAAGCACACTTCTAGGTGAATAAACACACTTCACAATTCTTTAGTGCTTCACCAGGAGTGTATCCTTTAAATATACTGATTTTGGAAGAAAGTGGGAACTTTTTTTTTTTTCCTCAGCACTCTTTTTTGTCTTCTCTAGCTCATCCCCTGGTGTTTGGTTTTCACAACAGTGCAGAATTCAAGATTTTACTTTCAGCCTTCAAAGTCTGCAAACCCTGCCAGGAAAACCAGCAGGTTGCTGAGCCTCCTGGCATGTCTGCTTTTTGACCAGAATGCAAGTGGAAAAATGTAACCTAGTGCTCTTGTGGTGGGATCTCTGGAACAAGGCGAGCTATTTAAAGCTTCTGCAACATGTTAAAACTAAAATGTTTCTTTTCTCCTGCTTGTACCTCTCTGTTTTCTCAAGTACTTTTGCTTGCCAGGGTTTTTTATTTAATCCTTCTGCCTTGGTCTTCTTTACCCGTGTCAATTCTTTCTCATAAGGCATTAGAGGGAAGCAGAAGCATTCATGTGTTTGGTGTGGGGATCTGTCAGATTTGGGGTTTTACCTGTCACCATTCTCTGTCCCAGCTGCTTTGTTCTGCTCTGTCTCCCTCTGCAGCCACACCACTAAGCTTGGTTTTCACTGCTGCTGACAGCCTTTCATTTTAATTTCTGCTTGTATCAAATCAAAAGCTGTGTCTCTACTCTGTAATTGTTTGCATTTGTATTATTTGCCCCTTCTGGTAGCTGCAACTTCCAACATAACTCCCTGCTATGTGGTTGGAAAACGTGTGTGCAAGGAGAAAGGCTGTTTAAATACAGTTACAGCTCACCTGTAAAAATCCTAGGATGACATCTTAGCCATGGAACTGAATCCTGCTTAGTTCCGAAGCTGATTCACAAATTAATTGGTTGTGACTTTAGAGGAACTCTGCTGTTCTACTTTCAGATGGAGATCACAGAAGCTGATTGGCAAATTACTGGTGTGAGTTGGTTGTGACTTTAGAGGAACTCTGCTGTTCTACTTTCAGATGGAGATCACCCTCTTGATATTCCTCATATGATGGATGCATTAATGTATTATCCTGGGTGTTGAACTGTTAGTTCAGTTTACCTGGTAGCTGAAAATGCCACTTCTTCCTAAATTCATCTTCAGCTCCTGACTTGAGTATGACTCAGTTGCATTTTAGAGATATGAAGCAGCATTTTTTGGGGGGTGTTAGGGCTTTTTGTTGTTGCTGTTTGTTGGTTTTTACTTTAATGGTAGAGTGTTTTCTCCCTTGTGGGTGATTTTAAACTGTTTTTTTCCCCCTCCTGATAAGTCCTGCTAATACTGTAATATTTGAGAGTGGATTGTAATGACATCTAACATTTTGTTCTGTTTGTACTGCAGACTGAGGTCAAGTAAACAAAGAAAGCAATCATTATGTTTTAGCATTCTTTTTTAATGAGCACATTAAAATCTAGTCACAGCTACAGGATCAGCTGTGAAAAAGAAGGGAGAGATACTGAACTCTGAGTAGCACTGTATTTTTGAAGCAGTTTATTGAAAAATAATGGACTGAGGGGATATGTAAGGACTCTGGTAGGAAATAAATGGCACGATGTTGTTGACGGAAAGGGTTTGGCAGAAGGCTTGTTGTGACTGTTTCTGTGGCTTAGAATTGCAGAGGAATTTCCTACAGGCTGGACTAACCCTTCCAAACATGTGTCTGCTTTTAGGAGATCAAGGCATACAGTGGAGTCTTCTCAGGGAAGATGTCGTCTTTGACAATGAGAACTCGTTGTGTGGACAAAAGAGGAAGTTTCTTTAAGGTAAATGGGATACTTACACAGAACAAAAAGTATTTCACATTTTATGTGAAATGAGTGCAGCAGAATGTGCAGTACTCTCTGTGATACATAGTAAGCCTTTTCTGTAAAACAGGAAGTACTTCTTGAGCATTTCTTTTTACAGGCAGATTTGTGGCTGGATCACCCCCCAGTTATTTCACATGTATATTTTTTCTGTACGTGGAAAGAGGGGAATATTTGGTGTAAAATAGGTCATGGCTTTCTTTGCTGCTAGTGCTGAAAACATAAGCTTTATTGTGGACAGGCATAAAATTACTTGAGCCTTCATAAACTGAATTTGTGTCACTTAAAGTTGCGCTACAGATTTATGATTTCCATTACTGGATTGAAAATTGGTTTCATTTCCTTGCCTATTTTGAGAACAACTGGCATCCCAAAAAGCCAGGCTGCAGTAGGAGTTACCAGAGCAGTTTTGAAAAGATGATGTGCCAGGGTCACAGTGTCTGCCTTGCTGGGCAGGGTTTTGCTTTAGGGAGCCATCAAAATTTACAAGTGCTTTTGGGCACTGAATTAAGCAATCACATCCCTTAGACTATTCATCACTTCCTGTAGCTTCTTCCAGTGAAAGATGCTAACGCTGCTGTCTTGGGGTGTTGCTGTTTCCATTCCTTCTCTTCCTCTGGGGCAGAAGTTTCCCTTGGGGAAATCTTTAGGAAATGAATGATCAATGCTGCAATGACATCGTGTTTTCCTTTGTCTTGCCCAGCAATTACCAAGGTCATCCAGTGACTGGGAACCATCTCTCAGTTCTGCAACACACTCCAGCTACCTCTCATAACTCAGGAGTACAAACATCAGCCTTGTTGATAGCACGCCACAGCCAAATAGGGAGAACAGCCTTACTTTCCAAATCACAGCAAGGAACTGTCTCAGTTCCAAGAAATATCTCTAGGTTGTCTCTTGCATGTATGCTGAAGGACTCCTGATGTCAGATGGGACTGTAAGCAAGCACCCAGTCATTTTCTGCAGTCCTTTGGGATCTCCTTATGTAATTCTTATGTAGAAAATAGATGCTGGAACAGCTGTTTTATTCATGATTGTGGGGTTGCAGTTACTCTAAATGATTAGAAATGCAGTCTGCAGTTTGCCTGGGCAATTTCAAGAAATATTGTCAGTTAGAAAACTTAAGGTCCTACATTTTCTTAAGGACATGCTGGCAGGGAAGAAGATGCCTCCAAGGTACTTTTCCAGACCTCTCACCATTCCTGGGAAGTTGCACTGTTGGACCGTGGTTCTGAGCCCAGAGTGTGGGATTGGAAGCTGCAGGCAGTCAGTGTGCCCAGCCTGTGTGCAGTGCACCTGGTAGCTTGTGTGTGTACAGTGAAATTACCTTTGATTTCCTCCCTCCACCATGCGAGCAGAATTGTGACAGCATTTACATTTGTTTGCTACAGCTGAGCTGATGAGCAAGCAAAATACTTGGCACATGAGATTTTTTGAGTTTGCATTATTTTCATTTGCTTTGTCTGTGTTTAGGAGACCTAGTAATCAAGATATGGTCTTTTATCCCTGCTGATCTGTTCTTCAGTGTGCTCTCCCTCATGGGCAGACTGTCCCCTGTACTTGCACATGGCTCTCACGTTGTACTTGTTAATTTGAAGTTGCCTGAGAAACCTTTACCATGTTGGTGTGCAGATTCTCAGGGCACTTAAATCTTTTTAAGGGAGTATCTTACCATTCTCAGCAACATTTGCCAAAAAAATCGCTGACAAATACCAGTTGGGAAATTCCAACTTTATCTTTTCTTTTCTGGTTCGTAAGTAGTTCTCATTGCTACAGCTTCTAACCATCTCTTAGTTTTTTTTTCACAGCCATTCTTTTGACTGTAGCACACAAGGAAAACAGGTATTGTCCCCATTTTAGACAGGGCAGAAGTCTGTAGTTTTAGAGGCTAAATTCTGTGGACTCTACACCTTGTGATTGGTGAATGCTCAGAGCCAGCTAGTAGTAAGAATGAGGCAGTGATGGGGTTAGTCTTGGATAATTCTGGGGCTGAATAGCTTGCCAGAGGTTACAGAGAGAGTCTGTGGTAAGGCAAGGGGCTGAATATATGTCTCTGACAAATGTCCTCTTCACTGAATTATCCTCCTTCTCATCAAAGTGTTCCAGTGTTTACTGAACTGGCACCAGAGGTTTTACACCAGTAAGGCTTTTCAGTTCCAAAATCAAGCATCAGGTAATACTTTGTTTCTGATGAATAAGATACTGAACAACGTCAGTGGCCGTGAGAATTCATAGCTCACCAGAATCTGCAGACGTGTATCAAAATATTGGATTGTATTCAGAGGCGTGCAGAAGCTCAGAAGCAGCGTTCTCAGATGGGCTCGTCTCTGGCACTTGGCCACCTCATCACACAGGGCCCTCTGTGAGGGCTGCTACGTTCTGCTTATCAAAACAGGAAGGAAAAGATGTGATGCCAAAGAGGATGCAGGTCTCCAGAAAGAATGAAAAATGAGATGCTGGCAGGAAGGGGGAGTGGTAAGTGCTGAGGCTCATTTGTCCAGTCTGATTCTAATCTCGCTGTCTGCAGCCCGTGTCCCCTGGCAGATTAGAAGCACCCATTTTACCTTTTCCTCTTGAGTTCTTGTATCTCAGGGCTTGGAAACATTCTGCAGTGGTCATCTTGGCTGACTCTTTTAGTGCCTTCTCAGAATGATGGCAGTTTTGTTAGTTCTCTGTACAAGCTTATTTATATTTCAACACAAAGAACAGGAATTCAGTTGTCAC
Source organism: Onychostruthus taczanowskii (assembly GCF_017590055.1). NCBI lineage: Eukaryota > Metazoa > Chordata > Aves > Passeriformes > Passeridae > Onychostruthus > Onychostruthus taczanowskii. The sequence continues at coordinate 5,592,917 of NW_024503124.1, forward strand.
GCAGTTTTTTCTAAAAATGTCTGGGAACAGACATCAAGTCAAAGTCACCTGTCTTCTTCTTGGGAACAGGAAACTCTTCAAGTCAAGTGAGTAATAGGAGCTGTAGTTATGCTGGGCTTCTGGGAGAGGCCCTGTCTATATCAGGTCCTGGCCATGTGCTTTCTTTCCCTGATGGACGGCAGTGATGTGTCAATAGAGCAGCTTCACAAATGTGACTGGAGCCCCTTGGGAGCGACTTGCTTCTGGTGAGCACTGACTTTTGCTGCTTGTAAAACATCCTGAACGATGCAAAACAAAGTAGATGTTATGGTGAGAGAATGCTGGCCTGCTGAGGTGCCACGTCTGTGGGCTGTGTGTAGGAGTTTCACTGTCACCCTTGCCAGCTCCCAAAAGCTGAGCTCAGTCTTGTTCAGCTCCGAATCAATTGACAGTAAGCAGAGTGTGGTGGGTTATGAAAGGAAATGCTGTGGTTTAAGATGTTTGCATTTTATCATTTCATTCATGGATGTTAGGAATGTAAACAGTTAGTGCATGGGAATTTGGCAATCTAATGTTTAGGATAGATTTGGTTAGGCAATACTGTACTGGGCTGCTGTGTGAATTCATGTTGTCTGAGTCATAATTATTATTTGGGTTTACAGTGGTTATACTGTAGTGTCTTTTGAATTTACAGAACAGTGCTTTATCAGAAGTAAGTTCCAAAGGAAAAATCCTTGTGCACAAAAATAGCTATTTTATAATGTTATATAAGATCTCATTTTGTTTTTTATGAAATACTGATTAATTAACTGCCTGAGAAGGTGTCATATTTCCAAATACATTTTCCAGGTAAACCTTCTCTGTCAGTAGCATAGTAGGATAATATCTATTTCACAGACCTAAACAGTCCCCACCAGATTTCTTCTGATTACTATTTAAGTCTTTGGGCTCATGTATGCTGTTCTGCACTAACAGAGGCCTCTGACAAATGTATACATCCACTTCTGTTGCATTTTCCTTTGGAAGTTGCCTTTTACCCTGTTGATTTCAAGTCTGTTGAAACAAGGGGCTGGGTTTTCCCATTATTTCCAGCCAATTTCCATACTTGTTGCAAATAGAACAGTCTCTTTGAAGAATTCCAATAATCTTAGCCTTGCACTTAAAAGGCAGAGCCTTTTGCTACTGCTTGTTTCCTCAGGGCTTGAGCTAATAATAGTACATACCCAGGATCTTTCCTGTGTTTTGTAGAAACATGTTATTAACAGCTCATCTTGTATGATGCTAGTCACATGTGCATCACGTGTGCTGTATAATCACCAGAAGTTTCATTGATCCTAAATACTGGGAAATGCTGTCATAAAATTATGACTATACTTTGCATTTTTTGTTAGAAAAATGCTGTTGTAACAGGATGTGTCAGTTAATTGCAAGGATACACAAATGATGCAACTCCGTAAGATTTTCTTTTCTTAAATCAAGGGAAGAGCAATTTTTTTTTTGTCATTAAAGAGAATTTAAGGAAAATTAGTTGGAAATTGCAGAAAATATTGGTGGTTTATTCTAGAAAAAAAAAAAAAAGAGGGGTTTTGCAGGTCAGTTTGGGGTTTGATGCCACATTTGACCTGGTTTCCTTGTCCAGAGTGTATTGACTTTTCAGAGACTAAGGCTGATTTGTCATGGAGGCTATGTAGCATACCCAAGAAATTCAGCCTGTAGAATAGAATGTGAGCATAAGGCTGCTTGAAACATGCCATTTTGTTTAAGTCCTCTTTAGAATAAGAAGCAAAGTTGCTAAACCTGGAAGACTTCCTCTCAGGAATAATTTCTGCAGAGTTCTCTTCGAGGCAGGCATACAAATTCAGAAGCATTAAGATTATTTCGCTGTTAGCACAGTTTCGATGAGAGTTCTTTGCTGCAGTGCCCTGAGATTTCTGGGAGGGAGGTGGGTTTTGTCACAGCTCAGGTCAAAGCCTGCTAACAGAGTTAACTCAATTGCCAGCCAGGTAATGGCACAGCAAAGCAGGCATGGAGGAGGTGGCTGAAAATACGTGGAGCTCATACTTTGTATGCTTTGAGGGAGAGGTGCTGAAAAGCTCCTTTGTTGTGCACACTGTTGGCATTGGAGACACTTAAGTCTCTGTGGATGTGTCAGAGAACAGGGCACTGTGATGGCTCTTTATGGCCACAGTTGATCTTACTGTGATATTGTGTTGATGCTGCCCATGAAGAGGAGCTCCTTGTGCAGAGATTGATGGGGAGTGGCAGCTCAGCTTTCATGCAGCGGCCAGCTGAAGCAGCTTTGCAAGGGTGCTTTGCTGGCAGTGCAGAAATTCAGCCCCCTCTGGCTGCTCCCTGAGGCTGGCCTGTGTTCCTCGGGTTGCCCCTTGGGACGGTCAGGGAGGCATTGCTCACATCAGTCTGCAGTGACTCAGGGTTGTTTGGGAATCAGCGGGTGGAATGTCTTGGCAGTGTCAATGGTACACGTGGCTGCTGTCACCGAAACTACGGGAAAAACAAAAACTCTCCAACAGCAATCTTTAGTGCTAGAGAAGTAAGGCATTACTTTGTTCTTGCCAGGATGTTGTTCTGGCCAGGATGTGCAGCAGAAACCAGTTCATCCACACATTGCCCTGGTTATGCAGAGAAACTCATTCCATCACACAAGTCGTTGTTAGATCTTTCACATTTGTCAAAACCCAGAGAAATTCATTGGTTCAATGTTTGCTGCTCCCAAGGTTTTAGTATTTGGTTTCCTATTGGTTATTGGTTTGCCTTTAATGTTGATTAGTTTCTCATTCTTCATTCTCTTGTCTATCTCTTCCCAGACCAGGAGTCTTGGACCATGCCAGGGGGGATGTTTGGAGTTGACATTCGTTAATGGTTGTTATCTCTTGTGTATCTTCTTTTTTCTGTGCTGCTCCCAGTCTGCTGAGATGTTAAGCTCATCAGACCTGGAGTGGTGGAACAGTCCTTTGAAAAGAAACTTCAATTCATTTCCCCCTGGGTAAAGGCAATCAAAACGCCTGACTAAAGTTATATTAAAAAATGCTAAACTTCATATAATTTCCAGCACTGGGAACTATGACTTGGACAGAAGAAAAATCCTTGGGGTGTGGGTAATGGTAATTCATTCTTTCATAAGGTTCATTTATTGGAGTTGGCCAGTTGTAAGCAGAGACTAAAACTTCTTTTGAATTGATTGGAATAATGGTGCTCATCGAAGGAGAGAGTGAATTTCTCAGGCGGAGGAAAAATTCCAATATAACAATTTAGGAAAGTGATGCCTGCAATTCTTTGAAAATGCTGCTGCACTGAATTGCCTGCCCTGAGTGGGACTCAGGCTCATACCTTCAGGACAGCTGTGAAGAGTGTTCTCACTTGGACACCAAAGCTGGTTTTGCTTCATAAGCCAGGGTTTTTGTTTGTTCTGATGTGCAGGGGTGGTGGTGGCGATCGCTGCATCACTGCAAACCTTTTTTTAGGTTCCCTCCTGGCAGGAGAGGTGGAACCCTGCTGGGGTTTATAGGCTGGCGTGGTATGGCATGATGAGCAAACTTGATGCATTGGCTGTAAAGAAGTGTTCAAGAGAGCAGGCTTTGAAAATTTCATGGTTGGTTTCTGCTCAACAAAATGTTTCCCTAAAGTCTGGCTAGCAGATTCTGCGTTTCTCAGGATACAACCTTAGTGCTAATCTTACCTACATTAAAATGAGTTTTTGCTCTCATACCCAGAATTAGATTGGTGTTCTACCTAAGCTGAAGGATTGCAAGGCAATTCTTTTTTAATTGAATTGTTGTGTTCAAGTGGAGGCCAAAACCTAATGTGAAAAGCAGCCACCCACTCCCTTCTTGCTCCCTTCTTGCTTCATTATAAAATTGCCTCCACAGTATCGTAATGCTGGCTTAGTGTCCCTTCTGAAATAAAACTCCTGCATGTGGATTTCTTCTAATTTTTTTATTTTTGAGAAGGTAAATGCTATGAACAGCTAAATAATTTCGTTCTTGTAAAATGTATAATGCACAGAGGCTGCAAATTTATTCCATTTAAATGAAAAAGCTAGCCAAACTGGAAGGTTTTGTACTGGCACAAAACAGGAATTACTCTTCCTCTGAGAACCTTTATACGTGGCCCCAACCCTTACTTGTTCCTTTGCGAGGGGAAGTCCAGATAGGATGCGATTTTACAAAAAAAGAAAAAGTTTGTAATCTCTGGTGACTAAACTTGCCCTGGCTTCTTTTCCACGCCTCTTCCACTCACTTGATGTCATACTATTTTTGTCCCTTTCTAGCTCATTGACACAATTGCCTCAGAAATCGGAGAACTGAAACAGGAGATGGTACAGACAGATCTCACAGTGGAAGATGAATCTGCTGATTGGCAAAGGTGATTAAAATGTTTATTTTCATGGTTCTGGAGAGTCTACCACAACAGGAATGTTTTCATTGTGCTTTCTTCTTGGGTGGCTTATGTCCTAGCACTTTTCTCCCTGGCAGCATAGGAGGTGTAGATAATCTTACTCTTGATCCAAGGAATTTGCCTTTATGCAGGAGATTCATTGTTTGGTGTATTTGCCTTAATATCTTCTAATTGCAACTGAGCTTCACTTCCTTGTTAAAAACCTTGGGTACTGATGAATGTCTAAAGCAGGAAACTGCTACCATTATTACCATTGTCTGTGGCACAGCTTTGCTTTCATGCTGTAAAGACAAAATGTCCATTGCTTCATGTGGCTCTTTGAAGACTCAAGGTGCAATCACATGACTTATTTATGCTGTCAGGTTAGGAAGTAAAATATTGAATGCTATGAGCTGATGCATATGTGGGTTATGTGTTTAAGTTAATTTATATATGAGTAACTTGCACATAAAAAAAAAATAAAATTGTACCTTTAAGTGGGCAGAATGGGAGCCCAGCATTTTGGCTTTTCTTGAACAGTTACATCTGCTAAACATCTGGAGGATAATCAATATTTTAGGCCTTGTGTTAAGAAGAGAACACATTTTTGTACTTACCTGAAATATTTGTTGCAAGAGGAAAGCAACCAATGGTAGGTGTTGTGTTTTATCTGACTGCATGGTCTTGGCCAGCCCTGGAGCTGGTGGACTTTGTTCTTCTAGCAGTGAGTTAATGAAGTGGAAAACTGTTTTTAGAATTATATCCAAGATTTTTAGCTCTTTTTCTTCCAGTGAATTCTATTGAAATCTGCTAGAACTTAAAACAAAGCATATGTAGATTATTTTCAAAAACATTAAGCAGCAGCTTTGTTGGCCAAGTAGCAAAGAATGTAAGACAGTTGAACTAATTAAAGTTCTTGGCTATGGCCGTGGTTGAACATTACTCCAGTTTTAAAGCTTTTGAGAACACAGTTCTTTTAGAGGGGCAGAAAGGACACTTTCTTCATTTTGTGAATTCAGCTAATTAACTTCAGCTACTTTTCGGTTAAGAAGATGCTTCTTATATCTTTGAATACATCATATTCATGAAAGACTAAGGTCTACTGATTCTAAAATCTTGGTGGGAGCACTTAGCTGGAACAGACAACTAAACCTCCCCATTTTACAGATCATGAGTTTTCTTTCTATTGATTTTTTAAATGGATTTTCAATCTTAATTTGTTCGTCTTGACTGCAAAACATATTTTGGTTTAAGATATGTAAGTAAACCTGTCATAAAAAAGTGAATAATGCAATTTCCATGAAAAATAATAATAGCCATCAAAAAGTTATTTTATGTCACTTCAAGATGATAATGTGAGATATGAAATCTGAATAAATGAGCTAAAGTCAAACCTACTATGACTACAAAATTTGGAACTGCATGCTGCTATGTAAGGAAGAAGTTGTATCAAAGTTGGTGAGTTAAGTAATGTAGTTGTGCACTGACACCTTTTTTTTTATATATAGTGGTACAGAGCAAGATTATAGTAATTTCAACAAGAGCTTTCCAGAGTTCTTGTTTAAACTAGACACCTCACAAGGCTGTGTTTACTGTCATAACTTTATTTCTTCGTAGTTAATTTAAAACTTGGCAGTTAATGGAGTTTTCTTATTGCTTTTTGCTGTTCAGAAGTTGGTGTCTTGATAGGACCTTTGGATTTGCATCTAGGGATATTTGAGCTCAATGGAATGTCTATTTTCTTTGCTCTTTTTCCACCTTAGCAGGTATCCACAAACACCCAGAGCAGTTCTGGAAAGGCAGGCATTGCAGAGCTCTTGGCTGAATTCAGAAAGATAAGGACATGAAATTGTGTGTCTGCAGCCTTAGTATTGTGGTTTGGGTTTTTTTTTTGTGGTTATGTGGTGACTTTCAGATTTATACTCCTCATCTTATATACTCCTTTCTTTTGGGCTCATTTCTCCTTTTCATACAGTATGGCCCAAGTAATATCAAGAATGAATCAAGGGTGCACTTTGGCTTGTAAATATGTAAAAGCCAGGCAAAAAAAAAAAAAAAAAAAAAAAAAAAAAAAAAAAAAAAAAAGGCTTCCAAAAATGTGTTTTAAGAGGGACTGTTTCAGTATCCCACTTTTTTGATGCCTCACCTTTTTTTGCAGTGCAGACAAATTCAAATGAGAGGAGTTGTCAGAAAAGGCAATTAGTGGGACAGATTTCTGTCATGCCATTCCGGTGACCTTTGAAAGAGTAACAAGAGAGCTTCTGCATGCAGTGGCAGCCCAGGAGCATGTGGGACAGGTCTGGTGGCACCTGGATGATCTTTTAGGAGGCTCCAGGCCCTTGCACGTCTGTGTGGATGTCCGTGAGGGGCCAGCGCTTCCTGCTGTCCTTCTGGAGGGAAGGCTGTAAAGCTCCAGGTTTCGCAGGGCACTTGGTGCCTGTGGAATCGTTCAGGGATGCTTTGCTGGTGGTGGCAGCTGCAGCAGCTTATTCCCTTCCTGTTCTGTTGCCGTGGAAGGAACAGGGCAGAGCTTTGCTCCCTGCCTTAGGTCCTGCACTGCGCAGCCCTCAAGCTGCTGTCTTTTCCACAGCAGTTACTCGCTTCACTAGAGCCATCTTCTGTCCAGCACAGAGAACCATTTCTGTTACTGCTGACAGGTTGGCAAGTATCCAGAAACCTTCTTCCCAGCTGCCTTGCCTTGTCCTTTTAGCTGTAATGGGATGCAGGAGGAAGTCACCAGTGGCTCTCTGCCTCTCCCAGCTGATGCTCAGTATGACTGTATAGACTGGGCTGGGGTGATTAGGAGCTGTTAGATTTACAGAAATCCAGGCATTTTGCAGTGGATAGTCAAACTGAGTTAACTGTGAGGTGGGTAACTGTTGTGGGACTGGAGTCAGGTTCACATCATGACCAAGGATCATCCTGGTTAAAAGCTTGAGCCTGATCCTTGTCATTTTTACTGTGAGATAAGTCTAATCAGGATGCAGCACTGCATTGTTTATCTTGGCAATTACCTCTCTGTATGGGTTTGCTCAAATCTAAGGAAACTTGCATGAGTCATGTGTTTTCTTTAGTTCATTGTGAATAGTGTTGAAACCTACCTTTCCCACAGAAGAGGAACTGTGTAGCAGCCTTGAATTAAAGCAGACCATTCATTAAGGCTGATTTGTGTTTAGATTTTGAGTTTAATGTGACCTGGTCAGATTGTCTTTTATAAGGAATCTTTCTTTTTTTCAAAATCCCAAATGAATAACACAAGCCAACCAACCAAACATCCTCCAACCTGAAAGTAAAACCAGGAGAGGAATTTAGTTGTTGCATAATATACATATTTTGTGAGCATATTTTGCTAGCATTTAGGTTACAGCAACTTCTTGTTCTTGTTAGTACACTTGAGTTAATCCATGGCTCATGAATTCAAATGGTTATTCTTTCCATGCAATTGTTTCCAGAGTAGTTACACACATCCCAGTCCCAAATAATTTTAGTCTAACTCTTAACATATAATGAGTTTCAAGAACTCCCATGCGTTGTCAGGGTTTGACTGTATGTCTATTGCTCAGATCATTAATTAAAATTACTTTAAGAAAAAAAAAGCAAACTAGGAATATGATGTTCAGTAGTGCTTGGCCACTGCAAATAGGCTGTCAAAACAGACCAGTGGGGATTTTTTACTGCATTTTCTCCCAGGCCTTGGGAAGTGGCTTCTTGTAGGTTGCATGTGGTTTGCCAGGTGTGTTTTTTCCAAGGTGTGCTTTTTCCAGTGTTTACCAGGTTAGATGTTTCTCTCTGCCTCCTTCTTTATTATTTGGGAATAGGAAATAATTGTTTAAAAGTGTTTTGTATTCCTGTTTACCTCACAACAGATTGCAGTAACATTCTAGCGCTGATTTATCTGAGTTGTGTTGGTGTTGTTTGAACCATTAGTGTTTAGGAGTGGCAGAAATTCTGGTCATGATCAGATATTCATAATCTCTGGCTTATTTCTTGTGGGAGCAGAAGCAGCTGCCCCAAAGAGGTGCCTGTGTATGCAGGTCAGAGAGTTCCCTCCTTGGATCTCAGAATGTGGGAGGGATTGTGCACGTAAGTACCTGGAGGTTTGAAAAACCTGACAGCCCCCCATTCAAGTTTATGGTGGTCTAGGGGGTGTGGGACAGCACAAAGCCAGTCAAACCAAAGAGGAGCATCATGACCCCACGTGCCTGTGCAAACTCTTGCCAGGTTTAGGTGGTTTTGTGGTAGCAGGCAATGCCAGGCATTCTAGCTCATACCAGTCACACACCTTCTTTTGAATGTGAGGTAGCTGTCTTCAGTAAGCAAAAAACTTTTCCCTCTTGGATATATTCCCCCTTGCAGCATGTTAAGCTTTCACCTCCTGACCAAGAGGAGTGGAAATGATTTGTATCTAAGCTTGCAGCCAGCATTGGTGTGTAACTCGTACCTTGCCACAGCTCCCTGTGTTTGTAATGCAGCTAACTGGCACTGAGGGTGAGTGGGAAATTTCTGAGCAATACTTACTGGAGGTACAGCTCAGGAAAATGCTTTTGTGGTTTATGATTTGACTTCTTGGAGATTCATCCATTGTGACACTGGGCTCTGCTGGGACTGGTTGAAAAGGGAACCCAGTATTCCTACTGAGGCAGTTTCAGACCCAGTCTGAATGACTGACGTAAAAAGTACTTCCCTCTTGCACCCACTGTGTTTCTGTGTATTTTGTGTCCCTTGAAGGCATACTGGCAGTTAGTAAAAGCTTCTAATGTTTGTGGGCAGGGGTGGGAAATCACCTGCATTTGAGATACCTTGGAAATCTGAAAAGCATTGCATCACAAGTAAGAAAACAGAGGAAAAAAAATAAAGAGGCAAACGGTGGTAGTGGTAATTGATCCAGGTAACAAAATGTCAAATGATTTTGCCTCCTCTTATCTGATCATACAGTGAAAGTTCTCTTCCCCATTTACTTTCCTTGCTTGCCCTGTGCAGAGATTCTGCAAGTTGCTGAACAAAGCTAGAAGAAAGCAGTTTGATTGTTTGGTATTTTTCTGTTGTTTGGTTGGTGGATTTTAATTTGGTTCAGCTTCTTTTCTTTGGTGTGGGTTTTTTTGCGGGAGGTGGAGAGGCTTTTTGTTTGTTTTGAAAGTAGGCAGTGCTCCTGTGCTTGTGAACTCTGTACTTACTTGCTGAGGGTACAGTAGCTGGCATAGTGAGGATGGTAAATGCTGTTAGTGATGCTTAGGGCTTGTCCAAAGCATGGAATTCAGAAGAACTGCGCAGTGTGCAGTGGGGAAGTGGAGCTGTGTTGTCCTCTGCTGCCCAGGGCCTCTCCTGCTGCAGAAAAGGTCTGTAAGGGGAACACATCCTCTGCTGACAGCTCAGGGAGTCACTGGAGCTTGCAGGGTGCTTTTTGTCTGTTCCTGAATTTTGTCATCAGGAAGCTGTTACCAGAATAGCTGCTCCATAGTGATTTCTAGCATGGGGAGAACCACAGGGTGTGGTTCAAAAATGTGGTTCTAGCTCAAAAATGAGGAATTTGAGCCAGAAACACTACTGGGTGTTCTGTAGTATATGGATGATGGTGAAGCTTTGCATAACAAAAGGAGTTCTCAAAGTATTCTGTTTATTTGCATTTTTAGTAACAAGAATCTGCAGCCCTCAAGAACTCTACTTCTTTACTGAATGTAGCAGTAACTTTAGATGCCCTGCTCCAAATAAATTTTAACCTTACATTACCTTGCCTCATTCACACTTAGCTTAGACTTTATTTTTCACATAGCAGTCAATCCACAGCCAAAGGAATTTGGAGCATGAATATACAATTACTTATTTGTTTCTGATCCTGGGAAGTGTAGTATTAAAATGTGAGGTAAGGACCTTTCATGGCAAAAATGGAAAAAAAAGTAAATATTTACAGAACTTAGGAGTACGATAAGAAGTAACTGCCACTTATGACATTTTTTAAGGAAGCTGTGCCTTAGGGAGGATTATTTTGGGGTTTAACTTTTTTTTTCTTGTTTCTTTCTTGGGTTTCTCATCTCTTTCTCACCTCCTTCCAATCTGACCTCTTAGCAGAGGGGACAAAAGATGGATATGCAGCTGTGGAGGCAGCAGAGCTGCTGGAGCAGAGAGTAGTCTGGACATAAGGTGAAGTGATGCTGGTTTATGGACTTGTGCTGTAAAAATAATCCCTCCAAACAGACAAAGTTCTTGTGTCTGGTGCAGTGATCACCAGGAGGTAGTGGGTTGCTCCATTGTCAGAGTATTGAACAGATTTTTCTGGCAGGCAAGATTTCTGTGGGTTGCAGCATTTGCAATCGATTTGGGAATAAAAGTGTCTGAATTGCATAAATATCCTTGAAGAGAAGTTTTTCCATATATTAGCACAGCAAAGAAGGCAAGTGAGATGTTCTTTCAGTCACATCTGCGCATGCAAATCTACCTGAAGGCTGAATTTCTCCAACCTCACAGAGGAATGCTAAGGCTTATCTTCAAGCTGGCTTTGAATTGAGAACCTTTAAAAGAGAATTTTTGTGTATGCTAAATATAAGAATTGTCAGTAGGAGAAGTACCAGCCCAGAGTGTCAGCAATGCCATGAGCTCTGTGGTAATTCTGTTCTCTGGCTTAAGTGATTGTTCATAGGAGGTTAGCATGTCTAATTTTTTTTTTCTAAATTTTCCACAGTCTAATAAAGGATATGGATGATGTCTCTCCTGAGAAAAATGATGTAAAAAGCTGCCCCCGGGACTCTGGATATGATAGCCTATCCAACAAGCTAAGCATATTGGACAAGCTCCTCCATACTCACCCTGTGTGGCTGCAGCTGGGTCTGAATGATGCTGAAGCCATGGAAATTTTGCGGACACAGCCTCCTGGGGTAAGAAGAATCTCAATTTCTTTAAGGACATGCTTTTCCCAAATGTTATGCTGCCATTTTACACCCAGGTGTTGGACTCAATACAGTAATGACCAAGTAAAATTACAGTATGTTTTAGAGCAGATACCATGAAGTTGTTGTGGTTCCTTTTTGTCTATAATCTGTATTTATTCTGGCATCTGTGCTGAAGCTAATACCATGTCCTGCTGCCTTCCCCACAACAGATATTTCTGGTTAGGAAATCTGCAAGGCTGCAGAAGAAAGTCATCTCTCTGCGTCTGTCCAGCGACTGTGGGTCCTGCCTGAAAGAATTTGCCATTAAAGAAAGTACATACAGTAAGTCGTGAGTTATGTACTTTTCAGCTCTTCCTTAGGTACTTTTTCCCTATAGGATGCAGGAGCATTGGGACTGCTGAAACCCACAGCAGAGGATACCCAAAGTCATGCAAATCATGTCGTGGGCTGCCTGTGCTGGGCTCTGGGAGTGGGTCAGTCATACTCTGCCAGGAGGAGAGCAGACATAGAGAAACACTTCAGACTGCTTCAGCTGGAATGTTTCCATTGTGTACCTTGATGAATCCAGTATTCATTTATTTTTATGGGTAGTTATCCTCTTAGAAACTTACATGTCTTTTGTAGAAACATGGTCTGTAATCCTGTCTGCTTTCAGTGAAATGTCCTTGCATTTCCTTGTATTCAGGGGACTGTTCTTGAATGCAGCTTTGTCATGAGCTCTCTGCAACTGAGGTGTGGGATGGGTTGTTAGGTTTGTTTTTGTTGGTGGTGGGTTTTGTTGTTGGGGTTTTTTGGTTGTTTGTTTTTTTTTTTGTGTGGGATAGCTAAATGGATTTTAACCTGTTAGAACTGTTTCTGTTGCAAGATCAATGGTTTCTCTTTTTAATTCAAAATACATTTGTTCTTTCTTTTTTAGTAGAAATGAGCAAATGTTAATACTCCAAATTTTTTTGAACCAATAATGCCCTCATGTCTTTAGAAGGGAGGGTGTGAAAAATAAGTTTCAGATTTAGGAATGAAAAAAGGAATCTGCAGCTGGTGAGTGTATGTGGTGCTGAAACTGCAAGTGGAGCAAATATTTCATTTTAACAAGAAAGAGAAAACTGAAGAAAATTAGCAAAAGTTACAGTGACTCATCCCTGGAACAAGAGAGTCTATAGTTAACTTCTGTTTCTGTTTGTAAACTGACATAATTTTAGCTGAGTTTTTTCTTTTTTATCTCTTCCCTCCCCTGCACCCAGGAACAAAAAGTTAATTCTATGTGTCTGGTTTTAGTTCCAGTTACAAGCAAGGCAAGGCAAAGAGAAAGTTATCAGTAATAGTTGATGTAAGTGTGGTCTAAGGCTGTGTTTATAGGCTTGTTATAGTAATAAATCCCATCTAGAAAATAATTACATACTGTCTTCTATGAACAAAATTCTTCCACAAGGGGGAAGTATTTACTGATGATTTTAGCCGTTTGTCACAGCTGAGGTTTTAGACCAGAGGCAAAAAATCTGGATTGTTGGACTCTAGGAGCTTCTTCTGCTTGATCTGTGAGATTTGCTGCTGGCATCAGAGAGAGCCTGAGGTGATCATCATTATTATTGAGAGCAAGTATTTGTATCAATAAGGAACAATGGTATCAAGTGGGGAAAAATGAAAGGCACTGCTCCTGTCTTCCTCTTCCCTTGTGCAAGGCAATGGCATGCGACAGCTGTTGGAGTTTTTTTAGGGTTTTCAGGTTAAAAGGTTTTCTTGGAATGAATGAAACTTTATCTCCCTTTAGGTTCTACACACCTAGAGTGAAGTGAGTAGAATAGAATTGAAGAGGAGGAAATAAGATATTTAAAGTTAGGTATATTAGTACACTGGGCAAAAAAAGCCTCAGTTATTGATTTGTTGTCTATTAACAAAACATTGTGCAGGCCTCATCACACTTAATCTGTTTTACAGGAATTAGACCATATCCTTGGAATACAAAAGCAGACCAGCCACCAAGATTATCAGTATATTGAAAATATATATTGAAAATGCCTTCAGCAGGAATATGTACTCCTCTACAGAGTTGTTTTCTCTTAATCAAATAATAGCTAGTTTGATGGTGAAAACTTATTAACTTCATGCTAAAATCTAAGATATATTTTATTAAACTGTTTTAAGAAACAGTGGATTAACGTGTGATTGTTTCTTGTAACTTTCTTTGCAGCGTTTTCCTTGGAGGGGTCTGGAATAAGTTTTGCTGATTTGTTCAGGCTCATTGCTTTCTACTGTATTAGCAGGTAAGGTGGTGCTATGTTCCAAGCCACATCTGCTAGACCATCTCAAGAAAATGAATTTTGAGCAGTTGGTTCAGCTATTGATGCTATTTTTGTTGCCAATCTGCAAATACTCCTGGATAGCCTAGAAGGTAATGGTAGAGATCAGAGATGAGTTTTGGAAGCAAGTGTCTCTGTCTTACTTCATCCTGATTATTGGGAGGCTGGTGTGATTTTACCCACCCAGCTGTGAGGTGCTGCCAAGCTGAACTTTACTTTAGCTGATATCTTGTGAAGCTTTCTTAAGTGCTCTGTAGCTCATTTAAAAGCAATCATAAACTAGCTTGCAAAGTCCATTTCTTGGAATTGCTGGTGAGAATAATTTTTGGAGCATAATGGAAAAATGTCAGATATGTAGAATATGACAACTAAGAGATGTCAGTTTAAATGGGGAATGACAAAAACGGCCTTGTCAGCTTTGCAGTTCATGGTTGCCAAACTTGTTTTCCAGGTAGTATGCAGAAAAAAAGTATCTGGTGTTTTTATCCTTTATTTTCAATTTGACTTCATTTTACTGGTGAAAATTTCCAGGCTGATGCTCGAGCCTTGTATGTACACACAGACAGGACACAACCCAACTGCCCAGGGGCACATTTTCTGAAGGAAGTGGGGAGAGGCAGCTGTGATAGTCTTGGTCCTTTTACTGCATCAAGGCTGCCTGTTCATGCTGACCATGTGATGGTTTCTGGTGTGGGCTGCTCTTGGGCTGCTGTGCTTGCTGGTCTTGTTTGTGGTGGAGAAGCATCTTGGACCCTTTTGCTACAGCCTCTGTTTGGCTGAGTTGTATGTGCATGTAATAAAAGCAGCATTGATACCACATGGGTAATTGGTCAGAACTCAAAGAGAAATTAGCTGAAAATGTGTTTAAACGTAGTTTATTGAGGAGATACTCCTTATCTTGTCACCCTTTCAGTCCTGCCTGCTTGCCAGGCTCTGGTAAAGTCTCTCTAAGTACCTACAGGGTCATTCAGCAAACAGATTTCTTGCATTAGTCTATCCATTTTCTTTCACCGAAGGTTCAGTATTGTTTTGTATAGACTGAAGGGGGCAGATAGGTAGCTATTGTGAAAAAGAGACAGTACCATTTGGTACATCACAGGAAATCCAGGAGGGTTTTCTAAAACCAGAGGGAGTTTCTGGCAGGAGGTACCCAAGCAGTTTTTATGAGGGTTTACCTATTTTTGACTTGCGACCATGGTGATGATCTGGACTCTGGATTTTCTGTGGTACCATGTGAAGTGCCTTTCAAATGCTTTTCAGCTAGTGTATCAGTCTTGTGCATATGCTTGGCTTGAGTGTGAGTGGAATTCTGAGATTCTGTTTTTTCAAGAAGATAACATACAACATAGAGAATATTTATGTGATAAAGACCCACTGTGTGTCTGTGCTGTAGCAGATGGTTGGCTTGTTCACAACCTTAAAACCAAAATTCATGCTGACACCAGTTGTGTAGGATTCTCATTTAGTCTTAATTCCATGGATACTTCTACTACAGATGTTGCTGTTTAGCAACATTTAGTTAGAATAAAATTCTTATTCTGAAAACTGGAATAACAATCCACAGCGTATTCAGAAAGTGAGAAGCTTTTTTGAAGTGTTAGGGCAGGTAACAAGTTTGCATCTCACTGATCTGCTTGTAGAAGACCAGGTGTAAAAGCTTGTGTTGGAAAGGCAGAAAATACTGGATGGCTCTGTGAAAATGATCCTAGGGAAAGTCCTGGGCACTTGACTGTCATTTGCCCTTCACACCACTGTGCAGTGTAAAGGAGCTGTGGGGTTGGTAAAGTAATCTCTAACTGTGCTGTGTGTTTAAGGATCTTGCTTCCTGACACAGCTCAAGAAGATAATCAGAAATCAGAGACTGCCTGGGTTTTTAGAAAAAAAAGCTTTTCAAACTATGGATGTTGCTGGAAACCATAATGGTTTTTCTCTTTGGAAACAGGGATGTCCTTCCATTCACACTGAAGTTGCCTCATGCAATTGCTGCAGCAAAGACAGAAGCTGAACTTGAAGAGATTGCTCAGCTTGGACTGAGTAAGTAGTTCTCTACAAAGATGTCTTTTCCTGTAGCACACCTGTAACACTGAAGAAATAGGCTGTATCAGTAAATAGTTCATACTGGTTAGTGATGATACAAATTTTTGTATCATCTTGTTTAGAAAAGCAGTTTCTCTTATGATTTGGGAAGGCCAGACCTTCTGGCCAAGGAGTGGTGCTCTTCCTTCCTTCTGTGCCTTCTGTGATATTTTTGCTAGTGCTGTTTCTTCCTTCCTCTCTTCCCTCTCTGGGCAGCCCTTGGGCAAAGCAAATCTCACAGTCCCCACACAGAGGTTGATGTGGCTTCTGCTCCAAGACCTAACGTTGTCTGCATGCTCACAGAGCACTGGCTGTGTGAGGCTATATAAAGCACTGGCTTTATTATTTATTGTGAGAAGAGTGTAGGAACTGAGGTCCTCTGTTGATAAAACTTCTGTTCAGATTGACATGAAAACTTAAAATGGTGAATTTTGAGATCAGTGCCTCAATGAAGTGACGTATTTAGGAACTGAGGAGTGTATCTATGATGGTGTAGAATGTATCCATAGGCAGAGTGTTAGGTGAAATTTTAAAAATACCTTTAAATAAAAGGGTGTCCTTGCATCACTTGATTGCTTCAGCCAAACACAGGCTCATTGTAAAGCATACCTTGAGCTCAGGGGAGGTGGATGCAAAGCCTCCTGGGATTTGAAACTTGGGCACCACCCAGATGAATCATTAAGCAGCTCTGTATTGAGCAAAGTGCTGAGTGGCTTCATTTCCTTCTCCAGGAAGGGAAGGTTGACTGTCAGCAACCTTTGTTGCAGTAGAGTTCTTAATAATCTTTGATTTTGAAAAGGATCCTCTCTAAATCAGTGTTAGCATGAGGATCTCTTGAACTGTCTGGTGGGACTTTGCAGTGCAATCATACCCAGGGCTGTATTGCTGTGCTTTGCATTTTGGTTTGCTGCAGTAGCAGTGCAGTTAAAGGGTTTGTTTTAGACAGGAGAGAAATTACTTCTTCACTGCTTGTCTGCAAGTTTAGGTAGTCAGGTGCAACTATGGATTATCATGGGAATAGAGGCAAATATGGTACTCTTGAGGTCAGTATTTAGATGGGAAAAAGAAAGTAAAAGGTCTGACTGGGATACAGTGTAATGAAGACAGTCTCCCAGTGACACATGGAAGCCTTAAAGTAACATGAGGTGAGTCTCTCCAGAGGGGACAATAATGGTAATGTTGATCAAGCTCTCCAGGCTGACCACACTTTGTCACCAGTACCCCAGAGTATTGTGGCCTACTTGCTGCAGGATTAGTCTTGCTCTTCAATAGCCTCTGCATTGTGTATGTTTTTTCTGTAGCTACTACATTTGAAAGCTGATGCATACAGTGGTTGCTGTATTTGGGATCAATTACCTGATATACACCAGATGACAGTTTCCATGAGCTCAGTGTCTGTGTGATTGCTGTATTTGGGATCAATTACCTGATATACACCAGATGACAGTTTCCATGAGCTAAAAGCAGGCAACAAAGTTGAGATTTTGATGGAATTTTAGGTGTCCATGTGCAGAAGAGCACACCAGAAAGTCAGCCTTTCAATTCTGTGGACTCAAGAGAGGCCTAAAAACTCCCGACAGCCCTTCCTGTTAAGTGTGAGTTTTCTGTGAGGAACGTGTAAGCACAAAACCCTGTGGTGTGTGAACACAGGGCTGTATCCCCTGTCAGAGCTCTCTGGTGCAGTAGGCTCAGAGGGAGAGCTGCACAACACAAGTCAATAGCACATAGCCCAGCAAACCACATCAGGAGGAACTTCTGGTAAAGATTTCAAGGCTGTTGCCAACCTGCAAGGTTTCATGTGCTGAACATAAGATTCTCTCTCAGTCTCCCCTGTGTTTCACCTGCAGGAGTGCTTACATCATGTGTTTTTGCAGCAGCCACGTGCCAGGCACAGGCACTGAGAGGTCTGCAGGCAGGATGTGAAGTCATGAAGCTGGGAGCACCAGCAACATGGCATAACTATGCAGAGAAACGTGCCTGTGCCTATAGACATTCTCTGGCATGGCCTGTCACCGTGGGCTATTTCCTGTCTTCTGCCCCGCAGGCAGGACCTGGCTGTTGGCACGGACCTGTTGTGGATGCTTGGCATTCGTGCACTTGGGCCCAGGTATCATTGCTCAGTTGCCTCCAGTGAGCCATCTTGACACACTGGGAAAAGGACCATGTCAAGATTGGCAAATTTTAGCTAAATCTCCCTCCTTTGGTATTATGCCCTTATTTCAGCATGATTGCTGCCTTCAAGGGCACATCTGGTTTCAATCTTCATGCCTTCAGGCACCGATGCTCTTTAGCAGTGACTCGGTTGCACAAACATGCTGACACTTGTCTGGGATAAGTGCAGAGGCTGCAGCTGCAACTTGCTGCTGTAGCATAGGTTTTCATGCTCCTGGTGTGGGACTGCACACTGGGTCATTTATGTGTCTCTGCAGTCTGTATTCTCAGGCAAACTGTCCCCACTGCAAGGGCAGGCCAGCAAGCCAGTACCTTCGTTAGACACTTGAATGCTTGGTCTGCCTTGCTAAAGGTGATGTGTGCATCCACCACAGCAAAATGTGAGCTGCCTTTTTGTGTATAGTTTCATGTGTTCACTATGAAAAGAAACTGAACCAAGATACTTGTAGAGTTTCTGGAAGTGGCCTTAAGCTGGTGTAAATCAGCTTAACTATTGTCTTTAATGAAGTGAGCTTGTTAATACCAGCTGAGAATCTTGCCTTATTTCTCCTGAGTGACATGCTAGTGAGAAGTTTGTGTTCATTTCAGTCTCAAGCCAGTAAAAAGTATTCTGTTACAGTCTCCATTCCTTTCTTTGATACTCAGTTTAATTTTAAGCTTAGTGGGGTGATTGGAAGCTGTGTGTTGGTCATGGTATTTATAAATGAGTGAGAGCAGCCCCAGGAATGTAGCATACAGTTATGTCTGGTGGTACTTTAAGAGGTTCACTTGGACTTTTTTTCTCCTTTTAATTAATAAAACCTTGCCTAAATTTCTCGATATTTTAAACTGGTGTTGTTGAGTTGAATGTTCTGAAATCCATCTGCATGGTGTTTTGCATTCTTACGTTAATGCAATGATGATTTTCAGACTTTTGGAGCTCCCTGGCTAACAGCAAACCCCCGGATCCTTCACCTCCCTGTAGGCCTGTGCCTTTGGACCGTGCTCGCAAAGACTCACGCCAGCTCTGCCTTATAAATGGAGTGCATTCTATACGAACCAGAACGCCTTCAGAGCTGGAGTGCAGCCAGACCAACGGAGCGCTGTGTTTCATTAATCCCCTCTTCTTAAAAGTGCACAGCCAGGATGTCAGTGGAAGTCTGAAAAGGCAGAGCCCGAGAACTCCAGACGTGAATGGCACAGCGAGGCCTCGCTCCCCCCCGCCCCGGCCACCACCTCCTGCTATTAATAGCACCCTCACGAGCCCACAGATTTCCAGGACTATAAAGCAGGCGAGCATGCCAGAAACAGTCAGCCATAAGAAGGAGAGGGGCTTGGATTTGCTGCAGAACAAGCCCACCCCGATTCCGCCTCCTCGGCTGAAGAAGCAGGCTGCGTGCTCCGAGGCAGACAGTGCCTCCAGGAGCGCGGCAGCGCTCCGGCCTGACTCCGTGTGCGTGCCCGAGGCAGCCGCGGTGCCGCGTGAAGCCCTGCCCGAGCCGGCTCCAGCAGCTCCCAAAAAGACTCCGGCTGCCATCTCTGAGTCACACATCCCGTGGAATGGAGGCAGGCAGAGACTGAGCGACATGAGCATTTCCACCTCCTCCTCTGACTCTCTGGACTTCGATCGGAGCATGCCGCTCTTCGGCTATGAGGGGGACACCAACAGCAGCCTGGAGGACTTTGAGGGGGAAAGTGACCAGGAGAGCATGGCACCCCCTTTGAAGCCCAAGAAGAAAAGAAGCAGTTCGTTTGTTCTCCCCAAGATTGTGAAATCTCAGCTACGGAAAGTCAGTGGAGTTTTCAGTTCCTTCATGACCCCTGAGAAGAGGATGATTAAGAAAATTGCAGAGATGTCCCGGGACAAACGCACCTATTTTGGATGCTTGGTACAGGACTATGTCAGCTTTCTCCAAGAAAACAAGGAGTGCCATGTTTCGAGCACTGATATGCTGCAAACAGTTCGTCAGTTCATGACCCAAGTCAAGAACTACTTGTCCCAAAGCTCCGAACTTGATCCCCCAATCGAATCACTGATTCCTGAAGACCAAATAGGTAAGAAACACTGTCCTGTGTTTTGGGGGGAAGGTGAAAATGTGTAATCTGTGTTTACAGTGATAGTCTTTGTCCAGTTCAGGAAGGTGGGGCTAACTTGGCTAGTAGAGCTTGAACCACCAAGTATTTGAGTCTTAAAACAACCTCCCCCTCCATTCCCCACCCCAGATCACACTGTCAGCTTGGAATGATTACACTACGAAGTTGTTCATAAGAAGTTATCTTTAAAATAGGTGCAATGCAGACTTTTTTTACCTGTGATTAAAACTTTTTTACCTGCTCTGCTGTTGACAATAGCAAATCCTTTATTTGCTGGCACACATGTTTTTTTCTCTGAACTGGACTGATATAGTTCGCAAGGGTTGGTCTAAACTGCCAAATCTGGCCATAGGGATTGTAGCTGTAGAACTAGAATTTATTCAAAACCAATGACATTTAAGAGCAGAGAGATATTTTATGACAACTTAGTTTTGAAATAAATCTGATTCCTCCAGACATTCTTAGTCGCTTCTAGCAAAGCTGTACTATGTCTGCACTTGAAACTAAATAAAAAGATATGTAAGAGTTTTAGAAAACAAACATGTGCAGGAGAGAGAAGGGGCTGCTGTTTTCTGTAGTTTTCTGTACTTCTCTGTTAGATGTGTTTGTGAGTGGTTATGGATGAACTATATGTTAGAATATATGTTTTAACAGGAGAGACAGATTTGTGTATCCAAAAAAGTGAAATCATTGCTGCATAAATCTCGCTGCCTCTCTTGCAGAGTCTGCGCAGTATTTGTAAAAGAGCCTGTAAGCCACATTTAAGAGGTAAACACGCCTCAGGGCAGAATACTTTCCTTGTGAGCTCACTTCAGTCCTAATTTGTTTGTTTTTCTCCCTACCCCAGTGTCCCAACAGTTGGCTCAGTGCAAAATTGGCAGATACTTCCTTCCCTGGGACTAGAGGGTATTTTTATATTGACATTCTGTCTGTCCTTGACCAAGATGAAGTATTCTCATGTAACCTCAGCTTCATTTACATTACTTCAAGCAAAAGTCACAAGGACTGCTAAAGCAAATACAAAAATGTGAAAAGTGTCCCCAGAATTGAGACTCAGAAACATGTAATACTCTCCCAATAATAATAAAGACTGTTAGATGGGTGTTAGATGGAAGAAAAAGCACCAAATTAAGCAGGAGATGCAGGCACATTTTTGCCTTTCTGTAGCGTGCTAGATATTTGACAAAGCAATACAGATGGAGTTTAGTTGTAATTTTGTGAAAGCCTAGTTTGTTATGTAGTTTTCATTTCACAAGGGTGTGGTTTAATCGGACTGTGGGTCTCCCAAGACTGGAAAAAATGTTCTCTGCTATTAAATGTTTCAGACTTTGGAGTTGCATAAGCTATGAAGTATAAGAACTAAAACTGCCCTGGTTTTCTTCAGTGACAGTCTAGTTCTGATCATGTGACTAAACACAATTAATTATAAAGTGGGCTGGTTTAAACAAAGAAAGAACTTGCTTTTGAATCATGTACTGCCTTTGGCTTGAGCCAGCAAACAACTGCAGTGGATCAGAAGCATCAGATGTTGCTGATCTAAGTAGATAATTATGTGACGGCAAAATTTAGTCATCCCTATGGAGAGCTTTTCATGAAGTAGAGCCCTGCCTGTTGTCCATAGTTTTCCTTGACTATTTCAGTATGGAATTGCAGCCCAAATTTTAACTTTGTGAGCAGTCGTTTATCCTCTCTTGTCAGTTTGCACTTCCGTGGTGCAGTTTTTTCCTCCAGCGTGTCAGCCTGGTGCTGGATGTGTGCTTCTGGGATAATGCTCCTCCTTTCTGAGTCATTCAGGCTTTGCTTTAACCCTTCTTTGCCTCCTGAACTTCAGCAGCTGCTGGAACAGCTCTCCCAGGTTTAGTGAAGCCCTTAGTGTTTGGAACTTCATTCAGTGTCTCCATAATGATCTTTTTGATCATGTAGCTTTTCTTCTAGAACTTCGTCATAGACTTCTGCAAGCAAAAGACTTCTGGAGCAGATCTTTTATCTTCCCAGATAGGAGTCCCATCAAATTGTTAAGCTTCTGCAAAATCACTGGGAAAATATCCTCCAGGGTTTCTAGTCCTGACAGATGCCTCCTGACCTTAGCACTGTAGGCTGTTAACCCACCCTGAAGCAGTGAGATTCCCAGTGTTGGGACAGAATCAAGAGTAAGGCACATGGCTCTTTATTGTTTAAGGATGAATGTAATTTATTTTTTTAAAAGACATCCACACCTCAGTTTGTATCCACAGAATGAAGACTGGTCTGAGGAGACCCTGATAGTCCAGAGCTGCTTGATCAGCAAATATTTGGGAGTTTTTGTTTGTCTTTTCATCTTTTCCTGGCTTAGAACAGAACAGAGTCAAGTTGAATGCTGTCACTTTGCCAAGTGGGATCTAACATCTGACATCTAAACAACTTCAGTCTCAGTGCCCAAATCTGGCCCTGAACCAAGAAATTACTGGTTTGAACCACTTGTCAGTAAGGTACTAACTGATCATGTGGGAACGTCCCTAAACAATACCCTCTATTACTTGTTTTGATATTTCTGATATGTTAGGGATATTTAAATGCTGAATGTTAAAGAAGCTTGGAGAGAATGTGCTGGTCCCTTACTGGCAGTCCATGCCTTGTTGAAGGTCATTGGGTCTGTACAGAGGAGCTGCAGACAGACAGAGCTGGACATAGTAATTAACTGAAGCCCAGGACTGACCCCCGTGGTACCTCTTTTCCAGTGTCTGTCTTGTTTGACAGTCAGCCATGGGTACTTGGGTTCTCAGTGCAGTGTTCTGCCCACTGTTGATGCACACTGCTGATGGTTATTATGGCAAGGCAGTATTTCCCTTGTTTGTTTATATGGAAGGTGCACAGAATTAGACCTATGGGCCTTAAAAAGGTTAAGCAGCAGCCCAGCCCAGATACCCTCTTCTTTACTAACCCAGTTATCCTCCTGAAGGAATTAGAATGGTATGTCACTATTTCTGCTTGAAAAACTCATGCCAGCTGGTTTTTTCACGGTGTTACTTTTTAGGTGCTTGTGCATTTATTTTGGTGTCCTGTCCTTCATTGTTGCATCTTTTCATGTTGAGCTTAGTCTTACAAACACATCCCTCAGTGCACCTCCTTTCACCACAGGAGTGATGGGACAGGGCAAGCAGGAAGCAGTGGTACAAGTACTGAGCAGAGGCAGGGAACCAGGTTCTTTTTCTGACCATCCCTTGGATTTCCTTTGTGACTTTTTCCCTGCTTCTTTTCTTTCTTTTCTTTCCTGCTACTTCAAGAGAAGACATGTGCTTACCACACAGCTATAGCATGAGTTTCAAGTAACTCACAGCTGCTTAAAGCAGAGCACACCTAGCACAGATAGCTGTGTGATTTTTTGGTGTGCTTTTGTGTAGGTCACATGAGGGGAGGCTTACCTTTCACCCCTGGTTGCTAGGTCTCTGCCACCACTGCCTGTAGATCAACCACCTCAGCCTGACCTCTGTTTTCAGGGTTGTGCTGATTATCAAGGAATTTGGGTTGTGTGAGGTCTTACTTTCAAGGCTTGGTCCTGTGGAGGAGATTGCCATGGATGCTTGGCCATCACGTTGTGGTATTCCAAAGCAACTTTCCACTTTCAGCTGCCAGGCAGTGTGACCTGTGCAGGACTGTGCCTTTTTGTGGCGGTTCTCAGGATCGCTCAGTCTGCTGCTGACCTCTGATTTCCCTGGTGAATGGTTTGGCCATGGTAAACAGGGCTTGAGTGTAAATCGAGGGACTGGAATGTGACAGTCACGTAAGTGGAGCAACAATTGTTGGTAGGTAGCAGGGAAACAGAGAGCCTGGAAAAAAGCCTGAAAAGGTGAGAGCGTGCCTAGAATTTGGGGAAGTGCGGGCTGTAAGGAGGCTGTATAAGGACACTGGCAATGACTAATGTGTTGTCCTGTCTAGATGCAGACTTGTGTGGTTGGCAGCAAAACAAAAATAGCATGTCAGCACAGGATACAGATGTGTTTCCACAAGTTACAACGAAACTAGCTGGCTGGCCTTTACAATTCATTTATCAAAGCACTTCCAGTTCCCATTTTGAGGCTACAGGCTAATTATAAGCATTTCAGGAACGATACACAGTGTTCAGTTCATATTATATTCAGTTTAAAAAAAATTATCTGAAGAGTATCTGTTTTGATTTTGAAGTGGTAAGCATCCTGGGAGGATATTTGAAAACATGGATCTGAAATAAATAGAATTTTTCTTGCTGATTTGGTTCTTAAAAATATACAGAGATGTTAAGCTAAAAATAAGTCCTCAATTCACAACTTAGATAATGATTTGCCTGGGAAACCCTCATATACTTTTTTGTGACCATCAGAAATCAAACAATGAAAACTGCTGCTGGCTGAGAATTGCTTTGTGGGATCTAACCCAAAAACACCTTTCTCTGAAAGTGGCCAGAAGAAACAGTGCTGAAGAAAGGGTCGCTGGCTGGGTGGTCTGGCCCCAAACATGCTCATAGGAGCCATGGCACTGAATATTGTTCTAAGACTCAGATCACAAGAAGTGCTGTCCTACCAGGCTTTAATAATAATATAATTTTTTTGTAAGCTTTGTATTTGTTAGGATACATATGGGTATTACTGTTGACCATTAAAAAAAACCATTTCTTTTGAGGGCAGAACTCAGTGGTTCTCACGTGTGTGCCAAGAATTCATAAAGGAGAAGAAAATGTTGTGTGTTGTTTTGAGGGTTTTTTGTGTGTGGTTTGAAGGATTTTTGTGTGTTGTGGTTTTTTCTTTGTTTTGTTGTGTCTGTGTGGAGCTTTGAGCACAGCCACGAGTTATATGATCCCTTCCTCTGTGCTGCTTCAGAATTATTTCAAGTTTCCATGGAAACTGTGGAAATGTGATCGAGTAAATTTCAAAGCAATTTCCAGGCACTGCTTTTGGATCTTGTGACAAATAGCAAACATGAAAGAAACCTCCTTGCCATCTTGCACAGCTGTAAAAATCTGCATGGTCCATCTGTGGAAGTGGCAGTGCCTTTGGAAGGGTTGAGGGCAGAAACCCTGAAATCCACTTCTCACCTACAGACAGCGAGCCTGGCCCCAGCCAAGGACTGCGGCTCTGGGGAGGAATTTTCTGTCCCAGCAGCATCCAGTTCCTGTGGGATCTGGGGAGGCACTGCTTCTGCCTCCTATTCCTATACAGGATCAGTCACATCCAGAAACATCCTGAGCTTCCCAGAGCTCCTATGAACAAATGTTGTGATGACCCCTCTTTATTGAGACGAAGGATGGCTTGTGCTCAGTATTCATCTACAAAACTTCCACTGGAAGCCTGTGGGAGTTCAGCTTTCATGGGGATAGAGCTCTCTCACTTTACATGATGTTCAGCAGCACCAACTGCTTTAATTAACAGGACCAGCTGGTTGCAATGCACACTGCAGAGGTGTTCCTCTTACAAGCAAAGCAGCTGGTGTTTTTCCTATTTGAAAAAATCAGGTAGTAGAAATAAAGAAAGCTGAATTGCCAAAAAAATAGTCATCAGTGAAGATAGCAAGGAATGATTTGTAAACTCTAGAATAGAAATTTAGCTAGCCAACGTACCTGTGGGTGAGACTGGTGCGTTTTTCTTGGTGGAAAAAGTGTTTCTGCAATTGTTTCTGCCCCATGAGCCCTGAGGATTGCTTTGATGGCAGGGAAAGGCAGTTTCTGTCTCTGTGCAGAAGGGTGATGCTTCTATTTACCTGGCCGGTTTGGTGCTGATTGTGTGGCTCTACCAAGTACAATAGATAAGGATCAGTCGTTTGAAGTGTTGCCACTTGCTAACGTAGCTAATTGATGGCTCTGCTCTGGTGGGAAGCTGGATCCAGCCCTGGCCACTGTGTGAGAGGCCACCAAGAACATGTCTCAGATCATGCCTTTTTTAGTGCCTTTGCTGACAAACACAGAAAAAATGCTACATATGAAGTCAAGGCACCGTAGGAGGAGAAGTGTGTGTGTGAAGGGTGTTTATATGGGAAAGAGAGGGATGGAGACCCAAAAGGAAAAAGGACTGGACACAAGAATGTGATAAATGAAAGAAAAAAGCAAGAAAACAGAATAATGCTTGTTTGGAGAGTGTGTCTGCTTCTGTGTAAATACCAAGCCTTAGAAATAGTATGTGATTAAAAAAAAAAAAAAAGGGGAGGGAGAGTAGGGAGAAAAGAAGTTAGAAATAGTATGTGATTAAAAAGAAAAAAAGGGAGGGAGAGTTGGGAGAAAAGAAAGAGGCTGTAGTTTAAAAACACCAGTACAGGCAAAGAACCTGGGACGGCAGAAGGTTTAATGAAACTGTAATGAGTCACTGTTACTAACTAGGGAGAAAAGAAAGAGACCCACAGAAGTACAGGCAAAGAACCTGGGACGGCAGAAGGTTTAATGAAACTGTAATGAGTCACTGTTACTAACAAGAATGTCCACTGCTAATTTGTGTAAACGTGTGACCTGGCAGTGACACAGCCTCTCCTCTTGTGCTCCTCTGGTCCATCTGCCTGCTCTAGGCTCTGGTCCTGCCCCCCTCTCCTGCAGGGATGGCACAGGAATGTTCCCCACCATGTTTCCCACCACAGTACAAATAATCGATGTAGCTTAAGAACTAATGTAAGCTGCATTGCCATAAGGAAGCTGAGAAAGGAAATTAGCTTTTACAGTAAAGGTTTGCAGAGAAAGTGTTGAGCAAAGAGCTTTCTCTGTTGACACCGTCCATACTATGAAAACAGAGAATGAGGGTTAAAAAAAAACTGGCGTAGAACAAGAATTACAAATAAGCCCTGAAGTTAGCAGTTACTGTGCTGTGTGCATACAATTGCCAAAGAACTTCAAACTTGATGACAAAGCTGTATATAAGCTTGTGTGATGAAATCTGAAGCTGGACAAACAGAGCTTGGTTTTCATTTATAGTTTTTAAAGCCTATAATCTGCCCAGCTTCATAAAGATCCTGACAAAGTTGAGCCAAGTTTTAGGAAATCTTCGTTGAGTTACAGTTTCCAATGGAAACTATGCAAAAAGGACAGGCTTTAATGCCAAAGGAGACAAAAATTATGATTTTTGAAACATTTTGTTTCATGTTAGGTTTCGGAGTTAAAGTCTAAACTTTAAAAAAAAACTTTAAAATAAAACTTGCAGACTTCCAACCAACAAAAGAAAAACTTTAATAGACCCACGGGTTTTTTTGTTAGTTTGTTTTTTTTTAAACTATCCGTAGTGTGTGGGTGTGGGTTTTTTTATTTACCACATTGCCAGAAATGACAATTCAATATGGATTCTGCTCTGCCTTCTGTTTTCGTGTTAACAAACATCTGGAAACTCATCTTGTGTAATAAATGGGCCTTAGAAAGTAGGTTTTGCTCTACAGGGTCTCTTTAGGGAATGGCTGTGTTAATGCTGGCTCTGCCTTTGAGGGGGAAGTCAGCTGGATTTGTGTTTTCCTGTTGCAGATGTTGTGCTGGAGAAGGCCATGCATAAGTGCATTCTGAAGCCGTTGAAGGGTCACATTGAAGCGATGTTGAAAGAGTTTCATACCACAGATGGTTCCTGGAAACAACTGAAGGAAAACCTGCAGCTGGTGCGGCAGAGGAATCCTCAGGAACTGGGCGTGTTTGTCCCAACACCAGACTTTGTGGACGTTGAAAAGATTAAAGTCAAGTTCATGACTATGCAGAAGATGTATTCACCTGAAAAGAAAGTCATGCTGCTGCTGAGAGTTTGCAAATTGATTTACACTGTCATGGAGAATAACTCAGGTATGGTGCTTCTGGTAGTTCAGGTTCACTGCTCTTTCATACCTGGTGTTGTCTTTCGGAGGAATCAGCCCATCTCATTCTGCAGACAGGTCTACTGCTGAAGCTCTTGTAGCTTCTCCTTCCCCTTTTGAGAGGAATTCTTGCTCTCTGCTTCTGACCTGCTGTCTCTGTACTATCTGGCTGCATGTCTTAAAAACTCGGTGTGAAGCAGAGTTGTTGTCATGGGTGGAGTGCGAGCTTCAGGCAAAGTTAATTGGAGAAGCCCTCCCGTGGTGCAGGAAGGACCCTCGTGCTTTCTGAACTCCTTGTCACAGAGGAGCCTGGGTGCAGCTGGATTCAGTCTTAGCCCAGACTTCGTCAATGATTTAAAATCCAAGGAATTATAGAGGTGTGATTGAACCTTCGTACAACTTGGTCCTACAGGATTAAGGATGACAAACCAGATAGAGTCATATCAAATGAATTATTTATTATGATAAATTATTAGACCAAAAAGATATTAATCTGAATTATTTACTACACAGTGTAGAATTAAAAACTACCAGTATAGTCTAGTATAGTGCAATGCACTATATCAAAACAATTATAATAAAGAAATTATATTAAAGCTAGCAAAAAGACCCAGAACAATTACTGAGTAGAGATTGATGTTTCTTACTGAGACCAGCGACCAGGGGCACCAAATCTCTTTTGCTCAGCCTCCAGGAGTGGCCGTGAGGGGCATTCCCACCAACGGAGGAGTCTCCACACACAATCCCAGAAGGGAAATATTAGAAGATCCTGCCATTTGAAAGCAGGACTGGACTTTTAGAATACAAAGTGATTGACTGTCAGCCGGATGTCTCCATGCCAGTCTTGTCAGCCTCTGCGTTTTTAGATGAGGATACTTTATTTGCCACATCAATGTCAGGCTGCTTAACTTCGGGGTTGATGAGTCAGACTGGGTTTAGCATAATTCAACACCAAAAGCAGCATGACACCACTTCTTAGTTCACCACTGATAACTTTGCAAAACAGGGCATTGTTTTACCTCACTCCAGGCAGAGCATCCTACAGTTGTGAAGCAATTGAAAAAGAGCAGCTTTCCTTAACTGTAGGCTTTTGAAGTTGCCTGGCAGAAAGGCTGTCCTGTGAGCCTGGAATTTAACACTGATTCTAAATGAGTATTTGTCTGCAAATTGTAATAGAGGTAACACCATATATTTAGCTGTTGCAATTCAATAGCATGTATGCAATATGACAACTACAATGGTTTTATCTTAATGGGTGGAGAAATGCAACCTCTAATCCAGTATTTTTGGCTTGCTGTGCCACTGAATGTTCTCATTTGGACACTTTCTGTCATGCTTTTGGAACAGAAATTACATCTATTTTTGCACTGTAGCAAGAACCCTAAAGCACCTTTGAAACCTAAATACTGAAATGGCACTACAGTCCAGTCAAGACCTGCTGAGCAGTCAGTGGTCCAAAATGCTGTGCTGGATGGCATGAATTTATAGGTGCAACTCTGGCATTCTCTCTTGCACACTGCTGTGACAGGTCATGAGCTAAGGTGTAGCCAAGCTGTGGTAGTGGGAGATTGTTTTCCCCTAAGTGAGTATAAGCTGCTGCAGGTGCTTGGCAGTTCTCTTTCTAAGGAAGCACTGCATGTGCAGCTGGGTCTGGTGCAGATCAAGACACCTACTTTCCTTGGAGATTGGAGATGAATGGTGAAAGCTTATGGCTGTTAAAGCCCCCAGGTACTTTTACAAGATTTAGGACTGAGCTCCTGCCTAGCTTATTGTTGTGTTTCAAAATTCTGCATTTTAAAAGGGGCTACAGGGGTCTTGGCCTGAAGTTCTCTGTTTAGAGAATGTGGTGTTACTGGATTGAGTAAGGTATTTCCAACAAGCAGAAGGAAAATACTGAGAGACTGCTGCTGGTCAGGTGCTGCGTTGGGAGACTTGAGCTGAGATGTGGCAAGTGCTCATTGGGCTGTCTTATTTTGTCATGTAAAGTTTTTTAAACGTGGCATTGAGCCAGCAGCTGTTTGAGTATCTATACTTCCAGCCAGGTGAGTGTGGTAGCTGGAGCGTGTGCCTCAGCTGGTGTCACTTGAGTTTCAGCAGAGTTGTGAGCTGGCTCCTGCTCTGGGCAGTTCTGAGTGACCATCACATCTGTTTTGCAGTTGTGAACACTGTTTTGCCCGACCCAGAGATTTGGCCACATTGGGATTTCTGAACAGAAAGTCAAAATGCAGGAAAAGTGCCAGGAGCACAGGCAGGCCTAGGTACAGCACAGTCTTTGTGGATCACTGTCACTCCAGGCCCTTACAGTCTCTCCCCATCTTTCTTGTAGGCTCCCTTCAGGTGCAGCACCTGGTGTTTGTAGAACACCTCTCTGATGGTTTTGACAATTGTCTGTCAAGGAAATGGTTGAGTTTTCTTGTCAAATCTAACAGGCTTTTATATTCAGGCTTCTCTGCTGTGGGATTCATACTCAGAGACTGGTATTTGTGTCTGGATGCTTCCAGAAAGTTGATACAATCCCTGGATGTCTAAAGAAAATGCTATTCATCACCTCTTAGGCAATGGTAGCAGTGCAGGTGAAGGTCAGGCCAGACTGGCATGGCAGCCTTTTCAGCAGTTCACAGTTGAGCTGCTGCCAGCGTGAGCCCAGTCTCTGAATTTCCCTTGCATGCCTCCAGGTGTGCATCATAAGATCCCTGCCAGTTTGAAGGACAGGACTGAGCTTGTCTCCTGTACAGTGAGTGTCAGGTGGGGTTCTCTTTGCTGCACATTGGTGACTTTAGGAGGTTCTGGAGTAATACAGACATGCTGGGTAGAGAAGGCACAAAAAAGTGTTTTACTTTCAAACAAGGGAATTGCTAAAAAAATGTGGTTTGTTCTCACTGCTTGTGTTCCCTTCAACCCAGGGAGGCTGTATGGAGCTGATGACTTCTTGCCTGTGTTGACGTATGTGCTCGCCCAGTGTGATATGCTGGAGCTGGATACCGAGATCGAATACATGATGGAGTTGTTGGATCCATCCTTGCTGCATGGAGAAGGTAATCTGTTTATTTTTACTAGAACTGCCTGAAGGACTAGTGAGGGGGTGTTCTGAATCCTATTAAGGGGAGACCTAATGACAGTGATGTTGATAGTGTAACAAAGAATGTCATCATCATTTCCACTGCTGGGTAGCTTGCAGAGCACCAGCCCCCGCGGCTGGAAAATCTGCTGCTGTGTTTTGCTTTGTGAGCAAATACATTGTTTCCAATCCATTTTGACACAGCAGGCAAACACATGCACTGTGCAGGTGCCCGATGGCCTTAGCCTTTTGTGCCTGAAAATTTCCTGAGAGGATTTAAGGGGCAGCAGCACCCAGCAAATTGTGAGGCACATAATGAGACTTGGCTTATATGTTTTGTGAAGACTTCTGGGGGACTTCTTTGCACCTTTGCAGAAGTGCTTTTGAGAATGTTGCCCCCTTTTAATGATCTTTGCTTCTTCCCAGTATTTGCTTCTCACAAAGTATTTTTATGAGCTCTAGCAGTATGCTTCCTGAGGCATTTCTTGAATGAATGCTAAAGTCTGCTGCAGGCAAGGAAATCTGCCTCCTTGCAGTTTCCATGGTAATATTTTTAACAGAGCAGTTTTCTGCAAGGCCCTGCTAGGCCCCAGAATCTAAAAGGTTTGTGAGGAGGTTTGAAGGCTCTTGCAGCCAAGCTTAACTGTGTGTTAAGGTATATGTGTGTGTTTCCTGTTCCTGCTATATCCTGGCTTTCTGAAATTGCTTTTCATGTATCCTCTTGCATGCTTTTATGCTACAATTCCTTCAATTTGGCACTAATTTGTTCCTTGCTTGGTGTACAGAGCATCCTTGAGTGCCTTGTTAGGAGTCTTAGCATGGAAAATACTTGAGATGTGAAGCTGGAGATCATTAACATGCTTTAAAAGCAGAAAGGTTTACTGGACTATTAAGTCTTGTTGTTTTGAATACTCAGAGAAAGTCTGTCTATTGGTTGGGCCTGTCATTGGCACTAGCTCAGCTCTGCTGTGCAGAAAAAAATTGTATAGGGCTTTAGGGTTGTGCATTTCAACTGTAATGTATTGTCCAATTTGTGTAAAGGGTCTTGCATGAATTTTATGTGTTCATCTTGTTGCAAAGCTAAAGGCTGAGAGGGAATGCTGTCAGTAACACAGAAAATACTACTGTGGGCATCCAGTGCATCTCTGAATGCCTCTGAATAGACTGTGCTCTTAGCTGAACACTCCCACCCAAATAGTTGACTTGAAAAAGAAAAGACAGCATGTCTTTTGTTTCTCCTGGTCGCTGTGGACTGTTGCCTCCTGTTAAGACTCTTTTACTTTGTGACCCACAGACTTCTTTTGTACATTGGCAACTCTGTTGTGGCTTTAATTTGTTCTCTACTCATGTAATAAAGGGGGAGTGTGCAGGACTGTACACACCATCTCCTGAATTAGTTGGACGTTCTGGGAATGCTGAGAAGGTGATGATAGATGAGTAGATGTTTTAAAAATAAAGGCAACTTTTTGGGATGATTCCAGGGTACAAGTCTCACACTCAGTTGCTGCTTTATTGCCCCTGAGGGTGGTTGCTTTTAAGTTGGTGAACACATTTAGATTGTTTTTCATTTTGTACCAACAGCCATGTTTATTTCATCCATCATTGAAGCCTGGGAAGAAACCAAAACACTGTTAGAAAATTGTTTAGAATAAAGCTGGTGTTCCAAGATTGGAGGAGTAAATACTCAGGAGTAAAGGAGTTACGAGAGTTGTTGGTTTTCCTAGCTTTTACAGGGGCAACTGAGAGGAGTTTTAAAAAAATTTATTCTCTTACCAGTCATTTAAGGAATGGCTTTCCTCAGCAGGAGTGGACCCAAGGCTCTGCTGTGTAATATGGAGCACATGCTAGCCCTGCATGTCTCTGAGCAGCTGAGAACACACCCTCCAGTGTTGTGCAGGCCAGGAAGGGTTTTCCTTTTGTGTGTAAATATTCTGGCAACTTTCACATCTATGTGTGTGTGTAGCTGGGTGCCTCTCTGTGTGTATTTATATATATCTCAAAGAAAACTGCCTGTGCTTGTGACTGTGACCACTCTGAGGAGCTCTTCCCTTGCTGTCCTTCACAGGGGGCTATTACTTGACAAGCGCTTATGGAGCACTTTCACTGATCAAGAACTTCCAGGAAGAACAAGCTGCGCAGCTGCTCAGTTCAGAGGCCAGAGACACTCTCCGGCAGTGGCACAAGAGGAGGACAACAAACAGGACAATACCTTCAGTTGATGATTTTCAGGTAGAGCTTAGGGCTGAAATAGAAAATGGGATGATTGTGTTGCTGGAAATACCCATTTGAGAGGTATCATTCGTAGCAAATTCCCTTGGCAGGGCTGAGATTATGGCTGGCAAATTTGCCTCTTTGAAATCTTCACACTCACTTTTTATCAAACAGTTTCAATATGATGGTCTGAAGAAAACACTAAATAATAGAGCTTTCTTACCTTCCCTTTTAAGTCATGTGAAGCGAGAACAAACTGCATTGTATCTTAGATTCAGCTGTTTTGCACACTTTTTTGTTCAAAAGATCAAATCCAGATTTCCAGGGGTATAAATCAGCCCAGCTGCCCAATAGCCAGTGGTGACTAAAGCAGGTAGCAGACAGGAGAGGTGGGAGAAACGTTCCCTGACAGTTTTCAAGATTAAGCAGGCAGCAGAGTTCTGTGATATGGATGTCCTCACATTTCTTTGTGTTTTGTTTTTTCTTTTTTGTCCCCTGTGTTTTGTACTAATCTTCCAGAGTAGGGCAGTACCTTCAGCTGGAGAATAACAAAGCAGTGGTTATCACTTCATCTTCTGAACCCAGGCCTGCATCTCTTCCATCTGCTTTGGACTGACTGTTAAGGTGCAGCAGTTTGTGAGCTGAAAGAGGGGAGGGTGTTTGAACTGGGAAGAGAGGATTTACTCCTTGGAGTTCAGCTGTCTGCACTTAGGAAGAGGAGAAGCCATTACGAGCAATTCCAGTGTCCAAAGCCTGCCCATCTCCCTGGGATCCACGTTCTGTTCTCCTGACCTGTACTTAGGTGTCAGATTCCAGCAGCTGGAGTCTTTGTTCTTTCTGGCAAAACTCTGCACTCTCCATAGGAGCATCCAGCACCTTATTTCTGCTGGGTGAGGAAATGACAGAAGATTCTTTCTGCAGGATTTTGTAGGAGGTTCTATCTTCTCTTTCTCTTCAGATGAACTTGGTCCAGGCTCAGTGTTCACTTGGATGCAGGAAGATGCAGGGGGCAGGGAAGAGTTGGCACCAAGTGTGTCCAGTGCTTCTCCTGCTGTTGTCTCTTTCAAAAGAGAGCCTCCAATTAGTGGATCCCACCACCCACAGGACGTGCTTGGCACAAATGCAAGTGTTTTGCTGTCTACTCAGAATGGCAATTTTCTCTCTTCTCTCTCTCGGAGTCTTGCAGTCCTGAAATGGAGCACCTTGCCTACAACCAGCATGGAACATATCTGCAGCTCCAGTCATCTTCCTCCCAGGGAAACAGGCTGTGCTCATGGCATTTCTGTGCTGGCAGTCTCACAGCCTTGCTGGCTCTTGGGCCCTGGACGCTGTCTTTCCACCTTCCCTAAATGGATGGAAAAGCAAAAACCCCAGTACTTTGATGATGATGAAATACAGCTTTCTGGGCATCTGTAAAAAAACTTCAGCCTTTCCTTTTCCTTCCAGCAATCCTGCCCATCTAAAAACTCATGCTTTTCAAAGCAGGTCTTGTGTGTGGTAGCTTAATTAAAAATTAAATCTAGTGTGTTTTGCCCTATTTAGGGCTGGGTTTTTTCTACAAGTTCTTCAAACCAGGTAAAAAAACGGGCTTAGTTCTGTTCAGTCAGACTCAGCACCAATTTTTAAAATCTATTGCAGAGCTTTAGTGTTCAGTCTTCGCAGTATCAAGAAATACTTGATTAGACAAGAGTGCTCTTTGGAACTTAAGTCATTGGAAGGTTCTTCTCAGTCCTAGCTTTTAACAGCTTGTTTCTGTGAGACCTAAACTTCTACCATTGGGATTTCACACGCTTAATTTATTCATCGTACAAACCATGGGTGCCAGCTCAGTCAATAAACAGCTCTTTCTCCCTGTAATTTTTTCCATCTCCTTCAATCTTACTGCATTTTAGTCTTTAATCCAAGCTAATTTTTTTTCTTTTAAAACTGTCTCTGGTTTAGAGACAATTTTAGGAGAAAACGTTCTGGAATGAACATTTTCTCTAAAGAAAATGGATTTTGACACTCCCTTCCCACCAGTATGAAAGGAATTTCTTGGATGAAAATGACAAAAACCATTTATTGAACAAACAAAGTGCCCACAGGGAGAAAATTAATAACTGTTGGGTATTGAAGCTCCTCGCTGCTGGTGGATTTAGAGTTCCCTCTTCAGCTGGCCTGGCCTCCCCCGAGGTCCAGAGCTGGGATGCAGCATCCGGCTCCCACCACTGGTCTGGTTGTTGGACCAAAACCGAGCCGAGCAGTTCCACAGGAAGCCACAGAAGTCACTGGAGGATTGCTGTTGCAGTCCTGGGAAAACTTCTTGCCTCAGTTAACTGACACCAAGGTAGCCAAAAGCAGAAATGTAACTCCCTCCACCCCGCAAAGCCAGGCACACGGGGAGCGAGTGCCTGAACACAGCCTGTGCCAGAGTTCCCCCAGCTCCCACCCCTCCCCTGGACCCAGCTTAACGCTCCAGGACCCATTTCTGGGCATCAAGCAGACCATAGGGGAATACAATAGTATCATAAAATCACCCCAAGACAAAAACAGACAGGAAGCAGATGAAACTGGATTTCCCTGTGGGGCCTATTTAGAATGTATCTGTGTTAGCAGAGTTGCGGTGTGTGTGAGTTTCTACAGGAGAAGACATCCACCTTTCACCTCAAGATAGGTGCATTTACTCAAATGGTGCAGAGTAAATTTTCTTTCAGAATCCCTGTAGAAAAAAATGAAATGCTGTCCTGTGAAGCTGGGTTATGCCAGGCTTAGACACGAGGCTGCAGCTCATGGGATGGCCAAAACGTCCAGGAATCACCAGGGTGTGTTTCACAGCTGGAGCAGGGAGAGGCTTGCTTTTTGCTGCTGACTTTTCAGTTTTCAGAATCTAAGGGATTTTCAAGTTCCTGATGTCTGCTTTCTTCTTCACAGAACTACCTTCGTGTTGCATTCCAGGAAGTTAACAGCGGCTGTACGGGAAAGACTTTGCTAGTAAGGCCATATATCACTACCGAAGATGTATGTCAGCTTTGCGCTGAGAAGTTTAAAGTGGCAAATCCAGAAGAATACAGGCTGTTTCTTTTTGTTGATGACACCTGGCAACAACTGACAGAGGATACCTACCCTCAGAAAATCAAGGCGGAGTTGCACAGCCGTCCGCAGCCCCAGGTCTTTCACTTTGTCTACAAGCGCCTTAACAGCGACCCGTACGGGGCCATTCTGCAGAACAGCCACGACTCGGCTGCTTAAAACCAGCAACCTGCCATTTTTGTGTCTGTGCCTTGGTAATTGTTACAAACATCTTTGCTGGCTGCCTTCCTTAGGAGCTAAAACATGTCTTAAACCTTAAGTGCCTGGTGAAACACGTGCTGACGTTTCTGATATTGCTTACGGGACCCAGGCGCGCTGTGCACGTGGCCAGTTATGGAGAATATTCCACCAGCATGTCTGAGGAGACAGCCTATGAGGCTGCATTTCTTGTACCATGGGCTCTTTTTCAGCATATTCTACTGTGGCCTTTCACAGGTCTTGGCTGTAGTGTGCAAAATACAATTCTCTTCCACTCCTGTTTCCCCAGCTGTCACTTGCATTTGAATCCGTGTGCGAGGCGAGTGCGTCCCTGAACTGGGGTGAGCTCAGTTCCCCAGCAGGAGTTTGACAAGACTGTCCGATGCAGGGCATCAGTTCACTCAGCATTACCTGGATGGTTGCATCCTTGTCTAATTTTTTTGATTACAGAAAATCAACCTGTTTTTATATATATATATATATATATATATAAAATAGATATTTTATAGCAGTTGCAGGTAAACTGTCAGGGTTGGTTTTTGAAATATTTTTTTAACTAAAATATTCTATAATTATGCATGTGATTTTTAACATTTAATACAGAAGAATAAATCTCTTGCTGGTTTTAGAGTCTTGCATTGACAGCCTGTGTGGTTTCTCTTCTTTACCTGCCCCAGGAGAATTCTTAGGAAACCTCTGTATCCTTAAGGCAGTTTTGCTGTCTGTCCTCAATTGTCTTCTCAAAATCAGACCATTTTACTCATTGTGCTGTGCAAAACACATCTTAGCCTCTCATCACATTCATTCTGAGCACACTGAGGGGAAGAGAACTGATAAAGGTAGAATTTCCCTGAGAAAGGAGATCAGGGTGCCACTGGTGGCACGGGCTGGGATTGGAGCTGAGCTGGAGCACGTCATCCATTCCTCTTTCACCTCATGTTTCATCAGGGCGTTTATGGCTCTGCCAAGAGCCAGATGGTAATTAAGGAGTCCCAGGCCAAGCCATGGCAGTAACCTGTTCTGTTTGAGCTGCTGGTTTCTTGACACGTGCGTCAGCCATACTCTCTAATAAGTCTTGGGGTTTGTTTCTGATTTTCTTTCAGCCTTATATCCAACTATCATCCCCTTTTCTTCTCTTTGTCCAGTGTGTCTTTTGTATTCCTTGGTCCTGTGTGCTCCCATTCCCTTTCCCTACTTCACTCTCTTCTTCTTTTTAAGAAATAAATACTCAATATTTATTTAATAAACCTTGCTCAGTCCCTCTCCCTGTTCTGTCCTACTTTTTGTCTCCCTCCCTCTCTCCCTGCCTGCATCTTTATCTTTCCTTCTTTCTTCCTCTTTTTTTCCCTTTTCCTGCACTGGGACTGTATTTCTTTGTCCCACTCACTGTCCTTTACCTGTCTGCATTTTCTGCCCAGTCCTTCATTCTCATTGTACCCTTGTCTTGAAAAGCCTCTGTCCTGCTGGCCGTGCCTCTCCTCCATCCCTGCCCCGCACCTCGCCCGCTTTCCCCCACAGGCCGTGCCATGGTCGTTGCCTCTCTCTGTCCTTGTTTCCCTCTTTGTAGCCCTCTGTCTCTTTCTCTGTCCTTCTCCATGCCTCACTCCTGTTCCTCTTTTTTCTGTGTGGCCTGTGGTGCTTTCCATGCCATTGTTTCTCACTGGATACTCGTGAACCATTCCCTGTCCTTGTTCTTTTTTAAGCCCTTTCTGTAATGCCGCCCATCCCAGTTAGGGTTTTTTTTGGTTTTTTTGTTTGTTTGGGTTTTGATTTGTTTTGGGGTTTTTTGGGGATGTTTCTGTTTTGGTTTGGGGTTTTTTTTTTGGTGGTTTTGTTTGTTTGTTTGGTTTTTGCCTTACTTGTATTCCATTTTTATTCTTGGTGGCTCTGTGGTGCTCCCGTGTGCCATTGTTTCTCTACTCCCGTTCCCTGGCCCTGTTCTTTTTTAATCCCTCACTGTCATGCTGCTCATCCTAGGTTTGTTGTTGTTGTTGTTTTGGTTGTTTTTTCAATTTCATTCTGCACCCCGTTCTTACTTTTTTCCTGTGTCCTCTCTGCTGCCTTTCCCTCTCTCTGCGTCTCTCCTGTGACTGCGGGGCTGGGGAGGAACTTCTGGGAGCCGCCCCCCATTCTTGTTGCAGCAGAGTCCCTTTTGGGGGGATGTACTCGTGGGAAGGGCTGGAATAAAGCACCGCGCTGCTGTCCAGGGCAGTTTGACTCCTTCTGTGCTTTCTTTGGGGGTGAGGAGGAAAGGCTGAAGGTGAGGGGGTGAAGACTCGGGGCTCTGATGCCATTTGGGGCACCCCAATGTCCCGAGGAGCAGGTGGGTGGGGAATGAGGGGGGATCGTGCTGGGCGCTGTCCCCCAGAGGGACCCAAAGCTGCCACAAAATTCACAGGGAGGGGTGGGTGTAGAATACTAAAACCTGTCAAGTTTTTCGTTTTTATAGGTATTGGCAAAGAATAGGAATTTATCTTTAAAATCATTTGAGTATCAAGTGGATTTTGTTGGTTTGTTGGGATTTTTTTCCCCCTCACTCGTGTTCCTTTTTTATTCTCTGTGGTGCTCCCGTGTGCCATTGTTTCTCTACTGGATCCTTGTGTCCCATTCCCTGTCCCTGTTCTTCTTTATTCCCTCACTGTCATGCTGCTCATCCCAGGTTTTGGTTTTGTTTTTAAATAATTTTTTCTACTTCATTCTGCACCCCGTCCTTAACTTTTCTTCCTGTGTCCTCCCTGCTGCCCTTCCCTCTCTCCGCCTCTCTCCTGTGACTGCGGGGCTGGGGAGGAACTTCTGGGAGCTGCCCCCCATTCTTGTTGTAGCAGAGTCCCTTTTGGGGGGATGTACTCGTGGGAAGGGCTGGAATAAAGCCTGAGAATTCTGAGAATTCCAAACGTCGTGTCCTTAGAATTCTTGATACAGTATTTAAATAGTTGCTATCAAGGTGAGACATTCTAGTGGATTTGTTAGAGTGGCAGAAATGTTTTTTTACCTGGAAGTGTGTTGGGATAAGCAACCCTCCTTAATGCCAGAATGACTTGGTCTTGCTTCTTTTTCCTTTTTCCCTTTCTAGATTGCTGAGCTCTGGGAAGAATATTTGGGATAAAGAAATGAAAGGCACAAGGGAAGCTCTACACTCCCGAGGGAACGCTTTAGGCACGTGCAGCTTCTGACCTCACCAATAATACCAGCTGCCACAGAAACCTTCTGAAGCTGGGACAGGGAAGACAATTCCAAGAGCTGTGGGAAGTGCTTTCTCCCTGGACTGGATGGCATTGAGGTTGGAAATCATCCTTGTGCCTCTCCTGTTGCCATCCAGGACTAAGTCATTGTTCCCTGAGTGGCTGCAGTTCCCTGAGTGTGGAGGGAAGAAGCCTGTGCTGGAGAATGGGAGAAAGGTCCCTGCTGGTTGCTGTGTCCTCAGAACTCTGGCCAGATGTGTTGGTGAGTATGGAACGAATCCTGCCTCCTTTTGGCTGAATTTTTGTCATCAGTCATCAGCAGGGACTGCTTCTAGCCAGCTTTAATTCCATTTCTTTTTCACAAATTTCTGGTTGTTTTGATCTTGAAATTGCCGAATCCTTAAGTTTACTGAATTAACCCTGGAAAGGTTCTACAAGCCAATGCTGAGGGAATTGGGGATTGGATAGTTAGGATCTTACGGCCCTTCAAGGGTTGGGTTCACCCCCTGGTTTTGGTGCCAAGGGAAATCCAAGTTAACACTGATCAAAATAGGAAGCAGTTCTCTCATGAAAGTCAGCTTTCCAAATCTCTGTTCAGGATCCAAAAAAGATGGGAATGCCCTTGGGAAAAAAGTGCCTTTGAGAGAAAGTGAGCTTAAAATGCCTTTAAGCAGGAAATCCAGGAGAAATGGCTGCTGGCTCCTGGCATCCTGGGCTTGCCAGGCAGGTTCTGTACTTGATTGCAAAGCAGTTTTCCTGCCTCTGCAGGGGGTGGGAGAAAAATATTCCCCTCCTTCCCTGACACAGCCCTGGAGTGGGAGCAGCTTGCCCTTAACCTGGAGTTATCCTGCTCCTGCCCAGGATCCCTCTGGTATCATGTGCTTCCCAAGCTCCCAGCACTGATGGATCTAAACAAGGAGAACAATACCTGTTCCTTCTCTTCTCCATCCTCCGTGTTCCCAGGCCCTGCGTCTCCCTGGCTATTCCCTGTCCTCATCTCCATCCCACCTTCTCCTGGTCACATCTGGGGGGCCTGAGATGTGTTTAGCAGCAAATCCATTCCTTTGAAGGAAGCCAAGTGCAAAGAGCATCCAGCTGCAGGGAAGTCTTTAGAAAAGGAATGCAGTCATGCAAAGAAGGGCTCAGTCTTCCTGCATTTCCTGTCGTTTTTCTCTGTCTGGTTTCAGAGGGTTTCTCTCCGTGCTTTCCTGTGATCCAGATGTGTCCCTTCCTTTATCCAGATCCAGTGCCAAAGCATTGAACAACTGATGAGCGGGGTCTGGGATGAGAATGGTTCTGCTAAAATTAGGCAAAGAATCCTAGAAGAAAAACGAGCTTCCTTTGAATGTCAGGAGTATAAACACTGGGAAAGGGCACTTTTTATTTGATTTGGTGCCACCTCCCCTTTTTTATGGCTAAAACTCCATGGTGAGCAATCCAAGCCAAAAGATGAAATGCAGGAGTCTTTGATTCTGCAGTGAGCTTAACTTCCTTTTTCTCCTCTCTTTCAGGACAGGGAGAACCACTGAACTTGTCCTGGCCTTGCCCAGAGCTTTGGTGTTTGGGCTGCCAAACCCAAACTGGTCCTGCCCTGGTAGGTCACAGGTTCCTCCTCTCCTCTCTGCTGTGACAGGCTCTGTAAGGAATGCCATTTCCAGCAGCCTGGTTTGCTGGAAAAGGGGAAGGAATAGGAAATATGGTGCCAGAGCTGTGTTCCACCAGGTTTTGTTTCCTTCCCTCTGAGGACAGAGAGTCTCTGGGCTGAGGTGAGATTGCTGGGAGTGTTTAGTGAGCAATCCAGGGAGCAGGAGGAAACTCGGAACTGCAGCTGCTGCTGGAACCTTAGGTCTCCTTAGGTTGCAAATATCAGCTCCTACAGTCCCAGAGCAATGAGGGGGGAAAAGAAACGTGCAATTCATGGCAAAGCTTTGATTATTCCTTGTGCAGTGACTGTCCAATATCTTTCTGACAAGAGATTTAGATGAAGGAGTTAAATTTGGGTCCATTCACTACAAAATCTTGCCAAGCCTGAAGGCCTGGGCTGATGACTGCTCTCATCACCCTCTGCCTTTATTAATCCTCTGTCAGATTTCCCTCAGTGCTGGGCAGGAAAAGTGAGGGTTTGGATCAGGAATTCTGCGAGCAGGGCCTGTGTGATCCTCTGCTTCCTGTGTGTGTCAGTAAGCCAATATCAGGAGCAAAGGTTGGTTTGGTTTTAAGAACTTCAAGTAACTTTAAAACAAAATAAATCAACTTTAAAATTTTTTTTTTATTTTATTTTAGGTGCTGGAACTGCCTCTCTGGATGTGTGCTCAGCTCTCGCTGCTATGGACTGTGTGGTCTTAATTGCTGCAGGGTTCTGTTTTTCTCACTGGGAAATTGAAAATATTTATTAATTAGAAGGCAGAGATGTTTTTGGAAACCTCTGTTCTGTTCTTCTCACTGGGGAATTGGAAATATTTATTAATTAGAAGGCAGAGATGTTTTTGGAAACCTCTCCCTTTTTTCTGC
This sequence comes from Onychostruthus taczanowskii, assembly GCF_017590055.1. NCBI lineage: Eukaryota > Metazoa > Chordata > Aves > Passeriformes > Passeridae > Onychostruthus > Onychostruthus taczanowskii. Next base: position 5,634,780 of record NW_024503124.1, read on the forward strand.
CTTTTAGTGGTAGATCTTCTCTTTCTACCTCTGAATTTACAGTGATTCTCAGATGTCATTTCACCTGCCCAAACTCCTCGTAGCTCAGGGGGGTGCAGGGAAGGTGCTAATCTTTTGCCATGTGTGTAGATGTGTAACCACTTAGCAGATAATCTCAGATTCTGTAAAGACAGACATTCATTTTAAAACCAAACTCCTGCTGCTGGGAAGCTGTGATCAGTTTATAATTTAGCTTTATCTCAGAGATACCAGATTTGTGTAAATCAGAATAGCCCCAACTTCCTTGCAACCCAGAGCATCAGTGTCATCTGACTGAGCTTCTCTGCCCCTGCCACCACAGGGTGACTGTCCTCCCTCTGGACAGCCAGTGCATCAATGAGGCAGTGGAAGGTGAGATGATAGAAACCAATCTGCCTCTCATTAGTGGGATGAATAGAAGTGTTCTGGGGAGAGGGATGGATGAGGGGGTGAGGAGATGTGTTAAGAACTGGTTTAAAGAGGGATAAGAGAAGGATGCTAATTCTCTTTTGTCAGATAGATTGGAATAAGCTTTGGAGGACTTTTGGATGATGGTGTCTCAAGTGAACAGTGTCATGTGCACTCTGAGTACAAACACTGCTCAATAAAACGAGCTTGGGAAAAGTTTTGTGTGTATTGTGTTTGCTGGATTCCCAGACGAAGGAAGGAATGATGAATCTGACTCCATGTTCTCAGAAGGCTAATTTATTATTTTGATACTATATTATATTAACGAATACCATACTACACTAAAGAATACAGAAAGGATACTTACAGAAGGCTAAAAAGATAAAAATGAAAACTCGTTGCTCTTTCCAGAGTCTGACACAGCTTGGCCCTGATTGGCCATTGAGTCAAAACAATTCACATGAAACCAATTAAACAACCACCTGTTGGTAAACAGTGTCCAAACACAAACCAGCAAAACACAGGAGAAGCAAATCAGATAATTATTGTTTTCCTTTTTCTCTGAGGCTTCTCAGCTTCCCAGGAGAAGAATCCTGGGCAAGGGGATTTTTCCAGAAAATATGGCTGCCACATGTGTGATGCAGGTGCCTTTATGTTTTTAGAGATTTCAGAGAGTTTTCAAATAAGAACCACACATTTTCCTAAAATGAGCATGGGTGTTTGTAGTTGCACTGGAACTGAGCTGCTAAAGACACACAAATATTTTGTAAGCATAAAATATGTGTGTAATTTATGTTTGCCTGTGCTCAGGCACACACAAGGCCACACAAAGAGCAGGAGTGACACTTGTACATAATTATTTCCCTTTTTCCTACTAGACAGCATATTCATTACTGTATTTGTAGCCCTAATTAATCACAAGGAGGAAAAAGCAATTTGCCTTACAAGCAGAAACAAAGATGAGGAAATGTTTCAGTCTGGATGCAGTGAGGTGTTGAAGCAGTTCTGGAACAGGCAGTGTGGATAAAAGCAGAGGTTTCTTCCCAGGCCTGAGCACCTTGCATTTCTCACAGTGCTCCTTCAGGGACTGGGGCCAGCTCATTGCAATGCAGCACTCCAGAGGGAGGCAAGGCAATTTGCTGTGACACCTATTCCATCTTGCTGCCTCGCTCACTGCTGCGGTTACAGATGGCCAGCATTTGTGTCTTAAACATTTATCCTGCAAAATAGAGGCTTTTGTATAAAAAGTATTTGGTGCACCAAAATATTTCGCTTAGATTTAAATTTTCATCTTGTTTCAATCTTCAGAAAACATTTTGAGATTTCAGATGTTGTTTTTTCTCGTTTTTGTCACCTTCTTCTGTCTCACACTCTGTTTTCTGAACACAGTAGATATTTGCCAAGGTTGAAGGATTTGGTGGGAGGGTCATTCTCTCCTTTTTGTTCCCACTTATTTTATTATTTTTCCAATTATTTAAGGCTTTACCTATGTTGTTAGTGTTGTGCATTTGGCTAGCACAGAATCTCAGCCTCCTATCACACCTCTCAATGAAACAAGATAAAAGATTGTCATAGAATCATCTTTTTTTTCTCCTTTACCTGAAGTTTGCAAAATTACCAAATAGATGTAAAAATAGATAAGCATTTCTTAAAATTTTGACATTGAGGTTTTCCCTGTGGTCAGTTGCAGATGGAAACTATTACTGGGAAAGAAACAGAAGTGAAAAATTTTACAAATATTTTGATGAAGGAATACAATTTGTCTCAATTTGAATTCTGAAATATAAACAAACTTCTAACTTCAAAATTAAATGAGTATTTAGAAAGCTCCACTTATTGTCTCTGTGCCTTGTACATGCAAGTTGAGCGCAGGGTCTAGATGGGCTTTGGCTGAAAAGCAGCACTTGAAGTTCACAAAGACACCGAGAAACCTCATTCTTCATACTCAGGTTACATCCCAAAATCGGACCAAGACAAGGAGCTTTCACACTCCTGGTGAGCTGGAATTCCTGAGAATATTTTCTTATGAATACAGCAGAACATGTTGCTCCTAAAACAAAGCCTGTCTGCTCAGAGCTCCAGATTCCTAGGACTGCAGCAGTCCTCAAGGAATCAAGATGTACGGGTTTTTCTGCTGAGTGTATTTGAGATGTCCCAGTTTATTTTTGACAGGACTTGTTGCCAGGCTCAGGGTCAGTGTCTAGAAATCAACACGAGATCCTTCAGCACAGTGAATCTGTATTTTACATTTTGGTTTTCTCAAAAAAACAAAACAAAAAAAAAAAAAAAAAACCCCTGGCATGGGTGGACTTTGCACCTCTCTGCTTCAGGCAGCCAAGATTTTGTTTCAAGATTGTGTTAGAGGTTTTGACTGATTTCCAGGCTCACCCTGAATCCGACATGTCTCATATTTTTTCCTTGTGGGTTCAGCACTTTGTGGTGACCCAAACTGGCTCAGGTCCTGCAGAGGTACTGCGTGAAAAGGGTTCTGCATGTCCTTCCAAGAGATTAGGAATATTAAGGAAAAGCTTATTACAAGAAAGAGAATATACAGGGACGACAAATAATTACTCTCAGAGAATATAAGCGAGTTATTTATTCCAATCATTTTCTCTGGTCTGGATTGAAGGCACTTGAGACAGCATTTCACGTTTGGACCCAAATGTTTATTATTTCTTATCAGTAAAACAGTCTCACAACCTTGAGTTTGGCAGCTTTTCATTAGCACGGCACAAAATGGCTAACAATCTCTTGTTACAAGGTCTTTTAAGATTAAACTATCCAATTAAGAACTGACACCTGGATTGTTTTCCCTTTTAACCCAATATCTGATCCCTGGAAGCCTGCAGTGCGGACTTTTCTACCCAATTACAAAATGCCACCCAAACCCAAGAAGAAGAAGGAAGAAGAAGAAGGTAAAGAAGAACAACCAGCCTCCATCCTAAAACCTCCATCTTGCTTCATATTTATTTCTATATTCTAAAATCCCAAACTCTAAGTTTTTCACCCTGTGATATTACACACTTCTAGTCTAAGCGGCACGGGCAGCCCACAGTCCCTCCTTTTAAAGGGCTTGAATTGAGGTAAAAATCCCCCTTTTTACCATAATTTGAGGAAAACCCCCTTTTTTTTTCTGCTATTATAGGAGATGAACTCGAAGGGGAGAACACATTTGTTGACGTGAGGTGAGCACGCCGTGCTGCCTCAGTTGCGGGGTTCACTAGAAGGAAGCTCCAGCTCCCGCTGCGTTAGCAGGGTTGTAATCGCGCTCTGCCGCTGCCTTTCAGGGCGCTCCTTCTGCCGGCACCGGAGCGGGAGCGCTCCTGGCTTCGCTGGGGAGTTACCGAGGTGGAAGGGGAATTTGGAGCGGCTGGGAACCGGAGCCGAGCGGAGCCGTGCCGGGCCGGCGGGCGGGAGAGGCGGCACGGGCGCTGCGCTGCTGCGGCCGCTCCGGGCGGGGGCTCGGGCCCCGCCGGGAGCCCTGGACGGGGATTCGGGCCCCGCCGGGAGCCCTGGGCCCGGTGCCGGCCCCGCCGGGAGCCCCGGGCCCGGTGCCGGCCCCGCCGGAGGAGCCGCTTTCCCGCCGGGAGCCGCGCTCCGTCCGGCGCCGGGAGCGCGGGTTTGAATGTTGGGAAGTTCTTTTTATGCCGCGGTGTTGAGGCGGTTTTTAGGAATTTATTGGGTCGTTTCGTTTTGGTTGTAGTTGATGTATGCTAAGTTATGTGGTGTACTTCTGGAATGTTGTGGTTCTCGGTTCAGGCGTTGATGATAAGGGGTTTTTTAAATTGACTTTTGTTGTCCGATTTTTTTTTTTTTTTATTTTACCTGGATATTATATTTTTAAAGGTTTACAATGATTTTTATGAGTCGTAGCAAGAAGTAGAGGTTAGGTTTTTAATTCTGTCGTGGTGCCTTTTATTAGCCTAAGTAGTGTTTGTTTTGGTGGGTTTGAGGTAGTGTCATGTAGCTGATGGGTGAGGGGGTTTTAATATTCATAATTGCTTCTTTTTTATTGTCTTACAGGGCTTTTACTTACTTGGTTTGTTTGATTGGAGTGGTTGTTTTATTGTTTCGGATAATTTGGGAGATATTGTTTATGGTTACATTTATCTTCAGGCTTCGTGTTTATTTCCAGGTGGTATTTTTATTTTGATGGTTGGAGGCATTTTGGCTTTGTTGAGTTAGGAATAAGTTTTTTGTTGTCAATTTAAGTTTATTTTGGGTTTTTTTTTTTTTTTTTTTGTCATTTGATGTATTTGGTTGTCGTATATTAGTTTTATTTTTGGGAACATGGGTATTTATACGGTGGGTCTGTTTATGTGTGTAGTTGTTTTCTTATTTTTTAGTGCTTGAGATTTTTAAAATATCGTTAATTAGTTCGGGTTTTTTAGTTATTTGTATAGAGTATTGGTTATTCTTTGAGTTAATGTAGAGTTAGAGTTTTGGTTATTTTTTTAGTAATGTTCAGGGTCACTGGTATGGTTTCGACTTTAGTAAATTGGTTTGATTTTTTTTTAGTAGTTTTTGTGATTTGCTGCGTGGGTTTCTGTAGGGTTTCTTTTATTTTCGTTCCATTTTTGTGATGTGATAAGAGTTGTTACTGAAAAGAGTGTTGTGTGGTTTTTTTGCAGGCAGTTGGTTGGCTGGTGGAGCTATTTTGATGTTTTTGGACGATATTGGTGGGAAATTGACGCTGTTTTGTCATTTTTATTTAGGAATTGGATTTGAAGTTTAAAATTACAACTATGACTGTATTTAAACAAAACAAACATATGTATAGAAATAGGAATAAAAAACTTGAATTTAAATATAGACATAATATATAACAATAAAACATGTAACATAAATATATTATGTATTACAATAAGATACAATATATTGTGTAATATAGAGTATTTTATATGTTTATAGAAAGAAATATAAATATAGATTATAAATAGAAACAAAAACCCATATGAAATATAAATATAGAAATGTATTACAAATATATGCAGACATATATATAAATATAAAATAATATAAATGGATACAATACATAATTAAAGTAATACCGTATATATCTTATTGTAGTATATTATATGAAATATATATAAATATAGTGCATTACTATATTATCATAGACTATATAACAAATTATAAATATAAAAATGTTTTTTTAAAAAAACAGTTTAAAATAAAGGAGGTTATTTTTTTAATTTGGCAATAGGCAGGGTTTTTATTATTAAAAATACAATAATAAATAAATACAAATAATATAAAGGTAGAAATTGAAGTATAGAAATATATCACAAATATATGAAGATATATATCAAAATTAAAACTATAGGAGAAAATAAGTTGTACCAGTAGATATGATACATAACATAAATAATAATTTATCTATGGATAAATTCTATGTGCTTTTCTATGTGCTAATCTATGTGCTTTTTATTATATTATATATAATATATGTAATATAATTATAAATATAATACATCAATTATAAATATGAATATGAATATAATTATGCAAAGTGTAAATATAAAAATATTTCAATATAGCTTAAAAGATGGCTTTTTTGGGTATTTTTTTGGTATTTATATATATTATATAATATATATTATATTAATATTATATATTATATAATATGTAATATATAATGTATAATTATACATATAATGCATCAATAGGAATTATAAATATGAATGTGAATATAATTATGCAAAGTATAAATATTAAATTTTATATATATAGCTTAAAAGAAGGCTTTTTTGGGTATTTTTTGGTATTTATTTTTTGTATTTTTGTTTAGAGACGGGGCTTTTATTTTAAATAATATAAGTATTATAGAAATACAGATCTAAATACAGAAACATGCAATCAATATACAAAGACATTTATAAAAATATAAAATATAAGTAAATATACATAATAGGTGTAGACGCAATATAGAATATAAATTACATAACACATATAAATATATAAATGCGCATGTGAATATAAATATAAAATATATTTAAATTTTAAAGAAAGGGGGCTTTTTTGGTTAGAATATGGCTGGGTTGGAGGCCATTATTTGGCATTTACTGCAGGGGAGTTTTTGGAGGGGATCTCCCCAGTTCCCGGTTGTCCCCACGCGCGATCGCGGCCCTGGCGGCGGCTGGGCCGGGACTCTCCCGTCCTTCCCAACACGGGGACAGAAAGTGCTGGAAAAGCGAAGCCCGTGGTGCGTTCGAGGCGCTGCCCCGTGGGGTTTGCCGCGGTGTTTCCCGTGCTGGGCTCACGGGCGGGTTTTGGGGGGCTGCCGAGGGGCATTCTCTTTGCCGAGGTGTTCGTGGTACATCCTCTGCTGCTGGAGAGGGTTTTTGTGCTTGTTTTGTTTTTCTGAGTGAAAATAAGCTGCCCAGTACGCCCATGTACTCAGCAGTAAAACGCTTGCTTTGGTAGAGAATTTGGTGCTTGAAAGTAGAGGTTTTATTTTATTTTATCATGGGTGAGCCTCCAATGACTTAATAGTCACAAAAATGTCAATATTACAGCCAAAAGGTCTTTGTTGAGGAAAAAAAACATTTTTCCCCCCTCATTCCTATTTCTGTACTGTCTACTTGTCTTGATAAATTACTGTCTATTGGTTTCACTTGGCCTAAGTGGTTGTATGTTTCTTTATTTCCTTCTCCCATAAGAAACATAAAATTGCTGATTAAAGGTTGACTGTTTTAATATCCATGTCCGACTTTCCTGTCCCTTGTTGTACATCAGTCTGCACGTTCTAGTTTTGCTTTGACTTCTGTCATCAAACATCTCTGAAGTTCAGAGTGAGTAGAAATTACTTTTGGGATAGGAGTTTTGTCCCGTAAAGTTTTTCTGACAAATTGTAGCTTGCACCAGTGAAAAGCTTACAGTAACCAGCCATCTAAACCTACTCCACCAAGCTTTAAGCAGAGGAGGGACAATTGTGACCTGGTTTCTTTAGGATAAACCTCATGGAACGAGGGAAGGAAAGGGATTCAAAGCCTCTGAGGGGGAGTTGTTAGACTGCACAATCAGCTTGAATCCTGGCCCTGGGTAGAACAGCCCTTAAATTCAAGGTCAGACCCTTTGGTCCCAAGTCAGCACAGAGGACTCCCCAGGGTTCCCCTCTTGGGGCTCCCTGGGATGGACACACATCTGCAGCTGGGAAACAGCAGAGGAGCTGCGCTGTACAGCTGTTAGCAGAAAATTTGGGAAGAACTGCTCTGGTGAAATTTGGGATTCAAGTTCAGGCATCAGTGGTGACGTTAACACTGCCAGAGTGGCTCTCTCACTCTCTGCCAGGCAGGTGTGGCCTCAGAGGCTGCTCCTGCTGATGGCAGAGGGTGTGCAAGCAGTTCCACCCTGGAGCTCCTTCTCACAGCAGGGCTGGGGATGGACCAAGCCCAGCACATGGAAATGGATCTCTCCAGCTGAACACTCGGGCAGAGTGACCAGAGAGCGTGCTCAGCATGAACAGGTGACCTGCACATCTCCAGGGCTAGTGATTCCTGCACCTTCAGGGCTACAATATTGCTCAGCTTTTTTTCCCCAGGCTGTTAATCACCTCTCAAAGAGACTCACACTCCCCTTGGAGGCTGCCATGCCCTGTAGCTACAATATTGCTCAGCTTTTTTTTTCCCCAGGCTTTTATCACCTCTCAAAGAGACTCACACTCCCCTTGGAGGCTGCCATGCCCTGTGCATCAGAAACCTGGCAGGTGACCCCGGTGGTGGGAGGAGGGCAGCTGCAAGCAGGCAGCCACCAGGGAAACATGGGAGTTCCAGTGGTTTCTCAAGCCTGAGGAATGGGAAGATGCCCTGAGCTAAGCGAGAGTTCAGCACAGTCATACAGAGGCCTGGCTGTTATCATTTAAGGTAGCTTTAGTGGAAATGTGTAAAAGTAGGATACAGAGCATTGTGCAGGAGAAGGTATCATGTAGCTTTGGTGGAAATGTGTAAAAGTAGGATACAGAGCATTGTGCAGGAGAAAAAGACCCCTTTATGTAAGACACGACCTGGGGCATCATACCAGGAGCGGGAGCAGCAGAGCTGGAAGAGGCTTTGGGTACAGGTTTGATGCAGCCTGCAAAGTCTGGCGTTGCGCTAGAAACGGGTCTGCTGCTGCCATCTCCTGGAAAAATCCCTAATGGAGATTTCTAAACACGGGAAGGAATATCTGCTCCTGTTAGAGAAATACTGGGGGCTTTTTGTGCTTTTTAAGGCAGGCTTTTTCCCTCTAGGTCCGTGTGATCTGCCCTGGAGCAGAGCTGGAGCAGAGCTGGAAGATGCTTTGGGTACGGGTTTGATGCAGCCTGCAAAGTCTGGCGTTGCACTAGAAACGGGTCTGCTGCTGCCATCTCCTGGAAAAATCCCTAATGGAAATTTCTAAACACGGGAAGGAATATCTGCTCCTGTTAGAGAAATACTGGAGGCTTTTTGTGCTTTTTAAGGCAGGATTTTTCCCTCTAGGTCCGTGTGATCTGCCCAAGAACAATGTGTGCACCAGGCTGTTACCACTCTCTGCCAAAGCCAATGTAAAAGCAAAACAATTCTTCCAACAAAAGCCTGCTACTAGAGAGGCAAAAAAATCATCCTTCTGAAGGAATTCCTCCTTCCTCTTCCTTACAGCTCTCCTGTTTTATCAGACTGTAGAATGTCTTGGGTTGGAAGGGACCTTGAAAACGACCCAGTTCCACCCCGCTGTCCTGGGCAGGGACACCTTCCCCTCGGCCAGGTTGCTTTGCTGTGCCCCCAGATCTGTCACCTGAGCTGAGCACTCTCCATTCCACACATGTTCACACAGAGACCACACAGACTTTGACACGAGGAAAAGTCCTAAGGCTCCTGTTCATCCCCACACATCAAACCTAGAATTTATTTCTTTCTACACTGTTTGCACTTATTTCTTTCTCAAACTGTCACGCACGCAGAAGTATTTCTGCAGCCTGCTCCTATGGGATTTTCAGAGGAATTGGATACAATTTTCTTTTCCCTCAGATATCTTTTCCTCCTAGCAGGAGTCTTCAAAATCCTTTCTTCCTCTTAAGGATTCTGTGGCTCATCATTCTGTAAAACATTAGAGCACATAATAGGGTGGGAAAGGAGAGATCCCTTCTTGCTTGCAAGCAGCCTCAAGCCATACAGGCTGCTGCCTGCCACAAGCAAACCCCTTGATAATTTTTAAGGTATTCTTAGCTCCATGCCATCAGGCCCCCATCTAATCTGCAAGGTGTAATTGGCATGGCATTAAATCCTTTTGCTGGCCTCCAGCTGGCTCAGCGTGGGGACAGAGACAGCCTGCACCTTTACAAACCTGTTTATTATGTTAATAACCTCTATTAGCCTTCACTAGCAGAATTAAGCATCTTCAGTTTCAAAACTACCATACACAGACCCCGAGCATCTGCTGTAGCCTGGAGGACTTCTAGCACAGGAGAGGAAACAATCTGCATCCTGCACCATCCATGCTCTTATTGATGTGGGAATCATAATGATAATTTTAAGGCATGTCCTCAATATGTCTCTTATTGCCTTGCCAGTCGTGAAGCCCGAGGTTGGCTTGTCCTAGTTAGATTTCTGAGGTGGAGAAGCTGAACTGCCAACTCATATGGAAGTGTGTACTCACTGTGGAGTGACTTATCGTGTAAAATTTCTGTCATTGTGGCTCTGCTCCATAAAGGAAGACATGGCCTTGTCAGCAATTTTTTTTTTTTTCTGCAGTAGTGTAAAAATGCTATTTTAATACTATTTTTTATTTTAAAACTTTAGGTGATAGATAAAATTACACCTGAAAGCTAGAAAGAGCAAATACATGTAATGCTTCTCCCTCTTTGAAGTATTAGTTTTCATTCCAAAAAATGGGGATGTGCTTTTATGTATTTAGTGACCTTTACAGATTTATTCTCCAAGTTTTTTGAGTTCATAGAATCATAGAATAGTTGAGATTGGAAGGGACTCTGAAGATCACCTCATTCCAACCCTGCTACCGTGGGCAGGGACATCTTTCACTGGACCAGGTTGCTCAGAGCCCCATCCCAGAGCATCAATGGGCCTTAGACACTTCCAGGGATGGAAGCCCTTCCCATCTGGAGCAGAGGCTGCTGCATCTTCTTGTAGCCTTGTGTCACTGAGTGTGTGAGACAGGAAGGCCCTTTCCATCGAGGGATAACAGCACTGAAAGATCTTTCTCAGGAAAACCAGGACAATGGGAAACCAAAGTAGCCTTCAGTTCTTCCAGCAGATTTGGGAACAAATTGAAGGAGGAGCAGAGCTGGGCTGGTGCCAGCTCTGCATGCAGTGGGGATGGAGAAGCAGCAATGATGTGTCTTCTTGGCTGAGTCTTTAAAAATAAGGCACTTTTCTGTTGTTCCATTTCAAGCATTACATAAAAGTTCCCCCTAGAAGTCCAAAGGCAGCTGTTTTCTTAGCAGAAAGAAGTCAGGAAGAGGCAAAGCAGGAAAAAACATCAGATAAGTCTGGATAGAAAACTTGGCTAACCCATTCTTCCCCCTTCTAAACAGCCAATTTGGAAGCACTCTGCAGAGATCTGCCTGGGAGGAAAAGCAGAGCCAGCCACTGAAAATTGACATGTGAGCTCTGGTGAGGACTGCTGCTCTCCCTGCCTTGGTGTGGGAACTCCTGAGCTCCCATTCCTTGTGGTGGGATCATTTCTCCTCTCATCCAGCCAAGCCAGAGACCTCCTAGGCAACCAGCAGGTAAGGTTTAAGTAACAGGATCTCCCGAGGAAGAAGTGAAATGACAAAAGGGAATGGCCTCACGTTGCACCAGTGTCACCATCTTATTTTCTGGGAAAATCCCTTTGCCTGGATTTCTCTCCTGGGAAGCTGAGAAGCCTCAGAGAAAAAGGAAAACAATATTATCTCATTTGTTTCTCCTGTGTTTTGCTGCTTTGGAATGTGGTTTGGACATTGTTTATCCAACAGGTGATTGTTTCACTGGTTTCTGCTGTGAATTTTGACTCATAGGCCAACTGGGGCCAAGCTGTGTCGGACTGTGGAGAGAGAGTCATGAGTTTTCACTAGTATCTTTTAGCCTTCTGTCTGTATCCTTTCTGTATTCTTTAGTATTCTCTAGTATAGTTTAGTATAGCATTCTTTAATATAATATAGATCACAAAATAATAAATTAGCCTTCTAAGAACATGGAATCAGAGTCATCATTTCCTTCCTTTGTCTGGGAACCCCGCAAATACAAGAGATCAGGGAAGGCTTAGACTGGATTTTAGGAAAAATTTCTTCACTGAAAGGGTGGTCAGGCATTGAAAGGATGGTCAGGCATTGGAACAGCCTGCCCAGGGAAGTGCTGAGTCCCATCCCTGGAGATATTTAAAATATATATAGATGTGATGTTTGGTAACTTGGTTTGGGGGGGTTTGGCAGTGCTGGGGCAACAGTTGGGCTCAATGACCTTAGAAGCCTTTTCCAACCTAAAGGATCCTATGGTTCTAAAAAGCCCTGACCCCTCTGGCTCTAACACAGCACCTGGATGTTGACAAAATGAGGCTGGTCATTGACATTGGAGGTCCCTGTCCCACAGGGAGAGGACAAGCCACTGTCACCTGCAGGGAGAGTCTCATGCCCAGACAGCAGTCAGTGCCTCCATCCCTGCCCGGGGCTCTGTGTGCGCCCTCGGGGTGGGCACCTGCCCTCGTGTTTCCCTCTGGGGACCCGGGCAGAGAACCAGGTCCACCCATCTGACAGCTCCAGGGCTTGCAGGCTTTGGGGCTTTGCAGTTGTAGAGCCTTGTCACAAGGTGGCAGGGACGTGACACTGCCTGGCATGCTTCTAGCCTCAGATCCTTGCTGCTTGCTTCCTTATCCAGTATGGGTTTATCAGCAATCTTCTGTCTTTTCTTTAAAGATGTCCTTGGGATATTCAAAGAGAGGGTAATTAGTCATTTCAGAGCCTAAATATTTTACCTATTTGCACTCAAGAAAAAAGGCAAAAAACTGCTTTGCATCCCTCTGCCTGGAAGTCATTGTGACATTGGGAATTGAGGAAGGGGCTGGCCTGGATCAGCCTCTGCTGAGCCTCAGCTATGGCTGCTGCTGCTTCCAGGTTAAACCCAAAAGCTGTCATAATCAAAAAGCCCTTCTATTCTGAGTCACAGAGACCATTTCTTCCTAAATAACTGAAGATGGAAAAATCATTCTTGTAGCTTCAAAGGAAAAAACCAAAAACCTACACACATGTATAGGTGTGTCTATATGCATACATTTCCTTCAATGAAGAAGAAAATCTTACAAATATTATGCTATCTCTGGCTTCCTAGAGAAGATCCTTAACCCTGGGCTTCTGAAAGCAAATGTCTGTGCATTTATAGGACCATTTCCCTTCTTTTCATATGCCACCCACAGTAATCTTTTACCCTTCCACGTGCCAAGAATTTTGTGATTTTGCTGCTCTGCTCTCTCAAGGGTGTTGCAGGCTGTGTAGCAGGGAGTGAAAACACAGAATTCTTCCTGTGATGATAACATTAGATTAGTGTTAATAAGCTGTTAATAACAACCAGGTAATTATTTAGTTTATCTCTGGAGTCCCAGCTGATCGTTGTCTCCTTATGTTCGCTTGCCTGGCAGTCTTCAGGGACAGGGGATTTTCAGGTTTTTTAATCTGCAGTACATGCAGTGAGAGATTACTGAGCTGTCACTCTGCAGAAAACGTCCCTCTCATGCGGCAGGAGGTATCCATAACAAATTGCTGATATCCACATCCAGCTCTGCACAAATGGATATGCAGGATGCCTGCTGCTCTCCAAGTCAGAACCAGACCTGGGTGGAGCAGAGGCATTGGCACAGCAGAAGGAAAGGAGCAGAAAACGACCCAAGGAGAGCAGATAACATTAGAAAATAATTCTTTCTGAGCTGCTGTTCACTAGCAAATGTTTCCCCATTTCAGCACAGAGCAGTGGCCCAAGAAGGGATTTTTTGTGGGTCAGCTGGATGTGCTTCTGCTTCATACTGAGCCTCTGAGTTTGACCTGAGGTCAACCCTCCAATTTATTGGAATAGAGAGTAATCAGGAGTTTTCTCAGCTATCTAAACCACAGACCCATGGAACCAAGTAAGCCTGAGCTCCTACATGTTTGCTATGAACCTTGAGATGAGTGTGTATCATTGCAAGCTTGCCATTTATTTAAATATGCAAAGGAAATCAGCTTTGAGGTTCAAGGCAGGCTCTCAGTTGGGAAGGAGGCAGGGAGGGAAGGAGGAAGGAAAATACTTTTTTAACATGTGATGATTTATCTGTGGAACTCACCACTGCAGGACAGCATTAAGACTAAAATCCTTTCTTAACATGTGATGATTTATCTGTGGAACTCACCACTGCAGGACAGCATTAAGACTGAAGGTGTGATAAGATGTAGAGTGAAATGGAGAATCTGACAGGTGAGAAGGGCATCCACTGTACAAATGCACAAATTTTGCTTTTTGCCTTGGTTTAAACTCAAAGTTGTAAGGAATTTGGGAATGAGATGGGAAAGGTTTTTTTATCTTCTAAAATGAAAGCTAGGTGAACCTGAAGATGAATTGGTTTCAGAGCAGCAGGTCAGGATGTTTCATTTTGAGAATGTCGGGACTCTGCCTTTCAATTATTGTGTGCAGTTTTCTAACCAAGGGATTTGATATGGGCTTGTGCAGTGCTTCAACTGAAGTAAATCAATGTTTTCCAATGAATGCAATTTCAGACTAAAAAGTTCCATTTCTCTCCAGTACAGCTTTATCATATTGAAGCAGAAAATGCAAAATAGCAAGGCCTGTCTAATTGTCCCAAATATTTCCAGTTGGGGGGTTGGGTTAAGCTGGTATGGGGCTGAGTTCTTTCTGCCTCAGGAAAATACCTTTCATCATAATCTGAAGTTGGCTGCATTCAGGAACACGGAATTGGATGTGAAAGATCCATTCCTGATTGCCACTCCTCATGTCCCTGAGTCCTCCCTGTAGCTGTCCTTGTGGGAACCTCCTGGGTCCCTCTAGGTTTTCTCTTGTTTTGGCAGCTTTTGGTGACATCAATGGTCTCAAGAGTCCCCAGGTTCAATTCAGGTTTAACATCAGAATGAACTTCCATGAGAAAATCCATCCCAGCTCTGAATCTCCTGTCAGGGAACAGCCTCCAGATCTCATACAGAACTCATGGAGGTGATTTAAGTTGCTGGCAAAAGTACATTTGGGCAGAATGGTCCACCACACCTTCTGGAACAACAGCAAAGAAACTCACTGGGAAAAGTAAAGATCTTGTAAAATCTCTATCTTTTGTGATGATTGCTTTTTAGTTTTGAGCACAACAAATTTCTTAAATTGACTGCAGATTTCTCTCCAGCCTGGAGAGAGGTAATCCTGGAGGAAAATATGTCCTTTTACTAAATTCCAACAATTTGCTGCCAGGCTTGAAGTCTGATACCTGAATTTTATGTCAGAGCCTGTGTGATGTATGAGTCAGGACAACTGATGTATTCCTTTGAAACACTGTGCTAAGCTATCACCAACCACAGGACCTACTCTGGTTCCTGGGAACCCTGCTTCTTTGGCTGTTCATGGCCACAGCACTTGGAAAACAGACTCTGCAGGAGAAAGAGCATCAAAGCATCCCCTGTGGCAGGAAAAGGCAGAGGAAAAAAGACATATGATGCAGAAAAGCAAGGAGATATTCGGGGCCAGGCCTGAATCCAGTTTTGAGGGAGACATTTTCCACTAGAAGATGGATATAATCTAGGGCAAGAATAACAACAAAGTCCATCACATTATTTGCTTTGGTGCTTTCTGCCATAAGCCCTTTTTTTTTTTCATCCACACTTGTCTCCCACCCACAATTTCACAAGTCAGATTCTTGCAGGTACAAGCATAGCTGAGAATCCTGCTGGGAAGTTCAGTGCCCTGGACAGACAGACAGCTGTGCTGGGTGTGTTTATTTCCACAGAACAGCTTGTCAGTTTAACAGAGACGGCAAAATCAGAGAGAAAAACATGTCACATGCAGCCACCGTGTGTCTATAGCACATTGAGGAGGATCTCATTGCTCTTTTCCTTTGGCAGTGTAGGTTTAGCCCATAGCTCTATTTTCACACTCCTCAAGCTATGTGAAAATTATCCAGGGGTCAGGCACAAGCCTGCACTACTAAATTCACCTTTAAACACAGGCTGTCAGCTCTTCTGCATTCCACAAGGGTGGCAAAAGCACCTCCAGCAGCAGTCCACTCTTTATGCATAATGCAAAAATGGGCATTAAAAGAATGAAGGCTCAGAAAATAAGAACACACTTTTTGTCAGAGTTCACCTTGCCAAGTTCCAGCCTACAGCCATTTGCAGCTGAGGAATAGAGCTCCAACAATAGAGTTTGTAATGAAAAAACTGACACACCTTCAATGTCAGCCCCTCTTGTTCACCCTACACTGAATGCACTAATGCATCTGGTCCATTTCGAGAAGGCATTGCCATTTTCTTCCACATATTCAAAGAGGAAAGATGGGAGTTTGCAAGGCCTGGCTCAGCAGAGCCCAGCTGTGGGGGTAGGCAGCTGTAATTCAGCATTTCAGTGGATCACAGCGGCACAATGTTAAAACCACCTGTATGGGGCTGGAGTTTGGGACCCAGAGGGAGGGATGGATGGATGGATGGATGGATGGATGGATGGATGGATGGATGGATGGATGGATGGATGGATGGATGCTGGGCTGTCTGATCTGGGCAGATTTGCTGCTACCACAGGAGTGTCAGCACGAGCCTGGTTTAGAGCTACAGCTGCTGTAACATGGCCAGTGTTCTCTGTTCCTCAGAAGGTGTGTGTGTCCTGGGCAGACTGAATTCTCCCTGTTGAAATCCCCACATCCCTTGGGATTCCTCTGCCACTGCCACCTTGCTTTTTTTCGACCACTCCCCTGTGGTATTCACATGCTCTCTGAACAAAAGAAATTTAGCTTTTTCAGGATTCTCCTGAGAGAAGCTGGGAGAGAAGCAGAGAAAAGAATGATCAAAACAGTTCTTATCTCACTTGCTGCTCCTGAGTTTGTGCTCGTGTGGAATGTGTTCTGGAGATTGCTTACCCAAGGTGATTGCTTGATTGGATTCTGGTGGAACTGTTTATGTTAATTAGCCTATCCAAACTGTGTGGACTCTCAGGTAGACAATCATGAGTTTTCTTTATCATTGTTTGTAATATAATTATAGTATAATATAGTGTAATGAAGTAATTATTAGCCTTCTGATATCATGGAGTTCTGCACATCATTCTTCCGGCCCATTGGGCATCTTAACACCGCTACTCCCCCTCAATGCTTTCAGATTTGCCCTGCAGCACCTCACCTGAGTGCCCTTTGGGAGAGGCACAGCTCCACACAGCAAAGAAGCTTTGGAAGGGCTGTGGGCAACACAGGAATTCTGTGAATACAGGGAGATCCACACATGCAGCCCTCTGCCAGCGTAGCAGGAGACAGAACATTTGTGTCAGAGCCACCAGGCTGTGTTTTACCAAATCCTTGGCCTTTAAGGAGCCACCATGCCCCAGGGGATCACAGTCTGCTCAGGCTCCATGTGAGCAGTTAGGTGGGAATGGGAATGCTGACCTGAGTGATGCTCTGCTGTCCCTGCAAGCCAGGCAGGACCTCAAGCTTTTCAGAGGGGCTCCCAAAGTTAAATCAGTGTTTTGGCATGTTAAGTGGCAGTGATTAACTGCATAAATACTGGAGGGCGGCTCTCACATTTGTGTTTGGTTATGAGGACCAAACAAAGCCTCAGGAGCAGCAGGAGCAGCAGCTGTCTGCCTTCCTTAGGCTCCCAGCACCTGAGGATGAGCCCAGCCAGGGCAAGATTGCTGTACAGCCATGGCAGGAATTCTACTTGAGCATTGATTGTGTTATTGAAGCTGGGCATGTTTTCTCCTTTCCTGCTTGGTTCTTCACAGCCCTTACAAGAGAAACGTTGCCTCTTTTCCACAGGTGGGGAAACTGAGGCACGGAGATTTCACAACAAGATGACCTGAGGAGCTTCCATCCCAAGATCAGGCCCACAGGCTGAAGCAGCTCTCCAGCAGCATGGCAAGCTCAGAAATGCATGGAGCCAGGGGCACAAACATGTGCTTAGCATCTCTTGTATGTAATAAGTGTTTTGTCCAAGATTTTCTGCTTTTGCTGAATTAGACTTCTTGTTCTTTCCACTTTAATTAGAAATCCTGGTGGGAAAAGCTCTGCAGCAGTTCCAGTCACAGCTGGCTGGGCACCTGGCTCGGTGAGCTGGCTGAGGTCAGTACCTGGCTGCAAGCAGAGGCTGCCAAGGTTTTGCTGTGCAAGGTTTTGCCTTTTGTTTTTGGAGGCTCGGAGCTTATCCAGACAGTGCTTTGGGCAGTAAATGAAAGGCAAAATTGGGGGTTTTCTGGTTTGGATGTTCTGTGGGATTCCTAGCCTTTAAATGAGAAAATCTAATATCGTGTTTATTGCAAAAAACCCCACAAAATCTAACTTAACACTCTGCTCATTCACATGGGGCAGCTGGCAATGGATACTGCTCTGCTTTTATCCTGGATGTTCCTGGCAATGCTCAGCTCTGTGGGGCAGTCTGGCTGTGGTTCCTCAGCAGCTGAAGCGTGCAGAACTCGTGTTGACCGATGCCTGCACGGCTCCATTGCTGTTTGAGGCTGTGGGTTTTGTCATGTGGCTCCTCCCAGGCACTTCAGTGCTGCCACAGCTTAGTGCCTGCTGTGTGTCACAGCCTCGTGCCTGAAGGTGTGCTCAGAGACCTGAGGGTCTGTCCTGATCAGTGCCTTGGGCACAGAGGTGGATTTGGGGTACTTTAATTCTGAGGAGCATTCTGGCACTCCCAACTAATGCCAATTAAAATGCAAATATTTATTGTAAACAAACATGCACCCAAGGACTCCTAAATTACACCAAACCTGTCGTGTCATTCTTCCTGAGCAGTATTCCTACTGCTAACAGGAGACTGGACCAAACCCAGCAAAAGGGTATTTGCCTCACCAAAGGCTGCCAAGTGCTGCAGAGGTACAGGGCAGCAGTAAAACAGCTCTGGACCTGCATATCTTCCTCCTGCCCTGCAACCAGAACATTTAGAAACCATTTCCTTCAAAAGAAGTATGTATTTGACATAAGGAAAATTGTTTCAGCCTCAGCTTAGCAAAATATTTATTTTATAAATTGGAGTATACACAAAACCCAGAGAGATTCCTTTCTTTTGGCCTTAACTTTGAACTTCAATGTTCAGTGCAGTGCTTTACAAAAGGACCTCAGGCCTGCTCGCCTTCTGCTAAAAGAAGGAAAAGTGAAGAGGTGACCCAAAACCTGCCAATGGTTATCCACACCACGGTGGGTTCAGAGGCTGCTTCGCCTCTGTTCAGCTGCCTTTTGTAGGAGGGAAGTTTGTCTGGTAGCTAAAGGACACAAGGATATACCTTGTCTCTCAACACAGGACTCTTGTCCCACACCCAGAACTGTTCACAGCAGCATTTGACACTTTAGCTTGGATCCCAGTGTGGTTGGAGGTCTGCAATAAATTGGAAGCTCAGGTCTGTGGCTGCACAGCGGGTTTTGTGGGAAACATTTCCAAGTGTTTTTACTTCCCTTCTGGAAACTCCCTTAGGAAGAAGCTACTGCTAATTTTGGTAGGTGAATGGTGTTACATGGAGCATGACCAAGAGGATTTTAGTTTTGCAAATGGTACATCTTTTGTTTTGTGAACTGAAATTCTGAGTAACAAAAAAGCAAGGTAATGGTTCTTCAGGAAATGATGATATATGAATCTGTTTGCAAAAGCAGCTCCATGCAGTCACTGTTTTTTTAATGTTCATTAAAAAAAAAATCAAATATGTAATTCCCAAGCAGATCTAAGCAAAGGAGAACCATCTCCAGGTGAAGGCTAAAGTTCACCAGCCTTCTGAGTATACCACAGCTCATGCATCCCTTTATCTCTATAATTATGTATGCTTTTGATATGGAAGATGAACTGAGCAGTTTGACTGAGTTCAGCCTGGAGATTTGGGATTTGTTTGAACTGCTCACCCGGAGTTCAGCCCTGGACTGCAAAGCTTTGTGGCTCTGGAACAGAGCAGGGTGAGTGGTTAACAGGGAAGCTCTGTGTGTATACCCCTGTGGTCAGCAGCTTCTCTGCCTCTAATCTATGCAGATACATCAAAGGCAAAATATTTTCAACAATGGCTCTCTGGAGGATAATGAGAGAAGAAGCAGTGGGGCTGTTTTTCCAGCCAGTGGATCTCAGCATGGCTGTTGATGGGAAAAGATGTACGGTTTCCTTTGCATGTGGGGGGAGTTGGGAGCATTGTCCTTCCCCTTTCTATCTTGGCAGAGAGAAAAGATGACAAAACATTACTGCTTTGCTGTGGGAGATGCAGCTCCCTTCAGGAGACACAGTGCCAGGGATTTTATTTTTCAAGAGCTTATTAAAAGTGCCTGTGATTTACAGACATGGTTTCAATCCTATGATTGGTGATGGGCAAATACACTCTGAGAACACTGTCCTGTGACTTCCCATCCTCCAGCTGCTTCCTAATTAGATCAAACCTGATCAGGCTTATCCAGTAGCACATGGAAAGATGTTTTTTTTAGTGGAACAATTTCAAGGCAGGGAAGTCAGAAGAAGCAGTCCTACATGGCTCAGATGCCCTCTCATGCATTTGGATATTTAGATATTTGGATACAGTCTCCAACATTGGTGGCAAAGTGAGTGAACAAGCATTTAGAAAGCAAGGACTGAGGTATTAATGCTCATGTCAGAGGTCACTGAACAAATGACTTAATCTGTCACTGAAATAAAGGTTTGGAAATGTTGTCCAAATCAAAGAAAATGTACATTTGATGGGGTTTGGAGGGTATTTTTCCTTCAGGAAGCAGCATGTGGTAAGTGAGTTACTGACATGCCAGTAATTCAAAAGAGAAGAGTTTTGTATCCCTGCTGTGAAGCTGAATGACAACATAATACAGCTAGGAAGGGGAAAAGGCAGCCTCAGTCATGGGCCTCCTGCACTCTGTATTCGGTAATGACAAGCAACACCAAAAAAAGACTCACACATCAGGCAACCTTGAATTTCTCCTGCAGTCCTCAAAGTGCAATGAAAGTGAGTGAAAGATTTTAGCTGCAAATTGACTTCTCAGCTTTTGCCAGCCAAGCTTCTAGAAGTGGATTTATTCTGGAAGAGATTAAAAATAACTTTATACTTATTGGTTTTCAATATAATGAAAAATATGCACTTGTAAACCATTGGAAGAATATAATTTCAACCCCTTTATTCTTTTATTATTTTCTTCAGAAAAAAACCCCACCAGTCTCAACCAACTTTTCCAGGTAGGCAAAAGCAGAGAGAAACACAAAGTGGGGGGAGAAACCCCCAAGCAGTTAAACATTGGTTTTTGAAGCATTCAAAAAGCTTTTAAAAGAAATACTTTCTAAACTTTTCAACACAGTTTATTTGATGAAAAATCAAAAGAGGTGTGAAGTCGTGATGCGAAACTCAGGCTCACAAGTAAGACAGGGGTGAACTGCCCCTGAAGGCTCTGGCTCTGCTGTCACCCAAGCAGGATGGGGCAGACACTTCCCTCCTTGCTCCAACCACCATGAAGGTGAACTTCAGCCCATCACTCGTGTTATTCTTGATAAAAGAGATGGGTTGTTGGAAGAGGTGGAACAGGAATTCACAGACTTTTCCCTAGGGAATAGCTCAGTAGCCTTGGTGTGAATGTACAATCACAGAATCACAGAATTCACAGAATCACTAGGCTGGAAGAGACCTTAAAGTTCATTGAGTGCAAGCTCTTGGTTTATTGAGGCTGGAATTGAAGGTACTTGGGTGAAACTCTTCTTTCCTGTGCAGGTCTCCTTCTGCCAGACAGGGGCAGCCCTGAAAAGCTGATCTCAGGATAGCAGTATACTTTCTGGTTTTCTTCAGCAATTAAAATTCATTAAGATTATTCCAAAATGTATCATCTTAAATAAAAATATCTCAACTTTTTGAGAGTGCATTACCCTTCTTTATAAATGTATATATATTTATATTTCAAAAAGTAATTTTTAATATATATATATATATATATATATATATACACATATATATTTTTAACTTTAAAAAAAAAAAAAATTAAATTTCAAAGTAGCCAAACCAGCACCCCTGAAAAACCATCAGCATTTAGCAAATGGCAGCCAGCCCTACATCTCTATGATTGCTACTGACATATGGGTTAGGACCCTCAGTTTCTCCCAGGGAACATGTTGTCTCGTGGTATTTCTTGCCTACCCAGCCAGAGTAATGAAAACAGTGTGAGGATAAGCTGTTCAGATAAGTGTTTGCCAGCCATCCAGTTTTATGGTTACTTGGAGAAATTTGGAACATATTCTTTGTGAATTATAGTTCTTCCCATAAAGAAAGTTTGGTTAAGGCAAATACCATTTTATTCCACTGTCAGCCCTATTCATCCATGTCTGATGTCAGCTGTGTTTGAAACTGAAAGAGTCTAATTTGTTATCAGCTTTAGTAAAAGGATCTTTTTCTCATACTGATTTATCAGAGCTGAGTAACAACTAACAGAAATCAAAACCCAAGGGGTGAAAGCATACAGGGCTCCAAGCCTGTCTTAGGTTGGAAATGTGTGTGTGTATTTTATTCCTATCTGTGGAGCAGTTATCTTCTGTAATTGGGCAGTTTTCTTTATCTCTTCCACAACCAATCCTCCCTCTGGGGAGATATCTCCTGTTAATGGGCCATTGAGTGTCCCTGCATGGCTGATAAAATGCCATCATCCCATTGGGAGATGCTCCACCCAGGGGGAGGAGCCAAACATTCCTACCTGGATAGAATCTGACATTTGAAACACCACAGGCAGCCTTTTCCACTGCTTTACCAGAGGAGCAGCTTTCTTCTCCACTGGATTCCCAGAGGAAGACCAGGCCCATCCACACCACCACTGGATCTTCAGAGGAAAACTCCACCCTCCTACAGGATCCCTGCTCCAACAGAACCACACCTGGCACTGCAGGAGGGCTGCAGCCACCATGGAATGGGACTGTGCCACCACCCTGACCCACAGGGGGTCAGGTCCTATTCTAACTCTGTCAGTGTTGCTTTGTATTACTGCATTATTTATTTAAAAATTTTTAAACATTTTCTTCCCTAATAAAGAACTGTTATTCCTATTCCCATATTTTTGCCTGAGAGCCCTCCTTAATTTCAAAATTATAACAATTCAGAGGGAGGGGGTTTAGATTTTCCATTTCAAGGAGGCTCCTGCCTTCCTTAGCAGATTCCTGTCTTTTCAAACCAAGACAAAGCCACGACCATTTTTAGGCAATAATCCCAAACTTGTAACATCTGGGACCATGAACACCCTGATCCCACAACCACGTGTGTGAGCACCAGCCAGCAGCAAATCCACCTCACAGGAAGGAGCACCCTGCAACCAACTGATCATGGGGGTCACAGGCTCAGCTGTCCCCAGTTCCTGGAAATACTGACCTGGACCATGACCTTGGACATCTGCCACTCCCTCTGACTGACAGTGCCCGTCTGAGAGAAGACCAGAAAAGTGAAATCCAATGTTCCATTCACCCTGAAACTGGGTCCCAAGTGATTCCCGGGCACCTTCTGCTCTACCTGGTGCTCCTTGCTATATTACTGCCAAGGAGTGCATAGAGTTTGTCTTTTCTTCTCTCAGTTCACAACTGTAATTTCAGGGCAATGGAATCACTTAAGCTTTTGGTTGTATTTCTGCATTGCTTTGTTTGAGGAAATAACAAAACCAAAGCATTGTTTCACTTTAAGACTGTCAAAATGAAGTTGTCCATTGCCATCAAAATGAAATATACATTTATTTCAAAATTTACCTCTGCTGTCAGAGGTAAATTTTGAAATAAAATCAAGCTCTCCTCCATCCACGCCAAAATGTTCAGCTTGAACTCCAGTAATAATAATAATAATCATAATCATAATCATAATCATAATCATCATCATAATAGCAATAAATAGCAATTTATGAAGTGTTTTAACACATTGCTTAGAAGAATTTGGCATCCCAGACTGCGGATTAGGAGGGGAATTGCTACTTGGGACAATTTCCTGCTGCAAAACTTCTCATTTGGAAGACCCTCTGAGGAGAGCTGATGCAATCAGCCAGCTGGCAGCAGTCCTGGGCAATGTGATGCTGGTTCAGCATTTCTTTGGGCTCCAGATGCTGCCAACTTTAACAGGACACAATGGTGCAGAACGCATCAAACTGGGATTTAAATGTGCTGTACACTGAAAACGAACCAAGCAACTGCTGTTTCCACCCCCAGAAGGCTGTGAACTTCACACTCCCACAAAAATAATTGTTACCTGGTTGTGGCTGTCATGTGCACAGAAGTGTTATCAAGTGTCCTGGTTTTGGCTGGGATAGAGTTAATTTTCTTCCTATTAGCTGTGCTGTGTTTTGGGTTTAGTATGAGAATAATATTGATAACACACTGATGAAACATCACTTCTTTTCTCTTGGGTTTTATTCCTCTGTTTTTGTTATGTCCCCTTTTATTACTACTGCTTCTGTAATTATTCACAAGGGCCTGGAGTGACAGGACGAAGGGCAATGGGTTCCAACTGAGGGAGAGTAGGTCAGGATTTGGTCTCAGGAAGAAATTCTTTCCAGTGAGGGTGGTGATGCCCTGGCACAGGCTGCCCAGAGAAGCTGTGGCTGCCCAATCCCTGGAAGTGTTCAAGGCCAGATTGGATGGGGCTGATGGACAGCTTGGTGTAGTGGAAGGTGTCCCTGCTGTGGCAGGAAGGTTGGAATGAGATGATCTTTAAGATCCCTCTCAACCCAAGCCATTCTATATTTCTATGATATCATGACTGTATCTGCAAAATTATGGGCTTAAATCTTGGGCTGTAGCTCCCAGGGTGAAGGGCGTGGTTTATGGTCTGTCCTGACTGCATCCTCCTTTTATTCCTGAACATCCCTTCAGACTCAAAGGGTGAATGCCATTTTGTAAACTTGCACCTTGCATGATATTTTCTATTTTCTTTCAAGAGTATCGGCAAAACCTGTTACTCTTGGATATAAATTGTCATTGTTCAGCATTGAGGTGACCAAAGCACATAGGGCTGGCCTTTAATGTTTTTATTGTTTCACAATCCTTATTTAATCCTGCAATACAATACCTGTAATTTGCAATGATGATATGCTTTTTTGTGCTTAGAAACTGTTCATTTGCCAACTGTTGGAGAAAAATAAAAGTGTAGGAGGGAAGCAAAAGGATCATGACTCATGTTTTGTTGTATTTGAACCCTTCTCAGTAAAGAGGTAGAGAAAAATACTAATATCTGGAACGGGTTTGTTTCCCAGTGGCTGTGTTTGATCTACTCAATAGCTGGATTTCTTTGTACCCTTACGAAAGCTATAATAAAAACTGCCCTCATTTTTTTAGCATGCTAATCACACACACACAAAAAGTTCATCTTGCTAAGCATTATAATGCTTAAGAGAAAATAAGAATAAGGTGTCCTGCTGTTAGGTACTGCACAGCCCTTGCCTGGGTGTATAATGCTCAGGGAATGTGGGAAATGGATATCACACAGCTCCTGCTGTTAGGATGTACTGGGAAAACTTCTGCTGCAGGATGGTAGGGCTTGACTATGGCATGCTGGAGCCGGGAAGGGGAAAAAGATCAAACTGGAATCATTGTTTTTACTTTTTCTACACAAGAAGTCTTTTGGAGTGGACTGATACCAGTCAGAAATTCACATCAAAGTCTTTAAGGTGTTTTAAAGAAAAACTCTTGAAAAATTTGAAAAAAGCTCATTTAGGCATTTTTAAGGCAGAACTTTTAGCAGTTTTCATGTTGAAGCAGTATTTTCTTTAGAAACTGACCTAAATTGAATTTCTTTTAAAAAGTTTCAGTGGAGTTACTTATTATTTCAAGCCAGACATTTAGTTCAAACAACATATTTTGCTTTTCTTTTGCTAAACCCCCTCTATTCCTTTGCCCCCTACCTCCACTCCTCATTTGAAGCTGACTTGAAACTTTTTTATTTCAGGTTATTTGCTTCACTCAGGAAAATTCAGGACAAATTCGGTAGTTTTGCTTACACAGGAGACCTAGTTTGGTCTCCAGGTGAATGCCTGCTGAATTGTGAATTTCACATATCCTCACCTGTGGGTCCAGCCATGCCATGAAGACCCTCTTGAGCCTAGAAGGTGCAGATGATTTGGTGATTCCTGCCCTGCTCATGCTGGTGGGAGCTTCCAGCTTTCCATGGTGATTTCAACCCCTTGTGCGTGAGGAAAATGTACCTTAGTTCAGACAATGGAGATCTTTCATTTTACCTCTAATTTAGTATAATCTTTAGCTGCAGGCTAACAGGAAAATGTCTCTTAGATGGGTGATTCAGAATGAGAATAAACCTGCTGGCTTCAAAGGACAGGAGAGTCGTGCCAGAGAAAGCTTTCTACTGCAGCAGGCCCAGGGCCTGCAAGGCTCCTTGGAGTCAGAAGCCTGAGCTTGAAATGGTCAGGGGAAGTAAAATAGCCTCCTGTCACCTCCAAAACAGCAAATCCCTCTCACCACCGTTCCCTGTGCAGCTGATTCATTTGTGATGGGATATTTGCTTGCCCCTTGAAATGTCCCTGATTTATCTTCTCCCTTTTCCACCGACTGCATTCACAACATACAGACACCTGCAGTCTTGATCCTATAAAATTCATTGCAGCACTGCCTACAGGCTTCTGCCAGGTTTTGGACTCCATCAACCTATGAGGACTTATAAGTCCTATGAGGAGCAGCTGAGGGAGCTGGGGGTGTTTAGCCTGTAGAAAAGAAGGCTTGGGGGACACCTTGTCACTCTCTACAACTCCCTGGCAGGAGGCTGTGGTGAGTTGGGGGTGGTCTCTTCTGCCAAATAAGAAGCAATAGGACAAGGGTAAATGGTCTCAAATTGTGCCAGGGGAGGTTTGGGTTGGTCATTAGGAAAAATTTCTTCACTGAAAGGGTTGTTGAGCATCACCTTCCCTGGAGTTATTTAAAATATGTGTAGATGGGGCACTTTGAGACAAGGTTCAGCAGTGGACTTGGCCGTGCTGAATCAATGTTTGCTCTCTGTGATCTTAAAGGTCTTTTCCAGTCTAAATGATTTTATGATGCTATGCTCTGCTCTAAGCCAAAACTTGTGCCAGGCAGCTCCTGGTCAGCCTGAGCTCAAGAAAAAAAATCTGTTTTGAAGGTCAGACCCTAAAGCTACTAGCATGTCAGCCAGCCCAAGACACTAGACTATTCCTCTTTCTTTTTTTTTTTTCACTTTTTTCTTGAAAAGTCAGTGTTAACAATATTGTGACCAAATAAGGCTACAACAGCAAGCAAATATCCCATCACAAATGAATCAGCTGCACAGGGAACAGTGGTGAGAGGGATTTGCTGTTTTGGAGGTGACAGGAGGCTATTTTACTTCCCCTGACCATTTCAAGATGCCCTGCTTTGCTTTGCCTTGCAGCTGCCTTCCCCAGTCCTTGCTGGGAGCAGGAGGGCAAAGCAGCCTTGACCAGCAGCTCAAGTTTTGGTGCCTTTCAGACAGAGCCTGCCCACCCAACCCCCCTGCTCTGGAGTGGTTCAGGCAGTCGGCCAGGCAGAGCTGCTGGTTCAGCTTTATTCTGTGTAATAAATGTGCTCTGGCACTGCACCAGCTGCCTTATCTGCTTGTAAGGACAGAATCCCCCAGGAGCCAGCCTCCAGGCCCAGCTAGGATTATGCTCACCAGGCAAAGGGAGCCAGTTGTGATGCTCAGCACACCAGCTTTGCCTTTCTTAGTCCTGCTCTCTTTGAGAATGTGACCAAGTTCAGGAGAGAAAATTAGCCAAGGGAAGTAAGATTTTATCTCTCTTAATTAGGCATTAATAAAACCTGTCATTGACTCTTTCCTGCAGTTATCAGTAAGTCAATGGTATATAGTATTTCAGTCCATCATCTGCCCCTCAGGGCCACTGGAGGACTGTCCCAGTTACACCAAAGGCAGTGAGAACCAGTTCCATGACATTGGTTGGATTCCAATGCTGTTGTGTGTGCAAAGTACCTTCTGATTACACAGGCAGAAGCATTGCCTACCAGTAAATTACCCTGAGATCAATGAAAAGGTTTTCCTGCACCATCCATGCACCAGAAACCAAGTGACCCCACCTCTGTCTATAAGCACAGACCTTGAACTTGGCCCATCCCACACATGTGCAGGAAGATTGGTCTCCTCCCTTGGGGAAACAGGACTGGGAATGAGACTTTGAAGAGTTAAATGAAGGGTGAACATATGCCCACAAAAGCCAGAGGACAGCTTCTGTCATGTCAGTTCTGGTGCTGGGCAACAAATGCAGGCTTTAATCTCAGGGTGGAGGGGGCTGATGGTGGGAAAACCATGAAAGCAAAGTATCCACAGACCTGGAGATGTATTCGGCTGCAGCTCCAGATCCAAAGGTGTGTGGCCATTCCTGTGGTGGTTTTCTGCATGGTGCAGAACCTCAGCCTCTTCTGAACCAACTCAGGGAAGCAAAACTGCGTGTGCAGAAGGAGCTGGCGGGCTGTGATAGTGCTTTTCTCTTTGGGCAGATGTGCACTCACCATTAAAAAAAAGCACATTGGATGTTTCTCATCAGGCAACTCAGACAATACATAGACATTTAAATAAATACAGAAAAAAACAAGGTTTAGGTGCTGTTTGAAAATGGCGAGCTTTACACACCATAAGTTTTATGCAAATGAATTTTTGCACATCCATATATAATCCATATACCATATATTAATCCATATACCAATAGGATTAAACCGTAATGTGAGCTCGGGAAACAAAGCTACTATTTGGGAGGTATCAGCATGTGTGTGTGCCACATACAGAGCGTTTGCAAAACAGTCATTGGAACAGCTTTCCTGGCTTTGGTTTTGAGAACCACTGAGAAGTTCAATCTCTTTAGTTTCCCACTCTGGCTGTGCTGTGAGGGGCAGAGGCAGCCTGGCCTGCAGGAGAGAGGAGCAGCAGAGAGGGGCTGAAACTCATATTTTTGCAGAGATTTTCAAACACATCCTCACTTCCCAGCCACAGGAGCAAGCACATCACCGAGCCCTGCCCTGGCTGCCTGGCATTGCTTCCTGCAGCCTCTCTTGGTGCCACATCTTGGATAACCCAGGTGTGATTCCAGGGGTCAGCATTCCTGGCAGATGATAGTACCTTCAGTAAAAGGAAAGTAACAGACCTCCTTTCATCTGCACAAAAGGGAGATTTTATCCAGAAAAACAATGTAATTCCCTTCAAAACTGTAGCTAAAACCTCTTCTATCACTCTAAGCTGTTTGTTTAATTCTCTATATTACTTCATGTTCTATTGCAATTCTCTCTTCTTAAATGCTTATTGAAGCAAAGCAGAAGTGCATAAAACTAATGTAATTAGCAATAAAAATAATTCCAACCCCCAATTACTTCATTAATATGGAGAGAAGTGCAAATTGCACAGAAGCAACTTTGCCTACAGGTACAGAGCTGGTGCAGCACCATTAATGGTAATGGTACCACCAGGGACAGGGCCTCTTCTTGCTGCAGAATCTGAATATACTTCATGAGAAGTATATTCAGATTCTGCAGCAATTTTTTGCTCTTGTTTGTCATTCTTTTTCTTTTCTTTTTTTTTTTTCCATAGTGCCCCAATTTTTTTACTATTTTTTTAAAACCAAATCTCAGACGGTGAAGTACCTGCAACATCCTACCTTGACTTTCACACATCCTTCCCACCCCTGCTTTGTACCAGCAGTGCCTCCAGGAGATAATCCCTCTCCCTTTTCCTCCCCCTGAAGAAGCAATTCCTTCTTGTCAACTCTTCAAGCAGCTCTTTTCAGCTGTGGCAGCACCCAGTAGCTAAGCAACAAACAGCATCCCCAAACACGAAATCAAGGTGCACGGGGAAAAAAAAAATCCCTGCTGTGCACGTTATAGTGCAATCCAGGGAAAATTGCTGCATCATGGACACTTCTGCTTTGTGCTGAAAAGGAATCAGCTGCCACACATGACCCAGTGTCTGAAGTGTCAGGGTGCTTGCCACCTCCTGCAGCAGCCATTGGCAGGGTTTTCACCCTGGCTTGGTCCCTACAGACTATCTGAGGAATCATCCGGAAACATTACCTTGATTCCCATCATTTTCAGGTAGCAGAGAACAAATTTAGGACATGAGTGGAAATGCCTTGTGCTCAATGGATTACCCCATCTTGGAAAGCTTGGGAGAGGAGAGCAAGGCTGTGAGAGCACTGCAACCAGAGCTGAGATAGTGCCACAGCCTTGTAGATACCTGGGGACTATTGATCCCAAATACAAAAATATCCTATCCTGTCCTATCCTATCCTATTCTATCCTATCCTATCCTATCCTATCCTATCCTATCCTATCCTATCCTATCCTATCCACCCTTTTCTGGAAAACACTACCAGTAGCTAAAAGCCAGTGTAATGACTGGTTCCATACTTACAGTCATGGGTCTTTCTGGTTGGTGGTTGGAGAATTTTTTTAGTTGTTTTTAGTTTTTGACCCCTGCACTTAAAAAATACTCTTCACACTGTTTGGCTAAAGCCAAGAGCCAGCAGCAACCTACTCAGCTGTGTCTTAAAACATCCCCTTTCACTTGTTTCTTTTTGCTGCTCCCATTTTCTTTTCCTCTCCCACGTACACTACTGTGACTGACTAACCTGAAGCACAATTTCCTTTTAATAGGCAAATGACTTCTAGTTGGCCCCTGAGTTATGGCCTAACACGTGTTTCATTATACAAGCCATAAAGTCTTTCTATATATTGTCCATTTTGTTTCAACTAACTTATTAATGAGAAAACAAAGTTCATCACATTAAAAGAGTAAAAGCAGCTAATGGGCACATAATTCCTGCATAACTGACTGCACTGATAGCTCAGCAAGGCTACTCTAACAAGCAAATAATAAGTGCATAATGAGTTGTTTCTGATCCCCAAATCAGGCTTGTTCAAACTATTTTAGAGAAGATATTCAGAATATTATTACTC
Organism: Onychostruthus taczanowskii; assembly: GCF_017590055.1. NCBI lineage: Eukaryota > Metazoa > Chordata > Aves > Passeriformes > Passeridae > Onychostruthus > Onychostruthus taczanowskii. The sequence continues at coordinate 5,665,225 of NW_024503124.1, forward strand.
TGAGCTGAAGCAAGGCTGTGTAAGAAAAGAGTTGGAGCTGAGCAGTTTCCTATGCTGTTATATTTAGAAATTCACTGGGAGTGTATTATTGACTACAATCGCTGAACAGGATGACCAATACATCAACATTTAAAGAGGATGCTCTGGGTCAACAAATACATTTCCCAGTCCACCAGGGATTGCTTGTTCAGCTGTAAACCTGAGCCTGACAGCAAAAACCTTTGGTAAGAAACATGCTTGGGATGGAGTTTGGTCAACAGAGCACATTAAATACCATTGAAAAGAAAGAGAGAAAACCCAGATGGAAAGCAGGGGAACAAGGGTCCACCTGGATATTTGTCCTACTCCTACATGAAGGCCTTCATGAATTCAGAGGCACCAAATTCCCATTCCTTCAAATCATCTCCACAATCTTTTAGCCAGGACATTCACCCCAACATAACTGTTGCCTTCTTGAACCAAGGAGGAGCTGTGTCCTTTGGGTACAATGAGGTGATAAAAAATGTTTGGAAAGGTTTTATTCACAGAGATATGCTGCTCTTACCTTCCAAAACACTGATGATGAGGATGATGATGATGATGATGATAACCTATGGCCTCACTCATGAGCCCCCAGGGTCACAGCAAAGGTAGGCTGGCCTTTAGGGTTGGAGATGATTTAGGCAGCTGTGTTAAATTCTGAAATTAATAATAACCACAGAGAAATTGCTGGCAACCTTACTATGAGGATCCAACCCCACATGCAAGACCCTTCAGTTGCCCTTCCTTTCTCAGGTTAAGGTATTTTGTGGTTAAAAAAAAAAAAAAGAAAAGCATTTTGTTGCCTTGAGTTTTGGTTAGAGGAAACTTCTGCTTATTTTTGGGCTCAAACTTGGCCCCAGCCAGTTCATCAGTGGAGCTGTGCTGACTTCTGCTAGTTTGTCATCTGGCTCCCGTGTAGAAAACTGGAGCAACTATTTTCACTTTTTTCATCTTTACTTAAGGCTTCTTCATGCCCCTGGGAAGCTGCCATTCTTGAATTGCCCTGGTCCCCAGCAGAGCAATAAGCTCATCCCTCCCTTATCAAGGTGTGAAGTAGTTTCTTACAGCAGGACTGTGGAAATCACAAATCCTCTGCATTGTCAGGCTGCTTGGTCGACTGTGAGGTGATGGGCTGAGCAGGGTGGATGGCAGAGCCTGATGTTCTCCATGCCTTGTGCCAAACCACATTTCCTGCACTCCAGATCTGGCTGTTGCACTCTCAGGGTGTTTTTCTGACACTTTGCAACTCCACAGTCAAGAGAACTACTTAGAGTTAAAACAGAGATGGTTTGTCTGGAAAATCACAGTGCAAAGATTAAATACACAAAAATGGCTATTAAAAATATGCAATAGTGCTTGTTAATACATTCATACTACACTGAAGAAATATTTACTTATTTACATTTTTGCTGTGTTCCTGTAGCTTGATTAAAGCTGCTCTTCCTGTTGCTGCACGTACTGAGCACTTGGATTTCTCTGGCATTGTGATTTTGTTACTTGGTCCCTTGCAAACTTTTCCTGAATTGTTCTCTGCAGCTTAGCAGCCTGAAACCACCTGTATAACACAAAACTATCTCAGGCATATAATTCTTTCCTCAATCCCCTCGCTCATTTTTAATTCATAATTTATTGGCTTTTTATGTGTAAATGCTCACTGCTCCTTTGGACCGCTCTGGAATTGGCTTTGACTTTAGATTTTCCTGGACAATATCTTCTTCAGGGGGTTAATATGGAAGTCTGTTCAATGTACAGCTTTCCAAAGGCTCATGTCTCATGAAGTCAGGCAGTTGAAGCAGCTGGGGTGGAACCTGCACCATGTACAGCAGTTACAGCGCTGCCTTCTGGGCTGGGATGTTCAGCTGAGGAAAGAGGAATTGCCCTTAGGTTGTCCCAGTGTCTGCCAGGGAATGCAGAGTGATCCTGACTGGACACCCAATTCCCAGACAGCTAAATTAGAGAGGATGGATCCCATTGAACAGACCGTGGTGCTCTGTGGTAGAAGCAAGATAATTAATTGTGGAGCCTTCAGTGCTGAAACACCTCTGTCCATGTCCTCATCGTGCCCTCAGCTGCATCACCAAAAGCAAAGTAGTGAGGGGTTAAGGCCAACAGAGTCCAACCCACAGGCCTAAAATTACAGAATTAAGTATTTCTTCTTCAAAGAAGATTCTGAACCTTCACAGGGGCTGCACAGGCAGAGGGGCAGGTCTGGCATCAGCAGCCATCGTGCCTTAGTGCCAAGGTGGAAAAGTGGGACATCTTCCAGTGAGGGCAAAAAAATGGAATGCTACATGTCATAAAGTTCAGCTGCTTGTGCTTGAAAATTTGCTTTGTTTTTTTAGGATTCCCTCCCCAAAAAATCAGTCTGTTTTGATAGCAGTTGCTATGATAATGTGATTTTCTGGGAGGCGTATGGGAATGTTGGGCTGTGAGGATCCGACCTCATGTCCCCACATTGCTGCTCAGCCTGCAGGGTTGTCTGCAGCTCTCTGTAATCTGTACAGCCATTTCCCTGGCTTTTCTCAAACATCAATAAAATCATAAGCTGCCTCCAGTAGTTCTGACACAGCTGCATGTAATGCTCCCCACAGCACTTCCCTGTCTCTCACCCTGATGTGGACAGGGTGACAGATGATGGAATTCTGCCAACAACAGGGTTTTCTTCTCTCTGATTTTGTCTTGCTGACCATTTTGCTGTCTTCTGAGGAGCTTGTGCATGAGGGCAGAGGGGAAGATGCTGCTGGTCTGGCTGGGAGAGTCACTGCTACTCCTTTCACCATGGTAACAAGGAGAATTTTGTACGCACTGGGGATGGGAAGGTCTGTAGCATTTTACTACAGGCAGTGGAGACTTCTCTTGGGAAAACTCTGTGGTCAAGGGGAGCAGAGGTGGCAATTGCCTTTTTGGTAGATCCCTGCAAGTCCTTGCTTGGCAGAGGTAGGATCATGTTTCCCTCAGCAGGTGCAGGGTTCTGTCAGTGCTGAAATAAGAACTCAGAGAAAGCAGCTGCCCCTGTGGGATGGAGGGCAACCCTCCCTACCTAATTTACTGTCCAGCACAGGGCCACCTGTATTTGCAGGGTTCCAAGAAGAAGGAGGAAATTATGAATCTGACTCCATGTTCTTAGAAGGCTAATTTATTATTTTATGATCTATATTATATTAAAGAATACTAAACTAAACTGTACTAAACTGTACTAAAGAATACAGAAAGGATACAGATAGAAGGCTAAAAGTTACTAATAAAAACTCGTGAGTCTTTATCCAGAGTCCAACAGAGCTTGGCCCCAATTGGCCAATAAGTCAAAAACAATTCACATGAAACCAATCAAACAATCACCTGTTGGTAAACAATGTCCAAACCACATTCCAAAGCAGCAAAACACAGGAGAAGCAAATGAGATAAAATTGTTTTCCTTTTTCTCTGAGGCTTCTCAGCTTCCCAGGAGAGAAATCCTGGGTAAGGGGATTTTCCCAGAAAATATGACTGTTACAATGGTCAGACCTTAATTACTGTCTGATGGCATCTTCTCCTTGTTTCCAGTATATTCATTCCTGTCTTACACTCTTCCACTCCCCACATCTCATATTCCTTCATCATTTTGAAATCATCACACACTACTGGAGCAAGGTTTGCCCTCTGGAAAGGCTGCCAGGGCTGTGAGTCCATGGAAGCACCTGGAGTAAGAGGCTGTGTGGTGGCCCAGGACCCCCTGTCCCAGCAACCTTCACCTCAGAGGAGAGGGGCACGTTGCTCCCAGCAGCCCTGGACAGAGAGTGGGAGCCCTTGGCTTGGAGAGCTGAAAGTGGGGCCAGGATGGAGGCAGCAGGTGAGTCCACAGCTGGGCACTGCTCTTTTGGCTTTGCTTTCAGGGCTAAAACATCGGGTAACCTCGGGAAGGAGAGTTAAACACAACACAGCAAGTGCTCTGTGCTGGCTACAAAAATCCCACTGGATTGCTGCAGAACAAGGCACCCATGCCAGAACTTCCCCACAGTTTTCCTTCAGCTGCTGGTGGCATAACCAGGGAGCATCACAGAAAGGCTGCTCCCACTGGGTTTGTGCCAGACAGCAATCTCAGTTGAGCTTCTAATGCAATAAATCACAGCTTCTTCAAAGCATCCCCCCTCCTACCCTTTTCATGTAGTTTTCCTTCCCAGAGGTGCCATCCTGCATGGTTCCCCCGTGCTGGGAAATGAGAGCATCCAGCTGCAAAGGTTCATTAGCACAAACACCTTCTACCATTAAAAATGGGCCATTGAGTGGCACAGGGCTCTGTGCCCTGGGGAGAGCACTGCCAGGCAGCCAGGCATGTGGTTCTACAAAAATTGGAGCTTTTGAAGCAGTTTAGGTTTTTACCACTCAACTGTAATGTCCCCTTTACAGCATTTGTCCTTTGGAGCTGCATAGAAATCCACTCTCCCCCTGGTCTGCAGCCATTCTTTTGTGTTGGCAGAGGCTCTAATTATGCACCAATTAACCTTAATTAAACCAATTCTTGTGTAACTGCACATGCAGACAATGCACTGAACAAACGGCCTGACAAATATTGTCACTTTAAAGGCATAAACCCACATCAAATCCTTAATTGGAAAGTCAGATTGCAAATTGCTGCAGATTTTTAGCCCTTTGTTCTTAAAATGATTGAACAGGAGTAGTGGCATAACACCCTGAATGCTCCCAAAACCTTTGTTGAATTAATTTTCTTAGCTGCTGAGGCCAAAAGGTGTTATTTGTTTAGGAAAAGGGAATGCTGGAACATCCTCCACTGTAACATTTGTCAGGCTGCTCTAGCGGGTACCAGAATGGTGGGCCCAGGTAGAGACACCAAGTTCCCCTTCTGGAGGATGGGTGATTCTGTGCAAACTGCTGGATTATTTGGTGATTCCTGCTGCCATCTGCATTGCTGTTTGCCCAGAAAATGCTCCCTAAAGCTGGACTGTCCATCGTGTTATGCCATGGGCTGCAGCTTGCACCCTGTAAGCAGTAAAGCAGCCAACAGATGGTGCTCACACACACGGCTGCTCCAGAGTTCTTCCCAAAATGCCACACAAGCTTTCTGCAGTTCGGCATCCAGTTTTTATTATTCCTATTTTTAGGGAGCTGCTGCAAGCAGCAGAGTTTTTACCTTAATTTCTCTGAGCCGAATAATTCTCTGGGTCTGCTGGTGTGTGGGCAGAATTCTTGCCAAAGGGATTTTATCTCTCCAGTTTGGCCCTTTTACATAGTTTGACATAGAGGAAATAAGTTGTACTATGAAAAATCCCAGGCTCTGCATCACTAATTTGTCCTCCAGTGAAAAACAACCAAAAAACCAAAGACCTTGAGACAGTGCAGCAAGGGAAAAAATTAATAACTAGCACTGAATTCAGAATTTCCTGCTGTTTGTAAAATGTGTTTAGTTGCAGAGGGGTGGGGAGAGAGCATTTCAAATCCTTTAATACATATTGGCTTTCTGGTGCTTCAGCTTTGTGCTGCTGAATGCTTCCCTTTCTGCAGATAACCAAACAGGCTCTAGGCATAGAGCTTTGTGGGAAAATATTCTGCCTTGTGAATACAGCAAATAAAAGCAGAGCTAATTAAGCATGTAAATCATGCCCGCATCAATTAGTTACTGACACATTCCCTTGGCCCTGGCCCTGGCTGTGGTGGGCTGGGGGATTTGTGGGATCCCTGTGCCCGGGGATTTAGGGCAGTCCAGTGCCCGTGCAAGGTGTCTGCTGTGAGGAACTGTAATAAGGGATGTGGGACTGCAGGCAGCTCTCCAAAATGCAGTTTACTACATCCAAGGCATTACAGCAGTCCAGGGTTGGGGGTGACAGAGCCTGTGCCCACAGCTGCAGCTGCAGGCAGGCCTGGAGACCTTTAGTTTTGGTTACAATGCATTGTATACTTTTCTTTGCTGAGCATCTTCATACAGAAGAACCAATCTATACCTTAACTTTTATCTATAGCCTATCATAACTACTGTAATTACCATATTCATGTTACTATTCCTCAATCACTAAGAGTTAGTACATTACAGTTTAAGCTAGAAGTAGTTTTTCAGTTTTCTTGCAGTGGAAAATTCTGAGACCTTTTTTCTACTTGCAACATCAGCAGACTTGTTTGCCTGTGCTATCTTTCTGCTTGGTAAAAAAATCTCGTTTGAGGTGGGTTTATCCTTTGCTCTAAGTCCAAATAACTTCTAACTAACATACCCCTTCTAACTAACATACCATTTGCCTCCTTGGTTATCCAGTAAGACTGGCTCTGCAATTGTCAATTTATACATCTATTATTCTTCTATATCAAAAATTGCTTCCATCTCTATTCCTTCTTCAGATTCTACATTCAAAAATCTTTCTGCCAAGCAGACATATCTGTGAGACTTTCTTGTCAAACTTTCATCCTTCCCAACAAGGAGCTGTGTGGGAGACAGCAAGAATGGGGTGGTGGGATGATGCTGGGATGGTGGTGGGGAGCTGAGGGTGGGATGCAGGGTAAGTGGCCTCATGTGACAGAGAAAGAGGAATGTCACTATAGGACACGACATAACACAACACGGACATGCTGCTCTTTCAAGGTAAAAAAGGGACTATTTAATTTCTGACTCTAACATTTATAGATTTCCAAAAGTGACAGTGGATTGGAGGGTGGCAGTATCACCTCTCCAATGACACTGGACAAACCAACAGTCTATTAAATTTCTCTTCTTCCATAAAAGAATACAAAACAATATGTTATTTACATAAAGTGTTTGAGAAAGTTTGTAACAAGAATGTAAACATCAGAAGGCTTAGAAAAACTTAAAAAATCAGGGTGACAAAACCTTTTGCAAATGAGGTAACAAAAAAATGTGTTTTGGCAGTTGGACAGGTCTGTGAAATCCCAGGCAAAATATAGATGGGCTAAAAATTGCTGCCATCCTCAGGGACAGTGCTAATCCGAGATGTGCATGCAGAACTAAGATTTTTTCCCCAGGAGCATTTTTGTTTTCTTCCAAGCCACCCATCAGCCTGCACTGGGTGGCATCCCTGCACATCCCTGGCACGTGCAGGAGGGCCAGGTGAGTTCCTGTGAGCTGCCCTGGCTCTCCATCTCCCTCACATTCCCAGAAACCCTGCACAGACAGAAAAGCATCCAAAGGAATCCAACTGGCTTTTCATTAAGGAGAACAGAATGATCACCTGGGTGGATTCCAGGTGGGCACGGGGGTGGCAGCAGAAGGAAGAGCAGGCTCTGGGCTCCAGGGCCAGATGAAGGTGCTTCTGGAGAGCAAAGGCTGGCTGGGAAGCCACAGACAGCAGGCTACAAAATGACAAATGCTGAGCTATTCCAGCTGTTTTTATTTTTAAATTAAATAGAAAATAAAAACTGTCTTCATCTCTTGCAAGATCTGGGGCAATGAGGTTAAAGAGCACATTTTATCACTCCCACCTGCTTGAAAGCAAGAGCCTGCAGGCACCTTCTGAGAGCAGGGCTCACTGTTCTGAATGCACTGAGCTGACTTTGCTGCACCAGGCCCAGGAATTGCCTGCTCACCAGGACTTGGGTCCAGGCTGTCTTCTGCAGCCAATTCCCTCTTCTGCCTGGAAAGCATCTCCTTTGGCTCTGGCAGCAGCTTATCCTCCTACTTGGACCTGGGCCAATGGGCAGCCACAAGCAGGAGTGGCCCCAGCACGAAGGAGGAGGAGGAGGATGCTTGTGATGGAATTGTTGGACCATTCCCCTGCCTGGCTTCAGTCTGTGCTGCCTGGACACTTAATTTGTTGTTTCACACCTTGCTGGCGCTTTCTGCTGGGACGTGGTGTGAGCGTTGGGGACAAGCTGCACTACAGCTATGAGCATTTGTTGTTTCACACCTTGCTGTCAGGCCAGGAGAGCTGGTGCTTTCTGCTGGGACATGGTGTGAGCGCTGGGGACAAGCTGCACTACAGCTATGAGTCTAAAATGAATTTTTTCCCCTTCTCTGCCATCAGTGAAGGATTTTTCTATGACAAACTCTTGGGTACTAATAGGACTGTCTGGTAGCAGTGGAAGGAGCAGCAGACCAATTTCCAGTAGCTCTGGGCGAATTCAGTTCTATTAAAATTAAATAGCCACAGGAGCTTGTTCACAAATTTTTGCCAACTGAAGCTCAGAAGACACAAGCAAGAGACTCCTCAGAAGCTTCCTTCAACAACAGATCCCAAGAGAAAAGGATCCAGCTCTGCAGTGATGAGATCCATGCATCTGCATGGAATTCAAATGGAGTCAAGTTCATTGCAAATCAAGTTTCCAGGCAGGTCCCCCAGTATTTCCTTCCCTCCCACAGCAGAGTCTCCACACTGTCATTAATGCAGGCAGCTCTACCCTTCCCACCTCCTGCTGAAGTCATTAAATAAGTGCCAAACATGCCAGCATGGATGTGTCACCCTCACCCTGCACCTCCTGGTGCCCTCCAAAAAAATCCCTGGTGCCTTCAGCAGAATTCTGTGAATGAGCAGAGGAGAGGAGCCTGGGCAAGGTGCTGACAGGCTCTTTGGTGTTGAATTCCAGAGCAGGGATCTATAGCCCACAGCTACCAGCTAAGGAAACACCTGAGGAGCAAATGTGTCCCCCAGAGGCACCTGGTCTTCACATGGAGGTGGGGGCAATGCTCCTCTGGCTATGCCGAGACCTGAAATTCTCCTGTTCTGGAGCAGATTTCTGGGTCACCTTGAGGAAGGTATTTAATCTTCCCGTGTTTCCAATCCCCAAGTGAAAGACAGAAAGAGCAGCACTGCCTTCCTCCCAGCAGAGTAAGTGTATTAAAGATTGTGAGGTGATGATAGACCTGGAAGGGCCTGGATGGAAGAGATTCATTTGAATGCATTTGTTGTGCATTACTCACTCAGCCCTGAGTTTTAATCTTCTTCTCCTCTCCATCACTGTAACCTAAATTTCCTTGAGCTGTCTCACCAGAACGCAGTCCCAGCTGAATCCCTGCCTTGTTTGAGTGATTTCTCCAATTTCTCCTTTAGCAGATGATCAGGTTTATGCTAGCCCTCATCTCTCCTCTCAGTCTATCCCAGGCGAGCTGCAAAAGCTCCCTCCGAAGGGAGCACCAGTGGTTTATCTGGGAGCTTGTGCAACTTCTCAGGATAATCCCTCTTCTGTTTTTCCAGTCCAGTGATGTGTGGTTCACAGCCTTTTCCAGACCTGCTGCACTGCCTTGTGCTGGGGGGGTTGGAGGGAACCTTTCCACCGAAGCATCAGCAGCCTGCCGCTCCTCTTGGCTCCCTTGGGATGTTTTGTTATGGACAGAGGTGCCTGGGCATTCCTTGTTCATGCAGGTGGGAGCCCTGGCTTTCACAGAGGTGCAGCTGGCAAGCTTGGCCAGCAGCATCATAGAATCAGGGAATGGGTTGGATTGGGTTGGGAGGGATCAAAAAAATCATCCAGGACACCTTCCCCTACACCAGGTCACTCAGAGCCTCATTCAGCCTGGCCTCGAACAAGTCCAGGGGTGGAACATCCATAATTTCAATGCTACCTTTGGATTCTTCTTGATTTGTTAACTTCCAGCTTTTGTGACTTTTTTTGTTTGTTTGTTTGTTTTTGTTTTTGCTTGTGTTTTTTTTTTTTTTTTTTCCCCCAGATGGATTATTTGATACTCTATTATCAAACAAATCCTGGCTCACATAGGCAGGAGGCATATAATTCCCAATTTATTATCTTTGTTCACATGATGTTATCGAGGATTGATTGTAATGCTCAGTGGCATTAACAGTGCCTTCCTATCATAACAGCAACATTTACTGCCAGGAGCACTATTTGTGCAGCAGTTGTGTTACACCACAAATAATTATATTACATACATTCAATTTGTATCATTACACATAACACAACTGTGCCTGCTGCACCATCTCATACTTCATTAATGCTCGAGGCAGAACAGCCTCACATAAGTACCCTTCTTGGCACTTTTCACTGGGAATTATATTCCACTCATTATTAAAGTGTAGATCAAAAATGACATTTCCTGACTATTAAAAATACAGAAAGAAAAGTCACTGCTGTATTAATAAAGAGCACCAAATAAAATTCATTACTCTGAAAATGTTCACTCTACAAATTTAAGGAGTTGCTGTCAGGTTTGGTAAACGTCAAATATGATGAATCTTATTTTCCTGCATTTCTCTGCAAATTTCCAGCAATTCTGTGTCCTTGCCTGGATAAAAATCACTAGCATAGGTTGCCTAGGGATGCTGTGCATGTTCCACCCCTGGAATTGTTCAAGGCCAGGCTGGATGGAGCTCTGATTGGTCTAGTGGAAGGTGTCCCTGCCCATGGCAGGATGGATTATCTTTAAGGTCCCTTCCAACACAAGCCTCTCCATGATTCTATGAGAATGTCCCAGGTAGCCTTCCAAGAGAAGCAGATGGTAACAGATAATATAATGGGACATTTCACCACAGGAACATGAAGTTTCTTTCACGTTGGAAGTCTTCTGGCTGGGATCTACTCCAGTAACAGAGCACAGTCCTTGTAATTTAATCAAAGCTGCAAAGACACTCCAGAGGATCATGCACACATCTCCTAAAAAACTCAGCAATAAAAAATGCACCTTGACCCACACAGACAACCCTTGTTTGAGGACGTCTCCATCCTCATGAAAATAAATCTACCAGGTGCCAAATTAATGGGATTTTTTAAAAAGCATTTATGGGCACATTACCTGAGCTGTGCCATGCTGTGGGAAGGGATACCAAAGAGGTTATTTGTAAAACAAGATACCAGGAGGTCAATTGTCACCCCAGCTGGTGGTGACAAACTCCTCTTTGTGTCAGCCACTGAACAGGGATATTGTAGTCTAACCCCAGCCAAGGACTAAAGGTCACTTAGCCTTGTGAGACAGCTGTATCTGGAGGTTTTGGGGCAATTCAGACAGCAGAGAGGTAGACTTAAACAAATTAAAGAACTTTTTGGCATTTCCAACGAGCAGGAGCATTTTCAGCTTTCAGTACAGGATGAGGTGAGGAGGGCAGAATATGGATTGGAAATATTTGCACATATGATATTAAAGCACACCTTTTTGTGAGACAAAGACACAACTTAGCCCATCTCTAATTTAGGACATAGCTAAAAAATAATAGAAATTTTAAACATATTCTTGAAGAACTCTCTAAAACTAATGGCAGATGAAGTAGCTATTTTATCTGGCAAGCTTCCATGCAAAATTTCCTGCTGATGCTGGCTCAGACAGATGGAGATTTGAGAGGAGGGGGAAGAACAAAGTGCCATAGGGCTTTATTGGATGAGCCTTGAAAGGTTTCTGCAAGCTTCTATTGCAAGGTTTATGAACCTTGTGCTTGTTAACTTCAGTTTTGCTCAGTATTTTAACCCTGCTTTATCTCCTGTGGTCCAGATGACACATTTACACATCTTTAGAAAATTCAGTGGGATGCTCTTAAAACAACATGTGACTTTGCACCACTGAGGGCAGAAACTTGATGGTTTTACCTCAATATAGAGAAGTTTTTCAATATCGCTATAGAAAGTGCTTTTCTGTGAAATGTCTACTTTGGTTAGATCATGCAAATTTAGTGCTGGCTGGTGCTTCCATAAGATGAAGAGTAAGAATAACTCATGAATGTTTCATCATTTGTCTCTGCACTGGTCAGAAATGGTAATTTGAGCTCCAATCTGTACAAAATTAGCAAAAGGAGTTGGACGCTCAGAGGATAAAAATAGAAAAAAATGCTTTTGAAGGATTTTTTCTCACCAGTGCTAGTATGTAGACAAGTTGCCTAAAAGGTATAAAACTGGAATAATCTATGGAGAGCACATATTTGGGTTGTGCTGCTGAAGCAATTCTTGATTTGCAGTACATTTTAAACCATAGTGTTTCTTTGTCTACCCATTTTTTTCCCCTTCAGAGAAGAACTGAAAGCCCCCTGTCACCCAAGATCTCTGGTGAAGTGTCACACAGAAGACAGCCATGGTCCTCATCCACCTCAGGCTTGATGTGCACCAGCATCTTCCCACCTCCCTCAGGAGCTGAGCACTGCCCTGGAAGAGCTGTGAAGGGGAAAAAGTCAGCAAAGGTGCTTCAGCCTGGATTCTTCTTCATTTATCTTTCACCTTTATCTTTTGCATGCCCATAGCTAGCTGCCTTGCCCTGTTTCATGCAATTGGCCATCCCATGAAAGACCCCAAAAAATTCAAACCCAGTGTCATATTCCTTCCCCCAGGCCCTTGGGAGGGAGGGACAGCTGACATTGCTGGATGGCTCACATGTCCTTGCATCAGGACAATGACTGCTGTTACCCAGGAGAAGAATTCAGGCTGACAAAAAGGGGAAAAATGAATTCCTGCTCTCTCAGTGCTCCCAAATCCATCCTGCAGCAATGGCAGCATCATTGCAACACTTCCTCACAGCCACTGAGTTATCTTCAGGTTCAATTGTATCACTTTCCTGTGATCCATTTGTTTTAATTGAATATTCCTTGGGTCTGGTTCAATTTTCCACCAATCTTAGTCCCAAGACAGGCCTTCAGTTTTCTAATGAGGTCAAGAAGATACTATGAAATTCAGAGCAAGTGGGAAAAAAGAAACCCTGGTGACAGGTCACTCACAATTTTAAAGAGCAAGAGCCATCCCTCCCTGGCAGGCTGTCCTTTTCTCCCTGTAATCTGTCCCACAAAGAGGATGGAGGACAACTCAGTGGCAGATCCCTCCCCTGGATAAAAGGGGATTTAATTTACCAGTGTGGTCTTGGCACTGCAGAACAACATTAGAATGATGACTCCCCTCATGCTCTATGCACTTCCAAACCTTATTTATAAACTTGAAAAAAAAAGGACCTGAGGATTCATTATCCTTTGGATAAAAAAGGAGACAAACAGCACATATGCCTCAAAGTTCCCCTTGTTTAATACGCACAAATGGTTTGTCTGATGCACTATCTTCCATAAAAAAAAAAAGAAAAAAAAAAGAAAAAAAAAAAGAAAAAGTAATTTTCTTGAGGTTAGTCTCCTGTTTTCAGAGGAAAAGAAAAAAGAAAAAGGAAATTATCACCTCTGTAGATGGGAAAGCAGAGGCAGAAAGAGGGCAAGAGAACTGTTCTGCAGAGCTGGAAAAGGATCACATCACTGATTATCACAGCAGTAACTTTATCACAAGTCCTGTAACTTTGAGGGCAGACTAGCTAATGATTCAATTAGCAGGGGAAATATCCATATTGATGCTTGAAATGTGCTGGGAAAATCTGTCACTCATTTTGTTATATATCTGTGTACCTACACCAGGAGTCAAGTTTAGAAAATCCCTTTTGTCTACCCATATTCTTTTCATTAAAAGAAACAAAACAAAACAAAATACCTTCACTGGCTCTTTCCCTAAGCCCAGCATTCAGAGCAGTGAAGGATGGACTTTGTCATCATTAGCACAGAAAAAAATACATTTTTTATTCTTATTCCCTGAAAGAAAGCAACTGGCTTATTAAGGCTGTTCTGCATTTCTTTTTTATCAGAATCTCCTTAAAAACTCCAGCATCCTTTGCCCAGTGCTAACCATGCTTGCTGGAAGCATTGAGCTCTCAGCAGTAATTACATCCATGAGTGTGGTGTCATTTAGTTCTAAACAGGAAAGGCAGGAGGCAGTGCCTACCAGAAGAAACAAGTCTTGGGAAAAGCCTTTGGAAAGGGATACATAAAAAAACCCCAAAAATGAAACCTCCATCTGGCAATTGGCTGAGAAGGACTCTCCAGCCATTCCTGGGAATGGTCTGCTGGTGGGACATATCCATCAACTTCTCCAACTACACCAATTTTAAGAACTCATTAGTGTTGGAAATTATTCAAACTGAAGAAAAGACCAACAAAAGCAAACATTTGGTGTGATTTTGACAGCCACAATTTCAGAAATAGAAAGGGGGGTACTTTGTTAGTGTACAAATCTTCTGCAAAACTTCTTGAGGTCAGAGGGTTCCTCCTCTCTGTGTCCTGCAGGACAACTGACTGCAGAGAAGCAAGGAGAGATTTTTATTTGTGATGTTTTGCATTTAGCCATAACGGGAGGTGGTGCAAAGTGAGACCTGAAGGGTGGTGGCTCTTTGGTGGCGACTGAAGCTCTCTGACAGCTGTTAACCCCCCATCGCTGGGGTTTTGAACTGGGCCAGGGAAACAAATGTCTGTGTGCTAATCCTGTTAGAGAGAGAGGCTTACCCTGGGTATCTGTCAGCAGGAACCTGCACCCCCAGGCCTTGGCAGCACTGACTTCTTAGTCAAAGCTTCCTGCTGTGTATAGAAGTATCCCATTCACAGAATCACAGAAAATCCTGAGCTGGAAGGGACTCACAGGGGATCATCAAGTGGCCCACACAGAAGCAAACCCACAACCCTGGTATCCTCAGCACCGTGTTCCAAGCAGTTGAGCCAGTCTCAGGGTCATCACTGAGCCCAGGAGCAGAACAAGATCTCCCCGTGGTGCTGCCCAGACCAGCTCAAGCTGGTGATGGCACGGGCAGCATCAGCTCGCCGAGGTCACCGTGCCATCGCTGCCGGCCCAGGTGTCAGAGCAAGGAGAGAGCTCACCCTGTGCTCACCACAGCCCTGCCTCGGGACTGACTGCCAAAACAGAGCCGTGACATGCATGTCATCGTCTGCATGGCAAAGAGAGACAGGAAAAGCCACTGAGGAAAGAGCCATCTCCTCCCCGAAGTCCTCCCTGTGAGCCGGGTCATCGGCAGCCACTTTGGGAAGGCTGCATTTGCTGCACTGTGTCTTACAGGAATGTAAATACCCCTGGTTTGGGTTGATCCTGAGCAGAGGGCAGTGAGGAGAAAGGGAGAAGGCTGTGCTGCAGGGCAGGTGGATCCAGGCAAAGCCGATTTGGGGAGCAGGCTTGTCTAACAGCATTTCATTTTCCACTACTAGAACTGCGTGTCGACAGGTTTCAAATATCTTCCTAAGTCCCAGTAGCCTGCTTGAAAGTGCTATGTCTTTATCAGACCATTGATGGCCCTTCTGAGATGTGAGTCTCACTGGCTGCATCCAAACCTTGTGCTTGAAGAACATTCCCAATTAAAGCAGATTGGGCCCTTGGGGAAGAAAGGGCTGCAAAGCATTTCCTAAAGCATTTTCTACTCCAATTTCGTTGTGAGAAAATACACCTGAAGGATGATGCAGGGATTAAGATTGAGACAAATATGAGTTTGGTGGGTCAATTTTACTTTGAGAGACTGAGAAAGAGGAAGCCCAAGTGATGATCCCAGAGGGTTTAAGACCGAGGTTTCACCCTCCCAGAAATATAAGGAGGCCTTAAAACCACTGTTAATTTGCTGACATCTTTCTATTTTAGAAATGCCTTAGAGCTGTTTTCTCCAATCATTTTGGAATGTGAGCTGAAACAAAGCCATCCAGGCTGAACTAGAGGGATAAACTCCCCATTTCCCCAGTGCAATAAATACCAGTTCAGATAGAAATGAAATCATCTCTCATCAGACAGGTCCTACAAATGTTGTGCCATACACTTTCTGCTGACTCCCACACAAGAAACCATGGGGCAGGAAATAAGGACATGAAAAACAGGTTTCTGCAGCAGTAAAGCAGAGCTGACTTGATGGCTGACGCAGGATGACACAAGCACTGAGCTCCGAGGAGGAAAGTGTAGATGCATCTGAGTCACCTTCCTCCTGACAGCCTTAGTTTAAACATAAAATATTTTGCAGTTGTTGTTCCTGCCTCTAAACTTGTCTCTCTGCAAAGATCCGTGCACATTTTGTTTGTAAATGGCATCAGCTGGGTTTGTGCTGCTGGGGAAGCAGCTCTGGGTGTCCTGCCCAGGTGATGCTCCTGGTTGGGTGTGGGCAGAGAGCCTCAGTTCCAGGAAATGATTGTGCAGTGCCAGCTCTGCCCTGGGGCACCTTCTCTTGTGAAAAAGGAGTGTGGATAAACCAGCTCTTCGACCTCACTGGGCCAGCAGTGAATGCCTGCCAGGAGGCTGGCTGTGGGAACAGGGAGAGGGTGTGGGTGGGGACTCAAATATTCCGGTGTCTGCCTCAATTTACCTGAAAAATGGGAAGGGCTCATATAGATGAGCTGCCCTGAGTGTTGGTGTAGTCTAGTTCAGGCTGAGTGCAGAACAGTGGGATAGATGGAAGCCTTCTTGAATGGTCATTATGGTTTAAAAAGACCCCAAAACCCCTCAGTTTGGTTGTTTAAATGTAGAGAACTTGCTGGGCAGTCTAAAAGAACATGTTTATTGTGGTTTTGGCTGAATTGAGTGACTAAAGTGCAAAGCAGGTGGTGTAACAAGGTGGAGGATCTCATGCTTATCTGCACCTGCTGTGCATTCAGCCCTCTGCAGTAATGATGAAAAGGATGAAATGTACTTTTTCCTGCTTTCCCTACCCCTGTGGCTTTGGAATGCTTTAGTAGATGTACAACAAACAGCTGCAAAGCAAAGCATGTTTTTACCTGCCAGCCACAGCAGCAAAATTGTGAAGTTGATGTTTTATGAAAGCCAAATTACCCCAAGCTGGGACAATCTGCAGGAGATACAGAACAGTGTAGAGCAGAAAGAAAAGACCACAAAGCTTGGGGTGAAAAAAACAGTAATAACTTTTGCAGCCAGTCTGAGTCCTTCTCCAGTTTGTTCCTTAAATCTTGGTCTTAAATTTTGGCTTTCCTGGGATTGCCTCTGGTGACAGTGTAATGGGATGTATGTGGTGGGAAGGTTGCATTTCTGAAGGCTCTGTTTTATCCAGTTGATGAAAAATAAAAGATGAATCTTAACCAGGGGCAAGGAAAAGTTAATGGGAACGATGTGGTTTGTGTGCTGCTCTGCCTGCTGACTGGAACTCCCAGCCAGGGCTGTCTCTTGTGGTCACTTCACAGCAGGCACTGTGCTGAGCAGGCTGGTTACAGCCCTGTCTCTTCATGGGAGAGTGTGACAGAGGATTGCCATCACAAAATGGGCTTTCCTTCTCTGCTGAATGTATCTGCTGATGAGAGAAAAGTAATGATCTAAGGTATCAACATCCCCCTCTGCTGCTGGCAATGTGCCTTGAGCTTCTCCCACATGAACCTTCTCCCATGCTTCTCCTCTCAGGAGGATGAAAAACTTATCTAATGGTTTTGTAGGGAGAGTTTAGCTTTTATATAGGCTTGAAATAGATTTCTTGAATAGCTTCTGGTCCACTCTTCTTTGACTTCTCAGCTCTCATGAGGCAGAAAAAAAAGTATCACTGGCACATCTTCATTGCCTTGGGATCCCCAGTGGGGATCACAGAGCTTAACTAATTATAAAGCCTAGTGCTTCCCAAAATAATACTTCTGGACAGCCTTGGTATGGCACAAAGCTGTCATTGCCATCTCCAGCTCTCAGAAATGAGCAGGGCCTATGAATGACCTTTCTTTGGTGGGTCAGGGAGATGAGCTAGCTTCTGCTTGAAAAGATGGAAATGAGATTTCCAGCCTGTTGATATCCCACCTTGGCCAGCTGCTTTCCAGAAATCAGTTGCTGGGCTATCTTGTTTGTTGCTTTAGCTCATAACAGGAGTGAATTTTTCCCAATGTTTCTTCATGCTGTCTTCTCAGACTCTTTTCCTTCATCTCACTGTTTGTAGCTGAATTTCTAGCTCAGGGATCAAGGGTAAGAAGATTTAATACCTAATGAGGCAAGTCTTTAGTCTGGTCCAAATATAATGTCTTCCTCCCTTCACTCAACCCTAAAATAACAGTCAGGACTCACCAGACCTAAAAAATATCATCTTGTGTCAGTTCCCAGACACTTGGCTGAATTGAACTGTTTGGTGGCATCACGCTCTGGGGATGCAGATCTGTCCCAGTCCCTGAGCCCTGTGCCTCTCAGTCTGGCTGTTTGCTTTGGCAAACATTAGGCTAATAGAAAACAAAAAAAAAATATCCTTGCTTCTTAGCAAGCCAAGTGTGTGGGACCTAGATGGAAATTTAATGAGAGGATGTGAGGAGCAAAGCTGACAAAGCAGTGACCTCTCCTCTGAGGTGAGCCAGCCCCAGTCCATCCCGAGGCGCTGGGATTAATGAACACTTTGGTTCCAGCCCAAAGCAAATGCACACCAGTTCCATCACAGGGCTGGTTTATTGGGATGCCAATTTCATAGCACCGAACTCTGGGCTCAAGAGAAGCCTTGAGCTGAGCCAGCACAAAGAATCATTGAATTATCTGCAATTTCTACCACAAGCACGTTCCGGGGTCAGGGCTGGAGCAATCTATCCCACTGTGGGGTTGGCCACTCGCTATGATTTAGCAAATAACTTATTGCAGAGGAGTGTGGGGTTTCTATATTTGGGTTGGTTTAAAATGAAAAGTAATCTGCATAAATTATCCTGGCTGCATCCCAAGCAGTGTGGGCAGTAGGCTGAGGAAGGGGATTCTGCCCTGCTCTGGTGAGATCCCATCTGCAGTGCTGCATCCAGCTCCAGGGTCCTCAGCAGAAGGATGTGGACACATTGGAGTGAGCCCAGAGCAGGGTCATGAAGGTGATCAGAGGGATGGAGCACCTCTGCCATGGAGGCAGGATGAGAGAGCTGGAGCTGCTCAGCCTGGAGAAGGGAAGGAACCAGGGGGAACTTAGAATACCTTCCAGTACCTAAACGGGCTACAGAAGAGCTGCACAGGGACTTTTTACAGGGACATGCAGTTATAAGACAAGGAGGAATGACTTTAAACTGACCAAAGAATGTTTAAAATTGGATGTTAGGAAGAAATTCTTCACTGTGATGGTGGTGATGCTCTGGAACCTGTTGCTCAGAGAAGTCTGACCTTGGTCCCTGCTGTTCTTGCCTTCTTCTAGCCATTCAATGGTGGCTGGAAACTAGGATTAACTTCTTAAAATAATGAATCTATGAATTTGATGTATATTGAATATTGGCCTTTCAAGCCTATTTTTTTTTTTTTTTTTAATATTAATATGTAGAGCCTGTTTGTCTGGTATTGACTTCCATTCCTGGGACATCCATACCAGAGGAGGTGACCCTTTGTCAAAGACCTGTCATTTTAGGGTCAGATGCTTTTAGGAGTTTAAGATTAGACTTTATTTACTGCAGACTGTTCAGACCTTGCTGGGAGATGGCAAGAGATCAGACAAGAGTATCAGAATGGTCCCCTTTGGCCTCTTTGTCTTTCTGTACAAGCAGTGGTTATCTTCTTTCTAAGCCCCTCTTGGTTTTAGGCAGGGTTTAAAAAATATATCTCCCAAATATCAAAGTTAATGAAATTAAATAACATAATATTTAAGCAATAAAATTGCTTGACATAAGTGAGACATGATGGCATGTCCTGGTGGATGGGGAGGGAGGGAAGGAGGCAGTGGGGATGCTCTGACACTCCTGCCCAGGCAATTCCTGGCCACAAAAACTGCTCCAGTATTTCTGAAAGGCACCAAAGTGTGTCCTGCACACAGCTCATGCCCTCCATGCCTAATTAATCACGAGGTCCAAGGTTGTGTGGAGATGATCTACAGGTCTGTTTCTGAGTGGTACCACGTGTCCATTTCTGTTTTAGTTCCATAAATTAAGTCACTTTAGTTTTATACATTTTAGAGGAAGTAATTTAGGTGCAGCAGGTCTCTCTGGCAGGCGCCAGGGGATGGTTTTGGGTCTTGCAAAGATTAATCTGTTCTCTTTAAATGCTAATCCTTTAATCTAAACTGACGTGAGACTCCTAAACACTTTTCTATTGCACCTCATTACCCAGATACAAAACTCTGGTCAGGAAAAATTGCCTTCCAGCAGTGGGAAGAGATTCATTTTTGGTGTGAGCAGTGTCCATGCAGGTTGTAGCAAGACAGCAGGAATTAAAGGGCACATCTTGAGCTGATGAGACATTTGGTTATCAGGATGTTTAATGTCACAGTGTAAATAATGTCTCACCACTCCATTAAATGAGAGGCTTTCAGGGCATCCAGCTATTGTTAATGACCACCTCCTAATCCTAACTTTCACAGTTAATTCAAGGTCTCCCAGTGCTTTTTGCAGAGCACAACTATTTTCCAGTTAGGACTGCCCAGGGAAAGGGATGCTGAAATGCACAATGAGAGGCCAGCAAGGGCAATGAATCCCTAAGGCCGTTGCTCATGGGTGCTTATTTACCCAACTTGAAAATAAACCTGCTGCTGGGAGGAGGGGAAAATCCTTTTTCCAGCTTTAACCAGAAAGGAAGAGGAATGCACATTGCTAAGAGACTGAAATGATTCCATAACTGACACAAAGCTGAGTCTAGAAGACCTTGATTTTTGGAAATACATTTAACTGCTCCTCTAACAACTTAATTTTAGTTGTTATCAGCACCCACAGTGAAGGTTTTTGTTTTTTTTTTTTTTTTCTGTGGAGGGATGAAATAATTATGTAAAAACAAATTAAACCCAGCAAATATTTGCAGTGCTGTAATTCCTTGGGCAGTGCCATGACAGAAAGCAGTGCAACACTGAAAGAAAGCTGATAAATTATGTTTATTTAAACTTGCAATTAAAGAAAAACAAAACCTAAGCCCTCTTCATTTGATCTTTGGAAGGGCACACAGAAGGTCAAAACTGTTAGCACATCTTGAGGGTATTCTCTGCCATGCAGTGAGAATTTTTGGGCCCTCCCTGATGAAAGATGATGAGAACTTTATCCCCTCATTGCACTAAGCTGTGACACTGCTCTTCACCTTCCAACAAGTCCAACTCTTGCTGATGTGTGATATTAGGGTTGTGAAGGTGACCTCCCCTGACAGCAAAGCCAGGTGGATGCTCCTGAGCACTGGGTTCTGCAGGTCTGCACAAGAAAATGCTTAGTCCTGAGCCTGGCTCCTGGCTGAGAGGTTTTATTTGGATGTTTGTCAGTTCATTTCTGTGCTTCACGTATTTTAATTACTCTGATGAAAAAGTAAATATTTTATAATGTTCTAATGTGAGAGCTGAAATCACTCTTTTAATGCAGAGGCAGAAGCAATCTGCCAGCCCAGCTGCCGAGCTCCATCCTGGGGCATCCTGTCCTGTGAAGGGAATTGTTTGCTGCTGGCCCTGCTGGCACAGAGACCGTGTCCTTTGCTGGGAAAATCACTCCTTTAATGCAGAGGCAGCAGCAATCTGCCAGCCCAGCTGCTGAGCTCCATCCTGGGGCTTGTGTCCCTGTCCTGTGAGGGGAATTGTTTGCTGCTGGCCCTGCTGGCACAGAGACCGTGTCCTTTGCTGGGACATTTCAAGGAAAGGGAGGAAGAAGGGCTCAGAGTCCATCTTGGATGATGGTGCTCTTCCATGGCTGCCAAAAGAAAGGGAATCTGCTGGCTTCATCTGCAAAGCCCCAGATTACCAAAGATGGGAAGGGATGATGACGGTGATGATGATGATGATGATGGTGATGATGAAGAAGATGCAAAACTTATATATTTTCTGTGCTGTGAACCACGAAGAGTATCCTGGCTGATGCACAAAATGCTCATCAAATACAGAAATGAAGCTTATTCAGGCAGTTGTCTTTCCAGGGTGTCAGTCTGTCAGAGAAAGTTGTACCAAAGCTGGCCTCTGCCAACCACTTATGTATTCTGGGGGGGTTTACAAGCAGTATTTCCATTGAAACATGAGTTCAGCCCAGCATGCCTGGAGTCTGCAATTCCTGATAGATAAACAGCTGTTCTCTGCTTCCAGCACTCTGGCCAGGTCTTGCTTATCCCTCCCCAGACACTCTAGGGGGACACAAAACCCACGTTTGTCTCTATGGAAATGTGCTGAGGGTGGTAAGAAGTTGCACTCCTGGCTTTTTCCAGCGCAGGATGCAGAAATGTCCTTTTGTGCTCTCCATAAACAGGAACAATTGGAGGTTGTAGGAGTATTTGGAAGCAACATGGCCATGTTTGCTCCAGTGTTATTTATTTCCCTGAGGGATCTGCTTTTGGCTTTGCTAGAGATCGGTGTTAGGGCTACATGAATGTTCAAGCAGCTTCAGCTCTTAAAGCCTTTGGAAAGGATCTGGTTTTGGTAAGGACCTGCCTTGCTAGAGCTATGAGATCTCCATCCTTCCAGAGCTGCCTCTCAAACAAACTGCTGCTGACCAGGGACAGACCTGGTGCCTTGTTTGTTGGCTAGTGATGAAACAACTCTGCATAAATTCCCAAATCTCTCTGTAAAAAGCTCCTTACTGAAGTCCTGCCCTTCAGGCTTTGGTTGTGAAAGGTGTGAGAAAAGCAAGCAGCTCTGAAGCAGATGAGCCACCTTCTCACCTGCTGAAGCGTTGGATAAAGAAAAGATTTACCTTCAAGGTCCCTTCCAAACCAAACCATTCCATGACTCTTTGACCTGGAGGCACCCTGGCTGGAAAGAGCAAAAGACACCTGCAGCTATTCAGACCGGTGTTTGTGAAATCACACAACATGGTGTTTCACCACAGACACAGGGATTTGATCAGACAAAGTGCAGGACAGCTGGTCCAAAAGGGAAAGCAACTGGGATGTAGATGTGGACAATCATATCTTATATCACTGGATCAGCAAGGATCTCACATATAACATCCACAGCAGTGTCTTACTGAACCTTGCTGTTCAGGGGAGCTGAGCCTCCAGTGTAGACCCCACAGGACTTAAATGGTTTTATTCTAAGGATGTGTAGCTCTGCACTGAGCAGGAGGCTGTCAACACCCATTTCTTCATGTGTATGCGTTTGTTTGGATCAGACCAGAGGTGCCAGCATTGCTTGCCAGGCAGCAGGGATTAGGTTTCCATCCTGTGCTTATAGTATACATGTCAAAACTGGAAAAAAAACAACCAAAACCACATTTATCACGGACAAAGCACTGCTGACCAATTGCTCAGCCTTAGTGATGCTCATCTGGAGTGAACAGAAAGTCTGGAATCAATAAAAAGCCATATTTAGAAAGCTGAGGCCAGCTTAGGAAGAGCAAATGCACTGGAAAAGGCAGAAAGGGATAGACAGAGCAATTATGAAAGGGAGAAAATTACACTCAACCTTTAGAGACACAAATGGGGTGCTATGTCAGCATTTTAATCATCCATCCTATTTTCAGCACTGTGTTTGGATTAAAACCTCCCTCCATAGCATGTCCTGGGTAAATAAAGCTGGGTCAGGGGCATATTTTCCTGCTCAGTGAGTGAGATAAATATAGAAAGATGTTTTTCACCTTTTGAGGAGAGCTTTTCCAAGGGAGGAGGAGTGGGAGCTCTTAGCCTACTCGCAGGTAGTGTCTGTTGTGTGCATTTTTCGCTCTGTCTTTTTCCTTTCCTTTTTATTTCTCCTCCCTGAAGGATTTTTGAGCTTTTCTGTGCCACATACTCAGATGAGATGCCTCCTTTCCTCAGGGGCAGAGGCAGGGCTGTGCTGCAGCCTCCAGCTCCAGTGACAGGCTGGATAACTCATGGCAGCTCCCAGGAGGCAAAGGTCATGTGAGGCTTGTGGGCTTCGAAAACCAGCAGTGAAATGCTCCTTCCCTCACCTCACAAAACACCCTCAGCTTTCCACCCTGATTAAAAAAAGAAAAAAAGGCAAAAATATTCTGCTGTAATGTTGTGCTGTGCGTTATGGTCAGGAAAAATATATAGTCTGGAAGAGGAACGATCACCTTGCTAAAATCTGGTATGAATCTCAAAGTTCCAGACTGCCATTCCCTGGTTATTAGTGGTGTGTATCAAATAGAAGTCAAGGACAGTACAGAATGGCTTGGGTCAGAAGTGACGGTAAAGATCACCCAGTTCCAACCCCTCTGCCACAGGCAGGGACACCTTGCACCAGACCAGGTTCCTCAGTGCCCATCCAGCCTGGCCTTGGACCTTCCAGGGATGGGGCAGCCACAGCTTCTCAGGGCAACCTGTGCCAGGGCCTCACCACCCTCACAGGGAAGAATTTCACCCTAATAGCTAATCTGACCCTGCCCTCTGTTAGTTTGAAACCATTCCCACTTTTCCTATCCCTCCAGGCCCTTGTCAAAAGTCCTTCTAGTCGCCACCTTTAGGTACTGGGAGGCCACTCTTAGGTCACCACTGAGGCTTCTCTTTTCCAGGCTGAACAACTCCAACACTCTCAGCCTTACCCCATAGCAGAGGGGCTCCATCTCCCTAATCAATTTGCTGGCCTCACTTCAACAGCTCTGTGTCCTTCCTGTGCTGGGGACACCAGATCTGGACACAGCCCTGCAGGTGCGCTCACACCAGAGTGGGGCAGAGGGGCAGAATCCCCTCCCTCCCCTGCTGCCCACAGGGCTTTGCATGCAGCCCAGGGCAGAGGTGTTTTCTGGGTTCCCAGTCAGGGAAACTCATTTCCAGGTCATGTTGGGATTCTCATCAACCAACATCCCCTAGCCCTTCTCCTTGGGGCTGCTCTCAATCCATCCTCTGCCCAGCCTGTGTTTGTGCTTGGAACAAAGACAGCAGACCCAAATCAGCTGCCAGGGCTCTCACTCTCATATGTTTAACTGCAGGGTTAAAGCCTCTGCACAAGGCTTTTAAAGGGGGGGCATTTTTTATGGGGGCAGTACCAAGGGAAGAAGGAGCTGGCCACCAGGGGTACCACAACCAATGAGGGAAAGGAGAAACATATGGGGAGAGGAACTGGGATGGATCAGTGTTATGCAAGACTCTGTGGGAAGTCTTTTCCATCTGCCCAGGTGGAGAGAGACTCTGTGGTAAGTCTCTCAAGGGGAGGGCTCTGGGGAAATCCCTGAGGGGAGAAGATCCTGAGGATTCCACAGTCTGGGACATAGAGGTGGGGCCAGGGACCTCCTATCTAGGTAGCAAAAATTAGGCTGAGATTGGTGGCTTCTCCCTTGGGAGACCTGTTAAAATTCTTAGAGAAGCATCTTTAGGTAATTTATTGCAATTACAATGGAACCAGACCTCTGTCTGCTTTTTAAACCGGCAGGAGTTCCCAGGAATGGCTTTGTGGCCATGTGCCTCCTGCCAGCTAGCAATAAACCACATGGCTTTTAAACACCAGCTATGCATCCTCCCAGACTTAGAGAAGAGTTTGGACTTGTCTTAGCTGACGTACTGTAGTGTGAGGCTTTCTCTGCCTTCAGGATCCTCCCTATGTTCTGGTACAGGAATAGAACCTTCAGTGAGTCACCCTAGAGGAGGTGAATTGGGCTGATGGACAGAGCAAAGCCTTAGGATGAGACTGGGTCAGGACCAGGGGCAGCAGGCACAAGTCCATTTGTTAATGCCTTCCTGTCTGGGAGATGAATGATGAAAGAAATGAAATATTCAGGAACACTGGTATGAGCTGTGGTGGAAGAGTGAAGTGAGCTGTAGCTTGTGTTCTCCCACAGTGCCAGAGTTAAGGAAGTTGAGTCACTCCTGTGCTCCTGAGCAAAGCATTTCCATCCAGCTGACCACTGCAGCACCTTCCTGCAAGAAGGACCTGCCTCCCTGCTGCTGCCCAGACAGCACCATCCCACTTTTCCACACCATAATGGGAATTGGGAAATTGCCTCACTGTGGGAGGCATCATGTGTTTGCTCATGAGCTGCTTTAGTAACAGTACTTTTTATTTTCAGATAATGTGTCCTAAATATTCAGTACACACATTCCTGCAATGAAAGACAACAGCAACAAAAAAATCTGAACAGCTGTTCCTTTGTTGTGCGGCAAAAAAAAGGAAAACCAAGCTACAAAGCAGCTCTCCAAGGTCATATTATTCCTTCACGGGGGGAAAATGAGGCTTGAAACATTTCAGTGAGCTTGAGCATTTACTGTGGTGAGTTTTGGGATTTGAACTTTGCTGCCTTGAGATGGGAGTCTTGCTGAAGGACATGTAGCTGTACTATTGCTGCTTGAACTTCACAGAAATCCAGGAGCTACAACTTGGCCCACCCAAATTGCAGAATATCTGATAGTTATAGATGATCCCAGAGGAGATCCCAGGAAAGGAGGGAACATTCTCTGTCCCCTCTCTGGATACAAGAGTAAGGCTTGTCTTAATATGACTCCTTTAAAAATAATTTACAATCTGTTTTTCATACAAAGCAATTGTGCCTCTTAACCTGATCTGTGCTAAGAGGAAAATTCAGTCTCTGGATTATGGGAGAGTGGTGTGTGCTCATTGAGATATGCCATTCCTCAGATGGGTGAGAGGTCCAGAAATGCTTCCCAGGTGTTTTAAAAACCTATCAGCCTTCCAGCTCCAATTCCAAGAGCTGCTGAAGGGAGAAATTGCTCCAAGTAGTAGATTACCAAGGTGACATGTGCAGCTGGGGCTTGAGTCAGCTCCTCAGATGTTTCCTTGCAGCAGAGTGGGGAAGTTGAAATCTGCAGTTTAACAGGTGACATGCAGGTCTTTGATGTCAGTCTGCCTTCTGCCCAGTGGGGAGATGCCCAAGAGGTGCAATTCCCTGGCATATCTCACTTTACTTGACCTGCACCTGCTTCCAGGAGGGAGGATCCAAGTCTGCTGCTGCTTCTGCACCAAACAAATGGTGCTCTCCCCAGCTGATAGTTCCCCTGTCATAGCTGATTCTGTGTCCTGTTGCTTTGTTTTTTCATAAAATAAGGGTATCAGGCTGCTTCCCAATCATTTTAATGCTGTGTCTTTGCTGCCAACATGTCTGGCTCATCAGGAAGACAGCCCTCCTAATACTCATCAGTGACAGGGAGAAAACCTCTCTGCCATTGCAGGCTTCTGTAGTCACCACAGCCAGAAAACAATATAATAATTATTTGGTTTGGAGGAATCTGAAATTCCTTTGGGTAGATGGAAAGTTCCATGGTTTGTTGAGATCAGAGTGAAGGTTGGGCAACTGTGAAGTTGCAACAAGCTCCATCTGCAAACCTCAGTGTTTGAAAAGAGACATCCTGCCGAGTCCTTTAGTGCTGCTGGGGTTTGGATGCTGACCATCCAAGGAGCATTAAGGACAGAGATGTGTTGTTGTTCAATGCAGAAGAATCATGAGACACTGACCCTTGCCCATGTGTTACTTGATAAGTTGTCTTCTTTAGGGCTCCTGGGCAGAAGAAGAGGGGTCAGAAGAGGGGTATATATGGATTTGTAGGAATTTCTGGATAAAGATTACCCTTATATGAACCCAGGAGGTGGGGACCTCCTGTTTGAGCATCATTCTCTCTGATGCCCAAATTTGACACTTTGCACAGAGGAAATGTGGTTTGTACAGAGATGGGTTCTCATTTCTGAATCCACTTGTGCAGAGAATGGGCCTAATTGCTGAAAAGATCCCCAGGGTTTCCATTTGGAACAGTGCCTCAGGAACTGATGGGGATAGGCAGAGCTTCACAGGAAAATCTGCCCAGCACCCGTTTGCATTTGTCTGCCTTCAGCAAAAGCTATCAAGTTAATGCTAATTTAAATTCTCACTTAGGCATCTGTAGGTATAATTGCATAAAGCACTGCACATTAAATTACATCCACACATGGGTTTGGATTCAGAGTCTTCCGAAAGACTACATATGTTAGCCTATTTCCAAAATGTACTGGCCACTGAAGACCCAGTGCTGCTATGCACCCCTATTTTTCTTGGAAACATAATGATCTAACCTTACCCTGAGTTAATTATACCCTGGTACCAGTTCAGTTCCCACAGCTCTCCCTTGTCATTGGGAAGCAGCACCCTTAATATTTTATGAACCATTTTACTGATGGCTCCCAAGTCTATGGATTGCACTAGTTGGTCAGGATGGGTAAATAAAACCCACAAATTCAACAGAAGCTTAAATCTCAGTTGTAACCTGCTGTAATTAATCACTACAGCTCTGTAATGCCTGGAACCAGGCGTTGAAAGCAAAGCCAACCTGAAACCTGCATGGAAAGCAGAGCCAGAGGGTAAGTCTAATCTGCATATACCTTGTTTTTAGGATGCTACAGTTGTTGGATTTTTTTTTTTTTTTTTAGTTTTATTTCACATCTTTAATGTGTGCCTTTAAAGAGAAGCAATTCCTGTCCCTTGGAGCTCCCAGGGAGGACCTGATGTGAGTGTGTCCCTTGATGGCACCAGCAGCATTCCGGTCATCCCACCAAGACTCACCTGTCCTGTGACACAGCTGAGTCTCCAGGGGAATTGGTCTGCTGGGCCAGTTTGCAAGGGGGGAGGTTGCTGTTGTCATTGGACACTTCACAACTTAGTCCTTGAAAAATTGCTAATACCTAGTTTTGGGTGTCACGTAACTTCAGTGGCCTTCTGCTCAGCCTGCGCATGCTGCTCTCAGCACTGAGCTGTCTTAACACTGCATTAATGTTTTCTCCTCTTTGTGCATGTGTAGAATTGAAATCCCTCTTGGGGGGGAAGCTTATTCCAAGTAAATTCCTGAACAATCAGCTGAAAAAAAACCCTGAAACATTCTTTCACTTGATTTGCTACTCCCTGCCAAATGCATATGCATGCCAGGTCTTGAGCCTGGTACTGGAGCTGAGCCCTGAAGAAGGAATTGTCTACACAAGGCTTCTCCTTCAGTTTTGGGATCCAGTGCTGAGTTCAACCAAGTCTGGTGAAAGAAGTGACCATAAATACACCATGTTTCTGTGTGGCTCATGAAAAATAAAGAGCAGGTTTGGCCCAAGGCAGGTGTTGTGGTCAGATCCTGTCTGCTTTGCATGGGGTTTTTGGTCTCTGGGGACCCTCTTGTGTGGGGCAGGAGTTCATGTTGCCAGCATCTCCTGCTGGGCTTCACTCCCAGACCTTCCATTAATGATTTTTGAGGATTATCTGGCTCCACTGGCCAAAGATGCTCTGCTAAGATACCTTCTCCTTCAATTCTTTCAGGTCCCTTCAGCTTTCACAGCCTTATATGTTTCTACATCCTTTCACATTTGAAACACTGTTCCCCTGCAAGGCCTTCTAAATCCCAGCTTCTCAGAAGTCCCAAGGGGACAGTGTTGGCCAAGGGTGGAGCTGTTCTGGGTTTCTTGGTGATGCCCTGTAGTGTTCAGAGGTGCTCTGCTGGTTCTGCCTATCACTTTGATGGGGAAGCAGTGAACTGGGATATGATAAATCACTAAATCATCACTTCTAAATGCTGCTTGGGATGTAAACATTGTGTGTAAACCCTCCTAAAGAGTGTTACATTTGTCTGCTATATTTCTTCCCTCCCACCCCACCACTGCTGCTCTAAGGATGATCTCTTAGTAGCTCAGTCTTTCTTTTTGTTTCGTTTGATATTTATGCCCACTTTCCCCAGATCTCTGGGGGTTCTTTTTAAAATTTGATATTGATTTTTTTCTTGGTTTAAAAATACCCTGAAATACACACATACACACACACAAAAGAAGCAGGTCTCCATGGCTCAGCCCTGAGTGGTAAAGGAAGAGCAACAGGAAGAGTGGTTTGTGGTGCTGGAGAAAGTCTCTGCAGGATTTAAAGGGGCATCCCATTTCACAGACGGCTTTTCTTTTTTTTAATTTTTTAATTTTTTTTTAATCGGTTATGGTGCTGGGAGGATCTGGAAAGAATGCAAGTCCCTCATCCCAGGTTGGATGTCTTGTTCTTAAAAATATGTCCTTTCAGCTCTTGGAGAGCATAGTTTTAGATTCTTATATCTTGGTGGTTCTGTTGTTTTTTATTTACCTCTCCTTCTCCTCCCTTTTCCTGCCCTCGCTCCCGTGATGGCTGCAGGGATGCAGTTCAGGCACTCATCACTGCTCTGTAACTTCTTTACAGAGCTAAAACTGACCGGGTCTTTCACCCTCCTCTCAGAGCAGTGGCACAGAGTGAGGCACGTGGCAGGGCAGGGGTTTTATCTGCTCTTTGGGTTTGATGTTTAACACACGAAGCAGAACCCCAAGCACCTGATCACCGTGTGCAGCAGAGCACATTGACAGCAACGCAGTGGCGGCACGACAACCACAACCAACCTGATAAAAGGAAGGGTTTAAGGCTTCTAACAGTGACATGGAGACTGAGCTGAGCTGAACCTGGCTCTAGCTTAATCCCTGATCTGTGTAAAGCCCTCTTCTGTGCTTTCCAGAGGCTGGGACAGCCGGAGAGGCTGCTCTCCACGAGCACAGGATGGCAGCTGTGTGCTAAAACTTGCTGAGCTGCCTCCCCAGTATGTGATGGGGTCGTGAGGGATTTAAAAGAAAAACTATTACAGTGTCTTTGTCAGTCTTCCATCCTCACTTAAGCTGGCTATTGGTGATTTGTAGTATTTTTTTCTAAGTGAAAACCAAATGCTTTCACTTTATAAATAAATATGCTACGAAGAGGGCTTCAAAGGAAAGATGATTAGTTACTATCCAACTGTTGCTAAATTCATTGGTGGATGGTCCATATTCTGCATTTTTTAATGTCACTGATACCTGATACAGACCATTCCCAAGCTGTTTGATAATTATTTATCAGCCATCTGTATCAGCATCATCTGCATGACCAATGACAGCCTCAAAAGCAGGAAGGGGAGAAAGGGGTTAAGCTGTCGGCAGGAAAGGGAAGGCAGAAACCAAGCAGCAAACAATTGGCACCTGGGCTCCATTGAAGACTAAAAGTGGAAGAAAATGGCTTAATTGAAAAATCTGCCTATTGTGTGTGCAGTCTCTAAGGGGAAACAAACAAACCCATTCAAAGGAAGAGGAAAAAAAAAGGCAAAGAATTAAAAAATCCTGTGCTGTTGTGCAGAATTGGGGGGTTTAACTCTTCCCAGTCTCAGTCAGAAAGATTTTCATAACCAAACCATGTCCCTTGTTAAAGCATTTAGTTGGATTGAGTAATTTCTTTAGTCCTCCTAGCATCTTCCATCGCTAGCTGGAGTTATTGGAGATTCCCAGGGTAATGTTGGATGTGTTGAAAACCCTGGTTGTGGTGGGATGAGTGGGGGGATGATCCCTGATTTCTATTCATTTTCATGGGTACCATAAAAGTATGGGTCTCAGTTTTTTCTCTCACTTCAGTGTTGTTTAGAAGGTCTCTGTAAGTTTCCTAGACATGCTTTCAATATACTTCTACTTTAATTTTAGTATTAACTTTCTCTAGATTTCACTGGCTTCTGTAGGTTTCCACTGCACAATAAAACAATCAGGTGCTTTTTTGCTTCTCAAACCCTTTTTTTTTTTTTTTTTTTTTTTTTTTTTTCCCAGCTCTGGGGACTCTCATATATTACTCCTGGACCTGATCCATAATGAGGAGGGCTTACAGCACCAAGCGTGGGGTTCTCTGCTGTGTGTGGCACACATCCCTTTATTGGATTATCAGTGAGGAATGACCCCTTATTTACACAGGATTCGCCAGAATTGCTGCTTTGATAAATACTGGATAAGCTGGCCCAGTCCCAGCTTCTTTGGACAAGCATCATTTGAGCTTTTGCTCCTCATACTGCTGGGAGGATGCAAGGTGTAATTCTACTGAATTATCACATCAATTTGTATTTTTCAGAGCACACAAGTGCTTCAGCCCAGCTGTCTGCCATAAGAAATGCCACAGCCTGGCAAGCATCACCTTGAGCACTGCAGGCTCTGGACTTGAGCAGGCAAAATCCCATCTGCAGTGAGGTATGAGCCCCAAGTCCTGCAGGTGCTCAGTTCTTCCCATAACAATACAGATCTACCTTGTGCTCTTTGTTCTGCCTCTTAATTTTTTTTATTTCTCTGATTGCTGACTTGCTACTTGTGCGCTTTTGGGAAGTTATGTTTGACTGTGACTGCTTTGCAGAATTTTAAATCAGAGAACTATAGAAGAGTGTGGCTGGAAGGGACCTAAAGGATGGTCTGGTTCCTTTCCTTCACTCATGGGCAGGGACACCTTCCACTAGACAAGCTTGCTCAGAGTTCCATCCAGCCTGGCCATGAGTATTTCCAGAGGGCCTCTCCATGTTTAACCTTGCTGTTGAAAAAGTCTGTTGTGGGCAGTGTCAAAGGCTGAGGATGGAATTAATTTTAGGCTATTCATAGTTGAAACCAGAAGACTTTCCCTTCCAAATTTGGCCAAAGGAACTTAAGGATTTGGTTTCTGTGCTGTAAGGTATCTCCAGCAATGACTTCATTAGGCAGTAAATTGCCTTGTCATTTATTTTCTGTAATTCTTTTGAGGGCACAATATTCCTAAAAATATTTTCATGTGCATTTTGCTAAAGCAGTTGTACTGGTTCTGAGGTTTTAGTGCCTGAAACAGTAGTAGTGGAGGGTTCCTGTTATACTGAACTTCTCTAGCTGTGCCTGGAGCTGCTGCAGCATCTTGGTGACATTCAGGTTTTTGTCTTAATTCTGTTCTATAAAGCTTGCTAACCTCAATGCTGTAGTTTCAGGGAATCAGGAATCTCCTCGCAAATGCACCAAAGGGCTGCTGACCTTGAGACACTAAAAAGTGTCTCAAACCCATATCTGAGTCCCAAAAATATCTTTACAATTCTGACCAGGGGTGGTGGTGGTGCTGCTAAATCCTTCTGTTAACATGGAACCTTTGTTGGTTTGAGCACTCCCCAGAAACTCAGAAGCTCTGGATCTCAGGTTTCATTTATGTTTTGGGGTTTTTTTTTGGAAACATTTTACACATTATCACTACATCCTTGGAGTTATCTATGGTGCACCAAAGCTGCAGCACCTTGTGCATATTTTCCCTCTCTTTTTGGTGTAACAAACCCTTAATTGTGCTATAAAGAATGGCAAAGCTCAAACAACCGAGTCTTCTACCCCAAGTGTTCTGCAGCTTGGGTTGGTGAATGGTGGCTGGGCTGGGTTGCTGGAGCTTTCTGTCCCCTAAACAAGCTCCTAAAGGTGTCCTGCCAGTTCACCTGGAGGTGTCCATACTGTTGAGGTGCAGGTGTGGGAGCAGGGAATGAGCACAAAGGAGGTCTGTAGAGAGAAGAAATACTATTCCACAGAGAGGAGCTTGGCTAACTAGATGACTGCACATTCAGAGAGCTACTTGCTGGCAGTCCTACTCCAAGGGGACATTTCTCATCTACCTTTAATAGAAGAACAGGCACCAGAAGTTTGACTCACTGCATTATGGAGGTAACTCCCCTGCAGGTGATCAGAGTGTCCTTTGCAGACCAGATCCACGCCCTGCTCTCACATTACCATCTTTCATATTGTTAACAAAAATAATACTGCCAGAGCATCAGGCTAAAAACAGCCTGGCTAAAAATAGCCTGCAGAGCTGTGGTGTATTCCTGCCTTTTTACTTTGAGACTTTCAGCAGCACTGAGTCATCAAAGCACAGCCAGCAGAGAGTGGCAGAGCAAGGGTGTCATGGAGCTGGTGCCTCCAGAATTGAGGATTTAATGCCTGTGTGTGTCACACACAGAGTGGGTTCAGAATCAGGTCTGTAACTACAAATCTCCATTGTGAAGCTGGCCCATGTTTGAAAAGTGTGGAAGAGTCCTGAGTGTGGGAGTGCAGGAGGGGCAGGGGCTGCAGTGCCTGGGCACAGCTGGGAAGGGGAGAGGGGTTGAGTTGCTGGGTGTAGCAACCACCTTCCCTATGCTTAACTCTGGCTGTACCTTCAGTCCTTCATCAGCCAAGGTTTTACCTTGATCTTCCAGAAAGGCAGCCATGGGGAGAATGATGGTATTAGGAAAGGCTTTTAGCTAATTAAATTTGAGCTTAAAGACTCCAGGAGAAAAAGAACTTCATAAATTCACATCTACTTCAACGTCAGACACAGCTCACCCCTGGTGCCGCATCACGGAGCAGCTCCAGCAGGGAACAGCCACTTCCTCAAGGAATAGAGCAGGCATGAGCTCAGTGTGGAGGCAGCAATGGCACTGCCAGCACAGCAGCTGATTAATATTTCAGAGGACACAAGTGAGTGGTGACTTTGTGGCAGATGATACCAGCCAATGTCCCACGTGCTCCTGTGATGTTTGTGCATCTGCTTCCTTCGCTAATCCTGTACCTCTAAAAACAAAAATAAATGGGAAAATGTACACATTTGCTATCACACTTATTTGTAATAAGGGGTTCTCTGTTAGGTGGCAAGGCTGGGCACAGGATGAGGCCTGAGCATGTATTATTAACACCATCTATTTGCTTACAGCTCTGGAAAGCAACATGGAGAGAATAAGAGTTAAGCTTATGGGTAAAGCACACCACAGGGATGCTCCAGCCCCAAGAAAACACACACTCAGGAAGTTGAATTCAAACCTAAATTAAGTTACATTTTAAAGAGAAGCCCAAAGTTGCTAAAATGTAGAAATGCAAAAATAAGCACCCAAACCACCTTAATTCTTCCCTGAATTAATGTTACAAGTGGAAATGTTAATTTGGGATTTTTCTCTTTCATTAGTTAGTCTCCAACCAAATTGACTTAGTCATGGTTATTTGTCTAATTAGTGAGGAAGGAAGACTTAGGGCTGCTGTCTTCAATGAGGAAATTAAAATAAAAGTGGTTTCCACCCTCAAATATCTGTGTCTTTCCAGATCACGGGGCCTGCTCGCTCTTACTCATTCCTCTCCCCAGCATTATATTACCCCTGACGCTCTCTTTCTCTTTTATGATACTTTCTGGCATGCCAGTACTTATTAAAGAAAAAAAAAAAGAAAAAAGAAAAATTAATACACAGAGGGTTCTGAGACATAAATTTGTTATGGATAACAGTGCAAAAGCTGTCTCTTCTTTTTTCTGCTTCTGGCACTTTTATAGCGTGCCGAGGCTTAGGGAGCTGTTTTGTCTTTAGCGCATACGATAGACAGGCAGAAAACTGATGCTGCCTGCTTTGCTTCCCAGAGCTTTTCAATTTGCTCTGCCGTCCTCTTGGTGTGAAATGAAGGTCTGTTTGCTCTGCAAGGCCACTGTCTGGAGCATGTCACTTCCAGGTGACCAGCCCTAACCCTCCCCAAGCGCTCTGCCAGAGGGCCAGGCCATGCTGTCTGCGTCGGAATCGGAGCTGAGGGCAAAAGATAATTCGTTTGGTGGGGCTTAGGAAGCAGACAAGTCTGCAGTTTCTCATCTGCTGGAGTGAGACAATCAAGCTTCAAAAGCCTTTTGCTTCCCATATTCCCCTATTTATATAATTCAAGCTGCTGTGTAAGTAGAAGACCCCCTTGATAGTCAGAGCGTTGATTCCACTGGCTTT
This sequence comes from Onychostruthus taczanowskii, assembly GCF_017590055.1. Classification (NCBI taxonomy): domain Eukaryota; kingdom Metazoa; phylum Chordata; class Aves; order Passeriformes; family Passeridae; genus Onychostruthus; species Onychostruthus taczanowskii. The sequence continues at coordinate 5,700,172 of NW_024503124.1, forward strand.
TGGACCAGAGTCAAACACAAGATGAGTATTCAAAATTTGCTTGGCACAAGAAGGCCTTTCTGCCTTGCAGTTCATCCTTATCCCTGGAAGTGCTCAAGGCCAGGTTGGATTGGGATCTGAGCAACCTGGTCTAGTGGAAGGTGTCCTTGGCTGTGGCAGCAGGATTGGAACCAGATGATCTTTCAGGTTCCTTCCAAATCAAACCAGTCCATGATTCTGTGCTCCCTGCACCGAAGCCTGTGGGCAGGAATGGAGCTCTCTTCCCTCAAACCCAAGAGGTTCATAGCCTAAATTTTTTCACCTTTCTGTTAGCTCTCATGAGATTTCGAAGTGCTTGTGCAGTCTGAGTGCTGCTCCTGAATCTTAGTGAGCACCAATGTGTTGGCTTCCTTGGTCAGAGAGGCCCCAGCTCAGCTGGCTGGATCTAATCAATAACTAATATTTAGTGCTATTAACTCCCATGTTGTGAGTACAGGCCATTCTCTAAAGAGTTGCACTCACTGATGTTTGTGGGTCTCTTCCAACTCAGAATATTCTAAGATTTTGAGATCTCTCCTTGCCTCTTTTTGAATGCAGCTCAATCTAGGGCCATTTAAAGACACTTCCTTTGTGCTGGAAGACAGAGTGAGCAACTGATGTCTTCACTGCTCTGTGCTGCTAAGGTCTGTGCTCTCCCATTGTAGTTGATCAGGTTTGAGGAACAACTCAGACCTCAGTGCAGGAAAATGGGCAGCCACTGCCTTTGACCTTTCATTGTTCTCCTCAAGGAGCTACAGCTGTGGGAATGAACAAGTTGGCCTATAGTATTTCAACAGCTGCTGTTGACAGGGCTAATAAATGTGATTTTTAACTGCTTCCTGGGAAAAGCCAAAGTGTGTTTCATACAGGATGTGATGCACAAACTGTGGTTTCCTTGAAAAACCCATGACCATACTATGGAAGTTGAACTTAACAATGCAATTGTGAGACAGAAGAGTTTTATTTGTGGTTTAAGTGCAAAGCTTCAATACAGAATTAAGTGGGGCACTATTAGGGTAGCTCCCTGCAACTGCTTACTGAAATAAAGATACCCAAGAGCAAAAGCAGAAATATATAATTTTTTAAGTACTCAATAAGCTCTGAACAAGAATGTAGCATTTTAATTCTGAAATAAGGAGACTAGTGTCAGTTCATCCTTCTTAAGGTGCAAGCTGCTGGAACTATAGGTTTCATGAAACTCTCAGCTTTCCTTTTTCTTGTGGTTTTTTTTTTTTTTAAGACTTGCAAGTTTTAGGATTTTTAGGAAAAATGCTGCAAATGCAACCCAAATGTATGCTTGAAAGTCTGGAGCATGTCAGAATAAATAAAAGGCAACACAATTGGTTATTTCAATTCAAGTCACAGCACTTTCAGAGGCTTGTTTTGGCACAATAAATTAGCTCCTCTGTGCTTTTTCACCTTCCACTGAAGCAGTGGGAGCTTTACAAGTACTGTTTCATAATACTCAAACAACCTACTAATGCTTTCGTTTCCCATCAATTTGTTGCCAGGCACAAAGGGGTTTAATAACAAAATGATTGATGACTCTATTTAAACAGCACATTAGCCTAATGATGTACAAAAGTGTAGCAGAGTTGTTAGCCCGTGCACAAACGTGTCCCTCAAAGAGCGGCTGTGGGTGCCCGGCCTGATGTCCGAATTGGTTTGCTCATCTCCTCTTATGTTCACATTCCCTGAAAATCCCTTTGCCCAGGATTTTTCTCCTGGGAAGCTGAGAAGCCTCAGAGAAAAAGGAAAACAATATTATCTCATTTGCTTCTCCTGTGTTGTGCTCCTTTGGAATGTGTTTGGAGATTGTTTGCCCACAGGTGATTGTTTCACTGGATTCTGCTGTGAGTTGTTTTCACTCTTTGGCCAATCAGTGCCAAGCTGTGTTGGGACTCTGGAAAGAGTCACGAGTTTTCATTATTATCTTTTTAGCATTCAGTAAGTATCCTTTCTGCATTCTTAGGTATAGTTGAGTATTGCAGTCTTTAATATAATATACTATCATAAAATAATAAATTAGCCTTCTGAGAACATGGAGTCAGATTCACCATTCCTTCGTTCATTGGGGCATCCCGCAAATACAATAATCTCCTGGCAGATTTCTCCTTTCTATGCATCTGCTGCTGATGGACACTCATCAGGCACAGGGCAAGCACTTGTTCCATGCCCCTGGCCGTTCCCAGCACCTTGGGAGAGACCTGGATGGTAGGTGGCAATGGGATGTCCCCATTAAAGGGGATAAATGGCACAGAGCCCATGCTGTCAGGACAGCCAGGGTTGCTCCTTCCTTCCATAAGGAATTGATCCATCTTGGAGCTCATGAGGTTGCACCTTTGAAGTCCTCCTGAATGCTGCCATTACCTGAATGATATTGCGATTTTTTCCCCCCTTTTATCTTATCCAGTGGTTTTCTTCAAAACACCAGTAATTAAGAGCCAAAGCACAGAGGAAGTATTTAGGAATCTGGCCAGCACACACTCTCCAGCAGGTGCCATGCATGCTGTGTGTGACTCCAGTGTTTTCAGACCACCCAGCTCCTGGGGACTGGGAGAAACTGGTTTGCTGCAGCTGCATTCTGCTTAAGCCCTGCAGAGCATCCACTTCACATCTAGGAATCAGGTCCTGGATTGTTTTTCACTCCCAAAGGCTAAAGCTGAAAAACTCACGAAGGGTGAGCAATACATGAGAACAGCATTGAGATCTAACATTGAGAGCTATCACCTGGGAAGCAGCAGCACCTTGGTGCCACCTTTCACCCTTCCCAGAACAGGAGTTGGTTTGATAATCCTTGTGGGTCCCTTCCAGCCCAGGACATTCCTTGATCCTATGGTAACTTCCACAGCAGAAAGTTCTTTAGCAAAGGACTTGGCCAACAGGACTGTGCCTTTGCTGTGGATATATAAAGGGTTGTCTCAGGGATATCAGGATTTGTGTTGCATGCTCAGGCTCACATCCAAAGCAATTGGGATGGCAAAGCTGCTACTGAGCCTTGTGTCTGCTGTCTTCAATGGGAGATGTTTCATTAAATACTCCCAGCTCTAGTGGAGTTAATCTTCCCCAGAACCAGAGCTCACCTGATCGTCATCTGAAACCTTTTCTACTTTTCCATTATCAAGCACTTAGAGGAAATCAGTTTTCTTAGCCAGTGCATTTATAAAGATTATGCAGTCTACATCACTATTTTAGAAAAGGTTTTCACTGGACATTTATTTTTCTTCATTCCTTCTAATGAATATTTGGCCAAGGAAAGCTCTAGCTCCCTTTCAAATGCTCCTTTTCCTTGGGTGACCAGCCAGGAAATACTTTTCAGGTTATCTGTCTTCACCCTAAATGCCTCACTGCAGGATGAAAGGTCCCTCCTGGTACTGATCCCCGTGTATCCTGACAGGCTCATCCAGCCTGGATACTGATGACAAATGAAACATGACTGACATTCCCTTTACATCCAGCAGCCACTAACCCTGCTGGAGTTGTTCTGTCACACTGAAGACTACGGGAAGGACGGTCTGCAAATCTTTGATATCTAAAACACAGCTATTTATACCCTGAATACTGTGCAGGAGTGATGGGAAGTGAATCATTAAAGATGTTCTGATTGTGTGAATAAAACTCAGTATCAGTTTTATCCTAATTATGAAAATATTCTTTCCACAAGTTGTCTACTGCTACACTGGCAGCTGTACACAGCACAGCTTTGCCCTCTTCAGGTCTGGCTAATTTAGGAGAAGAACCTTATCAGTGATCTAGTGGGAGACCTCTAAGCCAGATTTGGCATGAGGGAGTCACTCATTTTTGTCACATATTTTTCTAGCTGAATTCATACCTACCCTGCAGATCTTGTTGTTCAGGAAGGAAGTCACTCCCCAGCTGGCTGGAGCTGTCATCCACAGGCACAAGCAGCTTGGAATGGCAAGGCTCCAGCACTTCCCTCAGGGTTGCTTTCTGCCCTGCTCCCACCATCTTTTATCATCTTCCACCTCAGTTTCCCACCTGCAGTCTGGACCTGGCTGCTGGGTCCTGTGCAGCAGATGTCAGCTGATGGTGTTCATTACTATTATTTGTTGCACTCTTTGAAATAAATTAATAAGACCCTACTATGACAAGAGACCAAAAATAGGCTGCTTCAACATGCACCAGGATGACTATTTGTGGAGAAATCTTGAAAAAGTGAAGAGATACACAAGATTGTCAGAGGAGCTTCTCCTTTGCCCATAACCTATAAATAGCCTGATACTGGGAGCTAAGCAGGGACTTTTAATTAAATAGAATTGTTTGTAAAATCATCAGAAACATAATTTTGGGCATACTGATGCTCTCTGGCATTTTCTGCCATTGTCCTGGATCTCAGTCATCTTTAAGCTTTAAAAATTTTAAGATACGTTTGACAGAAACATGGAAAGACATCTGACTAATTTTCTGTGTGTTCCAGGTGGGACACACTACGTTATGCATATATAGAGGGAAAATAGCTTGAAATGCAGGCCTTGTCATGCCAGAAAAACATTTGTGAGGAATTATGTCCATCCTGGTTTCAGCTAGAGTAAATTTCTTCTCAGGTAGGTCCAAGAGAAATAAATGGCTTTTCTATATATGAGGAAACGTTTTTATTGAATGTAAATTTGGGGGTTTTTCCCACATTTCTGTGGGACCATGCTCTTTATGATGCAGGCTGCCAGAAGCTGAGTTACCCAGTTCCATGCTTAGAAAAGCTGTTCTGGTGGTAGCATTCTTCCACCTGCCTGCATGAAAAAAATTTTTTTAAAAATCCATTTTTTTTACGAGGAGAATTGAAAATCACTGTTAGCTTTTACTGTCTGGGGCTCAGCTATAGCAAAATATGGGCCAAAATCTCTGCAAGTGTATGGCAGTACAGCTGCTCTGGCTGGAGGGTGCTCCAGCCAGCTGAGCCAGATGGGGTTCATTGCTTATTTGATCAAATTAAAAGATTAAAAGACACCAAATCTGACAAAGAGGTTTGCAAACAGGAGCATTAAAGATGATAAAAGTAATGCATGCAGACACTTATTATTAAGTAATAAATTAGGCTTGTGTTGCCAGCACAGTACAGTACCCCCAGGCTGAAGCTGACCCCAAGACCTCTCCTGCTCCCAGTGAGATAAAATAGAGCTGATATTTGTGTGGTGTGAGCAATGATCACCCTGAGAACTGAGAGGGGGCCCTAGCAAAGAGCCTGCCCTATCTCCTGCAGTGGTTTCCAGTCCTGTAAAACCCTGGGAGCACACTTATTATGGGTACCAGGCAGTGCAAGAGAGGGGAGACTGTCCTGAGTGAGGAGGGATGTCCCCTGTGGGTATCAGTCCAGCCAGTGTCCGTGGGGATCCTTATTCCTACAGTTTCTCATGCACCTGCAGTAAATCACCTCAATTTCTTCTCCTAAACCCAGATAAGAAAACTGGACTTTTCATCATATCCTTGAAACACCAAATAAAAATTGGAATATATCTATCTGCAGGTGATGAGTACAATTATATCCCCCCTGCTGGTTCTGTGTTTTGACTTTTTTTTTTTTTTCCCCTAAAGGAAAAAGCATCTTTCACTGCAGAAAAGCCTGTCCTTCATTTAGGGAAGCCAGCAGCTGTCAGAAGAGGAAAGCTGAAGATTGACAGAGGAAAGACACAGCAAGAGTGCTCCCAGAACATTGAACAAAAAAGATAATCTTAAGATGTTGACCTCTTAGAGAAGTGTGTATAATCAAAGAAAAAAACAGCAATAAAATGTCCTGGTTGTTCCCTAAATGGAAGAACTGTATAAACTGCAAGGTATCCTATCTGAGACCCTGCAGTTATATTTTTCTTGTGATTTTTTCTTTCAGAACATGAAATCTGGCATGTTTAGAGGTCAGTCTCCTCATTTCTGAATCCCCTGCTCTTCTTTTCTCCCATCTCCCTGGCCATATTCTGGTCTGGTTTTATCAAATTGCTTTGGGTTGATAATTTGCAAGGGAATGGTGGAGTTGTATTAAAATTCTGACCATGAGAAACCACACATGGTTTTATCATTTTAAACCAAATAAATAATAATAGTAATAATAATAATTTGTCCCATCTCCTCTCCCTGAGTTCTTACAGTCTTTGAATTTTTCCTCCTTTAATATTCTGTCTATATTCCTGTTTTCTTCCAGACCCTGCTGTTCAGCTGTTACTGAAGCATTGTCTTCAAAAACACCAAGTGGGGAAATGTTGATTTGTTTTGATCTCAGGGGAAATAATGTAACTCGGTGACAAGCCCACCAGCAGCAACTCTTAATACACAGCAAGACAACTCACAGAGAAATCACCTTGCTCTTGGGCTGCATACACGTATTTAATTGCATTTAATTCTTGAGTGCTGGTGTAACTCAGTCATAAATAATTGGGAGTTTTGGTTCACTGGCTGAAACAGAGGAGACTGGAGGAAAAAAAAAGTCCCCATAAGCCATTCGGTTTCATTTTCAGGTTCATTAATCCTCTTTGTTAGGTGGCTTTTTAGAACTAATTTTGTGGGTTTTATTATGAAATTGACAAAAAGGTGGTCGCCCCTCCAGTGGCTTCCCAAACCAGGAGAGAAGAGGGGAGCAGAGAGTGGAGGACAGGTCAGCAGGTTCAGTGACCATAGAGCAGCTTACTAAAAAACGATACTGAAAAAGGATGCTGTAACAAATAATATTAACAGAACGACTCTGTGGTGCAAGAACAAGATAACTAATACAAGAATAAAAACAGGAACAAGAAAGACACTGAGGATGTGCTAGAGCATGTTCAGAGAAGGGCAACAAAGCTGGTGAAGGGTCTGGAGCACAAATCTTGTGAGGAGAAGCTGAAGGAGGTGAGGCTGTTCAGCCCCTGGGGAAAAGGATGCCCAGGGGAGACCTTACCACTCTACAACTGCCTGAAAATGAATCTGCCCCTTCTCCCAGGTAGTAAGTGATAGGACAAGAGGAAATGGCCTCACGTTGTACCAGGATTGGCAGGAAACATTTCTTCACCAAAAGGGTTTCTAAGCATGGAACATGCTACCCCAGGGGAGTGGTGGAGTCACCATCCCTGGAGGGATTTAAAAGACACGTAGATGTGGAGCTTGGGAGCATGGTTTAGTGGTGGGCTTGGCCATATTAGGTTAGTGGTTGGCCTTTATGATCGTAAAGGTCTTTTCCAACCAAAATTATTCATGATTCTATGACTTAAAAATGCCTTGATTTTATTAATGGGTTTTTTCAAGTCATGCAAAATAATTTTAAAAGTCCATCCTTGATTACCATCATTTTTTTCCTTTTCTTTCTTTTTTTTTTTTTTTTTTTTTAATTAGGAGTTTTTGCTCTACTAATTGTTGTATTTGTCCATTTTCATCAAACCAAGTCAAACTAATGACAGTCAGACTGTCACAACTCTCACGATGCCTCACTCAGGGCTAATCCATCCCTCTTGCACAGAATCAAGGAGCAGAGGAATCCCAGGCACCGAAAGGATGGGATTAAAAAATACACACTTGCTCAGCAGGAGGCAAAGCCAGTGAGTATCACTGCCACCAGCTCTCCCCACAGAGCTGAGGTCGGACTACTCACCCATTTACACACTGTCACCAAAAAACGTGCAAAGGGATGGATGGGGAAGAGTGAGTGGATATCTCTGGTGGACAAACCAGGAACATATGAGCTCAAGTTACTTTGCGGGAGGTTAAGATTCACCCATGCCCCCTCCCACACGCTGTGCAGATGCTGTGTGCACCCTCTTGCACACCCTCTCTCTCCTGCTTGGTCCATAACACATGTGTGTGGCCTTGACATTCTCTGGAAAAATCCCTTCGCCCAGGATTTTTCTCCTGGGAAGCCGAGAGGCCTCAGAGAAAAGGAAAACAATTCTTATCTCATTTGACTCTCCTGTGTTGTGCTCCTTTGGAATGTGTTTGGAGATTGTTTACCCACAGGTGATTGTTTCATTGGGTTCTGCTGTGAGTTGTTTTGACTCATTGGCCAACCAGGGCCAAGCTGTGTCGAGACTCTGGAAAGAGTCACGAGTTTTCATTATTATCTTTTTAGCAGTAAGTATCCTTTCTGCATTCTTTAGTATAGTATTCTTTAATATAATGTAATATCATAAAGTAATAAATGAGCCTTCTGAGAACATGGAGTCAGGTGCATCATTCCTGCCTTCGTAGGGGGTGCTTTGCAAATACAATACACGTGCACAAAATTACCAAGCGTGAGATTTCTGCACAAGTCTCTTGCTCTGCAATAACAGACTTGATCTGTTGTTTCCAGCAGCTCCTGATAATACAGGAGTATTAATAATTACAGCACTGTATTTAAGAAGAGGTGGGTCAAACTTGTGATCACTTGAATGATATTTGAAATAATTTACAGGGTGCACCCATTGTAAGTTGGGATAATTAGGGCTGCTTCTATTAACACTCTGCCCTTCCCTGTTGCTGGTTTAATTTCCTCAAACAGTTTTACATCCTACTCTTCATCCTGCCTTGGGGTTTTGCAGTAAAATTCAATAATCATTTTCCTTTCTAATTTTTCCATTAAGCACCAGCTTATTTCATCATCAGAACTCAGAAGCAAGTTAAGCCTCTGTGGGCTGGACCAGCCAGAAACTGGAGGAACTTGTGCAGCTCTTTCATCACATCCTGCAAGCAGCTGCTTGTAGAGACCCTCCCAGTTATTAAGAGTATTTCCAAGGACTTTGAGGGAGGCTTGAACAGCCACAGATTTTGGGAGGCATAACTCATCAGGGACTGGAGAAGATATTTTAATTCTCTGTGTTTCCAAGGTCAGGGGAAAACCACAGGTGTGCTGCAGCCCGCACACATCTGGAAAATTTCAGGTTCCCATCTTCCCCTTTTTGAAGGACAACTCTGCTAGAAAAAAAAAAAAAAAAAAAACAAAAAAGCCCCAAACAAACAAACAACAACAACAACAAAAAAAAAACAAAAAAAACAACCAACCAAACAAACAAACAAAAAAAACCAAACAAAAAAAACCAAAAAACACCAAAACATGACCACAGATTGTGGTCCCTTAATCATGGCAATGACAAAAAAAAATGTGTCTCATCTTTTAATTTACATTTTTAGTGATGGAAGCAGAAGTTTGTTCACCTGGCATTCAGACAATGGTGTCTCTCTGTAGTTCGGATGGTTGAGACAAAGTTTCAAGGTAAGGGAAGCTTTCCTCCATGCTTTTCAGTCTCTGGGGACGTAAGAACTTCCTCTGAGACAACCTTTGAACTCTGTCTCCAAAAGACAATGCTGAAAAGCAGCTTTTTTGGGTTTTGGATCCTTTGACTTTCACTAAACACCTTAGTCTGGCGTATTTGAGAAGTTCAGATGCTCCTGAAATTACTACAGAGACTTCAGCTCTTTCTCAAGCTGTCTAGCTTAGGCTAAAGACAGCAGGAATCAATCTTCATGTTGTCTAAAAGCAAGTATTACTAGCAAGGCTGTGATGGGATTTTCTCTGCTGTCAGGCTAAGCTGGCCATCTCCACTAGCAGCCAGCATTGAGACAGCTCCTGCCAGGCTTTGTTCCATGTCTGAAATGGTTTTACAAGTCACAGTGGCCAACACTTTCACATCCAGAGACCAAAAGAAGTGGCACTGCACTCACCAAATAGAGAGGTAGCACCTCTGGCTGCCACAGGTATCACTGACTCTCCTGAGATAGATGAGAAAAGGTTAAAAAGCACCTGGACTGTTACACCTGGAGCCTAAGGATGACAAATTCCAGCTATGAAGGCTTCAGGAGAAGCACAAGCTCTTGTAATGGAATCCAGGAGCTTGATACAGAAACTGTGTCTGGTGTAAAAGGAGAACTGCTTGTGCTAATGAAAGTAAGTGATTTTCTTGGGGATGGGGAAAGAGCTAAGTGTGTGTGGTGAGAGAAGCTGGACAGTCCTTGGTGGGAGATGTCAGCACTCACACAGGAGTCACCATCCCTCTGCTAATGTAATTCTTTCCTCCCCTGTGATGGGCACTGGTACCCACTTGTCCATATATTTTCATTTTGGAAGGGTTAATGACCGTTTGGTTAAGACCGAAAGGGTTTCTGCCCCAGCTCTTGGCAGGAGGGCAAGGCTGGGAAAGATTAGGAAAATCATCTGTGTCCATACACTAGACTGGAAATCAGCATCTTCTAGCTGCACTTTCACAGCCTGTGTGACCTGACCTTATGGGTCAAGGGGCAGACAAAATTCAACACCGTCTGCTATTCGTTAGTTAATACGTAACCAAAAAATTGGGGTCAGCAGCCTCAATGAGCTCCAGCTGGAGCTGGAGATAACGGATTTGGCTTTGAGAGGCGTCCGATGCCTGAATCAGCCCAGGGGATGTTATAGCCCCACTGGGGATGTGCTGGCTCTGCTTCATAGAAATGTCCTGTGGCCTTGGGATGTGGATGCATCTCCCTCCAGGTGGTCCCAGTTTGGGTGCCCAGTTTCTAGCCCATATAGCTGCAAAACACCCGGGTGCTTAGCTGCAAGGATCTCATCCTGCCTGCCAAAAGCTTCCAGCAGCTGCACAGACCAGTTTTACAAGTCAGGTGTTTGTCTTTGACAGGCAAGTCTTCATATCTTTATGACTAGACATTATTATATTGTTCTTTCATTTGATAACTGCTCCAGTAATGGGTTCCATTTGCAGTAAATCTTGTGTGCTGTCTTTTTCCCCACTATTAAACATCAGACGATAACCTTTGTGGGAGGCTGTACGCAGAAATTCAGTGAAGCTTTAAGAGGTTGGGGAGGAGGGGAGATGTGGAAGGGAAATGTGGTGTTAGCAAAGTGTCTGGTAGGAAGATGCTTTTGGAGGAACTAATTATACCCTGAGGCACTCGGAAGAACCTACCCAGCATGAAAGTTCAACCGGAAAATGAATATTTAAACGGCTCTTCAAGTTAGTAACTCTTTGGAAAGCACTGCTCAATACCTGGAAAATAGGCCCATGACACAAGAACAGATGAGTCTGAATGTGACTCAATGCAAATACTTGGCTTTTTTCACCAACACCACGGAGCAGAACCTATCCCAGTTAAATGGCTCTGGAAACACCAGCTAAAATCCTTTGATCAGCTCTCCTCAACACGCAGCTGGTTGAGTTTTACCTTCCCTGGTAGTGCAGCCCTTGGTTTGCCATAGGCAGTGCTGGATTTTGTCCAGAAACCTGGGCTGGGATGAGGCAAAACCCCAAAGCTATGAAGGAGTGTTCCAAAGGTCTTCTGTGCAGCTGCTCTTGGGCTATGGCTCGCCTTCCTCATGAGCTGTTTTCTACATTATATATTATATAAATGTATATATTCTATATACACAACCACCCCGGAGGGTGAGAGCACAAGCAGGGATCAAACACTCAGCAGCACCATGAGCTTGGCACTTGGACTCCTCTGTTGGAAGATGGTTTTGGTGCCCCAGTGCTGCAGCTCTGGCCAGGTGTGGCTCATTTGCCCTGGAGTTGAGCTGAAACTTGTCAGTAGACTGATGTGCAGTGCTTGGAAGTAAAGGCATCCCGGAGAAATGCAATGTTTAACCCAGACAGGTAACCAGACAGGGTGGTGGTGACTGCAATTCTGTGTTGATACTGCTATTAAACCAGGGCCTGGGGCTCTTTAGGGGAAGCCAGGCAGTCGTGGTCCAAACCACTGTGCACAGCCAAAAAAGACTGGGCTGGAAATGCAGGAGGAGTGCAAAAGAAAAAAAAAAAAAAAAAAAAAAAAAAAAAAAAATCAAACCAAATGTTACTGAGTGGAGTCCCCAGTCTGGGCCCCCCTGACTGCCTCTCAGTCAGAAGTGGATGTGCAGAAAAATCATAGAACCACAGAAAGGCGTGAGTTGGAAGGGACCTTAAAGATGATCTAGTTCCAGAACTTCACCTTTTAACTCCTGTGCGTGCTGGGATTAAAGCCAGAATATGTTTTCCTGCTATGAGATTTCAAATTCAGGCTGCAGAATAACCTCCTCCAACCTGGAGGAAAAGGCTTCTCCCCACAACTTTCCCATCTAAATTACCCCCATTGCAAAAGAGCCTTTCACCCTCAGTCTGCAAAAAGGATGGAAAATTGCAGTGTTTTCCTACAGCCTGTTTAAGTTCACTTCAGACAACGATTATTTGTTGGCTTCCCAAGACCCAATTAAATGATCATTTACACACTGTAATTTAAAGTGTGTCCTTGGCTGGTAAAATCCATAACAGCTATAAAGTGAGTGTGTGTGTGTGTGTGTGTACAGTCATTATTGCTGCTGTTTGGTTTTGTCTCTGTTTTAATAGCTAAAATATTAAAATGGGAGAAGCAAAGTGCTGATTATCCACAGATATGCCTAATTTCACATTGTGAAGGTATCTGCTAGAATAATGTGTATATAATATAGGCAATGAGTGCTCACGGGAGACTAAAGCCTGAACACAGCAGCAATTCCAGAAATAATTGTTTCTTCAGAGGGAAAATAATAAAAAAAAACCCCAAACTTGCCCTAAAGCTTCAAGCAAAGCCTTTTGCTATGCTTTTAAAAATAAATGCTAGCAATGCAGTTTAATTTCCCACGTGTCTACATACACTGGCATTATGAGAAATCCCTTATTTATATGATAAATCCTGAATAATCCTGGGTGCTGGTCCTGAAAGTGCTCCATCACTCTTGATTATTTTTTCAGCAGCTCAAAAAGAAAATGTTTTGGTGTTTGGGGTTGGGTTTTTTGGTTGTTTTTTTTGTTTTGTTTTTGGGGTTTTTTTGACCTGGCCCCTCTGTGAGCAGCAGCACAGGACCAGTTCCTGCAAGGAAGGATGTATGGCATTAATCTCTTCTTGTAAAATTGAGTTTATTTGGGAAAAAAAAACCAAACAAATGTGATGGGGAAGGGTGTTTCTTCCCTCTGTCTGCCTGCTGTTGGCCCTGGGATGAAATGTGGCTGCTGCCACCTGAGGAGTTTCTCCTGTAAGCTGTTGGGCTTGGGGGTAATTTGTTTGGATTTTGTTTTATCTGTTTGTTTGGGGGGGATTAATTTTTTTTTTTTTTGGTTTGGTTTGTTTTAGTTTTTTTGTTTGGTTTTTTTTTCTAATTTTTTTTTTTTTTTTTTGCTTGGAGGTTGTTAATAACAGCTGATGAACAAACACAAAGATTTCAACTACCGATCATTTTTCCTTATAATCTAATTTTCTAATAATTTCCTAATAATCTAATCCATTTTTCCTTTTAATCTAACAAAGCTGCTGTCCAAATGGAAGGGTGAGCTCTCTTCTTCAGAGATATTGGTGCATGTACAAAAAAAAGAGAGAACTTTTTTTCTTAGAGGGCAAGTCCTCAGACAGGTTGGTTGCAATAAGCCATAAATATGCTTGAACTTTCATGGGATTCTAATTTTAAAATAAGGTCACTTCTAATTTATTTTGTTTTAAAAAAAGATGTTAGTTGTCTCTCAGCTTATCTGATCTTGCATGTGCTTTAATTCAGGCACTAACAGAATTTTTAATTAAAAAAAAGTGGATTTGACTTTTTTGATGTCTTATAAATACATATTATAATATTGGTTTTTCGCAAATATTAAAATGGATGGTATATGTATAATGTTAAAGTAACTTTGCTATAAAAAAAAAAAAGGTGGATTTAACTTTTTTGATGTGTTATAAATACCTATTATAATATTGGCTTTTTGCAAATATTAAAATGGATGGTATATGTATAATGTTAAAGTAACTTTGCTATAAAGATAGAGATTTTTAATTTCTCTTGTTAACTAAACATAGACATAGTAGTGAAATTTTGCTATAAAGATACAGGGGGTTTTTATTTCTGTTGTTAACTAAACCTTAGACATAGCAGAGAAATTTTGCTATAAAATACAGGGATTTTTTAATTTCTGTTGTTAACTAAACTTAGATATAGTAGTGAAATTGCTGATATAGTGTTAAAGTGCCTGCTTGGTTGGGATAACATTCATATGACGCAGACCCCTGCTACTGCCATGCCAATTCTCAGCACCCACTGTCTGTAGAAAACATCCCAAAAAAAGCCCAAACTGGAGGTGATAACAAGCACGGACCAAAATCACAGCCAAGAAATAGACATGCTCTAAAAAGGCGGACCCGAGGAGGAGCTATGCTAAACAGTCCTGGAGGAAAAGTTTTAATATGTATCATAGTTTATGAATATGCAGCAGACTGATGCAATAGATGAAGGGTTTTTAAAGAGCGTCTCTGAACCAGCAGGTGTGCTCTTGGCGGAATGCCGTGAATCTTTGCTTTATTGTCTTTGTCTCCTATTGTCCTTCATTAAACTTCTGAATTTTCACAGGAGAGCGAACCTCGTTTTTCACAGAAGGTATGGCTAGGTTGTCTCCCAACTTGGTTCTTGGGTGAAATCATAAGTCTGGGCTGTATGAATATGCTACACCTTCGGGCACTAATGCGATTTCCAATTAGGGGGGGAAAAAGAAAAAAAATTTAAAAAAAAAAAAAAAAAGAAAAATAAAAAAGTGTGGTCTGGTCTGTTTCCCAGCTGAATTCGCAGGTGAAATCCCAGCTCTCCGCCGGGATCCCGTGGCGGTGCGCGGGGGTGCCCCCGGTGCCCTCCCTCAGGCCGGGCCCGCCTTTTCGGGGAGGATCTCCCTCACGGCGGGGCGGGCACGGAGGGGGGGAAGGGGCGGGGCCGGGGNGGGCGGGGCAGGGCAGGGCGGGGCGGCCGCACCTGAGCGCCGGCAGCGGCGCGAAGCGCGGCCCGTCGGTGAGGGGAGCGGGGCCGCCCGGCTCTCCCGCACAAAGAGCTCCCCCGGGCACGGCCTCTGCCCGGCGGTAGTCGCTGTGCGTGTCCGCAGGCGGGTGTCGGTGTCCCCTCGGTCCCCCTTTGTGCAGCAGCGGGGTGGGTTCGCGGCGGTGCCGGGGGTGAGCAGCGGGCTCGGGAGGAGCCCCGGGACCCGGCTGTGCCCAGGCTGGAGCCGCCACCGGGAGGCAGCCCGAAAGTTGGGCTTTGGGGCTTTTCTCCTGCTTGAAGCAAAGCTCTTTTGTAAAAGAAGTACTTTAAGCGTTAATTCGGTAACCTTCCCGGAGCCACGATTAATAGTTGCACCCGGTTTGGGAGAAGTTCCTCCTCCCTTCCCCACGCTGTTGGCCGCAATTCCTGATGTACCTGTCTCTGGAGGGTCGCTAGTTTCACCTAAGGGCCCGCACCTTTACAATTGCCCATTTTCCTGTTTGTTCGGAGAAAGCCACCTGTGAACTTCGAGGATTATAAGTTGAATTCGTTGTGGTGTTTCCTGAGTGCTGCAGCATTTTTGAAACAGGAGGGAGTAGTGGGTTGTTGTGAGTTCGAGGAAAAGTTTGGATTGAAGTGAAGATACCTGAGCGTTCCTAAAGTGTGGTTACTAACATGCCCGATTCAACAGGCTGTCTCATCTGAGAAGTGCTGATGCAGATTTTTTGCCTTGTAGTTCGTCCTCACAGTACTTTGTTTTCAGCATGTGATGTGTGTGTTAAATTTTAATCTGTGATCTGGGGGTTTTTTTTAATTGTTTTTTGTAGAGAGATGGTGCTGGGTTGTAGGTGTACAGTATCTGGGATTTACTGGTTAATTTCACTTTGCAAATGGAGTCTCTTAGGACTATTTTAATCGGTGCTCTGGGGTTTTTTTTTTTTTGATTGTTTTTTTGTAGAGAGATGGTGCTGGGTTATAGGTGTACAGTATCTGGGATTTACTGGTTAATTTCACTTTGCAAATGGAGTCTCTTAGGACCTTCATTTGAACTAAGTTCTGCAGGATTGCCAAAGCTGAATGTTGACTGTAGTACTTTCTTTTTTTTTTTTTTTTTTTTTTTTTCCATTTTAAATCCCCCTCAGTAAGTACACTGCAGCTAACTGCACAATAACTTCCCTTGTGTTTTCCTGCCAGTGATCCTCAGCTCTGCCCCAGAGGAAACACCTTCCAGAAGCAACATGGGATTCATTTAGCTTGCCCTTTAAGGCCGGGGGGAAAAAATGCAAGTTGCAACAATAATTTTTATGTTTTGGCCACTTGCTTGTTAGAGCTTGTGAGCAAATTTTTTTTCCCTAAATTTACCAAACAGTTACAATGAAAGCAGCAGTACTAGGGTAGGCTCACTTAAAACAGAGGTCTGATGATGATAGGCCATGTGTTATGTTGGCAGAAGAAATTTAGATCACATGTTGTAGAAACTTGTGCCAATAAGTTTTGCAGCAGAATATTGTTTATGCCCAGCATTAGCTTTCTCTGATAATTCAAAATTATTCTGCCCTGGTAACTCCTCAGACTTGGCTGGCTGTTGTTCAGTTTTACAAATGTTCAGGTGCCTGAGCTGGTGTGGAAGCTCTGTTTTGTGAGGCACTTAAATGTGTGATACAGCAGCAGTTTCTATCTCAAAGGGCTGATGGATGAGGCAAAAGAGGGATATAAGAGATGGGAATCTTGGAAGAAAAAGATTACAAGCTTTTTGTGGTGGAAGTTGTCATTGGTTGTGTTTTCTGCCACTAACTTGAATTCCTTGGTTACAAAAGCACTTTTTATGTGTGTGTCAGAAAACTGAGAGGGGAGGCTTAAGTAAGACATCACTGCATTCACATTTGCAAACTTCCCATTTTTGGGTCCTGGCTCATCTGTGTCCTGATCCTGCTGCCCACTCTGAGTTTGATATCCCAGCAAGCTGCTGTGAAAACCAGGCCAGTCCAACATCCAGAAAGTGTTTGCATTTTAAATCACTGGGGAGCTGGTTGGCAGTCTGTGAGTGCTGTCTGTCCTGGCTGTGTGGGGTGAAGACTGGCAGCAAACAGATTGGGAAGGTATCTAGAGACATCACCTTGTCCAGCCCTGTTGCCTGTACCCTAAGATTACCTGATATCCTGAATAAATATTTCACTAGAGGATCATCTACCACTTCAATACCAGGCTGAACAACTTGTTGATAACACCGTTCTGTGACAGGATATTTATGTACCAGGTGACACTCCATAACCACCCCAGCTATGCTTTCTCCCCTTCACGTCCAAAGCAATTTGAAGGAGCAATTTTCTTTAAAAACTACGTTCTCTGGAATTAGAGCTGTCCTGTCTCTGCTCGGTTGCAAGGGTTTTCTGAGAGCATGAAAAGAAAGCAGTCCTTCAGGCAGGTGGCATGTTTGCTTGTCTGAGAGGTGTGAGGATTCCTTAGAGCTCTTTGTCTTTTGCCTTTACACTTCTACGAGACCAGAGTGATACTACCCCATGCATACCCAGAAAATGTAAAGGTTTTCATGCTA
This sequence comes from Onychostruthus taczanowskii, assembly GCF_017590055.1. NCBI lineage: Eukaryota > Metazoa > Chordata > Aves > Passeriformes > Passeridae > Onychostruthus > Onychostruthus taczanowskii. The sequence continues at coordinate 5,717,427 of NW_024503124.1, forward strand.
TATAAAAGTTCATAATACATAAAACTAATGGGTATTTATCTTGTACAGTCCCTTAATTATGCTGTTCTATTTGATTACTTGCCCCTTCCTTAATTTTTCTCTACTGCAGTTCTGATGTGTCACAGAGTTACTGTGAAGAACATTTAAGATAGCCTAATATTAATAGACAAATACATCTTAAGGCACAAAAATGTATTCTGAAACCAGAATTTGAAGAGTATGTATGTGTTTTTCTTGAAAATTCATGATGGTGCAGTAGCTGCCTTTCACTTGTAAAGAGGAGGAGAAACTGATGGAAATACTGAAGCATAACTGACTACTAAGGAGGGCAAGTGTGACTGAACTGTGTGCAGCAAAGGAAAATAAGTCTGATTTCTCAAGCAGTGGATAGGAGAAAAATTTGGGAACATCTTTATCTCCCTGTGGATTCCAGCTGAGGCTGTGTGTGCTGGAAGAGTCTGGAATCAGTTAAGGGCAAGTAACAAGATACACAGTGTCTCTTCTAATGTGTGGCAAAGGGAGTCATTTGGGACAATGCAGTGTAATGGATGTCATGCCTGTTCCATTCCTTGAACTATTTGAATTAGGCTCAGGTTAGCAGCAGTCAGTCTCTCATATCTAAAAATTGGGGTTGGTAGACAATTGTAAAATCACAGCTGAAGTTGTTACTCATTGGCTTTAATTCTCACTTTTGAGAAGTGTGAGCCACTGTGGCTGAGAATGCATTTCTTATCAAAGGCTTGGTTTGCCAGTGCACTGACCTGTTCCTCTTTCACTGTCATGATTTTCCTCTTCTGTAATTTCAAATGCAGTGGGAAGAAGACGCTGTACCAGACTTTTCCTCTTTAACACCCTGAATGCTGCCAGCTGTGATGCTCTGCTGCTGTGAACACACAGGTTGCTCATCTGCTGTGGGCTTTTAGGCCGCATGTTCCCTGACCTTGCCTAGATGTAAAACAACAGCGTGGTTTTCCATTACAGACCTGTACATTACAACACCTAACTGAGCTTTCCAACAGTCCCCTCTGTTCTCCTTACCCTTGTTGGAGGTGCTGTTGCCATGACAGGCCCAGGGGACTGAAGTGTGCAGGCCACAGAGCTGGTGTGGTTGTGCATTGTAGCAATATCCTCTCCCCTCCTCTGTCCCATTGAGAGCTTCAACATGGTGGTGTGATGTGAATGTAGGTTAGCTGCACGTGAAAAATGTAGTCCTTGAGTTTTGCACCAACATAGTTAACTGTGATGCAGTTCCACTGTGGATGTTCATGGAGTAGTTACTTCTGGTGCCATTGGTTCTTACAAGTGAGAACCTTCCTCTCTGAGGAATGCCTGTTTGCATTTGCATTCTTCAGACTTACTGTGTGCAGGGGATCAAAGACATTTGGGAACTGCTGATGTGAAGGAGCAGGACTAGGCAGCTTACTGCCCCTCAGAGAACCCATATTAATTTAACTATTGAAAATAGTGGTTTGTGAGCCAAGTTAAAATTAGTAAAAGGTTTGTCTACAGAGGTGAGATCTGTCTGCAAGATTGGAAGTTCTGTCTGTAGTCATCTGATCTGACCTCTCCCTTGAAGCAGGCAGCATGTGAGCGCTGATTGTAGTGGTGGTTTTCCTGAAGTGTGCTAAGATCACTAGCTTCCTTCTCACAGGGCACAGAAGGATCATTAAATGCTAATGACTTTTGATTACTGTTGACCTTAGTCAATTTAGAATTAGTGACCCAGAGATGAAAACCACTGTATCTCATTACCAATTTCCTGAGCTATCTGAGCTTTCCTTTGTCAGTCAGTTTTGGTAAGAGGCACAGTAGAATTAAAGTTGACCTTTGCCTTAGAAAAAGGGTTGAGTGCTTTCAGGTTTGCAATATCATGTTTATAAATAAATAAATGGCAGCCACTAAGAAAGAAGTTAATTTTTGACCCCACAGACTGTCAAGAGCAAAGCTCTACATGAAATGAAATGGATAAGTTCAAGTAGCCATGATGGGGAACAAATGCATAATTTGTCTCTTTTAAATTAGTAGCAAAACAGTTTATCTCCTGTAACCTTGAATTGAATTATCATTTTGTGGTTTCAGGTTTTCTCTTCACAGAGTGCATTTATAATTCTTTGTTTTACTTTGAACTATCAAGAAACTAGTTAATGCACATAGAATGCATTGCAGATTTTGCTCTGAGATATTTTCTTCCTGCAGCTCCCAAACTATGATATTGGGGAACCTCTCTTAGCAGGTTTGTCAAATCATATATTTTATATTGTAATGAAGCATTTGACATTAATTTGTACCCTATATCCAGAAGAGAATATCTGTGGGGTAATTCACTGTAATGGGATCAAGTGTATTGTTCACTGCAGGTTGTCTAAATGTAGCCCTTCCTTGCCACAGTTGTGGTTTTTATGGACTGTCATTCCTGCAGCAGGCATGGTCTTCAAATCAGAATGACAATACAAGAAAATTTTGAACTTTTTTTTTATCTCACTCTGATACATTATTTTGGTCTGTCAGGGAAGAAAACCTTTAAAAGAAAAAGACCCAGCATAGCAAAGTGTTTGGGGCATAAATATTAAGTTATTCAACCTCTCACTGAAGTTAAATTGCAGGCTTTAAGCAGCTAAGCAAGAAAAGTAGCAGGAAAAAAATGAGAATAGGAGATGTTGCAGTTGAGGTAGGAACAGGCTCACGGAAATCCATGCAAAGTGCACATTTATTTGCAAGTAAACATAGGAGTAGATATTAACATTGTATGCTTTGTGTGATTGCTTTGTCTCAAAATGGATATTGCTTAATGACGTACTAAAAGGATTTAATAGAAAGGCTGCTTTGGTAGAGAGACTAAAACAAATACCATGTGTCATGCTAGGAAATACTACAGGAGTAAAAAGTAGTTGTGAATATACATTCTTTAGGTTTCTATTTTGTGTAAGTTGGTGTTTACCTTTTGACTAGGCTGCTCAGGACTTTTTGCTTTTGTTTTCTTTGACGCATTAAGGGCATTTAGGAAGACAAGTAAAAGGTATCTTAGTGGATAATGTTATGCAAAATATTCAAATCCTCATAAACAACTAAGCAGATAAGAATATTTGGTAACAAGAATGTTGCTAGCGTAGCATGAGTTTTATAGAAAAATACAATTTAACTATTTTTGACTTTGTTTTGAAGCTTCTACTCTGCTACTATTCTACTCTTTCACAGCTCTTTGCTATTCTGGAATGTAATTGCTATTTTTTTAGAATCTATTTTGGCTTCTTGTCTTGGTTCAAGATGCAGTTCTACTCTGCTACTGTTCTACTCTTTCACAGCTCTTCGCTGTTCTGGAATGTAATTGCTATTTTTTTAGAATCTATTTTGGCTTCTTTGAGAGTTTTTACAATTTTGCCCCTCTTTCTTCCTGCTTTTGGTTGCCTTTTTATTTTACTTTTTTTTAAATTTTTTTTTTCCATACAAGACCTGACTAAGACCTCATTGCCAGCTTTTCCATGCAGCTGACAGAAGTAGATGCCATCTTGGTTTCTTCAGTGCTGCCAATAAGAAACTTAGGAGAGAGGAGATGGGAAGTTTTTGTCCACTGCAATGCATTTTTTTACTTGAGGAAATGAAGGGTAGAGCTATCAGTGCCCTTTCCAAATTTGTTTTTACAAACAAAAGTGTTGGAATGGTGATTGGAAAGGACTCTTCCAAGTGACTAAATAATTGATAGACAGGTAAACAGAACAAGGCACCACAGCTGTGTGGGTTTGGTTTATTGAGGTTTTCTCTTGGTTTAGTTCATTTTTGAATATGTATATTCCATTTTTAAATGAGTGCTTGAAGTTAACTTAAATTCAAGGAAAGCTAGTAGCTGACAGGTAGATTTGTTAAACAGTAACATTGTGTATTTATTTTGGTTAATCAAGATGTATAATCTGAAATTTGTTTCTTTGTAGGGGGAATATTAACATTTAAACAATGTTAATACTGCATATAGGCATAGTAACTGCCAAAGAAGACATTTACAGAAAAAGAAATTATGCATTTCCTCATTGCTTACTAAGAATTCTTTCCTTTATTCATGATGTGGTTGTAATAAATAATTGGGAATTTTAATGAAAGCATGTTTTTTATAGAATTGTGTAGCTCATGTTACTACATGAGGAACAGGCCTCTAAATGAGAGATGTACAAAAACTCTGCTTATTAGAAAGAGAAAAAAGATAGAAACTCTTTGGTATCCTTGCTATTGCAGCAGGAGAAACTGATGAAGTATGAGGAAGAATACTCCCATCAGGTCTGGAAATGAAACTGATTTCCCCATTGGAAGTTACCTTTAGAAAGGCATAATTATAATAGTTACATGCTATTAAAAGTTGTACCAAGAGCTGGGCTTTACTGTGGCTCCTGTGCCTCACAAGGTATATTATGTTCTTAAGGGATAAGTAAGCTGGGATGGCAGGAGTGTTGCACACACTTGGGTTTGAACAGCAAAACTCCAGCTTCAGTTCACAATGTTTAGTCAGAAACTGATTTCCAAGAGCTCCTAACCTGCTCTTAATATTTTGGAAGGGATATGTAACTTGATGTATAGTATCTCAGACTGGGAATATAGCCTTTTGCTTAATTCTTCTGGCATTTTGAATACCCATTAGGCCAGTGTAAAGATTTAAGCATGGAATTTCCTTTAACTAGAAATATTTCTGGCCTGACTACTTTGCTTGTAAAATAAAAATTAATGTGCCTTCAAAGAACTGTATTTCCCATTTTCTCAGTTGTATATATCAAGTTTAGTTCTGTTAATATATAATTAATGAAGAAGAAGATTAAGAGCACATTGTAATAAGATTTCAGAAATGGATAGATCTGTGGGTCAGAGAAGGTGACCTTCCTTGATCCTCTTGTTGGAGACAGACTGATCTAAACTGGGGATTTTGACTGGTCTTTCAACAGGCAGCAGTTCATGGGTTGTTTTTATTGACTGCCAGTGTATTGATGTCTAAATTCATTAATGATATTTGTGTAGTAAAACAACAAAACACCATTGTACAAAAGTAAATGGAAGCTGCTGCCAAAACAGACAGGATAGGGAGTGAGAATTGTCACAGCATATGCCACAGCACATGCCTCAGTCCCGACGGCCACGATACAGAGTATCACCATACAATATCAGAAGGACTCAACCCATGCAGAGAAGCATCGCATCACATCAGAAGGCTCCAGGCATCTGCCTTTGTTGTTCTTTAGCCCAACCTTTTATAGCCCTCATGGTCATGCATTGCACCTGTGTGCCCTCTGTTCCCTTTGGTCAGTGCACCTGGGCACTCCATGGCTCACTGCCTTCAGTGCTGGTCACCTCTTTGCACAGCCACAGCCCCACTCCCAATTGCCACAAACTCTGTGCCTACAGAGAATAGCACTACTTCTTTGGGGGTTGTTTTTCCTGTTTCACACCCATCTAATGAGTAATTTAGGAGACTTAGTTCCTGAGGTGATGAAGTGCAGTGGAAGGTGGTGCAAACCTGTGAGAGGTTTGTGGTTTGTCATAGGAATTCTATTAAAATCTAAATTTATTTAGGTTCTGTTCTGGAATCTGTGCTATTTTCTAGTTAGAGCAGTCTGGGTTTTGGTGAGTGGCTTAAGAGCAGGCAAAGATGGCTTTTTATTTACTGGGTTGGATTTTTTTATCCTGTTGTGCAGCTACTTGTCTACTGGGGTCTGTCTCACTTCTGAGTTCAGGCAGAACATGCTTCAGCTGCAGCTTCTCTCTCCTTTCCTTTCCCAGAGAGCACAACGTGCTGTGTATGTGTGGTGTGCTCCAGAAATCAAAGGGTGGTGGATTCACATTTACAATCTGTCTCTGCCACATGGAGTTAACTGGTCAGTCTGTCCCTCATTCTCTTTATCTCTTGTAGCCTCCCAGTGACCTTATGTGGTGTGTATGTGAAATCTTTGGATTTGTCCTGGTCATTGGTTTGAAGAAATGTGCAGAGACCTTGATTTTTATATGCTTTGGGAGTCTATAAAATGGATTTCTGGAATGACAATCAAATCTCCCAACCCCTGCTGTCTTTTGCCTTCTGCCAACTGCAATGCTGAGAACCAGATTTTCTGGAGTCTGTGGTTTTCTGTATCTTTAAGAGGTTTTTAAAAGATTTCTTCCTTTTGAAATGTTTGTCCTGTGCAGTGGCAAAAGGGTTATTGTTGTAGTTGGAAGGGCTGGAAATTTACATAAGGAGAGGGGAAAAAAAAACTTACAGAAACTCAACAAACTCAAATTCTGTGCTGGGAATACCTGCTGTGTTCCCGTTATAAACTCAGCTGTGAGCAGTTATAAGATTCCATCTGTGGGATGAGTTTCTTCTCCTTTACCCCTTCTTTTCCCTCTCTACAGTTCAATATGGTTTAGGTTTTTAGTTTCCCTTCCTAATCAGTCTATTGCAGATAAAAAAGAAAATGTGTGGAGGAGAGAGAAAAGGTTGCTAGAAATAATTTCTTTGTAAGTTACATAACCTCCCCTCAATGTATTTAGGAATCTGTCTCTGCCTTTCAGGCATAACCCACCATCTTCCTTTAAAGCAGCAGTCAAGGAGCTTTTGCACTAAGATGTTGGATTGTGAAATGTAGCAGCTGAGGCATGGACACGTCTCCCTCTGTTCCCCCTTCCACGGGCAGAGCCTTCAGACAGAGAGGACAGATGTGTCTGGGAATGGCATCATCCCCAACCACTGCAGCAAAGCCTCCAGATGGCCGGGCATGCAGTGAGTGCTTGGTGTGGAGCATCTCCCGAGGAGACCTGGTAACCTTTGAAATACCAGCACATTCTCAGGTTAAAGACATTCTGGGTGTGTGTTACACAGCCACAGCTGTGATTCAAGCAGTTGGGATGGAGACTGAATAAATAGCCTGAGTAATATTTCTGTTTGAGTCAGTGGCAGATTTGTCAGGGGCTTCAACAAGATTTCTTCACCAACCTTTTATCACTTTAATTTCCCTGCTGTACTCTTGTTCAGCTAAACTAATTAAGGCAAAATGTGGCTAAATTAGCTTGAAAGCAGAGTGTTTTTTCTTTAAAACTGAAAGTAATTATGAAATAATATTTTAACTATCTGCTCCCCAGTGTTTTAAGGTGTGATATGTTGACACCTCCTACCAAGTATTTTTTATTTCCCTGCTTTTGTTTTTAAGTGGCTATGCTTACTTGGTGGTTTTTCTATACTCTTGACCTGATATTAAAGAAATCTGACCAAAATTTAAGTTCTAAGTAAACTAATGACTAAAAATTAGATTTATTTCCTATTTAAATGGTTTGGTTGGCATATCCTGTTTATTTCAGAAAGTATTTGTGAGTAAAATCGGACTGTTTGCATCTCAAGGTGTGATTTTTGCCTGAGACTCTCTAAATCATTCAGACCCTTTCATTTAATGCTTTGAAATATTGATTAAATATATTCACTCTGGTTTGCTTTAATCTGATTACACATCTAGAAGTTTTCTTCTGATGTGGTGCAGCCATGTCTGGTGTAAGCTGGCTTAATTAGCACTGCTTAGTGATTTGGGACCCCTGTCAAAGGCTGTTAAGTTATCTGGAAGCAGAAGGAGTTAAAGCTGAAGCTGTGACCTCATCCCTGTTCGTGTTACACTGGAGTAGAAGCTGCGCTGAAAGGGATTGTTTGGCTGCACGGCTGTCTGTGCTTGCTTGATTGCTTTAATTCGGTTCTGATATCTGTCGCACACTCGCTGAACAGCTCTTACAGGAGGGATTTGTGGGAATGCTACAGGCAAAGGAAGCTGTGCTAATATCGACTGCCCGTGGAAATAGCTCCCACGGCAATAGACTCAGATAGATCTATCTACCCGATTTCAACTTCTTATTGCTTCGCCTGTGAAAATTGAAGAGGCGCCGAGGAGAGCTCGCACACAAACACTCACGCACTCCCGGGCAGCCGCGTGTGCCATTGATTCCATCCCATCCTTGCCGCCGGCTGCGTGGGAGCTGCGGGAGCGCTGCTGTGGCTTTAACGCGGGAGCGGCGCAGGCTACAATAGGTGTCACTGTGTGCGAGCCCAATCGCGCTCGGTGCCCGCAGCCATTGGCTCCGCGCTGCCGGCTCCGGCCGCTCGCCTGCCGGTCCCGCTCCGCTCCCAGCCCTTCCCGCACAACTTGGGCTCGCCGGCAGCCTGGCACTGCCGCCGTGCGCTCCTCCTGCCCTCTGCCCCGGCTGTAGCGCTGCCGGGCGGCTCCTGACCGGGAAAGCTGGAAGGAAAGAAAGCTGGCAGGAATGATGGGGATGTATTTAACGGTTCAAGTACTGGATCAAACTTAAACTCAGTTTCTTACTCTGAGTGCTGGAAAGGTCACCTTGTCTTGCTGGAAAAGAAGCAGACTCTCAGCTCTGTTGCTTTCGGTGTTACAGCTTGCACATACATTCCTAAATGTTCCTAGCTAGTTAGGCTGTCGGTCTTTACACACGAGTATACTGATGGTAGATGAGAAAGGAAAGAACATGAAATGTCTCACCTTCTTCTTGATGCTTCCAGAGACAGTCAAGAACAGGTCTAAGAAGAGCTCTAAGAAAGGAAATAGCAGCAGCAGTAGCAACAGCAAATTGCCTCCAGTTTGCTATGAAATCATTACCTTGAAGACCAAAAAGAAGAAGAAGATGGCTGCTGATATTTTTCCCCGAAAGAAACCAGCTAATACTAATACAACTGCTGTCCAGCAGTACCATCAGCAAAATCTCAATAACAACAACACTATTCCTGCACCTAATTGGCAAGGACTTTATCCAACCATCAGAGAGAGGTAAGTTCAGGGCAGTTTTTTTGGTGTTTGAATGGAGAGGTGAAAAGTAGCAAAATGTCCAGAATGCATTTATTTGCTGAAGAAAACATGGTTATATTTTATTTGTTTGGGTTTTTTTTCTCCCTGTATGTGTGTGGGAAATGAGAATTTCGGTAATGGAAAAATATTTCAGTATCTGTTTTCCAGTCAGGGCATCTGTTTGAGTTAATAAAAGTGTTGCTGAAAGCTGCAGCACACCCATAAAGATTTCCTTTTAGACCGTAATGGGGATTTTCAGTGATAAATGCTCTGGACTTTGATTTCCACTTCTTGGAAAGTTCTCAGAAGTTTGGGGGTTTGTTTTATTGCACCCACACACACCAGAAACACTTTTACCTCCTTAGTGCTTTCTCTGGTGTATTTGTGCAATGATGTGTAAAGTAGCTGGAAGCAAAGTGTGACCTGCTTCTCTTTGCTAACAAGCAACTTGAAGTTGTTAAAAAATCAAATTTCTTGCATCTGGGACATGCAGAGAGAGTTCCTGGGTGCCACAAATTAACATGCTACCTCTGTTTGTAGAAATGCAGTGATGTTCAACAATGACTTGATGGCAGATGTTCATTTTGTGGTCGGGCCACCAGGTGGGACCCAGCGGCTGCCAGGACACAAAGTAAGCAACAGCTGCATGATCTGCTGGGGTGGGGAGAGCCAGAGAGAGCTCCCACAGTTACAGCAGGACAGAGCGTGGGAGGCTCAGCTCTTCTGGGACAGGCAGCAGTCTGTGTTTGGAAAGGCCACATGCAGTGGGATGGTCTCTCCCTGGCTTTTCTTTGTGGTTTTTGGTTAAACAGCACATCTGTTGGGCTAAGGCAGTGAAGTGAGGAATACTGCTTTGTGCTGCTGATTAATACTGCTCTTGAGATTTCCTAGAAATAGTTAACTTCTGTGGTGGAGGTGAGTGTTTTCCAGTAGCTAATGCATCAATGCCCAGGAGAGTAAAATACAAGGAAAATGTGTAACTTGTTCTTAACTTGGACTTAATTTCTTACTGAAGTGTGTCTGTAGAGCCTATCAGTGCAGCCCAGTTTGCTCAGAGTGGCTCTCCCACATTGTTTGTGTTGGCAGTGTTTTCAGTTCAAAGCATGAAATAAGATTTCCCTTTCTCAACAGTATGTCCTGGCTGTTGGGAGCTCTGTATTCCATGCAATGTTTTACGGAGAGCTTGCTGAGGACAAAGATGAAATCCGTATACCAGATGTTGAGCCTGCTGCTTTTCTTGCAATGCTGAAGTAAGCATCATTCATCTGCTGGATATGTGTTCCTGTCTGATGTATACAAATACTGCCAATGTCATAGCTGAAGTTGCATATAAACAGAAAGAAAGCAGTTGCTTGAAATATTCCTCTTTTTGTGTTTTAAACTTTCACTTTTGCTCTCCCCCCATACTTCCAGGCACACACGTATTAGACTAATGTAGGCAGCTGTAAATAATGACTTTGACAGGGGATCTTTGGGCACATTGTGTACTGTAATGCCTATCGATCTGATTTGTCACTGTATGTTACACAAAGGAATGGAGTTACTAAAAAGATTTGTCAGCTGTAACAAAAAACCCCAAACCAACTGTTCTACTTTGCAAGCATAAAGAAAAGTTAAAAATGCATGCACAGAACCCCCTCAGACCCAGTAAATTGCTGGGTTTGTAGACTGACATTGTTCCAGCTTTTTTATAAACCTGCAGTATGCAGGTCTTGTCTTAGAAAAATGACCCTAAGTTATTCAGTATAGCCTCTGAAAAATAAATTTCTCCTTGTGTATCATATTGATGTGTTTGGAAAGTGATAAAAAGGCTGTTTACATGAATAGGGGGTTTTATCTAACAAGGAAAACGAGTCAGTTTACATGATCATTATTTTTCTTCTTGCAAACTGCATAAGAAATGCTCTCTTTTCCTAAATGGGCATAATGAAGCAGCTTCCCTGCTGAATTGTCCTTGAATGTATCTATAAATTCTGATTGTTAAGGAGAAATGCCCTATCACAGAAATGCTATGGCTTTGAGTTTTTGATTTTTTTTCCTTCAGCTTAAGTAAATGCTGTTGCTTTCCTATACAAAAAATACATCACTATCTGATAGTGATCCCTTTAATATGCTGCAGGTTTTCTTGCACGTAATGATATAATCACTAGCTAGCAATTTATTGTATTTCATAGATTGTTTTGATTAACTTGTGATTACAGAAGAGTTTCTTTTTCAGTTTTAACATTTCACTGGCATCATAGATGAATATTCAAAGTTGCACATAGAGTTTTTATAGGTTATTATCAACATCAGGAATGCTCTGTGCAAATATTGGTGACTGCCAGGGGAGCTCCACAGATGTTCTGTAGACCTGGAATATAAAGTTAAGATGTGACATTATGTAGGGAGGTGTGTTATGGATCTTTGCTTTCAGCCTCTTTGATTTTGTGGCAGAGCTCAGACTTACACTTCACTTTCATGCTGAATTTTACAAATCACAAATACAAGATACTTGGGTTCTTCTAGCCCCCCTTTCTTTTTGAACAGCAAATCTATTTCACCGTGGCTAAACACGATGTGCTGTATAAAAACTGAATGCTTTCTGAATTTATCATTAAGAAATGTGTGCAGAAAGAAAGCCTAGAAAAGAGAGTAGCAATACTGACATCTAGGTCTTGGCATATTATTTAGCCCATGGCAATTTAAGAAACTATCTATGAGAGCATGGCCAGAACCATGGGATTGTTCACCTTCTCAGCTTTTATTGAAAAAACCCTAAAGACCAGAAAAAGTTTGTGGTCTGTGTGGCTGCTGAGGTAACCTTGCCAGTGCTGTCTTCCCTGATGCAGCATGTCTGAGGCTGCAGAGTGCCCCAGTGTGTGTGACACTGGGATGGTGCAGGGAAGGCACAGGGATGCTGCTCAGCAGTGCAGCATCCCCCAGTCACAGGATCCACTGCATGTGGAGCTTAGGGGGAGCCACTGTCCCCTTCACTCCTCTCACTCTGGGAAACCATCCCTCTGAGTGTTTCCTGCAACTGCTGTGAGCCATGGATGGCAAGGCTGTCTTGCTACAGAAGGAAAGACTTCAGCTATGCCAAAGCAGCCTCTCCTTCACAGGCTTCTTTCTGCATCATAAACGTTGTCAGAAAATATATTTAGCTTGGATTTTTTGGTTTTGACGTCTTGCTCAAGAAGTTTGGGGATTTTTCCCCCTGGGCCAAAGAATTCTGATGGCATAAATATTTTTTGTGTTTTATAACACAGTGGGAATTCTGACAACAAACAAGGTATTGCCAGGTGTAATGTAGGAAATACCACAACGGGTAGATATTAGTTATTCTCCCAGTAAAACTGCTTTGACTGTTCTCTACAGTTTTAAAAGCAGGGTTAAACTCATAATCTAGCTGCCAAAGTGAATCAGTGCATTCATGTATTATATCTTAGTCTTGACTGTTTAAGTTAGAGCTGTGATCTCATCTCATCCCAGGCTGAATGTGTTACTAAACCATCAAACCCTGTGGTCTGGCAGAATCCTGTGTTTGAGAACAGGGTGAAACTGGAATATCAGTAATTGCAAACCAGAGCCGAGGTGCATTGGCAGAGTAAGAGGTGTGGAGTATTGCTGACAGTCAGTCTTGTCTGCTGTACATCAGTGATATTAGTTCTTTATTTTCAGGAATATTAAAATAGCAACTTTTGAACTATGTCGATTTGAAACAGATGTCATTCTCTGTTGTACTAGCAGGCAAAGAGAAGTAATACAAGGGAGGAAAGAGTAGGAGAGCAGTGAGGAGAATCATAAAAACGAATTAATTGAAAATGGAATTTTTTTGGGCGCTGAAGGAGCTAAGCCTGTAACCATTGATATACAAATGGGTTCTTTGGTTTCACAAATAAGCTGAAACCAAGTGATAAACACTAAAAATAAGCTTGGCTCTATGTAAGTTTTCTTTTTTCTCTGTAACCTCTTAGATTTTATACTGCTGGAGCAGTATCTCCTCAGTGCATGTTTTCCAAGTGCGGCATGGAGGATACTATCTCACAGCTGCAAAAATACAAATAGTTATTTACAACTATAATCAGATCAGTGTAGGTACTCAGTTCTTTTTATAGGCACGTCTGTTCTGCAGAAAACTCATTGTGTAGGGAAACCTGCTAACTAGAAAATTTTAATTAGTACAGGGTTGCATACGACTTTAGCTTTTCTGGAGGAAGACACTTTTATCAGCCATAACCATCAAGACTTGCTTATCCCTGTGAAGAGTGAAATTGCATTTGGCATGGTTTTAGCACATTGCATTCACCAGCTGCAAATGGAGCCCTGAAGCATGAGATATTGAAAAGAACAAACTGTACAATGCTTCATTTCTCTGAGCAATGAATCCCAGCAGTTTAGTCACATAAATAGAATTTCACCTTCATCTCTTCCACCACACTGCCATAGCAATAAAGGTTTTTTCATCCTTATGCAGTGAGACTGAGTGAAAATGCTGTGCTAGTTGAGTTAGGATGTTGTGAGCATTAAAAACTTGAAAATCTTCCATTTCCAATATGTTTCATAACCCTTTGAAAAAACCAACCAAAAAAATGAGCCCAAACAAAAAAGCCACCTCTGAAAAGAACCCAATCCAGTAGTTACAGAAATGGACAGCACCTGATATACTTGAATAGCATTTCTCTTCTTAGATTACCTAGTTACTGTCTACAAACTTGTTACTGTTCCTGCATTTGTTCATACACCTCATTAAACCATGGTTCACCATCAGGGAACGTGCAGCCCAGGGACTCTTGATAACACATGTTCCAGACTCCTGTGGTAGCTGAGGGAGGCAGCCCTGCAGGAGCTCCTGCCTGGGAGCCAGGACCTGTGTGGAAGGAGCACAGAGCTGCAGGGGCCACAGTTTTTAAACAATTGTCTCATAGCATGCACTCCATATGGAAAGTTGGATTCACCTTCGATTTAAACCCATTCTCTTCCATGATCTTAACATAAGTGCTGAATTTTTTTGTACTTTCTTTCTGGGCTTAATCAATACTCCCCAAAGCACTGCTTGATTTTAACGTGGAGCCATTTAAATATTCTTTGTTCATGATTTTGTATGAGTTTGTTGACAAACGAGTGTTGCGTTAAGCAGCAGCATTACACCTGTGTGCTTTATTTCAGGTACATCTATTGTGATGAGATCGATTTGGCCGCAGACACTGTCCTGGCCACTCTTTATGCTGCCAAGAAGTACATTGTCCCTCACCTGGCCCGTGCCTGCGTTAACTTTCTGGAGACAAGTCTGAGTGCAAAGAACGCCTGTGTGCTGCTCTCCCAGAGCTGCTTATTTGAGGAACCTGACCTGACCCAGCGCTGCTGGGAAGTGATTGATGCCCAAGCTGAGCTCGCTTTGAAGTCTGAGGGCTTCTGTGACATTGATTTTCAGACACTTGAAAGCATTCTCCGAAGGGAGACTCTGAATGCCAAAGAAATTGTTGTTTTCGAGGCAGCTCTGAACTGGGCTGAAGTGGAGTGCCAGCGACAAGAGCTGACGGCCACCATAGAGAACAAGCGCAAGGTGCTGGGCAAGGCTCTCTACCTGATCCGCATCCCTACCATGGCCCTCGACGACTTCGCCAACGGCGCTGCTCAGTCCGGGATCCTGACCCTCAACGAAACCAACGACATCTTCCTCTGGTACACGGCTGCCAAAAAGCCGGAGCTGCAGTTTGTCAGCAAGCCCCGCAAAGGCCTGGTCCCTCAGCGCTGCCACCGCTTCCAGTCCTGCGCGTACCGCAGCAACCAGTGGCGCTACCGGGGCCGCTGCGACAGCATCCAGTTTGCTGTCGATAAGAGAGTGTTTATTGCTGGCTTTGGGCTCTACGGCTCCAGCTGTGGGTCGGCAGAGTACAGTGCTAAGATTGAACTGAAGCGACAAGGGGTCATCCTGGGCCAGAACTTGAGTAAATACTTCTCGGATGGTTCTAGTAACACTTTTCCCGTGTGGTTTGAGTATCCGGTGCAGATTGAGCCTGACACCTTTTACACAGCAAGCGTGATTCTGGATGGTAACGAACTCAGCTATTTTGGGCAAGAAGGAATGACAGAAGTTCAGTGTGGGAAGGTGACTGTTCAGTTTCAGTGCTCCTCGGACAGTACAAATGGCACAGGGGTACAGGGAGGACAAATTCCTGAACTCATATTTTACGCTTGAATGGGAGTGTGTGGATACAAAGCATTTTGCTATGAAGAACCTGTCTGGTTCAGGCCTACCGATTCTTAGCTTTTTATCTGCAGATACGTGATCAGTACAGGGAATATGTAACTAAATGCTGTGGGCAAGTTCCTGGCTTGCTGTACTTGTAGCATCATTGGTAATTAAGTGTAATATTTAAACTGGAAGCTCTTAGAAACAAGCAAGTTTTAAAGGCTTTGTAAAGGGGGTGCCTGTTTGCTGGTGATGCTGACCCTTTCTTTGATGCACCGGTGAGGACATCCCCCTCTTGTATCTCACTAAACACTGTCTTCATTGACCCATTTTTCTTTCTCCATTTTCTGCTTTCTGCTTGTCTTGGGGAGGTAGGGATAGAAAATGAAGACTTGTTTTACAGCTCTCTCTGCTGTCTGCTCTGCAGACTTTAGAGATTCCAGTGAACCAAGCTGCTTCCGACCATGGGGGCTGAAAGAAGTCCTTCAGTTAAAAGCAGAAAAAGCACAAGTTTAAACCTTCATCCTGTGAGATTCTCCTGTAGCCAACTCTTTGGGATGGCTCCAGGGGAAGATGGGAAGAAGGAAGCATCTTTCAGGAAGCTCCATGGCATACCAGCCATATCCCCAGTGCATGGACATGTTCACAGTGAGGAAGGGATGTGGGCTTGGCAAGTTACCACCCCTGGAGTTCATTTTGTAGGAATCCCACCTTGCAGGCAAGGAAGTACTTGCTTGTGTTCAAATTGTGTATGCAGCTCTTGAAACTCTACTCCCATGATCCAGGTTTTGCTACACTGGAGTTGATCTGCTCTTTAAATGGCATTTCTTTGAACCCTTGCTAAATAAATGGGAATTTATAGAAATCATCTGGTGCAGGATAATTTTTTGTTTGTTTTGGGTGGGTTTTTTCTTCTTCCTAAATATGGTAGAGGCAGATTTTAGAGGAACAAAAGAATGTATCAATCTTGACTTGGATTTTTTTTCTGTAATATGAGATTTTTTTTTTTTCTTTTTATTACCAGTTGAAATTTAGACAAAGACAGAAGATTCCCAACTGTGGTCACGTTACACTTAGTGTATACCATCCAATGGCAGTGAGGGGGAGGAAGTCTCCCCTAATGGGTTATTGTTGGAGCTCTTGCAATTGCTTATGGCTACACATCAATCAGAGGATTATGTGGTCTGGAACCTTTTCCTTGCCTGAAAAGGTTCCCTTTCCTTTCCTCTCCTTGCTTTTCCCCCTAGGAAGTTGCATGTCCATATCATTTTTGATGATGTAACAGGAAGTTACATGTCTGTATCACTTTTGGAAAAGTATGAGGGATACTCCTTGTATCAGGGGAGGAAACCAGTATAAATAAGAACTACAGGTACTATTGAAACATGAGAAAATCCTTCATCACTGCACTGCAGTTGTTCCTCAAAGGCTGCACTGCCCATTGTAAAGCATCCTGCTTCACCTCTGAAATGGGTTCTGTTTGTAGCGTACCTTTTAACAAAATGAGAGGACCAAATGATTCTTTAGACCTGCTGAAGATTAATGTTACAGTATATCCACACATTAATGTAGCTTAACCCTAAATTCACTTGTCAGTTCTGTAATAAAAATGTTTTTCTCATATTATTTTACCAGTTTAAGACTGTTACTCTTAAGTGTTGCTTGATGGCTGGAATCCTGGCCCCCAGCCATCAGAAAGTGCCAAAATACATCTTTGCAGTGTCCAAAATACCATCTGAAGTAAGGAAAAGTGGAGTGTAGTCAAAGCCCAGATCTTCTCTCTAGGTAATAAAAGGAGAGCCAGGTAAAAATACTCCACAGGATTTATGCCTTTCATCCATCTTAGCGTTTACTGTTTTGTATACACACATACATGTGTGTGTAAGCAGCACTCTTTCTGAAATGTAAATACCCTCTAAATACATAGAAAAATGTTTTGTTTTTTTTTTGTAACAGATGTACATAATCCAGACTGTTTGTGAAATCTAAACAGAATGCTCCATGGAAAACTCCCAGGGAGAGATTTATAAAAACCTCCAGTTACTTATATTTAGATCTACAACTGAAAATAGACAAGAGTATAAATGGTATGGAGTGGAGAAAGAGTTGCTGAAGAGATCGTAGAAAGGATTCTGATATTGTGATGAGGTAATGGTCATCTACTTTTAGACAACATCTGAGCAGCAGTTCCGTTTATTTAGATACATTTCAAAGCAGAGCAAGATGCTAATCAGCTGATTAAATTTTTGTACAGCAAGTGGCTGATGCAGATGTAATTACTCAGAGTGATAAGCAGATTGACAGGTTGTGGTAGCGAGCTGCATTCCCATTTGTTTGGTAAAAAAAAAACCATGTGCCACAGCTGGTGAGACAAGTCACAGAGTACTGCATTGGATTAACTGGTCTGGGGTTCTCACTTTGAATTTGTTATTTGTTTTGACTTACCTGCAAATAGAGGTGACATATCTGCTACATTCACTGTCTGGAAGAGATGTTCAGAGATCAGAACACTCTGTAGCTGTAATGTGTAGAAAATGAGCTGTTATTTAACTATTGTTCTTATTTGATTCTTTTATGAAGTCTTTTTGACGAAGTAGGATGAAAGCAACCTCTAGCTTAATTCCTCTGAGTCCATTTTGGGTTTTGAGAGCTGGTGCAGGGAAAGGTTTCAAGTGTGGCTGATCAGACAAAAGGCACCCAAAACACCTTTTGATGCTCACAGCACAACTTGCTTCTGAGCACTTTGTGACACTAACAAGTACTGGGATGTAAGAAGGTGGCCAGTGCCACTCACCTTGGGACATCAGAGCCCTTCAGTAGGTGTCTGAATGTGGATTTGGTTGGTTTAGCAGAAGCACCCAAGCTTGAGTACATTGACTGACATCTTGCAAGCATCAGCCATATCAGCCTGGCATGTAAACGTAATGTCAATAGAGATCACCTCACAGATTTTGTCTAAACTGTTCCCTGCTACTTGTATCTTTGATTTGCTGGTGAGAGGAATCTGTGATAAGAGAGTATAGTGTAATATACTTTCTGCATATCTAAAATAGTATTTAAGTAAACACTTTAAATTCTACACACTTATTGCACTGAACTATTTTGGATTTTGTTTTTCTGTTGTGATAAACTCGGCTCACTTCAGGTCCCAGCACCCATTTGTGCTGAAGCAGTGTTTGACTTAGCAGGCTTACAGCATTATTTATAAAGGACAGATATATATAAATATATAAAGTACCTCATGTTGAATGTTATTGTACTGTATCTTTAATGTCACAGTGCAGATCTTGTTGGACTCATGAATGTGTATAATCACGTTAAACATAAAAATAAAAATGATTCTTAAATGGTTGTTTCCTGCAGTATCTTTGAAGCATGAGCTGTGAAAGTCCTTAGTTATCTCTTTTAACACTTCCTATTGTTGTTCAGTTGTGCAGGGATATTTGTTGAGCTTATGCATTCAGAGGTCTTTTGATCCCCAAAGAAGCAAAAGTCTAAGGAAAATCAAAGAAGAACAATGAAAATGTTAATCAGTTGCATTGTAAAAAGGTTGACGATTAAGCTAATGAGCTGGAGTGAATGAATTCATTTATGTACTTTATGAAAGACCTTGTCTACTAGCATTAATATTTTCATGTTCTATTAATATTATTAAGCATGTGGAGATGAAGGGGGAGGGTCTTTTGTTTATTCTAAAAGACAGTTGGCACAGGAAAGGCCATGCTTTTCAGTCTCTGATGTATCAGAAAGGACATGGTTAGTGCCAAGAGGCTGTTCTCTGCTGAAAAGTTAATTATATAATATTATTCAGAATTCTCAGTATTAACAATTCTCTTCCAGGAGATTTGAGATTTGAGACTTCACTGACTTTAAAGGTCACTTCTTTTAAAGGCTCACACTTCCATGATGTCCATCTCCAGGACCTTCCATATATTACTGGCTAATGATAAAAAATACAGTCTGATAAAGAGATACGGAAATTTGAGGAAATCTACCCCAGAAAAAAAATCAATACCTTCAGAGTTCATCTAAAATTCTGACTGAAGCATGTTTACAGGCATTAAATTTGCCACTTTGGGTAGGTTGTCTTTCTAGAATTTTTACTTCAATACTTGGCACCATGCCACTCCCTTCTGGATCCAAGTTGTCTTAGGTGCCCAGCACTTCTCATTTGAAAGTGGCCTTGAGCAGGAACTGTCCTGTGCCTTGTTCTGTGTTAATGGCACCAGCTCTTAAATGTGTGGCAGATACCAGCGTGACGTGGTGCAGCAAGGACCACACTGGCAGCAGCAGCCTAGCTTGGTGTGGCAGAGGAGATTGGTGCTGCTGGCAGCCTCAGATGCTTTGGTAAACAGGTCAGAACCAAGTGGACAAGATGAATGAAGCATGGCCTGTCTCATCCAAAGGGACTTTCTCCTCTGCTTCTGCCTGAAATATGATGGGAGTGATAAGACACTTGCTTTGGAAATTGATTTTAGGGAGAGCAGTGTCAGTATTGCACCCTTTTTGGTGAGGCAGAGAATCACGTGTGTATTTATGCCAGCAAAAAAAAAGAAGTTTGAAGGGGAAGGAAAGAGTGCTAGGATGTTTCTGACTGGGAGGAATTAGACCCCCAAAGGTGCACTCAGTTTGTCTTGCAGGTAATACCCTGCTTGCTGGAGAAGGCTCCTTGCTCCCACATAGTCGGAAACTGCTGAGGAACACGTGGCTGCTGCTTCTCATGAGGGCAAGATCCTGTCTAAAACAGGCTCTGAATACTCAGCTCACAAGTGGAGGAACACAGCATTCCCTGGCCTAGCAAGAGGAGCTATCCTGCAGCCCAGGACAAGCTTAAGGAAGCTCAGAGGGTGTTTGGGACCTCCCAAGCCCAGCACTTGGGGGAAGTTAAGATCCTGGCCCAGGGTGGGACACGAGCCCATCAGCAGTATTTGGCCACGGTAAAAAGCAGCAGATTTGAAAGCCAGCCTGTCCTTCCATGCTTGCAGGGAATCAGTGGCAGCAGGACTACCTGCTGATTTTCTGAAGGCAATGAAAGGAGCTGCTTTCTCAGATGGCAGTGTGACCATGTTCAAAATAAAATTAAGAGAAGGCTTTTTGGCATGTTGCTCTGTTTCTAGAAGACTGAATTTATTTTCTCCCCAAGACTTCCTCATAAAATGAGGCCCTGGCCCAATTGAAATCAGTAGGAGCTGCCCTACTGACCTCAATAAACTCAGAATTTTCATTTGTAGTGTTCATTTTGTATGATTATTCCCAAAACACAACATAAAACTGCCAAAGAACGGGAAATTAATTTTGAAATCCCACTGTAATCTGATTATCTGCAATAAAGGTAGAAATGTTTCTATTAAATTTTACAGAACTCCTGCTCATCAGATTTTGTGTGCCCTGCCCCCAAACTTTTCTGCTAGAATGCTTTATCTTCAGCCATGAATCTATAGAGAGAACAGTAAATTTGTACAAGGCTTTATGCATATTTTTACAGTCTGTGTATAGAATTCTAGCACATAAGATGCATAGCATGGATAAAGTACTTTTAAGAATTAGAAAGTGTGTAAATTGCCCATAGTCCCTTCACCAAAAAGAAAAAACAAATCCAGTTTTTTTGCTTGAAGTCATTGGTATTTTGAAAGACCTTCTTCAAGTCTGTGCACTTGTTGATAGCATCAGAAATGCATTTCTATTAAGCCTTTAATTGCAACATTTTAAAAATCAGCTTTCTAATTGTTTTCTATAGACAAAGATAACACAGTTAGCCTTCAGGGATCCTCCACTGTGGTCCAACGGGGTTTACACTTGGATAGTAGCAAGTGCAATTTTCTAGATCTCATTTTAAAGGGGTGTAACGTGCTGCTTGGGGAGTGCTGGCATTTCAAAACCAGCCGTGGCTCGTTTTAGCCTGACAACAACCAGGGGCTTGCATGGAGGGGAATCTGAGTGGGACTGCTGTGGTTGTTGTTGGGGGTTGGTTTTTTTTCTGTTCTTTCCTTGTGGAATTTTTTCCTATTGAGTTGCTAAGTAGCACTGATGGCTGAGAGGGGAATCTCCTTTGGTTTTTGGGGGCACCCCTCTCGGGGTGGAGGGGGCAGAGATACAGTGAGGACTGTTATGGGGTCCCTGGCTCTGTTTGTTGTTAATGCCATAGTTCTCATTGTTTTGTTTGCTTGTTATACATACTAGTAAAGAACTGTTATTCCTATTCCCATATCGTTGCCTGAGAGGCCCTTAATTTAAAAATTATAATAATTTGGGGGGAGGGGGTTTGCATTTTCCATTCCAAGGGGGGCTTTCTGCCTTCCCTAGCAGACACCTGCCTTGTAGACTGAGACAGTTGTGTAGAGAGGAAGGGTTTCCACTCCCTGAGGGCCAAACACCTTCTGTTGCCTTGTGGTGGCAGCAGCTACGTGCTGAGCATGGTGTCAAACACCTCAGCAGCTGTCAGGGATTGGAAGCATGAAGTGCCCTGGGGACCCCCTGCGTGAAGGGAGTGGTGGAGCCTCCAAGATACAGGCAAGGGGTGAGCAAGGTGATTTTGTGAGCCAAAAACCTGTGATCCTGTATCACAGCGCCCTTGGTGATGGAGGGTTATGGCTGGGCTGCTGAATGGTGTGTGATTGTGATTTTCACAGCTGAGAATCCCATTTTGTTTACTTGTTCTGGGAGATTCTCCAGCTCTTTTCTCTCCTGAGCTGCTATTCCTTCTCTGTGCCAGAGGCTTCCATGTGCTCAAAGCTCAGAGATTCCCTTTTTGCTGAGACTGGGGAAATTGGAAACACCTGGTGGAAAAAGACTGGCTAAGGGAGGGTGGGACACCCCAGTGCTTTGGTGCACTGCTTGCAAGCTGCCCTGGTGTGCTGAATGCTGGCCTAGCATGGCAGGAGGGGCAGGATAATTCTTTTCTGGGTACAGATGTGTTTCAGTTTTCTCCAGCCAATTGCTGGTTGTGCTTAAAAGGGAAAATGAGATTAATTCACTTTTTTTGGTAGGGTATAAGAATTGTGATTCTGCAAAGGCTGATTTATGCTTCTCCCTTTCCAGAGTCATAGTCCCAGTGTGCTTAGGGGAGGTGTTGGGAGACCAGGCTTGCACCTACCTTAAAAACACGCATGGAACCATCTCCTTTAAAACCCTTTTTGTAGGAAGTGATGCTATAAAATAAATTCACAGAGAACTACAGCCTGGCATGTCTGGCTTGGTTTTGTAGTGGGACGTTTTATGAATAAAAGAATGATGAAATGTATTTAGCTTAGAAATACTAAATCCAACAGAACTTCCAGAGCATGGGAGTAGCACAACATAAAGGCACTTCCAGATGTGAGGTTGTGGTCCCTTGGTTGCAGCCTTTGGCTCAGGTGTGACACATTCTTGCTTTTGTTCTTACTCACCAGGGCAGGCTAGGAGTGGTACTCACATCAGACACCACTGGTGCTGAGGGAGAAATATGCTGAGGGCGAGAAAAGAAGGGCAGAGATCCGGAATACAGAGGGAAAGTATCTAATCAGAAATAACAGCTCTCATCAGGCACAGACAATAGACAGCAAACTGGCTTCAGGAGAGCTATTCAGGCATCACGGGAGCCAAATTAACAGACAGAAGGTCAGAACAGAGTCATGACAACTATTTAAATGATTTTCAAAAGCTGACTATGCTCAAGACTTCCCTAGACCCTACAAAGGGAGAATTTGTTTTGCTGCTTCAGAATACAATCCATGCATATTTTGGCCTTGTCCTCCATGCTTTATTTGGTGGTTTCTTTACAATATATGCTACATAAGATGTTTTTCCTCCTCAGTGCCTGGGGATGAGCAGGTTGGTTGACCCTGCATAGGAAAATAATTTCTAAATATAGTCTGTAATTGTCCTATTGAGCACTTTCCTTCCTCCCTCTACACAGATCTTTGTTGGCTCATAATAAGACGGCAAAGGGCAGGAGTCCCAAGACACAGCTGGGAGAGGATGCTCTCCCTGCACCCTGCTGTGTTTCCAGGATGGCAGGAGCAGGGTGCTGTGCTCCCTTATCAAACACTTGTCCTGACTTGGTGTGAGTCGGGCATGGTCTCACCCTCTGCCTTTGTGGGGAATTAGCTGGGGCACACAGGGTGGCCTCTGCTGGGATTTCTGTGTCACCCTCCTGCCAGCTGCAGGGGGATGGATGATCCCAGATCTGGCATAGTGCCTGCCCAGGGTTTGGATAAATGTGAACTGACAGAGGGAGTTCATATTAGGTCAGCATTTCACGGCATTTCTCAGCGGGTATTAGGAGCTTTAAAAATCAGTGAAGTGCAACATGAGATATTTAGAAGTTGGGGCTCCTACCAGCTCATGGCAGTCATTTTTCATCCCATTTTACAGGCAGAGCTCCCCAGCAGAGCAGTCACGGTGTTCATGGGTATCACAAGCTCTGCAGCCCTGGGAAGACGCAGAGGCTCACAACTGCAAACTGGAGCTCAAAAAGCAGGTTGTGGAATGGTCAGGGATGTCAGCTGGAAGCTACTGTGTTGTTCTGATTTTCCAGTAGCATGGTCTGTGCTCGCAGGTTTGTTGTCAAAGGTGTATTTTTTGTGTAATGAAACACATCTCCTGACATTAGCAGGACTGGGAGCAAACACCTACCATTTCCTGTCTAGGAAAGCTGGCATTCCTCACTCCACGTCTGCCTTTGAAAGAAAAATGAGAGTTTCTTTTCAGCACTGCCAAAAAAAGTGATATTAATTGAAATAAAGCTTGGAATGAAATCTAGGAGCAGTCTTACAGAATGAGATTTAAAAATATGCAGCACAGGAAGGAACTCATGCATTGAGTCACAGGGGGACTGATGAATTAGTAAGGATGGGCTATCTATAATTTCAAGGAGCTGGGACAGACAGGAGAGGAAACAGCACACTGAAAAGGCAATACCAGAAAGTCAGGCTGAGATGAGGAGTCTTCAAAGGAAAAAAAAATCCAAGTTAAGGGAAAAGGAATCTCTTACCCTTGGTTTCTGCCATTTCTCATGCATCTCGTGTGATTGTGTAGATGAGATGAATTTGCTGAGCTCCTGTTAGGACACATAGTTAGAGAAATTACTTACAGCAGAAGGCCAGAATGAGGTCTTTCAAAGGTCATTATCAGAACAGGTTTCTCATCAATACACTACTTGATTAGAGAAGAAGACTCAAAATGGAAGGGCTCTGCTTGCTGGGAGGGAAGCTTTTAAGTGCTTCCTGCTGTTCTGTCATTTTATGCTAACCCCAAATGGCCCTGTTAAATTGATGTCCTGTTTCCCATTTACTGCCCACAAATCACTCTTCTCCTGTTAATATGGGAAACATTTGCACATTATAGGAATTGGAGTGGCTAAACAGTAAATCTTAAAGCCAGTAAAGAACACAAAAGTATTTACCCAGTGACCAAAGTATTGATTTCCCCCACCACTTCATACTTCATAATATTCACTTGTGATCTTTATTAAAAAATACAGAACCTCATGTCTGCCTTAAGAGACTCTTTGCACAAACTCTGCTCCCAGTGTGATTTCTGTGTGACAGCTAATTTCTTGCAGCTAATCAGAGGCTAAAACCAAGACTGGGAGTGATGCAGCTGCTCAGGCAGTGCGGTGTCACCGCTGTCACCACTGAGGCTGGTGACAACTCGTGTTGCTGCTGTGGGCTGGTCAGCAAGGAAAACAGCACAGCAGCTCTGTTTTCTCAGGACAGCAGCGCTGTGAGGGCCTGGGAGCTCTCTGGGCTCAGTTTTCCCTGACTTTGATGGACATCTGAGCTTACACGGATTTGCACATGCATCCAGAACTGAGTCGTGCCTCAGGTCCTTGCACTGGCAGCCTTTTACTGAAGGCCACTTTTACTGTCAGGGTAAACTAAAATGCTGACAGTGCACTGGGGTGATACGTGGTCCCTTCTACACCTGCTCTGCTGCAGAGCTCCCCTGGCAGCAGAGGGAAGCGTTGGTAGCTGGATAATGAATCCTAAAGCAAGGTTTGATATCGTAGGAATACCCCAATAACGGTCTCAAAGCGCTTTGACATAACTGGAGAGGACAGAATGAGTGAGCACCTTGTAATCTGTGCTGTTTTTTGTGAGCAAACAAGAAAAAAATTACCTTTCTTCTGCTATTCTCTTCACTCTTCCCCATGCCTATTTCCCCTGCTGCAAAAAGGGGAGGATGAAATCCCAGCCCTCAGCAGTGCCGTGGTACCTGCTGATCAAACCTGCTCCACAGGCAGCAGGAATCAGAACAGGGGCAGCAAAGCTCCCTCTCCTCAGAAGCCAAGGATTGCTGGTTGCTCTGTCACCAAAAGGTTCCCAATACCCTTCAATGTCACTAAATGGGGAAAAGTAACATTGATGAAAATCACAATCAAGGGGGCCTCACATGTAAATCCTTCGTAGAATCTTTATAATCTTCAACTGCTTTAGTTCCTCCCATATAATGAGCCACCAGCCAAAAGGTAAATATAAATGCAAAATATTCCCAAAGCAAACATGTTATTGGCTTTTAAAACAAGTCCATTTAAATAGTATGAAAATTTATTAAAGAAACAGAATCTATTCTGCTTTACATTTAAAGATGAATTAATGCAAATATCACAGGTTTATCCCTCGGGAGGGGTCACTGGGGAAGCAATTTGTTTCTTGTTAGCTAAGGCAGGGAGCTTTCAAGTTACTGAGTTGTCTGTCTCTGCAAGTAGCCCATTTAATCTTGAGGAAAAGTGTCAAATCTAAGTTGGAGCCAGTTGTGTGCCTTGTTTAAACCTCTGGCAGGAAGAGTTTTGCAGCAGCCAGCAGCATGAGGGGCAGTGGAAGTGGCACAAAGAATTTCTGGAAGAAAATTTTTAGTGGCTATTAACAATGGACGTGAAGCCCTGTACAATGAGTGTCAGAGGCCTTCTATTTGCCTTTTCTTTTTTATTCTTTACATTTGACTTCTAGTCTAAGGGCTCTCATAATTTGCTTTTTGGTGTATGAGGTGAGGGTGATTTCTGTGAGGGCTAGCTGCTGGGAAAGCCACCAGAAGTAGGTTTGTTTCCCTAGAAAATCCTCCCAGACATCCAAAGTTTTAGGGATGTACACAGACTCCTGCTCCTTTGACCGTGCTCATGAAATTGTCTCTGGAGCCACGCTGTAACTGGATTAGGTAAATTAGCTAGAATTAATTTATTTTAAATTCAGCCTGGAATATTGTGCTGTGTTTGTTGATACAACTGTGTAGGCAATGGGTTGTGCCTGGTTAGGTGGTGGAAGCACACAGCTCTGACAGGCAGCCTCCCTGCACAGAAACATTTAAAAGCTCTTGTCTGAAACTCCAGGGCCAATGAGTTCCTAGCAGACTTCACCTTCACCCCACAATTGTTTTTCAGAAGTCAATTTTTTGCTCTTTAATTACAAATCAGACCCTCAGCTATCCATCAGCCTAGCTCCAGTGAGCTGGTACCCATGAGCTCCCGTGTCAGCTTTTATCCTGAAGGTTCCAGCCTTGGGTTATATCAGCTGCAAAGAAAATCTCTGCGATGTTAACAGCCTATAAAGCAATTTAGGGAGGTCAGTATGCATCTGAACACAGCTCAAAACAATGGCCGGGGGGGGAGTATAAACTGTTTACTACCACTGGGTTGGCACTGAAACCTACTGATGCAAAATTCATAGCCAACATGAATTAATTTGCTCCTGATCACTCCTTACAAAAACTCTGGCTTCTCTCTGCTTCTCCTAATGACTTCTATTTGACAGCTGTAGGTTTGCAAAGCAAACTGCAGCATCAGGATAGACATTAATGTTCTGAAACAGCACTAAATACTGTGAATGGAATTGCTTTTGAAACTTACAGTGGTTGCCAGCTTATACTGAATCAAGCGTGTCATGTTTTTATGGACTATACTTAATCTTTGAGCATCTTTCATCTCCCTATCCCCTGTGTGTGAGGGAAGTATTAGCCCTGTTTTACAGAGAAGAAATAAGGCACAGGACACCTGAGAGTGGCCTGGAAATTGTTCTGCTCTATAGCACAATCTTACTCTCAAGAAGGTGCCATCTCACCTTTACATGTTAGTTGGATCAGCTGCAAGATCTCCAGTTGGTTTTCCTGATAGGGCACAGAATGATTTGGGTAGGAAAAGACTACAAAGATCATCCAGTCCCAATTCCCCCAAGATGGGCAGGGACACGTTTCCCTATTCCAGGTTGCTCAAAGCCCCATCCAGCCTGACCTTGAAAACTTCCAGGGATGGGGAATGGCCAACCTGTGCCAGTGCCTCATTACCCTCACAGGGAAGAATTTCCTCCTAATATCTAATCTAAACCTACTTTCTGTCAGTTTGAAACTTTTCCTCCCTGTCCTGTCACTCCATGCTCTAGTGAACAGTCCCCCTCCATCTTTCTTGTTGCCTTTCTTCAGGCACTGGAAGGTCACCCCTGAGCTTTCTCTTTTCCAGGCTGAACAACCCCAGCTCCCTCAGCCTTTCCTCGAGGAGAGCTGTTCCATCCCTCTCATCATCTTGGTGGCTTCCTCTGGCCTCACTCCAACAGCTCCATGTGCTTCCTGTGCTTGACCCCAGATCTGGGCACAGCCCTGCAGGTGGGGTCACAGCAGTCACTGCCTCCCCTGCTGTCCCCAGAATTCAGCTCGAGTTCCCACTGGGGCCCAGGCAGTGAGTGGGATGTCCAATGTTTCTCTCTGCAGGAGAAGGAAGCAGGGCTCTCCATACTCCTCCTTCAAAGGGTGAGCAGCAGTCTGCAAGTTGTAGCTCTAGCTAAGTAAGTGCTCTGTAAAGCCGTTTTATGTAATGGCCTGGAATTTATATCTTTGCTTATGAAACAGGAGCGGGTGGCTGTTTTAATAAGCAGCATGCAGTGTAAACGCTACACTGAGCTGAATCCTTCCCTCAGATAGTCTGTGCGTACTGGTGATGTCAAGGAGAACTGGGCTGGTATCCAAGAACAGAAGCTGGTTGCTTGGTCTACTTAGAATACATCGAAAGCATTAGCAATGAGATGTGAGAAGAATAAATAAGACTTTTTACCATGTGGAACAGAGCTGCCTTACAGAGGGTGAGCTGCAAAGTGACTAGTTAGGGGCTGCAGCCAATCGCCCCTCCCAAAAACTGCAGGCTCTCTTGTTATCTCTTCCCACATCACTCCAGGAAATGCCCTGGGAAAAAGCCCCGAAATGCCTTGGAAGTACAACTCTGCATAAGAAGGTCTGGTCCAATGTACTCTGCTGGAAAGGTCCCATTTGTCTCAGGAGCCAAAGGCAGGAATGGTGATACTTTTCCAGGGAATTTCAGAGATTCTATGCTCATGTGCAGGACAGGAGCAAAAGGCCTTTTCAGGCTAATTGTGATCAGTCAACGCAGAGCAGGATCACCTGCAAACAGGATTAGGATAGGATTCATTATATCATACAGAATCTTATGCTCCAGAAATCAGATGTGGAGTTGTGGGTCTGGGTCAGGGCTGACAATGGTCAGCAAGGCCTCGGACCATGGAATTAAATACAAATTGTCACAAGAAAGGGAAGGCTAATTCAGGTTTAGAACTACGTGCAGTATGAATTTTGTGACTGCAGTTTTACTCTTTAATAGACAGAGAGCTGTTATATAAATAGTATAAACCAGGCACTGTGCAGACAGGGTGGGAAAGAGAGTTTATTTCTGTAGTCTAAAAGAGACTCCTTAAAAAGTGGGATTATGGGAAGAGAAGGGAAGGAAAGAGCACAGTTCAGGGCCAGAGATTTTTGGAAGGCCTTGTAGCATCTTCCCTAAGTGAGGATTTCACAGCAGAATTCAAAATACATCAGGTCTAAGATCTTAATAAAGGGTTTCTAAAGAAGATATGTGGGAAGGGGAGCACAACAAAGCAGGCAGATCCTGCTGGCCCAGGTGGCTGCAAGCCAGGAGCAGGGGGAGTGTGGCTCTGCACTTGTGCTGGAGAATTACAAATAAAGGAACAATTGGGAAAGGCAAGGTGTAATTCATGAAGCAGCCAAAATTTGTTTCTCAGGATTTAAAGATAATCACAAGCTAAGTTTACCATTCTGATTCCTCCTCCCACCCCACATCTCCAGCATCTTCTAATTTATAGCCTTCTGGATTCCTGCACTTTCCCTGTGCAGGAATGGATCAGTCTCCTATCTCAGTGGCTGCAGAAGGCTGACAGTGTTTTCACACTGCTTCTCCCTCCAATAAATCAAAGCATTCAGAACTGAGGTCTGCATTTCCAACAGAAGTGCTATGGTGGGGAAGGATGGCTGTTTCTGCATTTTTACAGCACTGAATCCCCCTGGATGGCATTCCTGCTGACTGGAGGGCCGTGCAGGAGTTATATAATTGCAAGTCAAAGTTTCCCTGCTTTGCCAAATTGCTGAACCAGAAGGGTTTGCTTACTAAAGGACTGGAGGGAAGGAACTGGAAGAGAGACAGAGGCGAGAGGCTGCAGAGACTGCTGGGCTGTGATCAGCATTTTGATCATTTTAGGAATTTGTCAAAGGACAGGAGGGAAAGTTGCATGGTGAGAGATGGTGAATAATTAACCACGTATAATTTAGTCAATGAATTTTGCTGATAGAGGATTATCTACAAATGGATTCCTGTGTGTGTCAAATGTTACTCAACAGCTCTTTTCAGTGAATAATTTTTGAGTTGTAGCTGTATCTGAGGAGTAGCTGTAGCTGAGGAGTTCATTGAGGTATTTGATAATTAAATACTGAGAAATAAGTGACAGTACTAGCACACCAAAAACCAATCACTTAAACGGTCCTTGTACAGTCTTGTTGAATTCTTAAGGTGTAAAGCAAAGTTTGTTTAATTTGAACTTTCATCACTGCCTAGTCTTTGAAAAGGTCAATTTAAATCTTGTAAGCCATGAAATCTGAGGCATTTGGAGTGAATTACCCAGTTTTGAGGATCTCAATACCTGTCTGTACATGATTATACTTAGGAAACACTCATCTGCAAATCTCATACAAACAGCTAAGCCTATTTCTTTGACTTATTACTAGTTACTCCTCTTCTTCCTTCTCATCCCTTCACTAAACTGCTGTGCTCTTTCCTCATTTCATCAGAGATTACTGAAATAGGGCAGTTTCCTCTAAAATGCTTGCAGTAGAGCCTAAGCATCATTCTAAAATTCAAATGCCTCAATAATGATCTGCAGTATTAATTTGTAAGGCTCTGAGGAAAATGTTGATATTTAACCTCCACTCCTTGTATAACCTTGGGCAGATCAATTACTTGGAGACGTTTTGTCATCCCTATCTTACAGATAAAGCCTGTTTGGATATAAAAATCTCTTACAGTCATGAAGCAAAGGTCTGAGAGCTGCATCCCCAAAACTGCAGCAGCAGCTAGGGGAATGCTCCAAGGGTCTACAGAATGCAGTATCTCAACAAGACACAGAATGCAGTAAACTGTAGATGCTGTAGATGAAGTAAAATTACAAGCCAAAAAAAGTAAAACTACAAGCCAAAAAACTAAGAGTACACACTGTTTAGTTGAAAGACTTTAACAGATAGCATGTGGATTTTTAAGCATTTTTAAGCATTTCTTTTCCTTGTGGTGACAGAACAGTTGCATTTTGACCTGTTTAATTTAAATGGGCATCCAGAAGAAAAATCAGGACAGCCCAAAGGAGCTCAAGCCAGGGCAAAAAGTCATCCTGAAACCCTAACTAGGGAAATAGACAGCACATCATTTGTCAAGGCAGTAGTTTCATATAAAACAGAGCTCTATATTCTAATTCTACATTGTCACACAGTTTTATCCTGCAGTCACACTCCAAGCAGCAAAAGTGTCCTTTCAGAGAGATCTGTGCATGTGTTTGCAGCTCACAAGCAGATTGCTAATGTGGGGTTTTTTGTTTGTTTCACTGCTTTCTCCCAGGAGATGATGCTCCTGACAGTTTGATTACTTGGAATCTGAGGTGAAAATGCCCAACAAAAGAGATCTGTTGAGAGAGAGAAAAAACAATAGCACATTAAAATAAGAAAATCAGGATTTTTGTGAAGGACATGGTCGTGTATTTGCGTGTTGCTGAAACCCAAAGGTACTCCTAATAACCCTTTAAACCTCATCTTTTTTCCCTAATAATCTTCATAATCCTCACCTAGGATTGCCAGGGAGTAATTTGTGCCTGCAGACTGTAGGACAGGGAGAAAAGCAAAGCTGCTTGACAGAACATCAAAGGTTTGTGCCACTGAAGTTTTATGCAGCGATTGCTAAATCCTTCATGCTTGAAACAATGATGGAAAATGATTGCCAGCTATGAAACCAAAATTATATCAATCTGCTTCAGGGTCATGGGGTTTTTTTTTTTCATTTGAAAACATGACCCAGTCCAGCACAGTTCACTTACCAACCTCAAGTGTTCTGTCATTGAAAAAGAATAGAACTGAGTCAGGAGGGGTGAATTTATTTCATGCTTCACAAATGTAGGTGGGGGAGTGGGAAGGAGAAAATAAAATCAAGCAGGTCAGTGCCCAAATACCTCATTCTGATTGTCTTTATATAACACATGTAACAGACAGTGTATTTGCCCTCTGGATTTCCAAGGGGAATATTCAATGTAGAGTAGCTGAAATGGAAACTAAATATGACTGGAGGCTTTAGTTTCGCAGCAGTATCACTGCAGGTAATTTTTCTGGCTGTAAATCAAGTGATCATTAAAGCTGAATGCTGAGAAGCAGAAGTTTGGGAGTGATTTGGCTTGTCATTACCAAAATCTGGTCTTAATGAGGATCTTGTTAGCTACTTCTACACTTGCTTTTCCCTGTGCAGGGGCCTCCACCACGCACAAAAACCAGGGGACCAAGTTGAGAGCAGGAGGAAATGAGAGGTTTAAAGCATCAGCATCAACTCTGTTAGGAGGGCACACGTGGGAGAGGTTCTGCACAGAGCCTGGAGTGCCTGCACTCCACCTGTGCCACTTCCAGGGCACACTGCTGCAGGAGCCCTGAGTCTGCAGGGGGAGAAGGCTGCCTTGATGGACAGGACTGAAGCACATTGTGCTGCTGTTGCTGTGCAGAAAAGCTGAATCACTCAGCACCCTGCTGCTCTGTGAGGCTACCCACAGGAGAAAAAATAAATTCCTTTCACCAGTCACGGCAAGGGGACTTTGTCTGGATAATATCCATCCTGGATTGCAGGAAATTATTTTAGGGTTATTTTCGGAGGGAAAAGGAGAGACACAGCCTGGATGCTCCTGTTTTCTCAGCTATGAGGGAGAAATCCTGTCAGAGTGGTCCCTCTGCAAGGGCTCTGTGCCTTCCCAGGCTGTGTGACTGATCAGGCAGAAGCTGATGGGAGTCAGATTCTCCCCTCCAAAGTTCTGTTTTTTTCTCGCTGGTGAGTATTTGCTGATCTTCTCAGCCACTTGCTTTGCAAAGTTATGTTCTAATATCCTGATTATAATTTGAAGCTGATTAGCAAACGTGCACAGAGTCAGCCTTGAACACATGGGAACTTTTCTGAGCTTGTTAGTTCTGAAGATTCTACTCAGTGATTAGTCACAAAGGCTGAGACATAAATTGAGACTTCTCTCTGCCTCTGCTCTTGCTGCATGTCCTCTGTACCACCCCTGACAACGGAGCTGGAGCTCAGACAAGAAAAGACAAGAAATATAGCCTAGCAAGGAGAAAAATATTCTAAAGACAAATGGTACCAGTCAAATGTGATGCACTTGCAAGTGTGCTGCAAGGCAGGAAGTGCTGCATGTTGATGAGCTGTGTCACCTCACTTGTCTGCAATGCTGCTCGTTCTTCTTCCACTGCTTTGCTGTGGAGCCAATCACAAAGATGACACTGAGCCATTTCATCCTGAAAATCCAAATGTTTGATTTGGCCAAGGCTTTTTCCTCTCTTTAGCTAGAGAGGGAAGTGCTGTGCCAGAGCCTTGCAGTTATTTGAGAATCAAAAGAATGATTTCAAGCAGTTACATGGGTGGGTATTTGTCCTCTCAGCATTAACTTACCTATTTCCCACTCCCCAAAAATATTCTCCACATTATCACATAAACACTTTGCTCAGGAGGTTCCTGTCACCATCATATTTTCTGGAAAAATCCCCTTACTGAGGATTTCTCTCCTGGGAAGCTGAGAAGCCTCAGAGAAAAAGGAAAACAATATTTTCTCATTTGCTTCCCCTGTGTTTTGCTGGTCTGGAATGTGGTTGGAGATTGTTTACCAACAGGTGATTGTTTGATTGGTTTCATGTGAATTGTTTTTGACTTATTGGCCAATGATGGCCAAGCTGTGTTGGATTGTGGAGAAAGAATCAAGAGTTTTCATTAGTATCTTTTAGCCTTCTGACTGTATCCTTTCTGTATTCTTTAGTATAGTTTAGTTTAGTATTCTTTTATAGAATACAATATCATAAAATAATAAATTAGCCTTCTAAGAACACGGAGTCAGATTCATCATTCCTCCCTGCCATGGGGGTCTCAGAAAATACCACAAGTCCCCTCAGTGGGATCTGGACCTAGGAAGCCCTGTGTCTGTCCTGCTCCTTCAGGAACTCTGCATTTTGGATGTTAGGCAGGAAAACTCCACTTGCTCTTGCAGCTGAGCCTCCTTCAGAGGCAGTCCCCAGGAGCTGGGGGAGAGGGGAAGGGAGGGAGTGTTCTACTCAACAGGAGCAGAAGCCAGCAGCTGGTAGTGGTGTACTTGTGCATCTGCATTATAAGGTTTTATACAATTAAATTGTTCCCCAAAGTAGCTCCAATGCAATTATAAAAAGTCACTTCAGCTTTCCAGCTGGTGGGTAGGAGAATGTGAGATGAAACTGGTGGTCAAACATACACTGTAATCAGTCATGGAATGTTTTATTTCATTAACTTTGCTTTATTTGACAGATACTTTAAAGTTTTGATCAAAACACTCTAATTTTGGAACTTCTTTTCACCTAATTTCTCAAATCTAATTACTTGTAAGCTTCACATTTGACTTTTCAAGCCAGAATGTGGCTGGTCCTCATGGCTTGAACCTCTAATTAGACAAATGAACTAATAAAATCATCTCTTGTATAGTGATATTCCTTTTACCTCAATAGCTTGCCATGGAAAACAACTTTAACTAAGGGGGGGTTTTAGTTATAAGCTTGTTTTTTAAGTCCCAGAGGATTTTTTTTTATTTAGTAATCCTTTATTGATGATGTGATTCAGACTTTTTTTTTTTTTTTAATTTTTTTTTTCTTTTTATTTTTTTTAATCTTCTGTAAGAAAGGCTTAGTTTTAGAGATGTCCTATTTCTATGTTACCAAGGCTGGTGCTTTGGACAGCAGAGTCTGCCTGAATTTACTCTTAATGAGAAATAGGTGTTCCCTCTAGGCACAATCTCGTGCATGTTGCACGTGTGCCCAAAATGAGGTGCCATGCTTCAGTGAATAACAGGAGTGTGGCATTTAAAACTCCCATTGATTTATTCTTCACCAATTTTTTTCTTCCTTGATAATGTGTTTTATTTATGGAGAGAACTCCATTTAAAAAATGCTCAAGTTTACATAGACATCAAAGCTATTTTGGGGTGTTTTTTTCCATATATTTTCAGCACTATCATGCAAAAAAGTACTCAATTTTCTGTTCTAACAAAAACACAAAACCAGAATAACATAATAGAGTATATGTATGAATAAATATCTGCTAGCCATTCATAGTCAGATGTTCTCCATGTTTAAAATTGTATTTTCTCTTACTTTCACAGGAAGAAACTTCCAGCTCTCAGGTCTTTTCATACCTTTGGAGAGGACACCATGCCTGAACTGATTGTGAAGAACACCTCAAACAAACAAAAAAACAAGGTAATTTGTCTTCATCAGATCCTGTCCAGAATGTGTTGGTAAGTCCTTACATGAAACAAGTTTTCTTTCCTTTCCATTATAATTCTTTTTATCATTAGTTGTTGTAATTAAATGTTTTTTCTTCTGTAGAGCCAAGTTCTCCTTCAAAACTAGCTGAGTCTTTGGTCACAATTACATTGCAGCTTTGAGTTCCATTTACAGTTTCTCCCTCCAGGTTTTTCTAAACACCTAAGTTACCTTTCTTTTAAAAAAGAAAAATAAGTCTTTAAAAAATCTCTTTTCATTTAGGAAAAATGAATTGAAAAATCTGTGTTGGCCCCCTTCTGTCCTCTCTTTTCAAATAGAATCCCATTCAGGAAAAGCCTTAGTTTGGAAATTGTCATGGAAAAAAATAAAAGCTTTGAGAAGCTGTGGGAGTTTTTGTTAGAAACCGGTTGCTATACTTAGAAAACCAAACAAAAACAAATTATCAAAGGCAGAGTTTTCTTGTTGGAGTCCTCATCATCTAAGCTGCAAACCTGAGGCAGGTAGAAGTTTTGCCCCATCACTGTAGCATCAAATTCAAGATTAAAATATTCTGCAGAGGAATTGCGACAACAAGGAAAACTATCTCAAAGCAAGGAAATCAGGAAAGAATTAGCAAGGAAATTTCCTTTCTCAAAGCAGGAAATTAGGCAGCAAAGAACACAGAAAGACCTGAAGCTCCATATCCCATAGACCTCTGGATTTTATAATTTAGTGTCTTCTCTTTCAGCAGGGTGCATTCCAGCTGGGTCAGGTGGAATCAAGGATGGATCAAGAAACTTCACAGCAGAGTAATTTATAGGGAAATGTGCCAGCCCAGAGTTTCTGGTCCTTATTGTGCAGATCTTGCTTTCTGCTGTCCCCACTGTGCTGGTGGATACAAATCTGTACAAACCCCTCCAGGTTTGGTTTGCAGTACATTACATTTGTATTATATTAGCTGGCTTTTTGGAAGCCAATGTCATAATAGGAGACGAAATAAAATGATGTGGACATTGGAACTCCAAGGGAAGAAGAAGAAGGAGGAGGAGGGAAGTTTATTTCCTGACTCCAATGTTTATAGACTTTCAAAAGTGACAGTGGATTGGAGGATGAAAGTGCTTCCTCTCCAATGACACTGGACAATCTAACAGTCCATCAAATTTCTCTTCTTCCAGAGAAGAATGCAAAACAATAATTATCTACATAAAAGTGTATGGTGAGAAAATTCATTACAAGAATGTAAACATCAGAAAGCTTAGATGAACTTAAAAGAAGAGAGGGACAAGCCAGCTAAACTCATATTTGATACTTTGTGGCATAAAATCCTCGGGCTGAAAAGGGCTTCTCCTTCAGCCATCTCGAAGTCATTTAGTCATAGTCATTCACCCTTCATTTTATTGAGTTCCTTCTAGTCAGCATAGTAGATGATGACTAGACAGGCTGAAATGACCTGCTTGAAATTTCCATATTTGCTTCTTTTTCCAAGTTATATCATGAAACCTATGAGTTTTTCACTTTAAATTTTTCGTCTTCTAATACTTCAGTAACTGATTGAAATTTTGCTGAGAGTCAGGGAGGGAAGAAAACAGAACTAATCTAATCATCACAGAGGGAAGCAAGTTCATTTTCTCAACCCAGAGGAGTGTCTTCAAGCTCACCCCTGGTGGAAGGTCCGAGGGTTTTAGCGCTGCAGGTGAGTGATTCTGGGCCAGAATGCTTTCATCTCTCTGAAAAAGGTAGTTAAGTGTTTGACAATTCTGACTAAACTGCCAGGCTTTCCCAGAAATAGTGCTCCAGGTTTTCATGAGCCTGGAGACATTTTTGTCATTTCAGCCTCGTTTAGCTTATTGCACCCTGCCAGCCATGTCCAGATAAAGCACATGTGGAGGCTGCTACCTCTGTTACAAACCCACACCTTGTCTACCAGCAAACCTTCAGTGAAATGACCATTAGAAAAGCCTTAATATTTGACCTGCCATTGTTGATAGGCACGTTCCAATGTGTGGTTGCTAGCCTGCAAAAATTATCTACAAATGGCAGGTTGCAGGATGTAATTTCATGTCCTGCGGGATGGTGTTGAAGTCCTCCTGCTTCACTTCAACGTGAAGGTCATTCCTCCAGACCTGAAATTACACTTGCTCAAAGTTGCATGGGGAGCTGTACCATAAGCTTGATTTAGAATAAAAACACAGGATAATAATTCTTCATGTCAATTTGTTTTCTGTGTTTAACAAAAATGTTAATTTCTCACTGAGCTGGAGACAAGACTGTCTCTGAGAGAATAGTGTATTTGGGAATATGTTTCTCTGTTGTTCAAACTGGTGGATCAGTCCTCAAATGACTCCTTGGTTTTACTAAGAAATATTCTCTCAGTTCCTCCATTGCTTTTTTTAAAGCAGCAAAGTGCTTACCAACCACCTTTTACAGCTTTGCTTTTCACCAGGCTTTCCTGAGACTGTAAATGTTCAATATTACAAATCCATGCTTCCTAGTATTGATGAATCTGGCTCTTGGAAAGCCTGAGTTGTAATGATTAATTATCTGATTAAACCAAGAAAAAGAGCTGCATTAAGGGTTTGAAAGACGTGCCCTTCAGATGATTGAATTTCATGATCTCCCTAATCAGTGTTTTGTAAATTCACAGTACATACTATGTATATCTCTTAAATCAGGGCAGATTGCATATTGATTAATAGCGTTATCACAAATTAGCAGCACAATATCAGTTTCTCTGATGCAGGGAACTATGAACAGGAATTGTTTGCATTTCTGTGTGAGCCTCCTGGAGACAAACAGAATGAAATGAATAGCCTTTTAATTTAATTGGCTTCCAAGGCCAGCCTGAGAACAGAAAGCACAATGCATTGCACAGTTACTGTAGAAACGGTGCAGGTCAAAAGCTCAGCTTGCAGCCCTTACATCAGTCACCACTGCTCCTGTGCAGTAATTTTTTTTAATTCTGCTGGGATCTCCATCAGATCCCAGGAAGCCAGATAATTCAGCATTAGCATTCCAAGTGGAAGTGCTGGGTCATTTGTCACTGCTCAGATCATGCTATGGAATTTGTTTAAAAAAAGCTGCCAAAATGAAAAACTACAATCAATTGGTGCTCTTATATATCAGCCACAAGAATTAGATCAGGACAAAAAGAAAGATTTTTCCTCTCCTTTTTCCTTCTCATAGAAGAATAAAAAAGTCAGAACGAGGAAAGAAAAAGTGGTACAAAATGGATAATAATCTGGCAACCAAACCCTTTTTCAAAATAATCTTTCTATAACAGACAGTTAAGATTTATGTGTTATTTAGTGGAGCCAGCCCTACTGAATGCAGTGAAAGCAAAGAGGAAGATAATATTGTGCTAATATTCAAAACTCCTGCACTCTTTTGACTGTAGAAATAAAGAGCTATAGCTCTTGTAAAACTTGAGCTGGCCTAGGAGCTCATCAATGAGCACAGAAACCCATCCGCACACTACTAAATGTAGAAAAGGGATTTTCTTTGCTATTTTTGGACTGGCTAGTGCAAGATCTGTGCTGCTACTTCAGCTTGAAGTCATTCATCCTTCTGGAGAAAAGTTCAGAACTCCTCCTCTGTGTCTGATCCCATATGCTTGTGCCAGCACAAAAGCCTGGCACAAAGCACTTCCATATGCAGCAGACTCAGCTGCACCAAGGGGATCACATGGACCTCCCATTTCATTTTTGGATTGTTGATTCTTAAAAGCACAAAGGTTCCTTTGAGGAGGTTGTGCGTGAACAGTTGTTGGCAATTTTATTATTTCCTATTACAATGCTAAATTATTCCATGTAGTATTTTTATCTGCTGAAGGAGAAGGTAGTGCTTTGCAACTAAAAATATCCTAGTGGTCAGTGTTCTTTCCATGAAGGAGTAGGGTTTTTAATACAGTTTTTATAGGTTTAGCAAATTGGCATATTTGACAAAAATCACCAATTGGAGACATAAGAGCTGAGATAATTTCCCCCTTGTCGGACAATACCCTTTTCCTGACCCAGAGATGGGGCAACTGAGAGGCATTTAAAAACTTTTATTCCATTTTCAGTCTCATGAGAAGGGTGAGACAACACAGATGTTAGAATTCACACCATCACAACCAGAACCCAACTATTTCCTAATTACAAAACACTATAAGCATTTCTTGGCCTATCAGCTTTTTGCCACACCATGCTGTAGATGCCTTAAAGCAAATAATCTAAAACTACGCCTTGTGGGTCTGACTACAATGCATCTTTCACAGTTCTATTTCTCCAAAGTATCTAGTCTAATTTGCTGGGCCATCTTTTGAAACTTTTTCCTAGCTCCATTTCTCTCTCAACAACATCTGTCCTATTCCATGGCATTTCTAAGTCAGCATTTCTTGTCTCCAGGTTTACATATGGCTGCATACAGTGTGGGCCTTCTGTCAGGCCCTGAGAACTCTCTACAAATCCATTTCCCACAATTCCCCCTCTCTAAGTCCTTCCCCCTCTGATGGAAACTTTTTGATGAAGATGTGTCCTGAAGAGCTGTTTTGGGCCTTGGCTCCCAGAAAGACCCAAGATAGGACAGGGGCTCTAGAAAAAGTGTGGAAGCCCAGGACACCAGGAATATTTCTCTGTCTGCTCTGGGGTGTCCTGACCCCCAGGGGAGCACTGACTTTGACCCTCATTCGTGGAGAAAGTTTCCTAGAAGTCATAATAGACTAGAATCCACAAAAGTGTGAAATAGATTATAGAGAGTAGTGTAGGTGCATCACTTGCTGAGAAATTTAGGTTTTGGGATTTTTAGTATGTTGTGGATGGAAACAAGATGGAGGGCACAGGGTGTTGTCCTGGGTTTCTTCTTCATGCTTCTTCTTCCTTCTTCTTCATGGGTTTGGGTGGCATTTTGTACTTGGGCAAAAAAGTCCACATTGCGGGCTCTTTGGGATCAGTTATTGGGTTAAAAGGGAAAATAATCTAGGTGTCAGTTCTTAATTGGGTAGTTCAGTCTTAAAGACCTTGTAACAAGAGACTGTTGGCCATTTTGTGCCTTGCTGCTGAACTCATGGCTGTGAGACTGTTTTACTGATAAGAAATAATAAACACCTGAGTCCAAACATGAAGCTACCATCTCCAGTGCCTTCAATCCAGACCCAGAGAAAATAATAAACTAATTTTGTCTTTCTGCTTATCAGGGCAGGGAAAAATACTGGGGAAACTAGCTATGAATGCAATAATCCAGAGCTCCAAATATATGTGAAAAGAATACAGAGGATATATAAAAGGAAAAAAGACCAAAATGATCTGGCATCACTACCATGGGGAGGTTGTCCTGAGCAAACATGGGATCGCAGGTTTTGTGAGGGCTTGACAGCTAATGCACCCAGACAAACTGGATGCATGCTGTACACACAGCCTACACAGGATCATGGAAGCTTTGGGTTGGAAGGGACCTTAAGGATTTTCTAATTCCAATCCCCTGCCATTGGCAGAGATATCTTCCACTAGACCAGGCTCAGAGCTCCACTGAACATGATCCAGCAATGGGGCAGCCACAATTTCTCTGGACAGCCTGTGCCAGTGCCTCACCACCCTCAGAGTAAACAATTTTTTCTAATATCCAATCTAAACTCTGCCAGTTTTAAACCCTCTTCCCTTGTCCTGTCTCTACACGCTCTGGTACCTTGTCCACTGTGGAAACAAACTCTGCTTAATTGTGGCCAGGCTGCCTTGAACAAGAGTCCGTAAGATGGACTCGTGCAGTTTGACTCCTCTGCCCTGAATTTAAACCCTTCATTAGTTAAAACTGATTTATCTCAAATACCCTCATGTAGACAACACTAAAGTGAAATGGATTAACCTTCAGTTTAATTCTAATGAAAAAGCTAATTGGGGAGAAGATGAAAGGAAAACATGTAAAAGAGGTTTTTAGGTGAAAGCTTCAATGACTTAATGAAAAAGAAATGTCATCTAAGGTGAATTTGACACAGGCACATGCATGTACCTGCATGGTAACATTGCTTAGCATCCTTCACCTTTCCAATGGGTTTTGCATCTGCTATGTTCCACCAAGTCAAAAAAAAAAAAGAGTATATAGCACTTTAAACATATTATCACTCCTGGTAAAACTGTGTGTTCTCCCTCTTTGATAACTGATATTCCTCAGGTAATGTTGGAACTAGAAGCAAAGCTTTTCCTTTGCTCAATATTCAGCTCTAACTACTGAGACAGTTTCATCCTCTGTTAGGGAGCCAAGCTTCACACAGGACTGTTTTCCTTACCCTAGCCTTGTGTTTCTAGGAACTCTGCCTTCCAGAGGAAATCCTGGTGGAGTGACCTTTGAATATTTACCAAGTGGCATAAGGTAACTGAGGGCTGTAGCCTAACAGTAGAGAAAAGCTCTCTGCAGAAGTAGATTTGATAATTAAGGAGAAAAGAGGCCTCATTTCCTTGCAATGTGAAATGATCCACACCTGGCCTGTCCTCTGTAGTGTGCTAAACAGCACATGCATTTTCTAAAATATTTTAGAACACTGGTGTAAAAAAAAAAAAAGGAACTCAGAGAGGAAAAATAAATAAAAAACAGTAGGTATAAATGGAGAAAAAGGCTGTGTCAGCCTTCATGGAAATAACACATTTTCTTCCTAATCTCCTGATGTGTGGAACAGGCAGTTACTGGCTGGGAAATAAAAGGAAGCTGGAAAACAGGAGAGCCTGTTGGCTGTAATCTGCACAATACCTGAGCACTAGGAGTTTCTTTAAAACATAAAATGCAGCAGCCTGTGCATGTTGGGGTGGAGGGAAGTGGTCAGCTAGGAGAGGAGAGGTGGCACCAAGCTGGGCTGGCACTACAAGAGGATTAAGAACAAAGTGGGGCATTTCTTCCAGGGCTGCTGCAGGTTACTGTGTAATTGGCCCAGGTGCCAATTCACCATCCCCTGTGTGATTAAAGAAACCTTCCCCACCCCTTCCTTCCCTCACGGTGGCTTTTTGTCTTGTGATTTCAGACTCCTAAATCTAGTCAAAACACCTCTGTGGAAGAAATATAAAAGCTAGAGAATGAGCAGAGAAATACCTGCTCTTTAAAAATCAGCTTTAAGCTGCACAACCACTTGATTATGGTAAGTCTGGAGGCCACGGGTGGCATGGCAAGACTTACAGTGGGATCTCTTTCAGGCACTGTGATGTGTACATCCAAAATCTTTGTTTTGCATGTCCGTGTTTATTTTTCTTCTTCATCTACTCAGCATTCCTGCTGGCAAGTGTTTTCTTTCACCTTTTCAGAGCATTTTAGAATGCCTACAGAGCCTCGTGGGCCCAGGTAGGAGTGGTTTCTCCAGGATTGCTCTTATCGCTGCAGTTTCATATGGGCTGCCTGCCCCTCTGGGAACTGAGGCAGCAGGAGACAGGGGAAGTAGAGCTGAAGGGTGAGGGATGTGGAGGATACCTGCAAACAGGACAAAGCATCGACCTCTTTGTCAAGAGTAGGTGTTGGTAGGAGGTTGGATCAATGAATGGACTCAACAGCCACTGTGAATCTTTTAGGAGTGAGTCCTCCCTACTACTAGGTACGTTTGTAGGCTACTGTTTCACTTTTCCGGGGATCTAGGCTGTCCTGCCAGTTTTGTCCCTTTCCCAGGGTAGTTTTCTTGCGCGGAGCTGTAAAACAATAATTATCGCCAGCTCACCTGGTAAGAGTTTTTGGCATCGTGCTCTGTCTCACAGCAGGAACATGAAAGGAGGGACA
This sequence comes from Onychostruthus taczanowskii, assembly GCF_017590055.1. Taxonomy (NCBI): domain Eukaryota; kingdom Metazoa; phylum Chordata; class Aves; order Passeriformes; family Passeridae; genus Onychostruthus; species Onychostruthus taczanowskii. Next base: position 5,759,904 of record NW_024503124.1, read on the forward strand.
ATCATAAGAGGAGAGTCTCAGCCTCCTTGCACTCTGAGGCTGCCTCTTGCAATTTCCATGTAATTATTTGCAAAAAGGGACAAATTCCACATTCCTGTTTTTGGTACTGTTCCTGGAACAGCTGCTGCTCTCCTTTGAATGAATGCCCGTGTTCAAATTTGCAGAGTATCCCATGTCCTGTATGGAATGTGTGCATTTTCCAGACTTTATCCTGGAGGGGAGGTGAAAAATGTAACAGGTCTAGTCCGGAATATAATCAAAGATTCATAAGCAGCTATGCATTTTTTATGCATATAAAGTAATAAGAGCTGTAGAGTGAAAGCAGAAATGTGACATTAAATGGTTGCTCTTGCCAGTTTTCCACAAGATATGATCAAAGCACCATTTCAGCAGCAGGGCTGCAAGACTGCACCCTCTAATAGGAAGACAATTATTTGATCAGGCTCCAGTTAAGGCCAGGAGCATCCTCTGCTTGAGGGCCTGTTCAGCTTCTTTTGCATAACATTAAAAGCAGCTCAGCTGGTCAGACCAAATGGCTGATCCAGAGATGTTTTGTAATGCATCCTTTTATTTCATTCTCATAACCCACCACTTCAAAGCCAGGGTTTGAAAATAAGTAAAAAAATGAATGTGGTTGTGATCAAATTGGAAAGGAAGTGTTAACACAGGATGGATCTGTAAGCCTCTGCTTGAAAGAGAAGAAATCTTCTGTTCTTTCTCTTCCTATATATCTTCCAGTGTGTAATTCTCTTTGTTAGTTTTCTTTTTCCTGAGCATCCCACTTTCTCTTTTTGTAGTTAGCTGCCAGAGAGATGTTTTTTCTCCTGCTGACTGTACCAGAATTTCCTAAGGTTATGGGAACTGATGCTTCTGGGGAATTATTGAATTCAAGTTATTTGGTGATACTTCTTCCTGCTTCTGCAAGCCCTGCAGGACAGCCAAGACATATATAATTTCATTTTCTGGAACATTTAGGTCACTGATTTGTCTGCTGGCCTGGCAGTGTTTTATTTTCACATTGTACATGAACAAGTGTAAAGTTTTGTGAGTATAATAAAGTCAGTGTGAAAAGAGACTAAGGTTCATCACAGGATTTCTTGCAAGTTAATTGTTGGAAGCACTGGCATGCAATCTGGCTTGCTTATCAAATCTATTTAGATGGTTGGAGCAGGAGAAAGTATTCTATATATCTCGGTCAGATTTGTCTTAAGAGAAGTTTGTTTTAGAAATTTAACCAAAAAAAAAAAAAAAGTACATGGAAGGAGCTGGTGTTTTGCTGGTTTGTGACCTGCCTCAAAATGCTGTGGAGAATCCTGCTGATGGCAAAGCTCTGGCATGTGCTGCTTTGCTGAATGCTGCTTGATGCATCTCTTGTGGTGCCCTCTGTGCCCTAAAGGAAGTTTTGGTTCACCAGTTACAATTTGGGGAACAAATATTGATTATTTGATGCACCAAAGTCGCCAAGTATTTTCTAATTTTTCACTGAATTCCACTGTTCTTTTCTTTGCCTCGGTGTATTTGGCAATACGTCTTTTGGAGTAGCTGCAGTATCAAAATTGGTAATTTTCTGCCACTCAGCACATGTGCTGCTATGCCCTCCAGCTTTTCCTCTTTGAAGCCCTGGCATCCTGCTTCACTCCAGTGTTTCCTCTGAGACAGCTGAGCCTGCCTGCGTGGTCCTGGCGTGTTTCTATTTGGCCTGAGAAGCTGATCTTGACAATTATTGTCACCAGTTCAAGCCCGTCCAAGTATCTGGCTTTCAGAATATTTGAAATACTGCTGCCACTGTTTCAGAGACCCAGATGTAGTAGCTTGAAAGATTTATGCTATTAAAAGGGCTGTGAGAAATTTTGGGTGAAGCTCACGTTGACTTTGCAGCCAAGATTTCACTCTTTTGTTATAATACTAGCTTTCAAACTTTTGATCAAACCACAGACTAACAGATTTATCTCCCCCACCCCCAAAATCTAATTTGCAAATAAAATTTTCAACCTGAGGCTTAGGCTGCAATTGCTACTGATTGGAATAGTCTGAGGGAAATCAGGCTGAATGAGGCTGTATAATTCTTTATTTGATATCAGTAATGAAATGCCAGCATTGGTTAAAATACCCACCAAATGCCAAAGGTTTATGTCTTAAGAGCATTATTCCCTCCTTGTTCTTTGGTATTTCCCTCAGGGTGGAAAGGACTGTAGTTAGAGGAGAAGAAACAATGGTCTGATCAATCACAGACCTCTTGAATTGCAAATAAGAATCAGAAACCAGCTCTCAATCCTCCGTGCTGGTCTGCTGAGCTTTCTGCAACCCCCTCGTGTCATTCTCCTATGACTCTACACAATGCACATGCTGAAATCTTTCTCACTGTTTAAGTTTTTGGGAGCTTTTTATATTTCCAGTAAGGTGTTTTAAGGCTTGTAGAGCCTCTTGAAATGGAGGCACTCTACATTCCTGCCAGCACAGAGCCCATCCTGTGGGAGCCAGGGTGACAGGCCACTGGCAGCAGCGCCCTAAGAGCACCTCTGTTGTACCTGAGTACAAGCTAAAGTACAAGATAAAGTTATTATCTTTCATATTACCTGAAGAAACGAGTAGTGATCTGAGAAACGGTGCTGAGCTGCTGGTGTAGTCAAGTGCCTTGTGATTTTACAACTGCCTTGTAAAAATGTGGATGTTTCCTCTCATCTGTTGCAAAGACCAGTGCAGCTGCACTGGGATCTCAACGCTTTAGGGCCACCGAGGCCTCTGTGGCACAGCTGCCAGAAGGGACTGCCCATGCTGCTGATGCTGCTGGGAACATCTGCAGCTCCCTGTGGTCTCCTCTTCCATTACAGGGAATTCTCAGGTGTTCCAGGCACAGAACAACATATAGTGCCTTGATCCCCCAGGGTTTTCTCTTTGCTGCCTGAGAAAATGTTTCACAAGTTTCTGGTGTGCATTCAGAGCAGGAGCTTGCAGGGAGTTGCATGAATGTTCCCCCCTTTTCCTTGCTCTCATGGTCAGACTGAGACTGAATGCCTGCTTTGAAAAAACCCTCCAGAGAAACCAAAGCCATTGAAGTCCTACCTGGATTCCTAGAGGAGATGTAAAGGGCTGGGAGAGTTGCAAAGGTGTGGCATTCACATTTTCTGAAAAAATCCCTTTGCCCACGATTTTTCTCCTGGGAAGCTGAGAATTCTCAGAGAAAAGGAAAAGAATTCTTATCTCATTTGCTTCTCCTGTGTTGTGCTCATGTGGGGAACGTGTTTGGAGATTGTTTCATTGGTCTCCAGTGTGAGCTGTTTTGACTCATTGGCCAGTTGGGGCCAAGCTGTGTTGGGACTCTGGAAAGAGTCATGAATTTTCATTATTATCTTTTTAGCATTGAGTAAGTGTCTTTTCTGTATTCTTTAGTATAGTATTCTTTAACATAACATAGTATAATACAGTAATAAATTAGCCTTCTGAGAACATGGAGCCAGATGCATCATCCCTGCCTTCGTTGGGGCTCATTGATTACAATACAAAGGGACATAATAACCCAAGCTTTTTCTTCTGTCTGTAAGCTGAAAAACTTGATGGAACGTTGTGTGAACTCCTGAGCAAGGCAAGCTTTCTTCAGTGGTGCTTTTTAGTTAGAGATGTGCTGATGGTGGTTTCAATGCAGTTGACATCTGGCTGTTGGAAAGGCCTAAAATGTCTTATTACCCTGGTCTCAGGCAGGGGCATGTCTAATAGAAAGTCATTTGAAAAAGCACCCCTCCCTGGCCTTTATATTTTGCTTAAAATGTTTGACAAAATTGGATTTTATTCTTGACTCAGCAATAGATAAAGAATATAATGAGAAAGCAGCAAGTTGTGTATAAAGCTAGTGGAGCTGCCTTGCCTTAAGACCTTCATTCAGGTGTCTGTTATAATAATTCAGTGTACACTGTGCTTTCCTATCAGATTTTCCTAGAGCTCTCTGCTGTGTGCAAACATAAAGGAACTTGGAAGCCGCTGAGCCTTCTAAAATGTTAATGTAAACACGTTGCATATGTAGGACTAGTGAGCATTTTCAAGGCCAAACACATTTCAGACTGTGATTAACTGATTCATTAGCTAATAATCGATTGCTATTGGATTTGGGCAAGCCTGTGCCACGTGGGTTTGGTTTGCAGGAGTGGTTTAGCATGGTATTCTACCCACTGCAAGGAGGGATCTCCATCTGAACCAGGAGCTGTTGAGCCACAAGCACTTCTAAGGGTCAGTTTCCCTTGCTATTACTTGTCACATTCATATTTTCTGAAAAATCCCTTTGCCCAGGATTTTTCTCCTGGGAAGCTGAGAAGCCTCAGAGAAAAAGGAAAGCAATGTTATCTCATTTGCTTCTCCTGTGTTTTGCTGTTTTGGAATGTGGTTGGAGATTGTTTATCCAATAGGTGATTGTTTGATTGGTTTTGTGTGAATTATTTAGACTCATTGGCCGATTACAGCCAAGCTGTGTTGGGCTCTGGAAAGAGTAATGAGTTTTTCATTATTATCTTTTAAGCCTTCTGTAAGTATCCTTTCTGTATTCTTGAGTATAATTTAGTTTCGTATTCTTTAATATAATATAGTATAATAAAATAATAAATTAGCTTCTGAGAACATAGAGTCAGATTCATCATTCCTTCCTTCATCGGGGCTTCCTGCAAACACAATAATTAATTGGCAATTACTGTTGAAAAATATCCATGATCTAGTGGCATCTATCCCTCCATAATGCCATCCTGGACTTCACAGTCTGTGTGGATGAATTCTGCTCCGATGTCTGGCGAGGGTGCAGCAGTACAAGCAGGGGCAGAATGCACCCAGTGGTGATATGAGCATTGGGACCCCCTTCTCTCCTGCTTGGCCTGGCTGAGAAATCTGAAACTTAATTTAATGGCATTGATCTTTTGCCCTGTAGCACAGCAGATTGTGCCCACAGAAGACTTCCACAGGAGTCAGGTTCCCAAGGAGTGTGGGCTTTAGGTGGAAATAGCAATGATGCTGGTGCCAAGAGGCTTGTTTCAGGCTGGGCTAACTTGCTTTTTCCCCTAGTTCATTATTTGTTGAGTCCAGAAACAGAGATATCTGGGGTGGGTTTGGGTAGTCTCAGGTTTGTCTCTCTTATCCATTTAGCTCAAATGTTGAACTGTGTGGAAGTTCTTTGTTAGCAGGGGAAAAGCATCTGGTCATCCAGTGATCTTTCCACACTTAGCTCCTTGCCAAGGAACATAACTGGTCATCACAAGAAAGCTGCACTCAAGCTCACTTCAGTGTTGGGCTGAAGAAAACTAATTGTAATATGCTATTAGAGACATTTTGTAACCTGGCAGCTAATAGTATTGCTCAACTAGACTGTCTTGTCTTAACACATCATTTAGGTTATATAGATAGCCAGATTTTTACTTGGAGTTTTATTTTAATGTTCCTTAACATTCCTGTGTAAATACAGCTCTTAACTGATCACAATAAGATCCTACTGAACTAGGACTAAAATTTCCTCATTAATCTCCAATTTTGGTACAATATAGTATGGTATTAATGTCACTTTTGGTCTTGTACAGTTGTCAGGGCCCTGACATAGCTGGACATAACAGCGTGACTTTTATAACCTTGTTATAAAAAGCAATTAGGGGCAACATCCAGCTCTGCAGTTAGCATCACATGGAGATGAAAGGAGCTTCCAACAGTGAATTTAATTAGCAGGAATCACAGAGTAGCCTGTGACCTGCAGTGCAGATAACATAGCTCCTGTCCAGCAATGTTACCCTTGCTCTGAAAGGGCACCTAAACTGCTCTGGTGCTAGACCCATGCATAACTGACACGCTTCCAAGGGACTGGAGCTGGAAACTTCCAACCAGAAAGGTTGAATCAGGAAATGAAATGCTGGTAAATCCAGTCTTGGACCAAGCAACAGCATGGGCAGCTTTAAAATACTGAGGAATAATCCAGGAGGAGCTGTGTGCTAATGCCAGCAGTAACTGGATGTGTCTCAAGAATGTGTGTAAGAGATTTTGGTAATCAAAGCTGGGCTGCACAGAGTAATAAAATGAGTGGCTGCTTCATATGTGTAAGTGCATAGGGGTAAGGAGAGCTGTGATGTACGACTTTGTATGGAAAGGAGTCTTCAGGACTTGCGTTGGCCATGATGCAGGAATTCCTTGTTTGATATTGAGGGGATGTGCCCCATGATATCCCCCTGCAGAGCTTGATGGTGCTTGCCCTGCTCTGGAACGGGCTGGGCAGCCACCAGAGCACCCAGCCACCCTCCTCAGGAGGCCAGGAAGATAATCGGGGGCTGGAGCACCTCTCCTACAAAGACAGGCTGAGAAGTTGGGGTTCAGCCCGGAGAAAAGAAGGCTGGGGTGAGACCCCACTGTGGTCTGCCAGTACCTGAAAGGGGTTTCTAAAAAGGGGGGAGAGGGACTTCTCACAAGGGCAGACAGTGTCAGGACAAGGAACAATGGCTTTAAGCAGATAGAGGGCAGGCTTAGATTATCTATTAGGGATAAATTATTTGCTCAGAGGCAGATGAACCACTGGCACAAGTTGCCCAGAGAGGTCGTGGATGCCCTATCCCTGGCATCCCTGGAAGTGTTCAGGACCGGGTTGGACAGGGCTTGGAGCAACCTGGTCTGGTGGAAGGTGTGCCTGCCCATGGCAGGGAGTTGGAATGATGATCTTTAAGGTCCCTTCCAACCCAAAGCTTTCCATGAATCCTGTGGAAAAGCATCACCTACCATGAGAAGGGCTGCTCTCATTTTTCTGCTTTTTCCCCTAGTCTGTGCTGTGTGTACTGAACACTTGCTGGGTTTCACAGTGCTGATGCAGTCAGATTTTCTGCCTTGAAATCTGATTATATCCATTCTCCAACCTGTCTGTGCCTAGTGCCAGACTTAAAGAGCCATTTCTGCTATGATATCCTGCTGAGACACTTGCAGGAGGTTACTTGCAGGAGGCTAACTGGAATTTGACCCAGAGTAAGAACAGAGATTTTTAAGATTGTTCTTGAGTGTAATCTAAAATCTTCAAGCTAGAGGTGCAGAAAACAAAACTCATATGTGCCCAGAAACAAAAAGAACAGGATTTAAAATAGTTTATCAATAAATTATTATTTAATAAACAGGTAAGAAATGGGTTCCCAAATTTTCATCTAAGCTGAATTTCATCAAATACCAAGAATAACTACCTCTCCAAAACGTAATTATTTTCAAACACATCAGGATTTTCATACTTTTGGGGCTTGGTTCAGCAGCCTAAGAGCAAAGAAGCTGTGTTTGAGGCCTGTTTTAGAGCACTTCAAATCTATCTGTCCAATGCCATTCTTTTTGTGCCACCTCAGGAATACAGAGCAATTAAAACATTCTCAACATAGCGTTTAGCTCGGCACTGAAGGCAGCAAGTGCAAGGTGCGAGACAGCTTTGCAGGCTGCTCCCAGGTCTGAACCTGAAGCTTGGGAATGATAGATAAATGGGAGAAGGATACCAGCAGGGCTATGCAAGATTTCCTTGTCCTGATGTAGTGGTGTTGAGTCAGTAACTTCATTTTTTTTGGCTCCATGCCCAGCTGTAAAGGGGCAGACAGAGGCTGAGCATGCCTGGGGTGGCTATTCCCATTTCAGAGTTTGGGATGGGGGACATGAGGGAGCCTGGCAGAGGAGAAACGGGCAGTGAAGCTTTTGTTGTTTGGCTTTATCAGCACTTGGCTGGACTCCCCCATCTCCCAGTGGCAGGAGGTGTTTGCAAATACATGTATGTGTGTGAGTGCTGGGGTGAGGTGTGTCCTGCAGCATACGGCGTGCGCAGGTGCACGGTGGCAGGTGTGAACTGTGCAACTATATTTGTGTGCTCTGAGCCTGCTTTGGAGAGAAGAAAGAGGCTGCCGAGAACCCTGGCTAGGTGCTCACTTTTCTTGTAATATATTAGTTTAATTTAAATTCACTTTACAGTCAGTGCACATGAGAATTATTTTGAAGGTTTAATTTGCTAGCTGCTGAAAGCAATAAGGTGGCTATCAACAGAGAAGAAATAGCCTGGCTCTTTGTTAATGCTCTTGGGCTGTACTGTAAGTACTCCAGGCAGCTGTAATGGGGAGAGGCAAATAAACCATTGTTGCTTTTAGAATCGCTTATTTTATAGTATCAATAGTTTTCTGTGTCTAGATATTCACCTGAGGTACTTTCTGGGGCAGATAGCTGGGGGAATCCATGCAGATTCTCAGAAACATTCAGAGGGAAAAGCTGTTTAACCACCCAGAAAACATAATGCTTGGTCTCTAATTAGTGGCAAAAACTTCATTAAATTTATTATGTTTGGATTGGTGCTAATTTTTCTGCCCAGTTTGGTCAGCAGAAGCTGTACTGAACTGCCTGCATTTGTATTGGGAATTTTATTTCTTATGATGGCAGGATTTGATTTTATCTGCAACCATCTGGAGTAAGTTTATTTGTGTTACGTGGCTTGCATGTATTTATACTTCAGACTGAGATCCCTTAAATTGAATTCTCTGAATTTTTACATATCATATAAATGACATTTGCTTGCAACACAGTGGAGTGATTACAGTGAATACTGAAATGGCAACATTCTGCAGGAAAAAAAACACAGTGTAAAAAGAACATTCATTTACAACAGAGTGTAAATTTATACTCTTTAATGAAATGCATTCACTGTGCAGTAAAATACTTCTTGTGCCTATTGAAGCACAATTACAAAGCACTGAAACTTATAATATTTGAGACATTCTGTTTCACAGTAAAAGTTGCCATGTTTGTTAAAATTACATTTGATAGAGTGAAATAAACATGGTCTGTGCATATGTCTATTTCTCTATATTGATAATGTTAAATAAATGCAATCATGACATCAATCTGCTGCAGACCAGAAGTCCTGTACCTGGGCTCATTCAGCAACAGCTGAGTTCCACCACTGCTTCTTGCAGTTGAGGAGGTGCCATCCTCAGGAGAAGCATGAGGGAATGTGGCTTGACAGGGACTGTGATGTAGGAATGTGCCCCCTGTTGATGGAGGGACAAAATTATCCTTTGTCTCCTAAAAAAAGGAAAAAAGCCCAGAAGTTTCTCTCCCCGATTAGGTAAAAAGACACCTCATAGGACCTTGGGGTCTTCACCTCAAACTTAAGGATAGCCAACTGGACAGGAGCCAAAAAGTCCTGCCTATGCAATTTACTAGAAAAAGAAGACCACAACGAAACAAATTGCTTTTGTGGGGTGTTTTACCAGGAGCAAGAGCCTCTTGCCCTGGCTCGGTTTTTCTCTGTAAAGAGCTTTGTTATTTTGCCTTTTATTAAAACTTTTCTGTTTCCAGCACTGCCACAGAAGCCATCCTGCTGATTTTATGCCATCTGAGGTGCTGAGCTATCTTGGGTGTTATATAGATCAACAAGAGCTTATAAGACCTGGCTCAAGGAGTCCAATATACCACTGTGATTGACCATGGAAATTTCTGGAGCAGGTTTTGTGTGACAGACAGGGCCAGGAGACACCGATGCATCTCTCAGAGGGAAAAGAGAGACTGATCAAAAAGTGGCTTTCAGAGCCAAGTGGACCCCACGTGAACAGCCAAGTTCTCTCCAAGCTGTGACAGAGATCTCTGCACGGACATTTTGCCAGGATCTGGATAGAACATATTTGTGGTACTTGGCAGTCAAACCCTGTTGCCCACAGGCTGGGCTTGTCTCAGGGAGGGACTCTTCCAGCTCTTGAGGGAATGGCTGCAGCAAGGAATGGCTGTGGTGACATTACAGCCAGGACTTGTTATTCACAGACGTGCTGGAGATGATAGAAGCAAAAAAAGAAATTGCAATTGTCTCAAGCCCATTCACTGCCAGGAGAGAAGCCTGATGACACAAATGCTTTTGTTCTCTCACAGCTCTGGTTTCTGCAGGCGCAAACTGAGAAAATGTGTATATTTTTGGATAGCTACAAAAATGTTTTTAATAATGTGTGCCTGGTAATTTCTTTGATTTATTAGGCCATAATTGTGCTAGGGAAATACAGTGTTTGTGGATAGGCCTTTTTGAGGTTGTTCTGGACAGCCATCAGCCATGCTATAGGGAGCAGCTTTTCCTTTGTTTGCATGCCTTCTCCCTTTACAGCCCTCAGCTGTCCTGTAAGGGAAAATCCTCCTGGAGAGAGCCCCAGCCCCATGGCTCTGCTGGCACCACAGATCCCACATCCATTGCCTCCTGGGCTGGCTCTGAGGCCTCCTGGCATGGCCATCCTCATTTTGGGGCTTCCTGGGGAAGGCACAAATTACTGCAACCCTCAGGCCACGCCAAAACTGCTCACTGCCCCTCTGGGAGCACTGGAGGGACATTCATCATCATATCGGGGTGAGGATCTGCCCTCTGCAATGTCTGGTGCCAGGTTAACACGTTTCTTGCTGTTCCAGTGTAGCAATCCTCACCTTTCCTCAGACCCCAAAGAACAAGCTCCAAGAGAAAAGATTAAAATGCCCCAAATTATGGTGCTGGACATCAAATAGCACAAGATGCCTTTTATCCGTGCAGATTCTAGCCTTCTTTCTCTTTGTAGCTGGTGTTAAATTGCTGGCTGAAGATAACCACTTGTCATGGTTTACATGCCCATTTCTATTCCAGAAATGTGAGGAGGCTCGACTCTCTTGGGCTAATAATGCTCTGTCCATTTCTGTCTTCAGCTCAGCTGAAGAAGCTGTTACATAAAATAAATGCTGTAAAGATGAAGTTGGCCATTCCCTCCCTTCTCTGCAAAGGTCATCAGCTCATATTCTGAGATAACGAAATCTGAATTCCACTTGCCCTTTTTATTTCAAAAGAGGAAAACCTGCTATTTATTCCAACCAAAATATTGGTTCAAATTGAATGGTTCAAGAGGTTCAAGAAGCACCTGGGTTAACTTGAGGATTTGCTGCTGTGGATTTTCTCCAAGCTGGCTGTCTATGGCACAGCTTGCCAGTGCTCTCCCATGTAGTTTTTAGGCCCAGATGCACAAAGGTATTTATTCTCCACTTTCAGTTAATTTTCCATTTCACCTCAGTCCTGAGTGGCTCTGGCATTTTTTTTTCCATTGCATATTCTCAATAATGCTGGTCCTCAGGCTCAGTGACATCCTTGGCTGTGTCCTTGTGCATGTGCAGTAGCAAGGGAGAAGTTGGGGACTCTGGGGACACAAATGGGATAGAGCTGGTAGAACTGGGAAGGGAAGAGTCTGGGAGAAAGTGACAGAAAGTGGGGGAGTGAAGGAGTTGTGCCTGAGGAGGAGGAGCAGGGCAAGGGAAGGGAAAGGATGGGCTGGGAAGAGGATATAGGGTGCCAAAGGAGGGTGAGAGAACCTGAGAGGGCATGGGGTATGCAGAGAATTGAGAGCTGAAGGGAAGAGAGGACCAATTTAAAAAATGAAACTCTGGAACTAGAACAGTTAATTTGAAGAAAGGCAAAATTGTCAGGAAAGGAGGAAGATAAAATGATGGAGAGGCTTTGCATGGAGGTGGCATTTCCATCCTGACTGCAGTTGGCACAAACAAGGTTGCAGGAGGGCAGGGGCATGAGGAGACCTGCTCACAGAACACCACAAGAAGAGCAGCACCATTGCAGAGCCCCTCTCTGCTCCCCCTCTGGCTCTGCCATCACCTCCCTCCCCCCACTCTCATCCCAGCTAAATTTATTCTGCTCCTAGTACTGTTTCTGTGCTGAACAAACCAGCTCTGTACAAATTAGGAGGACAAGATGTTCAGAAGTGGTGAATTCACACTTCTTTTTTTTTGTTTTCCTAGCACATAAAAGCAAATTTAGATTGGTGATGGGGAGGGCAACCAAACTCAGGGGGTGGGGAAAACCACACAAAAAAGCATTTCATTGCTCAAAGAGCTGAGTGCAACATATCAAAGCAGCTTCTAAATGAATCTTTGCATTACCAAGGTGGATTGCAGCAGCACTGATGCTGATTATAATGGTGACTTTCTTCCCAAAAAGGCCTGAGCAAACACACACTTTGTCTTGGGCCAGGCGCCCTTTGTATTGAGTTTCCTATTTCTGTAGGTACAGATGAAAATTTCCTAGCAAATTTGGCCACTGTGAGCTCGGTTTCTCTGGGTCAGATGGAATTTAGCATCCTCTGCACCCCTGTTGGTTTGGCCCCCCGTTAAAGCAGGCCTCAGTGTGGGGGGTGCAGGAGCTGCTGAGGAGGAGCAGCTCAGAGGGTCAGACTGGGTGTCCTGGGTTGCCAAGCAAATTGTATTTTATGTAATTGCTGTCTCTATGGCAGTTGTCTTCTGTTCAGTGGGCAGTTTTCCTTATCTCTTCCACACCCACTCCTCCCTCCAGGGGGACATCTGCTGATAACAGGCTATGGAATGTCACTGCATGGCTGATAAGAGCTGCAGCATCCCACTGGGAGATGCTCCCCCAGAGGGAGGAGCCAAGCATTCCTACCCAGATATAATCTGGAGATTCTGGAACACCAGCATGGCTTCTCCACTGGATTTCCCAGAGGAACAGCAGCTGCCTCTTCAGAGGAAGACTGCACCCTTCTGCAGGATCCCTGCTCCAACAGAGCCACACCTGACACTCCAGGGTGGCTGCAGCCACAATTCCAATTGGACTGCTACCAGCCCCCTGACCAACAGGGTGTCAGGTCATATTCTGACTCTGTCAGTGTTGTTTTGGTTTACTGCATTGTTTATTTCATCTTTTTATTTTCTTCCCTGGTGAAGAACTGTTATTTCTGCTCCCATATTTTTTTCGCCTGAGAGCCCCTTAATTTAAAAACTATAGCAATTCAGAGGGAGGGTTTTACATTTTCCATTTTAGGGGAGGCTCCTGCCTTCCTTAGCAGACACCTGGCTTTCCAAACCAAGACACTGGGGAAGGGGGCAGCGACTCAGGGCTTGGGGGCTGCTCCTGAAACCAGGGACCAGGTGAAACCAGCTGGTGCTTCTTCATGAGCAGTTCTGTGCGCATAAAGAAGAAGAAAATCTGTTCTCTAAGCTCTCCCCAGAGAAATGCCAAGGATGACACATCTGGCTGTCTTCTACGAGGCACTCGCAGGGCCCAGGTTTGCAAAGTCATGCGATGTCACTTTCATATTTTCTGAAAAATCCCCTTACCCAGGATTTTTCTCCCGGGAAGCTGAGAAGCCTCAGAGAAAAAGGAAAACAATATTATCTCATTTGCTTCTCCTGTGTTTTGCTGCTTTGGAATGTGTTTGGAGATTGTTTACCCACAGGTGATTGTTTAATTGGTTTCTGCTGTGAATTATTTTGACTCAATGGCCAATCAGTGCCAAGCTGTGTTGGACTCTGGAAAGAGTCACGAGTTTCATTATTGTCTTTTCAGCATTCTGTAAGTATCCTTTCTGTATTCTTTAGTATAGTATAGTATTCTTTAATATAATATACTATGATAAAATAATAAATTAGCCTTCTGAGAACATGGAGTCAGATTCATCATTCCTTCCTGCCACAAGTCACCCCGCAAACACAATAATGCACGAGCCCAGATATACAGATTGGAAAATCCTCTCAAGGTTGAAGTACTTGGTTTCCTAATTCCTCGAGCCAGAGGGACACCTGCACCTGACTGCTTCTGTAAATTCTGACTTTAAGACCAGATTACTGCAGCTGCAGAGTGCTCTGCTACCCCACTCCCTTGCTCTGGGTCTCAGAAAGGATTACATTTTTTTAGTGCAAAGATTAGCAATGCAAACAGAGGGAAAAGAAATCTGAATATGCCAATTGCTTGGTTTAATTGAAAAAAGTCTTTCACCATATTTTTTCAAAGAAAAGTGGTTTTTCCAGAGGAAATGATTGAGTTCTTTCAAGGGGGAGAAAAAGAAAGCCAAACCTATTTACCATGTCAAATCCAGCAAGGTTCATTGAAGAAGGGCAAAAAATTTTGAAAGTTTCACAACAAGACTTAAAAATTCAGTTTTGTTTTGGCTGGAAGCACTGCCTTTTTCCCCCATCCCAAACACGTG